>NC_136067.1:1558917327-1559665327 GCF_964261635.1 Lissotriton helveticus
TAGGTAGTGGCAGTCAGGAGCGTGCAAGGCCTATACACAATAGAGCGTTTACATTTTAGTGTATATATAGATTTTTTTTGTTTTATAATGGACTGGACTAATGTATTTCTCTTCTATTTTATTATCAATTCTAATTTTTTTAGTAATATTGAAAGAGGCGCTGGCTGAAATTAACAAAGTGTGTTTATTTCTAGTGGAATTATTCGGGGTTCTGAGCTTTCCGTGCGAGAGTAGATCGTCCAGTCCAAGTTTTCGCTTTACACTCAGGGATTTGTAGTCCTGTTGAAAACCTGGACTAGACGATCTGGTCTCGACTTGAGCCCTGCCCTTATAACACACACAATAAATCCAGCAGTTTTGTAATTAATCAACTGCACATCCAGCCCTCCTTTGCATGTACTTTCACCATATGAATATCGACACAAAATAATTACCCATTTCAAACATATGCAGTCCTTGAATTAGCTGAAGAGTTTGTGCTTCCTCTGAAAAATTTGCCTACAAGAAGCTACAGCCTGATGCATAACAAGGATTTATCTAGACTCCTGTTATGTTTTAAATTTCAACAATCATGTGAAGGTGGCGTGGTCAATGAATATGGCAGCATAGACGTGCCACATTAAAGCGTGTTTATCTGATCAATCCGGCGGCCCTGGTTGAGCAAAGTCCCTGTAGAGTGTGGCATTACACCCCTGCACCCCGCCGGCATTTAGGGACGAGCCTCTGCCCTCTGCAGCGGGCCGGCGGACGGTCCTGACACTGGGCCGCAGGGACAGTCTGGTGCTGCACTGTGCTATCGGGTCGGCGTTACTCGGGGTAAGGCTGGAGTGCCCGCCAGCGAGATGCTTGCACTGAGTTCGAGAGGTGGCATCTGATCTGGGCTATTGGTGGGCTGATGCCCTAGTTGCTGGAAAACGAAGGATAGGTGGGTGAGGCTGAGGGAGGGGCTGTGCTGCAGTGGAGAAACAGGGAGGCTGCCCATGTGAGTTCTCAGCGGGCAGAGCGCCGACAGGTAACTGCGGAGCTCAGTTCTTTATACGGTGCCTCTGCCCCATTTAGAACTGCCTCACGCCTGGAAGGGGGTGTGGATGGCTCCCATACACAAACAGACGAGAGCCGGCTGCATCAGGTTCAGCTGGTAAGCCCGATATGGCCGCAGGCGGCCCTGCAAACTGGCTTCAGCATTGCAGTACCCCCCATCCCCTGCCACCTTCTTGTATCAGCCGGGGACAGGGCAGTCTCTACCATTAGGCAAGACTAGGCGGCCGCCTAGCTTTACTTTCGTAGGTTCAAATAAAAAAAGAATTCCCCCTTTTGCCGCCCTAGCCTTTTTGCCGCCCTAGGCGGCCGCCTAGTCTTGCCTAATGGTAGAAACGGCCCTGAAAGAGATTTAGCATTCCTGAGTCCTCATAAGTATAATGTAAATGATTCAGCCCTCACTTAGACTGCAGAATATCTTACTCTGTATGTACCCACTTTGGGACAAAGTGGCGCGTAGGAAGCAGATATGTCTTAAAGTCATAAAAGTGCCCAATATCAGTGGAGGCATCAACATTTGATTCACTTCTACCAATTTAATGTGTAACAAGAGAAGAAGGAGAAGGATGAAGTCTCTGAAATCGGTACCACGATTGACATACCCGGTTTTGACAGGCTTATCATGATGTCATCTGTATTTAGCATGATTGTATGTTCACTTGCCACATTTTCAATCTCACATATCTCTCCTTTTGCCAGATTGAGGTACGCAAGGGTTCAAGTTCTAACAGCAACAACAATGGAGAAAATGGATAGATCTGCATAGTTACTCACATATCTTTAACAGCTGGAGATTTTAAGCCACCACATTTCCGCACTGCTGAGGGATCCCTGTATTTCTACTTCACTTTCCACATGAGCTTCAACCCCAGACCTAGTTTCTCAATAAAGTTGGACAGGTACCTACCATTCAATGCATCGTTCACATCACAGTCATCCTGTACCTGCCATATGACATGCAATAATGTCCTCAATTTAGTGGCAGAGAAGCGATTCAGGCAAACCACTCCTGCAAAGGGTGTATAACATATGATATGACTGTTTTCAGCATGTTTGCAAGAGACTTTGCCAAGATCTTCAAATCCACATTTAACAAGGATATGGGTCTGAAACTGGGGAAAAATAGGATTGTTGCTGAATGTCAGTATGGTTGATTATTTGGCCCATGTGTACTCCAATGGAAGTCCATGGCTGCTAGTCGCCTCTTTGAACGCTCTGCCAAACTGAGGCATTACTTTCATTTGATTGATTTTATAGTATTAAACAGTGACACTATCTCCTGCTTGAGGCCTCCTCCACAGTAGTAGTGTCATGGTGTTCAGAGTGGTGCTATTATAGTCAAGATACCATAAAAGTAATTGCTTTTTTCAGGTGCACTGAGCAGAAGTTAACTCAGTGAAATAGCATTTGGTCGACTAGTGTGAGCAGCACTGGTGACAATCTTACAATGGTTCAATGTGAAAAAATGCCTCGTTTACCCAGGAAATAATTTGAGCTGCATAGGCAGAAATATCCCGAGCAACATTGAGGCCATTGCAGGCTAGGGAGGATAACAATTTCTTCTCTGTGATGTATGAACAGGCACTGACCACTACAATGGCCCCATTAGCATGTGTCAACCTTTTAGTAGTTGAGTGAGAGCTGTAAGGAAATATTAGAAGTGATAGCTCTGGATTAGCTTGAGTACATGGAGTCATCACTGAAGAGAAAGTCAAACTAACCATGTGCCATCCTTTTTACATAGTCATCTTTAAGCTTTGAGATAGGGCTACCAAATAAAAGGTCAATCTTGTTAAGAATACCGGACTGATTAGGTGAATTGGCACAAAGACTGAAAACGAAAATACATAATACCAAAGGTTTGAATGCACTCAAGACGTAATCTCTATAAAGAATAGCTTGAAATTAGTGTGATGTGATGAGTATAACTGATGAGAGAGCATATAGATGACACAACAGCAGCTCAGTCATGCAGAACACATCCAGCTCAGGCCTAGCGATAGTGCTGTTATCTCTAAAAATGATAGCAAAATGGCCCGACATCTTCGCATGGTGGTCTTACAGGATTATGTTAACCCCTTCATTGTCCTGCTGCTGTATGTATATATCATAAAAAGCAGTACCTTGTGATAAATATGTTATGGCCAAAGCCATCATTTTCGAGATGTACACCCTAATGGTCAATCTTTCCTTTTATTAGGAATGCCTTTTGGAAGGTTTAAAGGTGCTAATGATAAGGTTTTGTGTCAATCCAACCCTGACAGAAGTTCAACATGTTTGGGTCCCTAAAAATGGTGAAGCCATCATCTGACATATGCCACACAGTGTCTTTTCCTCTGAGGCATGTAATTGCAAGCAAAAACTTAAGTTAGGTCGCAGTGTCAACTGAAAATGGTCAGTATCCAGGACTCTGCTTCAAAGTGTGTATATAGCCTAAAAATATAATAAAAGTGAAAGTGAACTAGGAATTTTAGCATCCTAGTAGAAAAGTGTGGCAGGAGTAAACCAAAAGTCAAATTGTGATTTAAGGGGGAGGCACATATTCATTATGCATAATATATAGATTTAGTTCAATTAGTGATAAGTCATTTCTAAAGAATTGCATAGAATAATACACCAATGAACCAAATAAGGTAAAGTATTCACTAGACTAAGACTGACTCCAGGATACTAACATAGTAATGGAGAGGAGACATTATGTAGAATAATGATCAAGGCCAGTGTACGAAGGGACGAATTAGGCTGAAAGCCACAGTAACTCATCATTAAGGCAATCAACACGTGTACTGAGTTTGAACACCTAGGGCCTCATTACGATGAGACCTGAAAAGCCTCCAACCGCAGGCTTTACGGGTCTCATCAAAGGGTTTCACTTTTGACCGCTGTATTACAATGCAGGCTGTCCAAAGTGAAACCAGCTGATCAATCTGACTGGATTCTGACGGACTCAGGGAGTCTGTCGGACTGTCAGAGGCCTGCCCGTAATCACTTTGGACGGTGTTTCCGCCATAGGGATTATCATGTTGGTTTCCGACAGGCTTTCCATGTCAGCCTATCTGACATGGAAAGCCTGTTGGAAAGCGACTTTGGTGGCCCCTAAGACGTCCCCCTTAACCCTGCAGCCTCCGGTTGGGGATCTTGTTAATCCCTGCACCGTGTGGCAGCACCTGGAGCTGCTGCCATGCAGTACAAGGGTGAACAGATTCGCCCATTTCTCCAAGGGAGCTTGTGTTATGGCTTGTTTATGGCCTCAGCACCAGCTCCCATAAAGAAATGGGAGTATGTGACCGCACCATGTGTGGTCGCATTGTAATGCTGCGGTCGGGACCGCCAACCGGAGGTTGGTCGGTCCGACATCTTAATAAGGACTTTAGTGTTGTTCCTTTCTGCCATCGCACTTCTGCACAAGGGTGTCGCCGCTGGTGCTGTCGTATTGCACTGCATCAAGAGAAGTGTCTCGCAACGAGGAAGAAGCACGTCGCTGCTGCTGCCGCTGCCATCGCACTTCTGAACAAGGGTGTCGCCGCTGTAGCTGTCGTATTGTACCGCATCGAGGAAAGCGCCTCGCATCCCCGGAGAAGCGCACCACCGTCGGAGCTGCTGCCGTCGCATTTCTGAAAAAGGATGTCGCCGCTGAAGTTGTCGCATCGTGCGGAGGTTTCTCGCAAACGTCGGAGAAGAGTGTCGCAGCAGAAGCTTTTGCCGTCGCATCGCTGAACAAGGGTGTCGCAGCTGCAGCTAACGCATCGAATCGAGACTTCTCGCATCATCGTAGAAGTGTGCCGCATCTGGAAGATCTTCACATCTTTATTTCTTTGCACCGAAACTTTGCCGCATTTTCATCACTGCAACATTACTTGTTGTGGAAGTGCAACGCATCGTAAGGTACATTGACGCAAAGTGTTGCATCTTAAGAACTGAACTGAACTAAGCTAAAATTACCATCTTTAGTATAGTATTGAGTATTATTGTCGTTTATGGTCTTAACTCTATGTAAAGAATACTTCTTTTTAATATACAACTGTGTGGTGTCCATATGTAGTGTTGTCACTGGGTTACAGTATGTGGTCACAAATGGTTTACACACTGCCTCTGAGATAAGCCTGTCTGCTCGTGCCAAGCTACCAAAGTGGTGAGCAGGGGTTATTTTAGGAGTGTACCCCCTTACCCTGACTAGAGGCAAGGGTCCCTATTTGTCACAAGTACCTACCTGTGCCAACTAGAGACCCCCAAATCCAACAAGAGGCGTACAGGTTGGGTGGGCGATAGCGTTTCTGGAGGAAGAGAATCTTCATGAGGGACGTACCGGTGACAGCCTGGTCTTGGAAGAGCCAGTGTTTCTCTGATTTCGCCCTGCTCCACTCAACTAAGTACCAAAGTTGTGTGGCGGCATAGTAGAGTGTCAGGTTCGGGACCCCCTTGGGGTGAGAGGAAACTTACCTGTTGCTTCAGTCTCGGCTTGCGTCTTTTTTTAGGTTGACAGATCGAAATACAACAGGTATGCCCGTTTTTTTAAAACACTACGCTATGGACACGTGTAAAATGTGATCCAACCATTCTAAGCGTTCCTTATGCTTCTACAGGTCTACACAGAGAAGATCAGGTAGGAATTCTGAATACTCGTACAGAGTGTTATCGCTTTCAAGCTCAAATTAAATTGAAAGTTGGTTTCATTTAAGGCATTTTTTTATTTTTTCAACAGCCTTATGAGATTCAGGCAATACTTAACAATAGGTAAGATATTAGCATTTTACAGTATTAAGACCGTTCGTTTTGCATAATAAATTTTTTTTTAACACGCTTGTCGTGTCCAGCCCCAATAACTCAGGCGGACACAGTGGGGTAGGGTCATGGACCTTCTTTATTAGTCATCCTCCTTCTTCATGTCCCAGCAGCATACTGCCCTTTCCTGCCCACTTGGTCCCCAGCTCCTCCCTTTCCGCCTGCCCTCGTCCCTCACTCGGGCCGGTCCTAGTGCCTGACCAGTTGGGTCACTGGGCACTTTGCATCAACATCATTACATCTCCCCCCTCTGTGAATAAAGAAAACAAAATAATATACACCACGGCAAACAGGAAATTGTCTTTCTTTTGAATTCTTCGATGAAGTGATACGGTATGGCCTGTCGGGCTCATTCTCAGCGGCAGTCTCCATCAGTGCCTGACTGTCAGTTGGCAGTGTCTCAGGATCTCTCTGTTCCAGTTTCGTTACGGTTTCACGATGCGGGTGAGTCGTCTTCCGTCAGCCTCTGTAGTTCTTATAGTTCCGTTTTGTTGAAACGCTGGACTGCATCACACAATTGCATCTCCCCCTTGTTGACAAAATAAGTTTAGCGTCTAACATGTTTAATGGTTCCTCAGTCAGCCACACGGGTCTGCAGGCCGCCTATTTGGGCTACGAAGATGCATCTCCATTTCTTTTGTATGGCTTTCTGTTGCTTTGACGAGAACATCTTTTGTTACAGTAGTGTATCTTTGTAATTGCGAGACGTCTCGTGTGGTCTTCTTGTGCTCAAGTTCGTGGTGGTTTCCAATCAGCTTCTCTCGCGTGGTCTTCTTGTGCTCAGGTTCGTGGTGGTTTCCAATCAGCTGTACTTCCTTTTGTCTTGTCTGGTCCTGGACAACACTGCCTTCCTGTTCAGAGTCATGTATACCAGACGGTGAGGCGCTATCTGAAAAGACCATCTTGGTTTGGTTCGGGGACTCATTCGCTGCCTCTGTTTGCCTCAACCACTCCCACTCATGTTTATGACTGGTGAGCTCTTTGACCGTCTGGGCCTGTGCATGTTTCTCTCTCATCGGATGATGGTCTGTCTCTGTTAACACGTCTTGTCTTCCTTGCGGGGTGACTGGATATTCCTTTCTTATCCGGTTGGTAGTGTCCACTATCTTTATTTTCTTTCCGTAGGCCCTGTGGGTCAGCCTCGCTGACCCTATCCGTGGTGAAGGTATATGGTTTGTATCTTGATGTATATGCGGTTGACATGACAGGTTGTCTTGTGAAGTGACTGAGTACTCAGGGACATTGATGTGAGATACTTTACTCTTGACGTGACTGATGTCCTTTGGTTCTGAGGTGTGTTCAGGTGGTTGACGCCATGGCCGTCGTTGGGACCATGACTCGGTCGACTCGAGGGATCGACCAGACGTGCTTTCTGAATCAGAGGAGTCTTCTGACGATGTCCTTTGATACCGTTCTCTTGAGTGTGTCTTGAATAGATGATTTTTTAAATAGGTAGGCCGTGACGAGCTGCTCCTAGAGTCGGAGTTCTCTTTGGCATATTTTTCCGGGTACCTTTCTCGAAATGACTTCGATGTCGTCTTACTGGATGGGTTGTTTGATGACCACATATCTATCTCTTGTGGTTGATCTCTTGGTATATCTATCTCTTGTGGTTGATCTCTTGGCATTTCATTTCTACCTCTCTCGTGTGATGATGATGGCCTCCTCTCTGTTTCTTCATTGTCTCGGATGTCGTGGATGTGTTTGTCTTCCTCTTCCCGGGTGTGATCATGTACCGAATTCCAGTGCTGGCGTAACTGGTCCAGACTTCTATAATTTGCCTTTCTTGCACATTTGTTGGGCAGGCTGTCATCTGGTCCATTGGTGCGATCTGTCTCACTTGAAGTTTCATCTGCTTCATAATCACTTGCACTACATGTTGAGTTTGAGGTTGAATAAGTGACGCTGTCGTACTCCTGGATCATCTCGGTCTTTTGTGTTATTGACTCAGAGTACTTCATGTTACTTTGTTTCTCTCGTTGTCTTGTCTCTGATTCGTCTTCATCCTCCCCGTTTCTGGTTTTGTTTATTTCTTGTGCTTTATTCACCGACCTTAGAGATGTCTCTTTTCTGGTATCTTGGTGTCTTGCACATAGGTGCGGTTCTTTTGATAGTTCTCTTGCTTTTACTCGCTCTCCAACTTCGGCCTTCTTGATTATTTCCTTTAGCGATAAATGCCCTCGAAGAATCTTGTGCTTTGTACTAGACCTTGAACAGCCTTCGATTACCCGAAGTCGAACTGCGTCCTCATTTGTAAATGTGTTGAAGTGGCAGCGTTGTACCAGACTCTGCAAATGGGTGATGAAGTTTGGCAATGATTCTCCTGGTTCCTGCCGTGCTGTGTTGAAAACGATGCGTTCATGATCCACGTCATCCTTTGCGTCGAAATGGGCACGTAATGTCTCTTGTAATCTTTCATAAGTCTCTGTGTCCTTTTCAGAAAATGTTCTAATTAAACGTCGGCCCTCATGGCCCACCAACTGGAGCAGTAACGTCAGACATTTTCCATCTCTTCGCTCACCGTGGCGTCAAGAAAGTCGTCCAGTGATTCCAGCCACCGGTTCCATTTGGGGCCCAAACTCTGAATGTCAGTCTGTGTCACTGGGGGTGGCACTTCAATGTAGGGATTGGATCGTTGGGTTGCTTTCCCCACCGCCATGATGGAGGAAGATCTTGATCTGCTACGGTCACAGGACTGTTTCCTTTTAGGTTGGTAAGATCTGCAGCTATCTCGGTATGATTCTGGACCATTTAGTTTCTCACCTCCTTTATTTTAATTCTTCTCTTTGCGTAGCGTTACATTTGCTTGTGTTTGTCGCATTCGAGATTTGCACTATCTGGTGCTTGTTATGTTTGTTTACACCATTTGTTTTGCACTTGCCAGTGCTTGTTTGTTACTTCTGTTGCATTTGCCAAGGTTTGTTTGTTATTTCTGTTGCATTTGCCAATGCTTGTTTGTTTCTTCTGTTGCATTTACCAGTGCTTGTTTGTTACTCCTGTTGCATTTACTAATGCTTGTTTGTTACAGCTGTTGTATTTGCCAATGCTTATTTGTTACTTGCCAATGCTTGTTTGTTGCTTGTCAGTCCTTATTTGTTACTTCTGTTGCATTTGCCAAGGTTTGTTTGTTATTTCTGTTGCATTTGCCAATGCTTGTTTTGTTTCTTCTGTTGCATTTACCAATGCTTGTTTGTTACAGCTGTTGTATTTGCCAATGCTTGCTTGCTACTTGCAATGCTTGTTTGTTGCTTGTCAGTGCTTATTTGCTGTTTCAGGCACTTTGCCTGACTTCAAAATGGCCGCCGATGATCCCTCGCAGGGGATTGGTCAATATTGCCTGACTTCAAGATGGCCGCCGGGAATCTCGTTTTCAGCGAGATTTCGGTCGTTTCTGCTCGTTTCTTTGGCGGGGGGGGCCAGTTAGGCGGCGATTTCACTCACCGGAGCCGTGGTCCACAGCTTGAGTCACCAATCAAGGTAGGGCAATTTCCTTCACTTCTGCTGCCGAGGTGGGCACTCGGTAGGCGTTTCCTTTGACCACACGCTTCTATTTCCTTCACTTCTGCCGCCGAGGTGGGCACTCGGTAGGCGTTTTCTTTGGCCACACGCGTCCGCCGCCGAGGTGGGCACTCGGTGGGCGCTTTTGTCAGCGCGCTTCCGCCGCCGAGGTGGGCACTCGGTAGGCGCTTTATTTAACGCTATTCCGCCGCCGAGGTGGGCACTCGGTAGGCGCTTTATTTAACGCTATTCCGCCGCCGAGGTGGGCACTCGGTAGGCGCTTTAATGACCGCTATTCCGCCGCCGAGGTGGGCACTCGGTGGGCGTTTTTCGCAGCGTGCTCGAGCCTCCAGACGTGGGGCGAGCTCCGGGCCAGTCGGTCGCCGGTTGCTGCTGTGGCTGCCCACACGCTTGGGGTTTCATCCCACCCTCGTCGCCAGTTGTCGTGTCCAGCCCCAATAACTCAGGCGGACACAGTGGGGTAGGGTCATGGACCTTCTTTATTAGTCATCCTCCTTCTTCATGTCCCAGCAGCATACTGCCCTGTCCTGCCCACTTGGTCCCCAGCTCCTCCCTTTCCGCCTGCCCTCGTCCCTCACTCGGGCCGGTCCTAGTGCCTGACCAGTTGGGTCACTGGGCACTTTGCATCAACATCATTACAACGCTGTACCGTGATTACTTTGCAGCTGACACTATATATACATCAAGCAGGTACGAGTTATCATTATTTACAACACCACCCCCCAAACATCCTTGAAAACAATAGAACGCTCACACTATATTCTTTTTACTTTCTAGATCAGCCCCTGATGAAGGTACCAAAAGGGTACCGAAATGCATTGGGCCAGGAGTGAAAATTGTTCATTTATGACGATTTGTTAAAACATTGATGAAATGTTATTGTATGAAGTATTGTGATTATAGGATTTTTTGGACTAAGTAGATTGAATGTAAGATGAAATTTGTGTTGAACTAATCAAAGCAACAGATTATGAAAATAAATAACTGTTAAACAAAGTTTGAAATTGTGTAAAAATTCAAATACCAAAGGTGTAGGATTAACACCAAGTGCACAGTGCGCAACTGGATGAGTTTAGTACTCATCTTAACTTGGCATAGTAGAGTGTCAGGTTCGGGACCCCCTTGGGGTGAGAGGAAACTTACCTGTTGCTTCAGTCTCGGCTTGTGTCCCTGCCAGATGAAGGCAGACAGTTCTGACTGGATCTGTAGCCATCCGACTGGGGGAGAGAGAGGGAGGGTCTGAAAAAGGTATAGGATCTTGGGCAGGATGGTCATTTTTACTGCTGCTATACACCCTAGCCATTATAGCGGATATCGTTTCTATTGTGAGAGAGCAGCCCGGATGTGTGTTTGCAGGAGAGAATAATTGATGTGTCGCATGTTTTGTAGGATAGAGGAAAACTGTACGCCCAGGTAGGGGACCGACTCGACAGACCAATGAAGCGAATAACGGGCTTGTAGATCTTCCAAAGCTGCTGGCAGCAAGGACAGGCTAAGTGCCACCGATTTAGTCAAATTAACTTCCTCTCTTTTTTGAAGAATAAATACTTGAAAATGTAAGCTTGTAATACATTTCTTCGATTCCTATATTAATTGTAATTCTGTACTATTAAGTGGGGAAGGTGAGGACATAATTTCTGACATAATTTCTGTCTCATAAAAACTATCTAAATACCAAGAATCTAACTACTGACATATATCCACAACATAATAGTCCATGTTTTGATAATAAGTATTTTAAACAACAACAATCTTTTTTTCTTCAGAGAGCAAATGAGCGAAATCCTTCCTAAAAGAATGTGCAAGGAGTAACCTAAGTGATTGATGTAATTATTCTACCAGAAGAACCATCTAACAAGAGCAATGATATGAAAAATATAGAAATCATACACAAAATTCCAGTTGAAGAAAAGTGAAAAAGGAGAAAAAGGAATGAGTACTCAAGAGACAATCCAATGTAAATGTAAAAATACTGAAAAATGCAAATGTGAACATGTTTAAGTTTTACATCGTATTTTTTTTTCTATCAACAGAACAGTAAATAATGGAGAACATTCCTCCTACTGAACACGTTTTGTCAAAGAATGAAATATGCTGCTTAGCCACATGGGTGCTGTTCATTGCAGAGAAAAATTCAACGAACCCAGATTATCCTGCACTACCTTAAAAGAGAAAAGAAACACATAAAAAACTGACTGCCTACTTACTTGCCAGAAGAATCACGAGGAAGCTGATTGATAATTTGTAGAGAGGTTATCTCTTTAAAAAAATATAGGTATGATGGTTATGTTGTCTACCTCAATTAGATAAGACACCTTTGGTCTTGTTAGAGATCCCCTCAGCTGAGTCCATAAAAGGGTGGACAATGCTTTTTATAGGATTTTTATGTGTTAATGTAGTTTAACTGACAATATTTAATATTTGAAGTTTTTTTTTAAATGCCTGGACCATTTGTTTAATTTACACCACTGATGTTTTTGAAATTTTATTGCAGTAGACCCTTGGGATATAACTACTATCTTGGTTATGAAAGTTTACATCTGTGCATCAAAATCAAACTTTTGAAAACAGGAAAATTGAAACAATTGTTTGCTTTAAAGACAGACATGCAAGGTATATGCAATGTACGCCCCTATAGCCCTCGCCCGCACACTTTCCCACATTGGCTACAATGGGACACCATGTGACGCTACTCTGCGCATTCTTACTGCCTGAACAACACCATAACCTTTGTTATGCACCGCATGATCATTGTATATTAGTGCATGCACTCCTCTCCATTGTTTTCTTTTTTCTTTTCTTTCTCACTTCTCTTTTAATTGTTAGCATTCTACACAGTTTGATCATAATACAATTGCTGTCTTTGCAACCTCATACTCCTTCCAACGCGGTCGGCCCGGAAGGGTTGTAGGAGGCTTGCTGTGTACTCCCCCACCCTGACGAGATATCATCGATACGCACATGTCATCACAATGCCGGCCAGTTTGTGGATGTAGGCAGATTGCTGTGATCTATGCCTTTTTTGTTCTCAATAAAGGTTTTTGTAAATTAAAAAAAAGGTATATGCAATGTACATAGCAGCACTCTAATTGTGATGTAAAGGCGGTTGTGGTAAAAACTGCAATGTAAAAAATCATGTAGTAATGATGTTGACTCACATGTATGCACTTCCAAGTTGACACACTGCAACTTATCCCAAATGCACACAATATAGAAAATGCTGACTTTGTGACAAAACACATCAGGTGACGTCTGATTGTATTACCTGGAGGCCACATATTGGTTGACTCTCCCTTTAAATGGCTCCCGACGCCACTCCGGTACGGAGTCTGTCAAGACTATGCATAGGTTAACCTACACAGGGAGGCGGGTATGAAGGTAAAGAAATACTTTTTTCTCCTCTATTTTTAGCTCCAATCTTTGACAAGTGCAGATGTATTCTTTATACCTTCTTTATTGTACGGCCTCTTCTGCTACCATGTGGCTTTAAAATGGGCTAAAGAGTCCCTGCAGGCCAATCGACCTTTGAAAACCGGATGAGATTACTCCTGGGCTAAGTACTTGAATTACAGATAGAGTGAGAAGTAGGTCCCATGATGAAGCAAGCACCTAATGCTGGGTGATGAGCCAGAGTCCTTACAAGAAGTATCCTTTTCACCAGTAAGAGATCTAATTTAAAGAGACATTGACAAAAGTCATATTCAGCAATATGGTTTGAGAAATTCACTTCTTTAGGATTTCTTAATTTTTGTCCTGGGGTATTCTTACAGAGATAATACAAAAAAGAGCAAAACAAGCCACCTCCAAACAAATACTCTATTTGAAGAGTCAAACAAAAATATTAATAACACAACAACTTTCCGGAGGGACCAAACAAATGAATTCTTCAATGCCTGGACATTGTCCTTCGTGAGAATTACTTTGAATTTAACTGTAATATCTATAAACAGATCAAAGATGTCAGCATGGGGGCCGTTTGTGCCCCCCCAGTGTGGCAAATATATACATGGGCTTATTTGAACTTAGATGTATCTACAATGAAATTGCCCCATTCTTTGAGAATATTAAGTGTTGGGCTAGATACATTGATGATATCCTTTTGCTCTGGGAAGGCGATGTTGAAACCCTCAAGGAATTCACTAGTTGAATCAATCTGTGCAATGACAATCTCAGATTTACCCCAAATATCAGTAGAACCCAAGTTCAGTTTTTGGATATTTGGATTTATGATGATAATGAACAACTCCAAATGTCCCTGTATACTAAGCCATACAAAAGGGGATGATGGACAACTGATCTGGGTTTAATCCATCACCATTCTTTAGTTCACTCAGTCACCCCAGTTCAGACATGGCTATATGCAAATCAGTCTGACCCTGTGCCTCATGGGAACAGTCCAGCCCGAACTGCCAAGCCATGTCTTCCCTGGACCGGAAACAAGCATCCTGGGACCGGTTTCGGATTCATAATCCTCATCAGCCAGGCTATCTTGAATCCAGTGGCCAAGTGAACAAGGGACTCACGTCTGAGCATACCCTGCCACACTTAGGGAGAACAAAGCGATACAAAAGGGGATGATGGACGGAGCGTTTGAACAAATCAAACACCCACCCCCAGTCAACTGATCTGGGTTTAATACATCACCATTCTTTAGTTCACTCAGCCACCCCAGTTCAGACATGGCTATATGCAAATCAGTCTGACCCTGTGCCTCATGGGAACAGTCCAGCCCGAACTGCCAAGCCATGTCTTCCCTGGACCGGAAACAAGCATCCTGGGACCGGTTTCTGATTCATAATCCTCATCAGCCAGGCTATCTTGAATCCAGTGGCCAAGTGAACAAGGGACTCACGTCTGAGCATACCCTGCCACACTTAGAGCGAACAAAGCGATACAAAAGGGGATAATGGACGGAGCGTTTGAACAAATCAAACACTCACCCCCAGTCAACTGATCTGGGTTTAATCCATCACCATTCTTTAGATCACTCAGCCACCCCAGTTCAGACATGGCTATATGCAAATCAGTCTGACCCTGTGCCTCATGGGAACAGTCCAGCCCGAACTGCCAAGCCATGTCTTCCCTGGACCGGAAACAAGCATCCTGGGACCAGTTTCGGATTCATAATCCTCATCAGCCAGGCTATCTTGAATCCAGTGGCCAAGTGAACAAGGGACTCACGTCTGAGCATACCCTGCCACACTTAGGGCGAACAAAGCGATACAAAAGGGGATGATGGACGGAGCGTTTGAACAAATCAAACACTCACCCCAGTCAACTGATCTGGGTTTAATCCATCACCATTCTTTAGTTCACTCAGCCACCCCAGTTCAGACATGGCTATATGCAAATCAGTCTGACCCTGTGCCTCATGGGAACAGTCCAGCCCGAACTGCCAAGCCGGGCTGAAGACAGCTGAAATGCCAGAAAACGGTCCTCGGAAGCTTTTTTCCGGTCCAGGGAAGGCATGGCTTGGCAGTTCGGGCTGGACTGTTCCCATGAGGCACAGGGTCAGACTCATTTGCATATGGTCATGTCTGAACTGGGGTGGCAGAGTGGGCTAAAGAACGGTGATGGATTAAACCCAAATCTGTTGACAGGGTGTGAGTGTTTGATTGGTTCAGATGCTCCATCCATCACCACCCCCTTTTGTACCCCTGTATACTAAGCTAACTGTACATAACACCGTGTTGCACATTGCACATTGCACATTGCACGTTGCGCATTGAAAGTTTTCATCCCCATTGGCAACGTCAGGGCATTCCTTTTGGCCAATTCCTTCGGTTTTAAAGGAATGGCAGCACTTTACAAGAATATGACAGAAGTGCGTTTACCCTGAAAGAAACATTTCTTAGAGGGGGATATCCCAGAAGACCGTTTTAATGAGTTGTAGGATGATGTGTAAGGTATGAGTGGTATGCTGCAAGTTTGTGAGTGTGGTGAGTTTTAGTTTATGCGGTTGAGAACGTTCTCTTTTAATAAATGATCATGCTTTAGTTATTATGTTCTAAAATATTGATTATGAATTTATGGAATATATAGGAATTTGATTTATTCCATATAAAAAGTTGTGTCGCTATTAATATTTGTGTTTGACACTTCATATAGAGCATTTGTTTAAAGGTAAGTTGTTTTGCTCTTTTTCGTGTTGTTTTCCCTGCCCCGCTCCAATATCAGTTCATAGCCTTGAGGAACCCTTTGCTTCTTTTGTTCTTAGGGAGGTAGTACACCAGGCATTCTTTCCTCCTGTCTCCTTTTTAGTTACTAAGGGCCTCATTTAATATCTTGGGGTACAGCCTATTTTTCCACCACAGCGATGGAGTATATACCTCTGTCCCTATGACAGAGAGACTGCTCGCCAAATTTATAAATGACCGCCAAGAAGGTGCTCATTTATAAAGCATTGGCAGGAACCACCTTCACTGCAGTTCCTGTAAATGCCATCCGGTGTTTGGTGCAGGGCTGCGTCAGCATGATGCAAACCTGCACCAAACAGTATTAATTTTTTACTTTCAAAATCCCCAAACCATATTTTCTTGTTGAAAATTAAAAAAGTAATGCTTCCCCTCACCATGGGAGTCATCTCCCATGGCAGAGGTAGCATCATTTGTTTTTTCCTGTCCCTCACCCCCAGGGTTTGCCTGGCGGTGACGGACAGTAAAACAAATGGTTACATGTCCACCCATCCTGATTGGGTGGACAGACATGTAGCCATTTATCTCACGGAGAAATGTTTGGCTATGACGGTGATGGAGTAGTCACTGCTATAGTGAAACCAATGGTACGCCTGCATTTTAATCGGGTGGGCAGATCTTCCCGTTGGTGGTATGTAGACTCCGTCACTGTTACGACATATCACCAACATATAAATGAGGCCCTAAGTGTTTGAAAAGGTTTCTGGTACAAGGTCTATGCATGATTTGGTATAGAGGTAACACACTGGACAATTCGTCCTCCTGTCTCCTTTTTAGTTACTAAGGGCCATATTTATGGCCAAAACACGCAGTGCAGCGCTGCACAGCAAGTCTCCTTGTTGCGCTGTGTGACAGGGTAAGGGCAGGAATGCGCTGTATTTAAGTCAATACAGCACATTCATGCATTTCCCCCTGTGCTGGCGCCTTTTTAGCTGCCCAGCGCCAACGCAGGCACCCTTACACCATGGTCCAAGAGTATCTGCATAGGAAAGATTGTTTTTTTGCAGGAGGGGCATAAACACAATCCCCTGAGGCTTTTTTCTCTTTCTATATGTGTGCTGCAAAATGCCAAACACATAAAAAGAGAAAAAATCAAGGAGAAAGAAACATATTTTCCTCGTTACACCTCACTTGTGGATGCATAGGTTTTTTGCGCATTCTCAGGTCTTCCACTTCAGATCAATCTGGGAATGCATCAAAATGCATGGATGTTGTGTGGAAACACCCGCACAATGCCATGGAAATGCCTCTCTAGTGCAGAGTAATGCGACGCAGCGATTTGTGAGGCATTGCTTTACTTGAGTTTTATGAAGCCACTTGGGGCCACTCAAGGTGGCCTTGCGTGGCTTTATAAATCTAGTTTTTATTTTGCGTCGCTCTTGCACCACGTTGTGGGGTGGAAGAGCGGCACAAAGGGGCTCGTAAATATGCCCCTAAGTCTTTGAAAAGGAGTCTTGTACAATACTGTACAGACACCCTGTCAGTGAAATTATTGAAATTCTTTGGAGCTGTGAAACCTACATCAGGTCAGACAGTATAATGAATGCATGTTTCATTTAAAATAACATGTTTTGAATATATTGTGTCTGGGCAGAGAACATATGTTCACCATCGTATAAAAGTAGTTTTGGTGATGGTGGGAGGAATCTGAGGGAAGAAATCAGAACTAGAGGACTAAAACACTAATCTTTGAGAGTGTAGTTGATTGGAGACTAAGGAGCACTCCCTGCTGTAGGTAGTAGGCGGAAAAGTATGAGAGCAATTAAAATGAAACCATCAGTTGTTTAGACCCAAAACCCAGAAATAACTATTGTCACATAACTTCCTTGGGTGTTTTCCTTTATAAGTTTATAGGGTGTTCAGAAAATTTGCCATTACACTTTCTCGGTAACTGTATCATGGGGCAAACCACCAGCTTTCTTGGCTTGGCATTTTTATTAAATATTGCACCTTTAGACAAGTTCATGATGTCTGGGGCACATTTGTTTTTTATTTGTGTCTTTGAGTTACTGTCTTAAATGTATATAAGGAAGCTATGAAGAGAATAAACCAGGGACACAACCCTTCTTTATCACTCGAAACTAATGAATCACATCAGACCTAAGGGTTGTACAAACAGTGCCCTCTCGCCCAAATTCAAAAAGCACTCCTTGGGGATGTTGATGTTTTCTTCGCTAGGAAAATGTTGAATCCAGAACCCTACAGCATTTTTGAGTATCATTGTGAAACAGGCAATTAGGGTATATACATTTGTGCTTGGCTTCAAGAGGACAAGGGTAAATGGATACATACTTGTCACCCCTATGCACTTACTTTTTGGGAATTATTTGAAAGTAACACTGTTTTGTGAATTTCAAAATAAGTTGTAAATTATAAAGATGTGCCAAAATTGTCACGAGAAGACTTACGAAAATCTGCCATAAACATAACTTTACAACTATAGAATATATGAACTCTGCTAATTTGTTTTTTTTTATAAATTACCAGGATCATCTGTATAGTCCTCATGGGCCCTAACCAGTTATGCTCTTGGTGTAGGTCAGAGCTTTCCAAACTGGGTGTCCCGACACAGTACTGTGTCGCCTGCAGAGGGTGGGTGTGTCGCGGAATTGCACCGGTATTGATGGGCACTTAGCACATCACTGCTGCTAATTAAGAGGCATTCCTTTCAAAGAGTGACAGCAAAAACCGCCACATCAGCGCAGACTCCCTGACATTCTGCTCTAAGGGGGACGGGAGATTCACAACAAAGCAGTAAATTGTCTTTTAAAGACCTGGGAAGAACTGGGGTGCGGCTATGTGTGTGTCCAGGAAGCTGTCTCTGCCCAGGCTGAAACACATGCGGGGTGAGGGGACAGAGGGTGACAGAGACAGACAGAGGGGGATAGAGGGAGGAAGACAGAGGGAGGGAGACAGAGAGAGGGAGACAGAGAGGGAGAGAGAGAGAGAGGGGAGAGAGAGGGAGGGAGACAGAGGAAGGGAGACAGAGGGAGACAGAGAGAGACAGAGGGCGATAGGCAGAGGGAGACAGAGAGAGAGGGAGACAGAGGGCGACAGAAAGAGAGGGAGAGAGAGAGAGAAAGAGAGAGAGGAAGACAAAGGGAGGAAGACAGGGAGAGGGAGACAAAGAGAGAGGGAGAAAGAGAGAGAGGGAGACCGAGGGAGGAAGACAGAGAGAGAGGGAGAGAGAGAGAGAGAGAGAGAGAGAGAGAGAGGGAGACAGAGGGAGACAGGTAGAGGGAGAGATAAAGAGGGAGGGAGACAGACGGAGGGAGGGAGAGAGAGAGAGGGAGACAGGCAGACGGAGACAGAGGGACAGAGAGAGAGATGGAGACAGACAGAGGGAGAGCGAGGGAGAGTGAGAGGGAGACAGAGGGACGGAGACAGACAGAGGGAGAAGGGTGACAGAGGGAGAAGGGCAACATAGGGATGGAGACAGATAGAGAGAGACAGATGGAGGGAGACAGATGGAGGGAGACAGAGGGAGGGAGACAGACAAGAGGGAGACAGACGGAGACAGACAAGAGGGAGACAGAGGGAGGGAGAGAGAGGGAGGGAGAGAGAGGGAGGGAGACAGAGGGAGGGAGACAGAGGGAGACAGAGAGAGAGAGGGGGAGGGAGAGAGAGGGAGACCGAGAGAGAGAAAGGGAGACAGACAGAGTGAGTGAGACAGAGGAAGGCAGATGGAGAGAGAGAGAGAGAGAGTGAGAGAGAGAGATAGAGAGAGGGAGGGAGAGAGAGGAAGACAGAGATAGAGACAGAGACAGGGACAGACAGAGACAGGAACAGGCAGATAGAGGCAGAGACAAACCGACAGAGAGGGAGACCGGGACAGACAGAGACAGGGACAGACAGACAGATAGAGGCAGTGATAGGGACAGGCAGAGACTGAGACAGCGAGGGAGACGGAGAGGGAGACAGAGGGAGAGAGAGAGAGGTAGACAGAGAGAGAGGGAGACAGTCAGGAGGAGACAGAGGGAGGGAGAGGGAGACAGACAGTCGGAGACAGAGAGAGAGAGAGAGAGAGAGAGAGAGAGAGAGAGAGAGAGACAGAGGGAGTGGGAGACAGAGAGAGGGAGATAGAGAGACGGAGACAGAGGGAGACAGACAGAGGGAGACAGACAGAGGGAGAGGGAGAATGAGGGAGAGGATGACAGAGGGAGAGGGAGACAGAAGGAGAGGGAGACAGAGGGAGAGAGAGGGAGAGAGAGAGGGAGAGGATGGGAGACAGAGGGAGGGAGACAGAGGAACGGAGACAGAGGAAAGGAGACAGAGGGAGGAAGACAGAGGGACTGAAACAGAGGGAGACAGAGAGCGGGAGACAGAGGGCGACAGATAGATGGAGGGAGACAGAGGGAGGGAGACATAGAGAGGAGGACAACAAAGGGAGGAGGGCGACAGAGGGAGGGAGACAGAGGTAGCGAGACAGACAGAGAGAGACAGAGAGGTAGACAGACAGAGGGAGATAGAGGGAGGGAGACACGAGGAAGACAGAAGAAGGGAGTTAGTGGGAGACAGTCAGGGGGAGACAGAGGGAAAGAGAGAAAGGGAGACAGAGGGAGGGAAACAGAGGGAAACAGAGAGAAGCAGAGAGAGGGAGACAGACAGAGGGAGACAGAGGGAGAGGAAGACAGAGGGGCAGGGAGACAGGGAGATAGAGGGAGAGGGAGACAGAGGGAGAGGGAGAGAGAAAGGGAGAGGGAGAGAGAGAGGGAGAGGGAAGGAGACAGAGGAACGGAGACAGAGAGAGGGAGACAGAGGGATGGAAACAGAGGGAGACAGAGAGGGAGACAGAGAGCGGGAGACAGAGGGAGACAGACAGAGGGAGGAGGGCGACAGGGGGCGAGATAGAGGGAGGTAGACAGACAGAGAGAGACAGAGGGAGGTAGACAGACAGAGGGAGACAGACAGAGACAGACAGAGGGAGACAGAGGGAGAGAGGGAGACAGAGTGAGTGAGAACCCCCCGAATCCCCTTAGGTGGTTCAGGCTCGCTCGCTACGAACCCTTGCTACACTGCCTTACTCTGTCCCAAAATGATGCAGAAGTGTGTCACCAACATGAAAAGTTTGGAAAGCTGTGGTGTAGGTGATTCTGTAAGAGGAAAATTCATCCAGACACAAAGTGGTCGCAGACTTGCCTATTCATGTGTCATATTGAAAAACATACACTCCTTAGTTCAGTGATGCAAGCCGCAGTATGGTGTGCAAATACAAGGAGGCAATCGAAATTAGTCACTTGGGATTATTTGTCAGGCTTCATTTACAGACCACTCCACAATATGTCTGCACAAACCCATGCCACAATCCTCTCTAATAGGACTTATCACCTGTGTCGTCGCAGCTAGCTGACTTCCGTTTGTCTGACTGGGTTAAGGCTATATATAAAACTGGTTCACAAAATCTCTGCCGGTAACCAAAATGGAGTTTTCTTACTAGTCTGAAACATATGAATACAAGCTCTGTGTCTGAATGCCCTCATTTGCCTTTTTTGCTTGTTTGTACACAAAAGAAAAGAAAAGAACGAATAGTGCATATGTATTGCAACTATTAAAATATAACGAGCTCTGCCACCCTCCTGGCTCTAACCTGTGCTATATAAAATGATAAATAAATAAAATAATAAATATTTCGTGGTCATTCATTACTCTTCAATTAAGGTTCTAAATTGTACTACTGGATTGCTTTTAGAGCTAGAAGTTGCAGAGGACAGACATATTCCCAGTTGGTCACAGTTTTTTAAAACAATCATGGAATTAAACCGCTCTCTCGCGTAAACCACATAAAGTGGCGGTTTGCTTAGTGCTCTCACGTGGTGGTTTACCACTTGTGTTGATTCTGCACACAACCTAGGATTGTGTTCACACATAAATTCAGTTGCCGCACACAGAGAAACCTGTTAGAGGGAGCACTGGTCCTATACCCACCCTGAAGGCATGCTTTGTGTATACTCCTCCAGGTCACAGAAGAGGTTCAGGACCTCGCCCTACCAAGGGAGAGGCTTAGGGATCTGCTCATGTGCTAGATCAGCATGACGTTAGGGCCAAAGAAAGACAGGCTGCTTTTTTGCATGTAGTCGGGCACTCAGGGCAAGGATACTCAGCCGTTCACCATGCAGGGCACATACCCACCACAACATGCGGACTTGGAAATTTACATATGCATATTTTCAATGAATTGTAAAATTACAGATGAGTCATCCAATATCAATAAAAACTTTACATACACTGAAAAAAATATTATAGTAAATATCCCAAACAAAGATACACACACACAAGCACAATGAACAAACAAACATGAAAATGATATGTACCTGCCCCACCGTTCAATAACATGAACCCCCCCCCCAAAAAAAATCACATACCAAACATTTTCAATCTACATAAGCAACATCGCTTCCATTAGTTGTGTTAGGAGAAATGTGTTGTGTGGCCATACATATTCGCCTGAATTCCTTCGAACGACGCTTCCAACAAGTGAGACCTCTAAGTAATGCATGGCTCCACTGGGGTGTCATTCATGACTCCAGGCATGTTGTCCCGGTTTCTTTTCCTAAGTTTTCATGCCTACGTTGTACATATTTGCGTATCAAGGGCAGAGTTCTCTGCTGATAGTGCAGTAGAGAAGGTTAGTTAATGGAAGTGCAAAAATCTCAGTTTATATTATTAGCCAACGAGAAAATAGGAATCTTTCTGTGTATCCTGTTGCTGATCGATCATCCGTGGCTGATAAGAGAGGAGAGAGGGCTGCCAGCTTCATCCCGGAGGGTAGAAAGCTGATCTGGGAGCCCCCCACCCCCTTCAACAGAAGGAAACTTCAGCTGTAATTTACCAGAAAGGAGTTTAATAATGAAATAAAGTGACTAGCAGCGTATTTATGGTGGTGTGGCCCTTCAACATTTGCGATCCAGACAAAACAGCAGGAAATGAAGGCTCATAAAACAGGTATGCATGGGGAGTTTTGTAGTGCAGCAGACAGGTCAAACTTCCCCTCTGTTGATCTTGCTGCTGCTGATTTATGAGTACTCAAGAAACTAGCCTCTAGCTTAGTCAACATACATTATAGTGACTTCTCGTTCATTAATGCAAACGTACAACACATTACCCCAGCTGTTTCCTCGGCAGATAATGCTAACAGAAACGAGCAGAGTCCATACATACCTAGCCCAAAGGATCAAGAGATCAAAGAGAATGCAACACTCTAATGGAAGGAAGAGGTGAGGGAAGAACAAAGGCGTGCCAGCGCACTAGAGCACCAGGAATGGTTTGTGGGGGAAGAAGAAGTGTACTAGATTAAGCACTCGATGACAGCTGCATTGTCAATGAGGCAGAGACAGAAATAGATGAAAAAGCTCCACATCGGTCCTGGATCAGCCTGGTCATCCAGAATGCAGGTGTGGATGAAAAAGAAACTTAGGAAAGCCCCCCCCCCCCCCCCCATCACCCCCATCTTTTCCCTGCCTACTGTGGCCATATCAAGCCATAGGAAACAGTAGAAGAGATCAGCATGAGTTCTTGTGAACACAAGTCCTCATGAGAGGAGATTGCTAATTTGCAAATATATCATGCTCCATAAGAAACCAAAAGACCATTTTAGAGCCAGGCACCCTCACAAGTAGATTTAGGGTGAACATTCCAGGGTCAGGAAGGCCCATAGAAAAGCAATGGGTTGAATCTTTCGAGCTCAGGCAAATGTAAATACTGTACACTTTATGAACACTAGGAAGCAATGAGTACCAAATAAACAATGCTAAGTACAGAAGCCAAGCAACACCACTTAAAATATGAAACGTAATTGTTCAAAGAAGAGGAACAGAACAACTTGGACAAATTCAAGGCAACATATTAAGAGATCGCAAGTGGAGAAAATGGCTTTGCATCATACTTGTAAGCTTCAAAACAATTTCTGATCACCTGAAGGGATGGTCTAGGCCCAAAGTGCAGAGATTGGCTAGAAGGATTTGACTATTTCATAAAAGTATTAGTGAAGAAAGATGAAACCCAAATGGCATCGACCACACAAATCTTGGCAAGCACAAACGCTCTTAGAATAATCGAGAAAGTATCCTCTCAGAAATTTACAATCAATCCAGTGCAAGAAGCAATGAGTTTCGAGTTCCTACCCAAATAGAGCATGACTTATAAATAATAGACATGCCACTTGGCTGTGCAGGAGAGAGGAGAAGGCATTGAAGTGTTTATTGCTTATCTCAGAATGGGATAACAAAATTCTCTTAGTAGGAACAAATCTCTCTCAGAATCATGGAAGGGAGCTATTCTGAATGCCTAAAAATGTTTAAAAATGTTTTTAAGAAATACTATCCCATATACGCTATTCACTGAAAACTTGGTCACTGCCGAAATATTATATTGTTGACTCATAGACTCTGCCTCCCCAGTTGTATGTTGCTTTTAGAGATTATTATCTTGAACCTTGTAACTTTACCTTTCCCGCCGAAATAACGGCATGCTAGTTCGTGGGTAAAATACTCAACCTGTGTGGTTTCTTTCTTGAGGGGACACCTAAGTCTTTTTTAGAGTTACTATCCCCCCAGTCCCCAATTAACTTGTGTGGGGTCCTCCTTTTATTTCTCAGCTATTCTGAATGCCTAAGCCACCTGTTACTCTGGAAAGGCTGTACATTTGAGGAAATAGAGGAATTGTTGCACACTGGTGATCAAGCAAGCAGATATCAAATAAAAAATATCTGAGTAAGGCAGGGTGGAAAAGCAAGAACATGCATTGTGGTTACAAGACCAAATGAAGAGGAAACAACCTAACAGAAGGTCAAGATCAGGAGAACTTTACAAAGCAGAAAAGACAAAAACATTCACCAATGTCACAGAAGAGAAAGTTACTGGTGTGGGCAGATGTACCTACATGAGGGAACCAGCCCGGCAATTAGACAGAAATGCTAAAATTGTGGGAAAGAGAATCAGTATGAAATACATCACAATATTTACCACACATCTAGACTACTACAAGAGCCTACGTTTTGGGTTGTCACTATCATCATAATGAGAAATTCTCCAAGAAGCCATGAAAATGACCCCTAAGGAATAGGTTGACCATCATGGTGGTTGGGGCCACCATAGAGGTGTAATTCCTGTGTTTTCTGCTTATGTACCCCCACTGTATTTCCTATATCTGTATATTCATGTATTTCAGTGGACATTTTTAATTTATACATGAATACTGTTTTTAGTATTAACTGCACATTTCCAACATATAACATTTCCTTTATTATAGTTTGATAGTGCATTAATCATTCACATATGTGATTTTAAAATGATTGATAGAACTTAGTGAAGATGCAACAAGATTACTATGCTAATTCTTGAATTTTACGTCACTGATCACAAGGCCTGCCCTTTTCAAAATAATATGAAAGTGTATTTTAGCCTGATATAAACGTATTAGACAGCGAAAACTATTGTCATCATTGCTTCCTAAAGATTGCTTCATGCAAGCAGAGTTGCAAACATCCCTACCGAATGTTGCAATTATTTTTATAATTGCTTTTAACTGCGTTCATTGCCACTATTGTGTTTGCTTTCATAGTTATTCGTTTACACACTATCTGCAGTAGATTAGGACAATTATTTCAATTCATTTGTTAAAAAGTACAGTGTGCATTTCTTGAGTGTGCCCATCCATTGGGAAAGGAGTTTCAGAGCACTCTAACAAACAATAATCCTGTACGACTATGATCCTTGCCCAGAAGGTATCATACTCATCCTTGGAGAAGGGATTAGATATGGGATTAGAAAAGATAAACACACTATATGATAGTCTGGCACCCATTGATGTAAGTGACATCCCTCCATTCCTGGGAATGTCCAACTACTTACTGCTCATGATACATAAGAGAAGGTGACACACTTAGCAATCCAATAAGTGAACTAACAAAACATTAGCAAGTGTTCCACTAAATACCGGGAAGTAAACCAATATTTCAATGAAGAAGAAGAAGAAAGACAGCACTTAAAATATGGCCCAGCACTAAAAGAGAGGTGACCAGCACCATATCATATTATAATCCAGCAGAAGGATCACAAATGTTGAACATCCATATTCACAGTTATTAAATTAAAGCCTGGAATTGTTGTGGGCAAATAATTTAGCATAGTAATTGATCAGCAAATATTATTAAAATATTTGGAAATCCTGAAGGGTAGATGCGACTTTGAATTGAAAAATTAGGATTTCGTTTGGAGGAGTACAATTACATAATCATGCACAAGAGCAACCTCGACTACAGAGTTGTATTTCAAATTCATCATGGACAGAAAACAACACCATCCATATATCTAAAGGCCATCACAGCACCAACACTTACTAACCCAAAAATTGACCTGAATCAAACAGAGAGTGTGAAGGTTTTCTTTCATGGGTGTGAAATAATGGCTAATGGTACAGATATGTTTTTGATAAAAATATCTATTTATAATTATATTTTCTTTCTTTTACGAAGGCTAGTATCGCAAAACCCCAAGTAAGGTAACGTGAAAAGAAAGGTAATGGATGGAATAGCAAATGAAAAGAATGCCTTCCTTTCCTATTTGTTTTATTTGATTTCTTCTCTATGTACTTGCTCTCTTTCTTTCCTCAAAACTTTCTTCCTTCAGTGTTTTCAATGAAAATACTTTTATATTAAATATTGATGTGAAATAATTTTGTTTATTTTAAATGAAAAAAACAAATGCTGAAAAACTATGAACTTAATTCTGAATTAAATATTTTTAATAAATTAATTAAATAAAAATGAGTTTCCTGAAGTTAAAATAAAAATAATAATTTCCCACCTATAGTAAAAAATCTGTTCAGTATGAATGATTATTAAAACGTATGTGTAGAATTAATTAAAAGTAATGTAATTATATGTTAATAAAATATAATTTTAAATTAATCTATAAATTAAAAAAATGTAAAAATAATTTATAATAAAAAACGAGCTTATTTGTAAATATTTGGTAGCATTAAATCATATATTTTCTCTTTTTAACTATTTTAAATAATACATTAAGTAATTTAATTAATTTCAACTTAATTTCATATTGGGTTTTATTTTAAGTCACTACCTTCATTCTCCATTATTTTCTGTGGGGGAATTTTGCAGTACAAGTGGTTGGCCACGTGTGATGCTGGACTTACCACTGCTTCTTTTTTGGCAGTAATATCTTGCACTCATAATGTTGGTTCCACTCCCGTTTTCCGAGGGTGGAGACATGAAAGTCTACACTTTTGAGTAACTTTAGACTCAGATTTTGTGAATAATCAAAAGTAGTAAAGTTACTCAAAAGTGTTAGAGTTAAATACATGTGCAAATTACTCACACGTGTGAGTTACCTTTGTGGTCAGCCCCAATGGTGTCTGGACAGCTGCTTTAGGAAAGGAAAGAGCTTGCATTGTGATGCCAAATAACTCCACTGCAGGGCAAACTATAAGTGTATCGTATCACCATTTCGTCCACCACACAAATTTGCACAGGAGTTTCACAGGGCTCACAAGTATACTGTATGCAAATATTTTGAATTGCAAACATTCTTGACTAGGTGTTACCATTATTTGAGTGAATGTTACAGTCATGTGAGTGGGGTGCCATTTATGTTCCATTTTGAGGATGATAGTTCAGCGCTACAAAGGGAAGCAAATCTGAAGAAATGCGCAATGAGATTTCAGCCCGCGCTACACGGTGGTAGGGCGTACTGCACACATAGTATAAGGACTCTGTACTGTAGTTTCATGGAAAAAATAAATATAACAGTCAAAGGAATCACCTTCCCCAGCGGCAAAATATTACCATGACAATACCAGCTACCAAAAAGTTGCCTATCCAACATGTCCCTCCATTAATATTGTGGTGTCAACAAACCGTATTATTGTTAACAATTATACAAAGGCATACAGAAAAACAGTGTAGCTCCCATTTTGACCAAAGCAATTCTGGTTAAAGTAGGATTATTTTTTTGAGAGATTGTCAGTAATTTAGCATTTTCAAAATTAAATATAGAATAAAACATACTCAAATGTTTAAGTAAATTGGAAGCCATTCACTGATAATTGTTTTCAGTAGTTTTGCTCTAATAAATAAGGCTTGTCTGATAAAATAAACTGTAACATATCATTTTCTTTTAAATTCAGATTATCAAAGAAAACAGATCTGGAACTTAATTTACATTGTTTTTTGTTCTGCAAACGAGGCTTTAAGAAAACACTGTCTCAAAAGACTAAACCGTGTTCAAAACAGTGCCAGTGGAATGTGGTTTCTATAGAAACAAGGTCACGTGGGCCGTTGCTTTCTTTCCATGCACTCACCTTCCATTCCCTCCTCCCAGACTTCAGTGGTAGTTGGGCAAAGTGCATCTGTGTTTATAATACACAAAGCTGCCTATTCTCATTCCGAGTAAGATCGTTTTGCAAACTGCTGGATTCTTAGAGACAGTGCAGTGTTGTAATGAAAGGAACCTATTTACAGATTATCAATGACAGCATTCCCTTGTCCTCAATGTGCACCACAATTCAATTAAGACTTCATATGCTCATCCTTCAGAGGGCCAACGATTCAATATCAAAGCAGTTGGAAAAACGATTTCTGCCAGACAATGTTCAGTTCTGTGCTTTTTTTCCCCAAAATTATTGTCTTTTTTGAATGAAGTGTTGCACTCCTGTTGTGTGCATACACAAGGTAATTTTAATTTCTAACCTTTTTGTCTTGTACAAGGGAATGGTATCATTTAAGTATTTTAAGGATAGGCAATTGACCAGCCAGCTCAGTGAGTTGATGAAGCCACTGCAAAGCTCTCTGTTTAAACTGCAAATTACAGGTATGTGTTCCTGCTGTGTGAACCCCATCGTTCAGTCTTCCGAAGGTGAGGAATGATGATATCTATCTGGCTCTTGGTTACGTTGCTTATGTGAGTTGGCTTATGTGAGATATAGGTGCCATAAACCGGCACAGAGGCACGTTTGTTTAACCGGAGATATTTGGTGCTACATAATAAAACACTGGTGCACTTTTTGCATCCGTCCTGCGATATTAGAGACTCTAGAGAATAGCTTTGAGTGTTTGTTGGTACTATAGAATATGTGTTTGTTTTTCCTTTTATAATTGGTACTATAGAATATGTGTTTGTTTTTCCTTTTATAAAGCAGTCAGATCTGGTTGTGTCTGCTCTTTGTATTACCATTTGCCCACCTTAGCAAGCATTAGCAAAGCCAATCTTTTTTTTTGCCTTTGTGTGATCCATTGAATTTGTCAATGTTTTTAGGTTTCATCTGAGACAGTCTGTAAAATATTTTGTAAACTCAAAAAAGCTTAAAACGGACCCATTACTTACCATCAGTTAGCTTGGCGGTCACTCTCATTTCCTTGCTTCTTTTCGGTCAGTGCCTGCTGCTGACTTACTACTTCCTTCTGGGGCCTTAAGTGTTTGTCTCTGCCATGGGACATGGAGCATAGACCAAGTACGGCTTTCTGTCCGTGGCCACTGCCCTTCCACTGTCCACACACTTCTGAAAGTACTTTTTTAAAACTTTACTTCATGCACTCTGTGCAGTCCATCCTGCCTTCCCTCCACCCTTGATTTTGCTAGCTCCTTCCTGTCTCCTTCCCTCCTCCCACCATTGGTGCTCTTGCACCAGCCTCTCTTTCCTACCAATTCCCTCTTGGCCTTGCCCCCCACCATCATGCCACTGTCTGTTGTGTTGCTGCTCCCTCCCTCCTCTCACATTCCATGTTAATGCCCCAACCTCCCTCCGCCACTACTCCCTCGTATTGCTTACCCCCGTGCCCTCCTCCTACTGCCTGCTGTGTTCCTGCTTCCTCCCTCCTCCCAACATCTGTGTTCTTGCCTCAACCTTTGCCCTGCCTCTACCTCATGTTGCTGGCCCCTTCTGTCCTCCATGTGGCTGCCCCCGGTCCCTTTGCCCTTGCCAACCCTCCTGTCTACCACAAAAAAATTACCAAACCAAATAGCTCTCACCTCCGTGAGAGCTAGGTGGCCTTGTCAATTTTTTTTAGACATGTTGTTCAGCAACCCAGGCTACTGTGCAACATGTCTCAAAGTAAAGAAAAGGCCCTTTGATGCGGTCAATAACCCTTTTGTCACACCCACCTTTTTTATCCACGGGTTGCTGAAGATACAAGTTGTAGAGAACCCAGAAACTCTAAGGAGAGGCATAGCTATTTAGAGGACTGAGACAAGAAGTCTTGCAAAAGGATTAGAATGGACAGCACAGATTCTAACACAGGGATAGAGTAGATAGCAGAGTCTGGCACCGGAACAGGATAAAACAATTGCCACTAGCAATTGGAGGTACCAGGAAGCTGATAAGTGTGGTCATCTCAAATTAGCAGCTGTCTTCTGATCAGGCGTAGACGCACAAGCTTGAAAAGGAACAGGATCTAATAAACATCAAACATGAAGTCGTCAGAAAATCCATAGGAAATCCTAAAAGAGTACAAGAAGCCATTTTGAAGGAGATTCAGGAGAAACCAGGAGGACAGAACACTTTTTTCGTAAAGTAGAACAGATCAACCAGATGATGTCAGGCTGGAACAGAATGTTAAGACGTATACTAAAGGAAATAAAGGTAACTTTTGTAGTAAAACCTGGTTGCAGTACACAAGCATCCCAAGTGAGGGCAGTTGATAAACACTGCTTTCCTGTTTCCATCCACCTTTATTGTCCCTTTCTTAAGATGTTCCCTGCACATGTGGTGATGACCTTTCTGTATCTAATTCTAAGACAGCTGGTGTGAGCACCAATTACAATGGAATGCTCTGACACAGTGTATCATAATGTGGGAAGTTATCAAGATGGATCCACAGAGCCATGGGCTGCACTTTCCTGAGCTCTGACATGAAAAACAAACCCAGTGTTTTGGCCCATTCAAGAGACATCGATGTAACTAGTACAAGGCGTAATGGATGCTATAATAGGATTCTGCAAGGTATTTGCCGTAGAATAGTTTAGTAGGCAGTTTGGCCAATTAGGAAACAGAGAAATTGCTCCAAGTAAGTCAGAGGAGAGGCCATGACAGCCTGTTGCTCTGAGGACTAACCTAAGACAGAAAGTCTATATGCAACATAGGTGCACTGATATGGCAGAGCCTATGGAATAATAATGCTTGGCCAGAAGTTCTAGGTGTTTTCTATTTTGTGTAGGCCAATGTAGTAAAATAGACTACATGAAAGGGTGGATTCAAATGGTTGATAAGCTGCATTTAAACTTTCTCAATTCAAATTGTAAAATGAGACTGATATATTTGAAAGGAATAAACCCACAGCTAGGGTTATCTTAGAAGCAAACCAAAGTGTTCATCCAGGGCACAGACCTTATGTCTTTATGTCAAAAGTCATTACTTCCTGACTGTTAAGTCTTTCAGAGAACAGATGACTGTTAATAAGTGGATGCACTACCATTTACTTCTGGGGTCCCACATATTGTCACTATAGCTGTAGCCATTCCAGGAATATGAATTGCAAGCTGCCGTCTGTGGTGATTTCTGTGCTAATAGGTTTTTCTTTTGCCTCTGCCTGTATTGATGAATGCTGAAAAGGAAGGAAAGAAAGGTTATGCAGCCACAGATACATGCTCTACTCTTTACCTTGTTCCCTGAAATGGGCGTGTAAGTATAAACTCAACATGTCATCTAAAAGCAGGCTGGCTTGGTTGCATTTTTAAGGCTACATGCTGCCACTATGATCATGTCTCTCTAGCTCTTCAAAGTTAGTAAGGTTTTATGGACGCCTGGCAGGATTCAACACTATTTTGTAAAACAACCAGTAGTGAACTAAGTTAATAAGCCAAAAAACCCAAGGACACCATACATTTACTTAATAAAATATTGTGACATGAAAAAAACTTCGCATATTATTTATGAAATTTATTTTTTGAATTTTGTTTCAGATATTTTCTTATTTTTTGATAGACATTTCTTATGTATAAATACAATTATTACATTAAAAATTAATCACATACATATTATATTTCATAACCTATATGAAAACATACTACACCACAAAAAAGAAAACAAAGGGGGTTAAACAGCACAATTGACAATGGTCTTGAGTAGGGCTAGTGGAGTAAGCAAAGCGGTGGATGGAGACTCTACGCGCGTTTCGGCATTTGCCTTCTTCAGGAGTCCGTCAATTGTAAAAGGACATTACATTCAACAATCAAAATGTGGTATTACTCAATTTTCATTCTTGGATACAGGGTGAGTTATTCACCTAGAATGTAGCGCTCCCATACCTTATATTCCATACTATTGTTGCACTTCTTGGAAGACTAGCCGGCGAATTGAGATAAATAGGTGAAAAAAACTTATTTTTTATTTTTTAGTGGCCACAACTTAATTTAATACCATCTTCGTGGCCAATCGGAATGGGAGTTTATTAAAACAGTTCTTATTGGGTAGACAAAGTACACATGGCGCTGACAAACCCATTTACATCATGGCGTTAGTTCATAACGAGGAGTGTTAGCGCTCTCGGCCCTTGATCTAACGATATCGAACATCTTATTTACATCACGGCGTCTATGCAGAATAGTGATTTTATCCTTGAAGGTTTGTCAGCGCCATGTGTACTTTGTCTACCCAATAAGAACTATCCACAATTAAAACAGTGGTCAAGAACGTTCTCTATCCAGTACATCAGCTGTCGCCTGTTTTAATAAACTCCCATTCCGATTGGCCACGAAGATGGTATTAAATTAAGTTGTGGCCACTAAAAAATAAAAAATACGTTTTTTCACCTATTTATCTCAATTCGCCGGCTAGTCTTCCAAGAAGTGCAACAATAGTATGGAATATAAGGTATGGGAGCGCTACATTCTAGGTGAATAACTCACCCTGTATCCAAGAATGAAAATTGAGTAATACCACATCTTGATTGTTGAATGTAATGTCCTTTTGCAATTGACGGACTCCTGAAGAAGGCAAATGCCGAAACGCGCGTAGAGTCTCCTTCCACCGCTTTGCTTACTCCACTAGCCCTACTCAAGACCATTGTCAATTGTGCTGTTTAACCCCCTTTGTTTTCTTTTTTGTGGTGTAGTATGTTTTCATATAGGTTATGAAATATAATAGGTATGTGATTGATTTTTAATGTAATAATTGTATTTATGCATAAGAAATGTCTATCAAAAAATAAGAAAATATCTGAAACAAAATTCAAAAAATAAATTTCATAAATAATATGCGAAGTTTTTTTCATGTCACAATATTTTATTAAGTAAATGTATGGTGTCCTTGGGTTTTTTGGCTTATTAACTTAGTTCACTACTGGTTGTTTTACAAAATAGTGTTCATATTATTCCCTACAAGTAGTGAATGCATTAGTAGTAGGGGTCCCCTTTTTTCAAAATTAGGATTCAACACTATTACATGGTCCCTCTAGGTACCACTGTAGGAGAGTTGTCCAGCTTCTTTGTACATTGAAAGTGCCATGAAAAACCAGTGACTACAAAGAAGGGCGGAGTATTCTTGTGATACATATTTTTGGAACAGAAAGGTCTACAAAGGAATAGATGTTATGGTTACTATCCAAGATGGAATAAAATGGGGTTTGGAGGAATGCTAAGAGTGGCTATCATATATATCCTGTGCTACATTAATATATATGTATCTGCAGAATACAGAGGTCTGAGATTCCCCCTTTACATGAAGCATGTGTTTGTCTACACCTAAAGACCTACAGTGAAATTTTGGCCAGCTGCTTCCATTATCTTTGCTCTACTGCAGACCAAATGCAAACTTCAACTGTTGTGTATTTCCTGCATGGCCCATTGTAGTTTTCTCTAAGTTGGCCTAACTGTACACGTTGTAGGCCTTATTTTCTTTTGCACGCGTAACTACATAAACACTTTCAGCTTTTGAGCCACATTGTATTTTCACACAGAGCCTGCATATGTTTTCACATTCTATTCTTTTCCTGGGATAAAGTCTGAACACCATAGACCATGGGTACTCGCAAACATTTGCCCAGGGGCTCCAAAGTACGGTCTGTGGTGTGACCGAGGGCTGCACTAATGCCAGTAGGGTGGCAGTAGGAGGTCTGTGTGGGTCAGGGATTGTGTAAGGTGGTTTAAACAAATGTTAAATAAACGGGCAAGCATTTATTTGCTGCTTAATAAATGCTTGCCCGTTTATTTAACATTTTCTTCTGTATATTATTGTTCAGTGCTGCTGTCTACCAGAGGGGCACATGTAAAATTCAAGAGGGTCACAAGCGGCCTCCAGGCCGTACTTTGAGTATCACTGCCATAGACAATGTTAAACAAACATGCCCCTTGTTATTCTTTCCGGCCAGGCACTAGCACCTAGACATAACACAAGAATGCAGCTGCTGCTTATGAACATACATGTCCTATCATATAGATGAGAAAAAAACAGACACATGGAATGAGAGTCCGGAGAGAAGAACACTGCATCTGCAGAATGTAGAGTGTTCATCTGAGTATGCTAAGGTACAGGGTCCACCAGTAATCCCAGAGATCTTTGATATATAAGCATTTAACTTTATTAGCAAAGGAGGGGGGTTAGGTCACTCTGTCCTATAAAATGACAGGGATTTTCATGAACTATGGATTATTAACCATGCTAACAGTATTTTTAGTATGCATTTGTTTTCTAATTGTGGCACGTATACTGCATTTCAGAGCATGATTGTTTAAATAAATATTCTAAACTTCCTTCGTGTCTCCTGGTTATTAGTAGCGGTCGGCAGTAGGTGTTTCTGTAGGGCGGTGACGTGGACAGGGGGAGCGGCAGGGTGGGGGGTAGTAATGTATCGATTACGGAGTTTTACAGGTAAGTAAACATTTAAATAAATAAAACAAATGTTGTTGCGCTCACTGCATCACAAAATGTGATGCAGTGCGCGCAACGAAATATGTTTTATTTATTTAAATGTTTACTTACCTGTAAAACTCTTTAATCCATACATTACTAGCCCCCACCCTGCCCCTCCCCCTGCCCACATCACCGCCCTACAGAAACACCTACTGCCGACCGCTACTGCTGGTTATGTCATTGTGGATGAGTACGTGTGACAGAGCGAAAGGGTGCGTACCTCGATCCCTGAGAGGGTCGAGAGTGTTGTGTTCTGGGGTGCCAATTCAGTTGTTTCTCTGGTAAGGTTAGGAGGGCAAGTGAGGCTAGGAGGGCAAGTGAGGCACTATAGCTAGTTGGACTCTGTCCCATAGGTACTGAGGTGGTATGGTGACTCAACCCCCACATACTGATGTTCTATGCTAAGTAAGTATGGGCAAATTTTGCGGATCTGCGGTCTGCGAATTCGCAAAAAAATCTGCATATTCGCGGATTTTCCCGCGAACTCGCAGATTCTTTTGCGATTTGCAATGGAGTACTTTCTACTGGCTAATCCAGTAATTGCTACCTCGTTGGGTAAATGTATAGTGCTTTTCCTACACTGCAGCTGCGTAAAGGGCCAGATGATTTGTCTCCACTGACCATGTGTGCCTGTAACTTAGCCACAGCGCCAAAAGGCGCCGAGGTCCCTTGAGCGAGCTGTCCATCATAGTTGGGAAAGGACGGGAAGATGTTTGATACCGTTAGTGTGTGGTGCGGGGCCAAACGGGCAGGGCTTCTATTCGTGTCAACATGCCTCTTGAGTATAAAGGGTCAGAGAGCGAGCAGGGCAGCAGGTGAGGAGAAAGCAGCGTCCTGGTCACAGGAACTACACAGGGATTGCGCTCGAGAAACTCATGGATTCAAAGACCTCCCTCAAGTATTACAGCTAATTTTCGGCTGCAGATATGGGGTTAAAGCACACTTGCCCAGCCTCGACCGTGCTCACTAATGTTTTGGGCTGATTAAAACGTTACTGAATTTGAGCTTCAACTCGGGCACCTGCTATATCTGTAAGTGCTTCCTGTTGAGGTTTAATTTTTGTGACAGGAGTCTCGTGCCAGAATGAATCCTGCCCTGCATAGTTATCCATGAAGATGCCACCGTTTTGTGCAATACCTCTACTCAACTGGAGTACTTTCTACTGGCTAATCAGTAAGTGCTACCTCGTTGGGTAAATGTATAGGGCTTTTCCTACACTGCAGCTGATTAAAGGGCCAGAAGATTTGCCTCCAGTGACCGTGTGTGCCTGTAACTTTGGTCCCTTGAGTGAGCTGGCCATCAAAAAAATAAATCCGCCCTTGAGCGAATTTGCGCATTTTTCGGCAATTTCACGAGATTCGCAGATCGCGAAATTTCCGAAAATCCGAAAATTTCACGAGCGGAACGGATTTTTGGCCCATGCAAATGGCAATCAGAGCCAGCCCAATAATCAATCTATCAAGCCACATACTAACTGCTGAAGAAACAAGTGTACTCAGTAAAGGGCTATCATTTGTACCCACATCCCATGCCAACAGATTTAATATCAAAGCTGAACTCACTAGATTCTTCAGAAAGATACGACTGAAGAGTTTCTTTCAAAACCGACCCTCGACAGCTATGGCGGCTTTCACAAACCTACGACCTCCATCAATGTTTATGCCTAGTATGGCATCAGTCTCTCATAGAATTTTGACATATGAGAGTGTGGTACTCAGGGACGTTTTAAAAACTTGTGAAGCCAGACCCTATGTGAAACACAACATCACTGTAGGAGAGCGAACAGCACTGAACCTACTAAAGATCAATAAATCAGTGGTGATTAAACCAGCCGACAAGGGCGGAGCCATAGTGATGCTGAATGTCGAAGACTACAAGGCCGAAATCTATTCCCAACTGAGGGATGGTGTGAGCTACAGACCCGTAGCAACGGACCCCACGAAGGAGATCAGATTGGAGATCTTAGCCATTACCAAGAAAGCAAGAGAAATGGGCTTCCTCACAAAGAAGGAATTCGACTATCTTAACGTAGACCAACCCAGGGTACCAATGATTTATGTACTACCCAAGGTACACAAAAATCCATTGAAACCACCTGGACGTCCTATCATATCAGGATGCGGATCTCTTCTAGAGCCATTATGCAAGTATGTGGATGTATTCCTTAAAACACTCGCTGAAGCAACACCCACGTATCTCAAGGACACGATACAAGTGTTCAATCTGGTGGACCAGATGCCCTTTAACAAAAACAGTCAACTCCTGGTGACGATGGATATCGTCTCTTTATACACCAGTATTCTGCAGAGACCGGCTCTGGAATGTATGAGAAGAGCACTACAAAGGAGGGAACAACCGGCAGGGGTCCCCACAGAATTCATCATTGATCTTTTGGAAATTGCCATGACAAAGAATTTCTTTGTATTTCAGAACAAGTTCTATATTCAAAGTAAAGGAGTGGCAATGGGCGCTGCCTTCGCCCCGGATTTGGCGATTTTATACATGTCTGAACAGCAGTGCATCTTATCAAGACACAACCCATACCATAACCAGATCTCTAGATGGCATAGGTACATAGATGACGTTTTCACGATATGGACAGGTGAGGAACTTGACCTGAGTGCCTTCACAGAGTGGCTGAACACACAGTCTGAAGATATCAAGTTTACAATGCATATGGATAAGGAATCTATTGACTTCTTGGATATTAGCATGAGGGAAAGGGATGGAAAACTATACACTACACTATACAGGAAACCAGCCGAAAGGAACACCCTTTTGAGATACACGAGCCATCACACCAGAGGACTCCGGGACAACCTGCCCTTCTGACAATTTATCCGAATTCTGAGAAATTGCTCCTTGAAGGAGGACTTTTTCAAAGAATCTGAAGATCTAATTTCTCGCCTGATGGATAGGGGGTATCCCAAGAGACTTGTGACAAGATCTAGAAAAAGAGCTTGGTACCAGGACAGATCGACCCTACTGATGCCAAAAGAACGCACGTCAACTCAGGAACGGATGATATGCGTGACGACACATTGCACCAAAAGCAATGAAATCAAAAAAATTGTTAACAAACATTGGGGCTTGGTCGTTGATGTTATAGACACCCCTGAACCATCGATGCATGCTTTCAAAAAAGCGAAAAACATAAGGGATCAAGTGGTTCGTTCACTGTTGGACACGCCACAGGCATCGACCATCCAAGGACTCTGGAACCTACTGGAAGTGGTAGGACACTTCATTTTTTTTTTTGTTACAGTAGAGGGCAAAGATTTAGGAGCCCCTTACCCCTTCTGACAAACTGATGGGGTAGAAGATTTGCACTATGAGAAGGCTTATTAGGCTGTTTTAAGAGGGTATATATCCTTTTGCCAATTGTAAGTTTGTATGTTTTTGAGATTTTCTGACTTTATGCTTGTTCGTTCCATTGTGGGAAAGTGTTTGTGCAATACACTTGGCCTTGGTGGCAAGCCAATAAAAAAGGCTATAAACTGTAAGCACCCTTGTCTGGCCATCTTAGACAGAGTTGCACATTGTTTGGCAAATTGAGTTTTTTCTATTGTTTTTATTTTATGATTGTATTCCTGAAAAATACCTTGTGGGACAGCATGTGGTCAATACAGAAGGAATAAGTTAATTATGGGGACAACCAAATGGTATAGGCTATATGCCTGAGAGGTTCAATGGGGAAAAGTGTCAGAGGCCATACCGTATTGCAGTGGTTATTACTGTAGCAACCAATGGGGTAGCACATTTACACTTTGAGAATCCTTGTTTGGCCTTCTTTAGAGGACTGCTTTGCCAATTGTGATTGTGTACTTACTCACAGTTTTATGACGGTATTCCTGCCAGTTCTTTTGTGTAAAAGCTTATGTGTAATACACTAGCCTTGGATTAGTTAAGGTGAGAAGCCAGTGATAAAAGCTGTAGGACTGATTGGAGCATTGAGAAAAGTTATGCCAGATGCCACTGTTCTGATCAGTCTATTGTGAGAAAATGCATATGCTACGGCCAATAGGCGCTTAATGGTGAATTGTTATTTCACTATTTTAAAAACTAGTGACAGGAGTTTCATTTCACGGAATCAATCTCACAGATTAAGTTAGAAGGCACTGGGTTGGTGTTGATCATCCCCATTGACAAACTCTGAGGAGTGAAGGTCTGCCCTGTGATAATCCTTGCCAGGCTCTTTTAGAACGTCTTGGCAAATGTAGTTGTTCCAGGCTCAAGAAATTAGAAAAATGAATAAAAATGCATACTTGCATATATACATAAACATACATGGCAGTACTTTAGGTCTGTTGTTTTCTGGCATTGCTCTATTCAAGTGTAATTCATACTCTGCCTCTATCCTTAATACTTTACAGCATGGGGAAATGGATTAGTCCATTGGAGTCATTGGCTCTTCTTTTCAGTAAGTGTCAGCATGTAGCCTGATCACATGTTGACATCTGCCTGAAAACGAGTGTGGTTCGGTGCCAGGGCTGGTCGGCCAATCCTTAGGTCCTCCCACTTTTTGCCTTTTCTTTTTTTTTTTATTTAAATATTTTTATTAGGATAAAAACTGCATTAAAAGGACATTGTAATAAATTTGATACAATGCTATGCTATGGGCACTTATAATGCGTGCAGCTGCTCCAGCAAAGGAGCGTCCTGGCGCAAGACAAGGTAGAACACAACACCGCTAAGAGCAAAGACGGAAAAGAGGAACAGCTGCGGGGCAAAAATTAAAATAGAAAAGTTTTAATGGCCTTACGAAACAACAGGAGGTCCTCCAACAAACGGATCTCCACCGGAAGGGAGTTCCAGATGGTCGCAGCTCTCACTCGAAAAGATCGGCCCCCAGCTCGGCAAAGCTTGAACCGGGGGACCACAGCGAGAGCCTGGCCCAAGGATCTGAGAGAGCGTGTCGGAACATAAAAAGATAGGAGGTTGGTGAGGATCTGGGGAGCAGAACCTTTCAGGATTTTGAAGGCCAGACACAAGACCTTGAAATGGATTCTCATCTTGACCGGCAGCCAGTGCAAGGATCGTAAGGTGTTAGAGACGGGACAAAACCTGGGCAGGCCAACTATCGCTCTGGCTGCAGCATTTTGAACGCGCTGCAGGCGGGTGATTTCTGCCTGGTTGGCCCCCACCAGGAGAGAGCTGGCATAGTCAAGCCGGGACATCACCCAAACAAGCAAACAAATCCAGGATTCACGTTCAGCATAAAATTGATATCAAAATACACAGAATCAGCCTTGATAATCAACAAGATAAATACGGGTTAATAATAAAAGCACAATGATAAAAAACCAATTCCCATGGGCCAGCCCAGTTAAACTTGTTAGCTATAACATTATCACACTACCTCCTATATACATCACATTCTTGCTTCTCTCCATTCTGTTATCGGGGCCCAAATACGTCTTCCCATCTCCTGTTTTTTTGCCCCCTTCAATTCATATAAGCTGGATTCAATATTGTGTATGCCCAATAATCTAGAGAGCCACATCTGGACGGAGGGAGTGGTAACATCTTTCCAGCCCGCAGAAATTAAGATCCGAAGCACTGCAACTGACATAAAAACTAGGGCCTCCTCGTCCTTCCCAAAATTCAGCTTAGAGTCCGTGCCCAATAGCATCAGGGTAGGGGATAGGTCGATCTTATGACCTAGCAGCCCCTCCCAGAATTTCATTATCTCGTCCTTTATTGGGGCCGGCTGATTACAGTAGAAAAACATATGTAATATATCAGCTTGCCCAAGGTTACATCTAGGGCAGCAGTCATCTTCCCTTTGACCCCAGGCAAATAGCTTGGTCGGCGTATGATAAAGATTAAAGATTGTTTTGTAGTGCTGAGCCCGGAGGTTAGAAGCCCGAAATATCTTTTTATTCATGCAGAGAGCGAGATCCAGGTCGACATCGGGATTCCCCAGTTTGGCTGCCCACTTACACTCCGTCTTCTCGATGTCGTCCTCGATCCCCTCTACCAGCAGATTAAACACTACTTTAATCTTCTTGCAGCCTCTAGCTAGTACCTCGACCAAAGGAAGATCCACCGTGGGGGACAGCTTTGGTCTTAAGACCTTAAGGGTTCGAGCAATTTGGCTATAGAGTAGCCAATTATTGGCTGGAATACCAAATCTGGCCTGCAGAACATCAAACCCAAGTATCCTATCCCCCTCCATATTATCCCCAAGGGTCTTAACCCCCAATCCCTTCCAGATATAAAGATTCCTATTGGCTCTCAACTGGGGAAAGAGACTAGAGTTGCTCAAATGTAGATAAGAATTCAGTTTGATGGCGTTAAAAAATTTCAGAATAGATTTCCAGAGAAGCCACGCCCCGGATAAGGTCTTGAGTCGTGCCTTTTTTTAAAACCTCCGTTCCACTTCACATAGTAATAAACCGGTTGCCTTTCCCCCCAACAGCAAATTAAAAATCGGGGGGGGGGGGGACTGTGCAAATGGACTTTCCACCCCGGTGCCCAGATCTTTTTGGCAGAAAATAGACATTTGGATCAGAAGGCAAGACCAGTGATACAATCTTAAATTCGGGAGTGCCATCCCACCCCTTTCCCTGGGTAGCGACATAAGATTGGTGGAGCGCCTAACCTTACCATATTGCCAAATGAATGTTATAAATGAGGACTCCAAATTTGTCATTACTTTTTCATCAATGAATAGGGGAATGGGCCGAAATAGGTACAATATTCTAGGAAACATTACCATTTTTAATGCATTAACTCTCCCTACCAATGAGAGATGCAGCACATCTATTCTTTTTAATTCAGCTTCTATTGATTTGATAAGGGGGGGTAATTTTCCTCCACAATCCTATCCACTGACGCATTAATTTTCACCCCTAGATAAATGGCAGAATCAACGAATCTGGGATCAGATTTGACAATACTTTTTGAGCATATTATCTGGGTTTTAGATTCATTAAGTAAATACCCTGAACCAGAGCCAAAGACCTTTGCCAGGATAGGAAGCGCCTGCTCTGGGTTAGTAGTAATCACGGCCAAGTCATCGGCATACGCCAAGATTTTATTCGAATGGCCATTAAATATCACAGGTGTTATCCCAGGGCAATCTAAAATTTCCTGGATAAAAGGGTCAATAAACAGGGAAAAGAGGATGGGGGAACAAGGACAGCCCTGACGAGTCCCTCTCTTAATGTTGATTTTATCTGATTTCTCGCACATTACCGTCACTCTAGCTACCGGATCTTAGTACATAGCTTTAAGAGCTCTGATAATCTTTTCACCAAAACCTCTCCCCGCCAGAATACCCCAGAGAAAGCTCCAAGCAACGCGGTCGAATGCTTTCTCTGCGTCGAGCAGGATCATGGCCATCTCCCCCCCCCGTGGCAGCCTGCGCATCAAACAGTGTTATTGCTCTGCATATATGGTCTGTTGTACCCCGACCTGGGACAAACCCATGCTGCCACGGGGATACAAGACCGCCAATGACCCTGCCCAACCTTTTAGCCCATATCTTGGAATATATTTTTGTGTGGTAGGACACTTTAGATGTACCACTACAGAGCATGCCCCACATGCTGGGAAACAAAGAAAGTGACTCATAATAACCTCGCCGTCGACCTCAGGTCCTTCACAAAATCTAACACCAGTGGAGTTATTTACTCAATTCTCTGTCCATGCGAGCTCACGTATATCGGACAAACCAGACAAAAAATAAAGAACCGGATTTTCCAACACTGCAGCAGGATCCGTTGTCAAACGGCAGGGGCACCACTAGTAGAACACTACATGGACAAGAAACACACCCCAGAATCTATGAGATGGGTGATACTTGGAAAGATTACATTGGGCCCCAGAGGAGGTAACCTAAATTCCATCCTAAATACTAGGGAGTGCAAATGGATGCATACGTTCAATACCATAACAAAAGGACTGAATGAACTTGATGCCAACTTCGCACAAATGGCAGGACTAGATCCCGAATAAGCATACCGCAGTAAAACCATACTTGACGCACCTCACAGATGCTCTAGCACCATAGGGACACGTAGAAATCAGCAAAACCCTGTTAATGCCAACCTATGTGCTCATAATGCGTAATGATTTAAACCAACTGTTTGTTTATCACATGTACAGTAATCTTATTAGCATTCCGAAAGGGACTATCCAAAGTATGATATCGTATTGGCCCGATTGCACTTCCATGAAATTAACCGTTAATGTCGCATTTCACCTAAACGTGGTATCACTGTGAAAGTACATGTGTACAACCTAATACACGGCATTACCTAGACTACGCAAGGACCATCTGCCAACACTAAGGCCGGGCACCCATAACATGTGATTGTATTGTTGTAATCCTTGGAGTGTGTACTGTTATGAAAATAATCATGCAAGGGCCTTCTGCCCATATTGAGCCACGATACATTGGCCTATGGTACTGTTAAAACTTTGGAACTAATGGTGATATGGAAACATCGAAAGAATGTATCAGTTTGATGTATTATATATAACAACCGCGTAGCAATATTGATGGATTACATTGTATTAACAATGATGGAGTACATTGGTGGAAGATTCCTACACAATACCCAAATAGGTCAGGATACTAGCTAAGACATCCCTTACTCTTAACAGGCCTCTTTTCAGACGCCCCCTAGACCGTGTGTCAGCCCCTGACTCGGCTTGTTGTGAGCTATGCAGGTGATTGGTCCCGACGTGCCGAGCCTCCCAAACAAGCATTCAGCGGCGGCACCGCGAGTTACTAAAGACACATCCCAGGAGTGCCTCGCCCTGATGGCAGAGTAAACGCCGACAACAATCAGGTAGGAGATTGTTCGGGAGCTTCTCCACCCATTTTCCCCCAACCGGCATAATTGTTTACGAGCCTCACTGCCGCACAGAGTTCCCTTTTTTGACATGTCACGAGAGATTAAATCTTCGCCTGACATGGATGCATGCGGATCTAACCGCTTGTAATGCTACAAGACTCTAACAGTCAGCCTTAACATAGCGGACATGGCTGCATTTATATTAAGCCGTTTTGTAACGTCACAAGACCTTAACAGTTCGTTTTAACATAGCGGATGCTCACCCTCACTGGAGCTATGTGGGCATTAAGAATAGAAACTGAGTTTTACCTGTTATGATTGTATCTCCATCCAGCCCCCATAGTGCTATGAGCCCTAACAACAGAAACAGTCCGTTTTCAACATATCGGACCGTTTGGTATCACACCAGCCCTCATTATGCTTATTTTTGACTCTTTAGAATGGTGCCAGGTGCGCACTGAATACAGAAATTGTTACCCACTGGTTCCATAAATCGTGACATGAGGGAATTGTATGCTCTACCACAGGAGCATTGCCCAAGTAAGTCTCCCGGTTCTTCCTACATTTACTGATACATGGCCCCTGTGCCATTGCCTTCCATTGAGACTTTTCCTTCATTTTTTCTTTAGAACTTTGAGGAGCCCACGTTGGCCCACGCAGTGACGGTTCAGACGCCGACCGTTGCATTAATGTAGGTATACCCTACTTAGAGCCCATACAATGAATACAGTCCACCACAAGCATCTAATGCCAGACTTTATATTTTAGGTGCTCTTTTCTGTCCTGACAAAGACCCCAACATGAGGCAAGAATAACCCTTAAACACATACGGGGGTCGAAACGTAGACTACACCAACCTAGCACACCATAGGACCCAACGAAATGGATTTGTCTAGCCTATGTGTGATGTGACTAGGGAACATGTGTACTAGCTTGAATGCAAAGGCCTACTGATTTTAATGTGATGCTATCAATGCCACACCACCTTTACCCAGTCCCTCACAAACCCAATCACATCCCCTCCTTTCCTCACTGAGAGCACCATTAATGTAATGATTTGAAAATTACGTTCATAAACCTTGAAGACCAAAAGCTATTTCAGTGATGTAGTAATTACAACTTACACGATTGCAGAAATAAATGCAATTAGACTTTGAATACTACAAGCTTTATTGTTCACTTTGTTTATCAATGAATAATGATACATGTATGTGGTGAACGTCTGTATGGAGTAATACAGAATATTTGTTTAATAATTGCGCTAACTCGGACCACTTTCCTTGTACTTACTTACTAACCCAGGTCCATGAGTTTTAGGGTGCACCCCGTTAAAACTCAATACATGCTTAATGCTAAGCATAGTTCTGTTCTAAGAGCAGAATCCCTGCAACATGGCACCACCAACGATTTGTCTTGTACTTACTTGCGAGAACCCTGAGTAGCGCTTGTGCTTGTCCACAATACCCTAGCACCTTTTCCTGGAGATGTCTGTGTTGCTGGGGATTTCTCCTCCACAGTTATTAGGCTGCACCTAGTTTTGTTGGGTTTTCAAGCTTAAGTATTAAGAGGTTTATAGTCCCTGTTTGTGCTACGCTTTGAATCCTTTTCGGTTAGCTATGGTTCATCCTGTAGCTATTCCTGTTAATTGCCACCCAGCAATAACTCAACATTTAATGCAACACGGAGTTCCTAATGCAGGGGCTGTTGTGATTTTTGTCATAGCAAGCACAAGGAGATGATGAAACATTTCAGACACTCACTCCCAGTCACAGATCTGGGTTGAATCCATCATTGTTCTTTGGCTCACTTCGCCACCCCAGTTCAGACCAAGCAATATGCAAATCAGTTTTGAACCTTTTCCTCATGGGAACAGTCCAGCCCCATCTGCCAAGCCAGCTCTTACCTGGACCGGAAACAGGCATCCTAGGTCCGGTTTTCGGGTAACACCCCTTGTCAGCCAGGCTAGCTTGAATCCAGTATTAAAGTGTGCAAGGGACCCACATCTGGACATACCCTAGCAACTTTGGGTGAAGAAAACAAACACAAGGAGAAGATGGACGGAGCGCTGAAACTTTTCAGACACTCACCCCTAGTCACAGATCTGAGTTGAATCCATCATCGTTCTTTAGCTCACTTCGCCACCCCAGGTCAGACCCAACCATATGCAAATAAGTCTTGACCCTGTTCCTCATGGGAACAGTCTAACCCGAACTGCCAAGCCAGGTCTTTCATGGGCTGTCCATCATCTGTCCTTTTTGCTTTTGTCATTGAAGTGGATGCTGCATTCCACTTTGAAGTATTTTATTCTTGGTTCACTTTCCTGGCTGTTGAGGCTGTCTTGGTGTCTTATATCGATGCATGAACTAATTCATGGCACAAGCTCTGCTGGCTGAATCAGCTAGGGTTGCCCTGCAGGAACAACTGCCGGTGCATGCCGGTCATATTTTTAGTCCAGTAATTGTTAATCCAGTAGTTGGCAAATGATCCACGAATCATGCAGAAATACCCAAAAAAAGATCAACTGGAAGTTGTGTTTCCCCATACGAGACCACAAGACAAGCACAGAATTCTAACTATATGCTTACCCAATGGCCTGGTTCCTCCTCTGCCCGACTGCAACACCTGGGACACTATTTTCCCTGCAGTATATACTCTTTGTCCTGGCACTCCCTCAATGGCTATTCTACTGGACGTCCTGAAACTGAAACAGAATGAGCATGGGGCAGGTCCTGTCCTTGATTTGGGGATGAAACTCATGGGAAATTTCCTTGTCATCTCTGAAATAATTCTTTCTAATGTTAAAGGTGAATCAGTGTCTTTAGCCATGCACCAGCAACTTGCTGCAGTGGTGAACCGCGAACGCGAGTTGTGAGTTATAATTGCTAATATCTATAAATCTTTGGTAGGTAATAGTTTGGGAACCACACCTTCTGTAACATCATATATAGATGGGATGCACACCTTTTTAAGCCAATATTCCTCATATCTTAAATGTCCAAATCCATCTTCTGCGTGCTTTAACACTGGTGATGTGCCTAGCCCAAACCAACTTGTAAACTAAACATCATCAACATGGGGCTATCTTTTAACCCCAAAACCAGTGGCACAGCCAATGTTGCATTTGCAAGTATTCTCAATTCTTCAACGTTTATACTTCTTTAAATTCCATGTTTCCTCTTCTTTTTCATTTTCGCTGTAAACCTTTCTAATCCGCATGCAAGGGAATGCAATTTTCTGAGTTTCTCGTGTTTAAGTTGGGTCATCCGAACCTCTTCTCCAAAAAACACGTACAAAGGCGAAATTCATCAAAAGCAGTTTATTAACACCAATGCATTTCGGGCCTCTGAGGGCCCTTCGTCAGGGGGTAACTGAAAAAGACAATAAAACGTACATTAAAAAATCTCCAATATATGTACAATCTATCTCATGTCACTGTGCTTATGGTACAAGTTACACTCCGCTAAATGTAACATCTTATGCCCTCTGTAATGTTCTAAACCATTTGATTCTTTTCATTACTCAGTATTGCTTCACTCTTCCTATTAGTGCGTTACTCCCACTTACCTTCTGTACCACCACTTGCCAATCCCAACTCTGACAATGATGCCAGTCCAGCCCGCAAGGTTCCTAAGAATCCATGGAACAAATCAAAACAGCATCAACCAAAACTTAAACAACACGGAGGCACTCGGCCTCAAGACTCTTCTGAGAAGCAATACAATTTTCAGGATCATAGAAATATTTAAACTACTGACAGGTATCAGATTCCTGATCCCTGTTCTCCAAGTTCCTTTCAGGATTCGTCTTACCAACACTACGACAGAGGAGGGTGTTCTGATCACAGATAAGAAGAGTACATGCAACCGAAGAGGGAAACATAACGCTTGTCTGACTTGAAAATAAAAAAGGAGGATAGACCTCCTCCATATAAACCCCTTTCAGAAAAAGAAAGTTGCAGCATTGACAGCTAAATAAGCCACAGACGGTGAGAACCCTACTCTTGAGCAGGAGTTCGGCGGTGACTCTCCTCGACAGCGTGGCAGAAGTCACCATAGTACGCCAGAATCTCCACCAATTTCTGGTAGCAAAAGCAACTGAAACATTTATTACGGATGAAATCCTAGATACCCATATAACCCCTCCCCCGGACAGAATATATCTTTTAGATATTCAAATTGAAGGTGATGTTAAATGCACCATTAAAGCAATCTTCTGGGGCAACTTAACTACATAATATGGTATTCTCTTTGCGGAGGTCGACTGGCCCCCACCTGTTGTTTGTCATGCCCCCAGGGATAGGATGTCATTCTCCCCTCTTTTTCAAGCCTTGTCCCTGACGGAGTCAAACAAGCTTATGCTTCCAAATGGGCCATTGCTTTGGCCCCTCGCCTTATTGTGAACCATACAAGTTGTGAGAAGTATTCTCCTTACCATGTTATTACTATACGGTCTATGTCGCAGATACAGCCACAGTATCTTATCAAATGAGATGCAAAAGCACCCGTTAAAGAAATTATTTCCCAACTGGAGTACCAGGGAGTAATTGAACCCTCTGTCTCTCAAATGAATAATGCACTTTTTCTGGTTTTGAAACCTAATCAGTCCTATTATATTGTCTTAGATTACAGACATTTAAATAGTGATAAATGCCCTTTTGCAGTACAAAATATACATGGTCCGGCGCCTATTAATAATAATGTTCATTAACAATAGAAAACTACCTTGGATATTTCTAATGTTTCTTTCTGTCACTATTTGGCTCTGAGAGCCGTGACTAGTGGACATTTAGCACCCTTGTTTTTCAGAGGGGGTACTCCCGACTCCCTATGGGATACAAGAACAGTCCGGGATTCTTTGCAGCTTGCATTATGTCAATGTTTCATGACATAGACCCTGATGCTTTGTCCTATGTTTATGACATATACTTGACTGATGATGAATTGAACCCCCATTTGCTGTGAGTAGACCAAATTTTTTGCAATTTGCTGAACTTGGTTACAAGTTTCATGTGTTTTAACATGTAACATGTGACATTTGTCAGCTTATCAAAAGTTTCACTGTGTCTCATCCATCACAGACACATTTGTTTATTTCCACTCTGCCTTTTGGCTGCTTTTACTTAAATCACTGCTGTCCTTTGATTTCTGATGTATTTTGGTTGCAGTTGATATTTGCTCTAGATTCCTCTGGTTTGGCCTCAGTGCTCGGCTGACGCTCAAACTGTTATTATAGACTTGCAAGTTTTTATCTGGACATATGCCTGTTGCACATGCCACACGGACCAAGGTCCGTCTTTAGCTTCTAAAGAGTATCATGATTCGATGAAGTCCATGAGTGTGCAAGTGCATTATTCTTCTCTGTATAGTACCTGGAGAGAATGGACCTAGACTTAAAGAAATCCTGGGTACAGGGCGTGATTGGTTGAACCATCTAGATGGGGTCCAACGGACATTAAATATTCTCCCTAAAAGATCTCTGGGTGGGCGGACCCTGTACAAAGTACTTTTTGGCATCAAGATTTATGTTCCGGACCTTGATGGTCCAGATGTCGTGGCAGCTGCCACAACCTTCGACATAGATACCCTTTGTGCTGCCTTACAGAACGCTAACTCACACAAACATTTGCCTGCATCTCATCCTTCTGCATCTTCAGTTGCTCTTAAAGTTGTCAGCTGGCTTCCATAGATTGGAGTTCTGTTTTAAGAAAAAGAGGCCATCAAAAAGAAATTTAGCCCATTCTACCATGCTCCTGTTCCAGTCCTTGGTCTTCAAGGTACCAGAATTGTGATTTTGCCTCGTCTCCCTGGGTACAAAAGACAATTGTTTTGTCTCCATTGAACATGTCAATCTACACCATGTGGCGGATATTTCATAGTATGCAACGGAATAGCAGTTCTTTCCCGCAAGACTTTACTTTGCAGCCTGTGAGCACCTCCAGTGCTGATACTTCCCGGCTGAGGGTGGGGGAGGCTGGATCCTCCGCTGATAATATTCCTGACACGATACCTGCTTGTAATATCATGTCTTCTACAATAGATGTAATTTACAGTGATCCATCATTGGCCAGTCCATCCGAGTTGGCATTTTAAAGTCCTGGTGCTGATTCACAACCTCCTGTTTTTCAGCTAAGTACCTCCGGGTACTCTATGGATCAAGATCATTTTTCTTCTGACAGCTCTTCCATTTTGTACATGCCTTCAGCATGGATTTGTGTTTTTTTCATGGTTAAAATATTCTTGTCTAGTCCCTCTTTGGATATATATTTCTGGATCATACTTTCCTTGTTTTTTTTGTTCTTCTGGATTGGATTTGTGACTACTTTTTTCTACTGATCAATGACCATTACCTCCTGGAACATTCTGCTACAAAACTGGTCGATATGTTGTTCGCCCCCATTTGCCCCCATTCTTCATCGCATGAAATGAAAAGAGACTTGTCCCTTGTTAACATTTTAACAGTCCCTTTGACTGATGGAATTATTTGGGATTAAGTTCGTTTCAACACATTCGGTCCAACAGAGATCCTACCGATACCATATGTGTTCAAAGGCTTATGGGTGATGTTATAGTACCTGGGTTATATTCAGATGGTTGGGATGTTGACTCTAAATTCTATGCTTCTGAATTAGAATATTAGACTGTTTTTGAAACAGAAAATGTATACCTTAATTCCGCTAACTAGCTGATACATTCTGCTATTATCATTATGGACACCATTTCTTACATAGAATTAGTCAACAGCATCCCCATTTTAACTATACTCAATGGGAACATTGTCCAACTCCCACTCCAGAAAGTTCCAAAGAACAAAAAGATAAATATACCTATTTCATGGGGTATGATGCTTCAGACTCCACGTCATATTATTTTGAATTAACTCCAACACCAACAAAGAAATATCTGCTTACTCAAGCTAAGCTCACATATACTAATTTGTTTGTTAATCAATTGGCCCTTAAAGATAATGATTATCGGAAGGACACCATTGATTTAAAATCGATTTGGGGTACAAAGTCCTGGTAGGTTCAAGGCACAGAAGCCTTATTTCAAGCCTGTTTGATTCCCACACAAATGATTTTCCTGAATGAAATCATCCAGCAAATTATTTGTCTGAGTTTGGCTAAGATTAAAGAAATTAATGCCTAGACTATTTCCCCTTTTGCCCATTTTGACAATTGGCAGAATCTTACAATTTACACAGAAGAACAATCAAATAACATGGTGCAGAACAATACATTCAATTCTTCTTTTTCAAGTCCTGACGGGGTGGTTATTGTGGCCAGTAGTAAATGGTTGTCATGCTTGTTTTCTCAATACTACATCTGGGTTTAAATAAAGTAGACCTGATCCCTGATACCCTCAGTCAGCACATTCTGGTACTGTTGCCACCTATTCGGTGGGAAAGTTATGTCAACAATGGTCGGAACATTCTATGCTGTCTGCAGTACAACAACATCTTTCTCTCTTGTCTGACGACAAGAATTTATCAGATTTTCTTCTAGGTCCAAAATCCCCTTGTTCTAAAAGATTTATATATTCCACCTATAATGAAATTTGGAAATTATCCCAGATGGAAACTGCTGCACACTTAAGACAAATTGACCAAGATATTTTGGATAAAATGCTTGCTGTTGTTGATAACAGTATTGATACGTTGTCATCTCGTATCTATAACTTGAACAATATTTTGTCATCTGTTATTCATATTGTGCAAAGTGACATGTCAATGCAGCATCATGGGCAAAGTCAACTTAGATCTGTTGTGCAGTTTAGCTGAACACTTCAAACACTTAAAAATGGGAGTGTTCCATGGCATTACTTGAATTGTACTGATTTGTTTTCACCTTTTAATTTAACATGTAAACAACAATTGATGGCCATGAAAGATATGACATATACAATGCGACATTTAGAAAAATAAGAACAACTCCCATTCCCTATAGCTGAAACACCTTCTGTGGTGTGGTTAATACACAGAGTTATTTCACTGCTTATTTCAACATTACAATTCACATCTTGCATGAATAATTTTCCTGTAGGTAGATACAAACCCCTAGGTAGCAGCTCCATACATCAAGTATGGTCACTCCACTTTACTTATCACTGTGAAAGTGGTAACAAAGAGATTTCTATCACTGGTGAAGAATTTGAATCCACTGTTGGACATTCACTTGTTTGTAAACACGTAAAAATCCATGGTGCATGCAACATTTCAGTACCAAATTTAGCTTGTTATTTAAAGGAATTCCGGTTATCGCAATTCTCCCTTTTCATTAGGGTACTCTCTAATGGTAGTTATCTCATGCTTAGTGAGTAAGACTGTTGTGGAATGCGGGCTGGAGACATGTATATTTTGTCTGTTTCCCAGTTAGTCACTTGTTGCAGCAATGTCTTGTTTCCCCCTCTGCATGGGATTGTAGATAGCCCACTATGGACTTCCATTCCAGCTTTGAAGGCAGATTTCAACAAACTAAGAAGACTCAAGCATTATTGTTTCAACAAGAAGTAACTCTTACTTCGGCTCACAAGACATTCAAATTGTAGGTGGCTAGAACTTCTAGTGTTAAACACTAACCTTCCCCTGCATTTCGGAGAATTAGTATATCAAATCTTTAAAGCTTTCAGTGCGGCTGGCCTTGCACACTTTTATAAAGTTGTGGGCCCGAGCCTCATTAGTTTTTTTCAGACCATCTTTGGAGTAATCAGGGCTTTTATCCACTCCATTTTCTCTAGTGATTTCGTAGGATTCTCATTGCTGTTATATCTCCTTTGTGGCATTCTCATCCTGTGCCTGCTTTTCTGCAATGATTGCTCCTCTTGCGGGTGTGCTGGAGCTGGCATCGCTACAACCATACAGTGAGCATATGAATCGAATCTTTGGAATGTTTCTACTACAAAAACTGGCTCTTGACTGGTCTATGACATTTCGACCTGCCTGGTTTACCTGCGTGCAACCCGTGTTCCACTATATCTGGTGTCCATTCCAATGGGCACTGGATATATGCCTGACTTCGAAGACACCTACTGCCTTGGACTATGGCCATCTGATGAGTCCCTTAGCGACCCATTTTTAGGACTGTCCTGTGGGTAGGCAACTTCTACTCAATGTGAGTTTTGAGCCTTTGGCATACGAGGAACCGTGTGCGTTGGAGCAAGGATCACAAGACGCAGGTCCTATTAACACAGATGCAGGTTGCCCTGTAACTGTCTCAGCATTGGCTGAGACTGTAGAGAATGTTTATTCTTGAGCTGTGGGCCAATCGTTATGTGCAGAGTCGGATTCCTTCATGGAGTCTTTGGCCTACGAAATGATGAGTAACATTATGGATTCCTTCAAATCACCTTGATTTGATTATTTTTTTCCAAATTGACATTTTTTTCTCTTTTTAGTTTATAGCTATTCATATTTTTAAAACAAAACTTTGAGCTTGCTTAACTTCAAATTCAATTCATCATATCCAGGATCTTTGTAAGTGCTAGTATCCTGACCAAAGGGATGGTGTTGTGTGTTTCCTGCATGGCCAATTGTAGTTTTCCCTATGTTGGCCTTACTGTACACATTGTAGGCTTCAGTTTCCTTTGCACATGTTACTACATAAACGCATCCTGCTTTTGTGCCACATTGTAGTTTCACACAGAATTTGCATACTTTTTCTCCTTCTGTTCTTTTCTTGGGATTAAGTCCTAACACCATAGACCTGGTCAAACAACAATGTCCCTTGTTATTCTTTCCGGCCAGGTACTAGCACCGAGACATAACACAAGAATGCAGCTGTTGTTTATGCGCGTACATGTCCTACCATTCAGATGAGCACATGAGCAAAAAACAGACACATGAAATGAGAGTCCTGAGTAAAGAGCACAGTGTCGGCTGAAATGAAGAGCATTCATCTGTATATGCTAAAGTACGGGGTCCACCAATAATCCCACAGATCTTTGATATTAAATCGTTTTGCTTTATTAGCAAGGGAGGGGGGTTTAGGTTGCTCTGTTCTACAAAATGACAAGGCTTTTCATGATATATGGATTAATAATCATGCTAACAGGATTTTTAGTATGTATTTGTTTTCTAATTGTGGCACGTATACTGCATTTCAGAGCACAATAGTTTAAATAAATATTCTAAACTTCCTTCTTGTCTCCTGGTAATCTTATTGTGGACGAGTACAAGTAAGAAAGCAAAAGGGTGTGTTCTGTTACCGTGATCCCTGCGAGGGTCAAGAGTGTTGTGTTCTGTGGTGCCAATTCACTTGTTTCTCTGGTAAGGTTAGGGAGGGCAAGTGAGACACAATAGCTAGTCAGACTCGGCCCATAGGTACTGAAGTGGTATGGTGACTCAGTCCCTACATAATGAGGTTCTATGTTTCTAAGCATAGTTCTGTTCTAAGAGCAGAATCCCTGAAACACAACATCTGTCAATAAGTGAGACGGGCTAAGCAAACAATTGTTCTTTGTGCAATAAGTGAGAAGTGACATCATAATTATCTCGAGGTTGAGTTGTAATATGTGATATGTGTTTAAATCTGTGATGTACCCACTTTCTGTGCCACCTTGGGCCCATGAGAATGGGAAGTCAAAAACACGGGCAGGGACTGGAGAACTTTTTAAGAAACTTTATTATTTTCGAGAACAAGACAAACACATGCATCAAAAGGGACTGGAAAAATTGACTTGCAATTCACATAAATATCAGAAGTGCCCACACACATGAACATGACTGCCTATGTAAAGTTTAGGTTAGTGATGGATCTGTTGCACTGATCATCATTATGTTTACATTCAGGTTCAGATGAGAAGCATGACCAAGCATAAAGAGACCTTTGGAACTGCTTTTTACTATAGATGTGGTCAAAGGCAGACGTGATGTGCCCTGCTACTCATATCTGATCTTACCATATTTTATGATTACTCAATGTAAAGAACATTTCTGTCCCCAATGCAGGGGCGACAGCAGGGGCCAGATTCCAACCACTACAAAGAAATACAGATTTAATTAACTCAAGAGGTGGTTAATCAGCATATCCACAGAAAGCATTGTTCCCATAGGCATCTCAACCGGCAGCACATTTCTGTCATAGACGTTTATTTCAATTAAGGGCTGTCTTGAATTTTGCCTCTAGAGGCTGTTGAATTCTCTAAACTTTTTTGTTCCTAGATGAGATTCTCTCCTTGTGACATTTGCATGGCAACATCATTGGTGAGAGCAATGCTAAAAGAAAATGAGCTACAAGTACCTCAACCACACAACTGCCCAGCACCCATTGATATGCAAGTCTTTTTCCTCCAAGTAGGCAAATATTAGTAATGTAGGCTTAGATTTGTATTGTGTAACATTGTATCTATGTGGGCAGCAATTCTGACTTACTCTGTTCTTCAAAAGTGTAATTTGATTTTTCGCACAGTAGACTAAGTTTTGTTTGCAAGCTTACTTAAAGGTTTTATATAAATTCAATTTGTTTACCTAGAGAAGAAGGCACCTATGATAGCCAGCAGACATAATATGCCTAAGTGGAGGGATAGCTGATGAAAAACTTGGGAAATTGAGTTATTAATCTTACAGTGGAATAGAGTTTGAATAGTTTTTAAAAGGTCTCAAGTATGTTGGTTTGAAATTCATTCAGTACAATTTTCTTCACATGAATTATATGACCCAGGTGCACTTCATAATATGGAGCCTTCTTTTTCAGGTGGCGGGCCACTTTGAGTGGAAATTTGTAGTCACATAGAGGTTTTGGCAGTGATACAGCACATTTCTGCATATTATAAACAAAATACATTTAACTGGAAAGTGCAAAAGTCTATGTAGAATAACACGTATATTAGAATGCAATTCGTAGTAGGTATGCATACTTAGAGAATATAAGCATACCTAAAAAATAAAAATGTGCGGATTTAAGTTAGCTTAACTGGCAATGCCATGTTAAACTGCAAATAATACACTAGCATTGAAAGGCCTGTTTTTCACATTGAACTGCTGTTTTGCATGAGATTGTTTCTTTTTATTGCAGATGCTGTAACTTTCCAGAAGTTGTCTGTTAGTTAGTGAATAGGCATTTGTTATCTATTAAACAGCTGATAGTGAGGTTCTCATGGGGAGGAGAGGAGACAACAGGAAGGCTGATTCATGGGAAGAACTGTCTGAACCACAAATGTAAACAAAGTATTTTTTCAAGGACTTGTGTCTTTGGCCCATTGTGAAGATGTGAAAAAGTGGGCAATTCACCTATTCCCAAGGGTTTACTGAAATTCTATTGAATTTTGTGAATGAAGAAAGTGATACATGTTTCCATCTACCATATTGTCAGTTAATATTATAGTGCATGTTCCTAGAGTAGGGAGGGTTTCCTCTCATTCACATTTTCTGGGGAACCATCTATAGGTTTCTGGAAACCATATCTCTCTTCATGGAAGATTGCTTTCAAGTATATTCCCTGTTTTATTAGATGTCTACTGATTTATGACTGACAATAATTTTAAGGTTAATATTTTCTTTTTTTGATTTGCAAAGGCTTTATGCTTAATAATTTTTTCTAGGTTAGAATTTTTTTTGGGTTTCTGAACCGACACCTTAATTCTATTCAAAACGAATTTAATTTAGAATGGGAACACTCCTTAATGCTCTTAGCACAAATGGAAAGACAGAAGCAAAAATCCCCCAAGCAGAACCTCCAATATACACCTACACTTCACAACATGTTGGGCCTGCATCATATCACTGTTGAAGCTCCAATAAAAGTACCTGAGGGCGGCCTATATCAAACAAGATATTTGAGGGGTCACCTCACACTAAAGTAGGACAGTGCCAATTCAGTGGACTTAACCATAAAGGATAGATATTATTTTAAACAGGAAAATGCAGGGGTCCCGGTGTGGTTTAAAGATATCTAGGGGTATACTCCTAGATATCCAGGGGTACACCCCAAAGCAGCCTTTTATTCATGGGTACCCTTGATATGATTAAAAGATAATATGTGGTGGAACTGGCCTACCGTCTTCTTCAGGGCAATGAAACTCCCTGCCTAACTAATGTGCAGGACACATGCAGAAGAAGGTGAGGCATAAGGCTCTCACACCTGTCTATTCTTGTTCAATGTTAGCTTCCCAATATGGAAGAGCTCAATATATCATGGTCTGGATAGAGAGGAGCCTCACATGTAGTCACACATTCATCAAGAGGAATTGTAAGTCCATTGACCTACAAAGCCCCCTGCTGCCGTATAGTGGATAGTTTTGATGTGGATGATTGCTCCTTTTAACTTCTCCTTGTTGATGAACAAAGGTCCATACGAACAATGGGTTGTTTATGATTACACCTGAAGATTAAGATATAAAAAGCCCACTCCATCAACAGCAAATGATTTAGGCAGGTAGGAGTGAGATACAAGATTCTAAGCGTGGAGCAATGTCTGGGATTGTATCCTGGTGAGAGAAGACACTAACTAAATTGATTGGCCCATCCCTGTTCAAATCAATAACCATATCTTGCAATTTGGCTGTTGATCCCACATTGAAAAATGGATGAACAATCTATGGGGAGTTGCAAAAATGGGTGCAGTGATTAGGTAAAAAAATTGATGGATTGCAATGTGTGAAAATGAAATTGCTTCAAGCACACTTGAAGTTTGAAAGATATTTATTATGCAAAAAGATGCAACACTGGTGGTGATATCATACTTAGAGAGGCAGGGCCTTTCCTCTCCAAACTATAAAGCATCTAATGCTAGCTCCTCCCCAAATGTGTCCAACTTTTATACACTTTCTTTGCATAAACAGGTAGAGCAGCACACTTGTGATGGAAACTGAAACTTTAGATAACAGTAGTACAAGTGTCTGGGTTTCTTATGGGGAAAATTCAAATGGACTTTGAGTGACGATACAACAGTGGAGATGTGAAATGCTGAGCTAGCAAAATTGAAGATTCTCATTTTGCGGTGCCTGGTATGAAGGCTAGGTTGGGTACATCAGAAATGAGAGAACTCAAACAACTCAAGAACACAGGCACATCAAAAGACGTTACTCCTCAAGGTCATAGTTAGATGCAAATGATGTTGGAAATCAACCTAAAATACATGAGAATTAAGAAGACGGAGAAATTATGATTGATCTTATTTATCAAGCATTTTTGTAAAACATTGTAGTGAAACGTTGTAGCCACTAAGGAGTGCTGGTACTGCAGTAGAAGAATCATAATAGAAACATATGAGGATGGATACCCTATATAGTATTCTTCATATGTAACCCCAAAAGGGACAGCTTTATAATCAAATGCTGGTCTGAACAGCTTGGTTTTTAGGAGTTCCCTGAAACAGAGGTGGTTGTGTTCTACCCTCAAATATTGGTTCAGATCATACCAAAGTGTGAGTCGCAGTTTCCAAAGGACATACCTTCATGTTTTAACCATTTTTTCCGTCCTTGTAGATGAACATCAGTGCTTGAAGGTGGTTGGGCCTTTGCATGTGATCTCCATTCTGGAAGTTAAAAGATAGGGTAGCTTTCTCATTTGCATACTCAACATTCAACCTATACTTTCCCTGGGGAGTTTGATAGAGATGATGCTGAGGCAAAGAGGATGGGCCATTGCTGATGCTGCAGTTACCTGCAACGTGTGCTGGGCTGGAAGAAGCATGAGCATTTCTGAGGTATGAAAAGACACTGACCCCTCTAACAGGGTATGGGTTAGTATTATGTTAAAGAAAGTAAAGATATAGAAGAGGGTCAGTATGTTGCCTATTTCGTTATGCAAGTTAATGATAAGGTTATATATATATTCTGTGAAGTTGCTAATGTTTTATCTACAGAAATGCCACAATTATGGCACCTGGTAAACATAATTTACCACGAATATGGAACACCGCATGCCATTATGGTTGCTACAACGACTGCCTTGTTACAACGCATGCCATTACTCTGGAAGTCGGAATAACGACTTGCTCTAAGTGTTAAATGGTGTTGAATTTAAAATCCAACACCTTCCCTACTGTTGCACAGTCTGGAGTTGGAATAGTAAATTATACTATTCCAACATCCAGTGCCCCCCTAGAACAAGTCGTTGTTCCGACTTGGGTTGTAATGGCATGCGATATTACAACGCGGTCGTTGTAATGACCGTGTTGTAATTGCATGCATTAAAAAAGCATGCGAGGTAGCGTGGCATATTCATGGCACCTTGATGTCAGTCCTGCCACTAACCCCTGTGTGACCATCAACAAGTTTATCAGGAGTAAAGGCCCAGAGACATGCATTGTCTCCATCACATTCCATGGTAAAAGCCTACTAGATTAAAGGATGATCTAAAATCAACAACTCATACTACCATATTACCCACCTTCCCTGATAAACTAAACAAGGTAAAGGCAAGCATCATTATAATATCTGGTCTACCATCTAAAACAAATGGGGCAACTGCTTCGCTCCAACCAGCTCTCAAAGCTTAGCAAATAAAAAGATATCAATATTTCTTTTCGGAGTCTAATGGGTCTTTTTTTTGCTATGCTCTACTCACACCTTTTCATTTATTACGGGTTAAAGGGCTTGCTTTTGTAATTTGTTATTTTTTTATCCTCCTTTCTGTAAGCTTATTTGTTTGTTACCTGTCTGTTGTGTGTGATATTTTAGAGAGAGAGAGAGAGAGAGAGAGAGAGACTCTCTCTCAATGGCTTCTTAGGCCGTGATCACGAGTGCTTCTGAAAAGAGTGCGACAAATAGCACCTAATACAAGTTTTTAGCTACAAAATGGGGCACAAGATGAGATTTTCGATGCTTTTCATAGGAAAATCTGCATGTCCCACTACTTTACTGGGTTATTTCAACTTCTTACCTTTCGCTATTCTAGACCTCTCTGAATTTATTGTTTTTTGTTTTTCTTGGAGTTTTATATAGCGCAAACTCGTCCTGAAGGTATTGGAGCGCTTTACATGGGCACCAGTTACTTTACACAAGGACTCATTCATTCATTTTTGTGCACTTTATCACGCTCAGTAAGTTCTGAGGGTGGTAAACTGTGTACAACTTGTTATTGAGATATCTGGGCAAATAGGAGTTTGAGGGGGGATTGATAAAAACGGAAGCACCCATAATTGAAGCCTTCGTCCGTGGACATGGGTAACTACGTTTGGTGGTCCCTGTACACGACTGCCAGTAGATCCCACTGGGTGTGAATGGATGCCTGCATGCCTCATAGACTGTGTGTGTTTTACGACCTCGGTTTCTTGGGTTTCAGTGAGTGTGCTGGTTTATGAGTGCATGGATGTCTGGTGGCGTGTTTCTCAGTACAGGAAGGTCTATATATGTGCTTTCCTGGCTACTTATGTCCAAGTATGTGTAATGTAATTCAATGTGAGCATGGATGCTGTATGCTCATGCAAACATGCACCATGCTGTAGTGACCTGACAAGTAGGGACCGAGGACACTAGGACCCTGTGGGTCATGAGGGAGGTGACCAGGTCACCGGACACCACATCCGGTCAGGGGACAGGAAGAGGACAGATTCGACTAGGACGAACACAGGGACGGACGTGTGTAACCAGCTGCATAGAGAATAACAATAAAGAACTGTAACTGCACCCACCTGTGTCCTGCATGTGATTGTACTGCGTGGTGCCTGCAGCGCGGACATGACAACTGGCGACGAAGGGTGAGAGACGAGCCGACGTGCATCTCGACGAGAAAAGGCTACGCTATCAGGAAGAACCAGGTGCCCACCCTGGATGTGCAGGAAGAAGAGAGAAAAGAAGCAACATCGGAGCCCACCCGACCGCCTCTGAGGAATAACCGGCAAACTGCGGTAAGCGCGAAGGAACGGGCGCGATCTCGAAATTGAGGCACGAGCTCTCGCGAGAGTCTCGGCGGCCATTTTGGGATCAGGTGGCTGGGCCAATAAGAGGTGAGATCGGGGAAGCGGCCATTTCTGAGTCAGGCGAGCGAGATTTCGATCGCGAAATCTCGCGAGAAGAGAGCGGCCATTTTTTAAAAAAGGACAATAGAAAGAAGGGCCATAGGAATCAACAGAGCGGCCATTTCAGAGTCAGGCAAAGAAGGAAAGAAGCAGAAAAACACAAGAAAAGGACAAGGAAAGCCTAGAAAAGGCTAAAACAAAGCAGAATAATAGAGGAAGAAGAAGAAAAAAGGAAATAAAAGGGACACAAGAGAAAAGAAAGTAGAAAAGGTCAGAATAAAGTAAAACAAAAGAAGAAGAAAAAGAAAAAGGTGACCAAAAGAAGAAAAAGAAAAAGAAAAAGGTGAACAAAAGAAGAAAAAGAAAAAGGTGAACAAAAGAAGAAAGAGCAGATAAAGGGCAGAAGGCAAGAATGGCAGATCCAAAGCCCAGCGCACAATATAGGAGTCCACTACCTTTCAACTTATCGGAGCCACAAACAGGAATAAGGTGGGAGAAGTGGATCAGACGGTTTGAAAGATATGTAGAAGATACAGATGTAGCAGAAGGAAAGAAACGAGGGTTACTGCTGAACTTAGCAGGGGATGACGTTGAAGAACTTCTGGTGACACTGCCTACCGAAGAAACAAAAACATATGAACAACTAAAGAAATGCCTAACAGCCAAATTCGACCCACAACGAAACATTGACTTCGAACGATATACATTTACCGTTGCGTGTCAACGAGCCGGCGAAACACTAGATGACTTCACGACAAGGCTGAGAAAATTGGTGACACATTGTGAGTTCGACAAATTCGATAACGAGCAAGCAATAAGGCTAAGGATCATAGAAGGCTGTCGCGATACAGGATTCAGGGCGAGAAAACTCAAGGAACCAACCTCATTGGAGAACATCCTGTCACTAGCGAGAGCAGAGGCGAGAGCAACGGAACATGCCAAGGAAATGGAAAGAGGGAAGAGCGTTGAAATCGAAAACACACACTTTACGACAAACAGATATCACACAGGCCGATGGAAGAATGACTGGAGGGAACAAAAAGAAAGAAGACAACCTGAAGGAACATGCTACAAGTGCGGAATGGGATTTCCTCACAGAGGCACATGCCCAGCGTTTGGCCAGACGTGCAGAAGATGTGGTGGAAGAAATCACTACGCCAGTATGTGCCAAGGTGCACAATTCAGAGACGACAGGAAAAGAACAGGAAGACAACAGGAGTCGACAACAAGATACGTCAGGTATGTCGACAACGAAAGGAGAAGTTTGTCACGAGGGTCAGGCGAAGAAGAGGAAGAAGAGAAAGTGGAAAGACTATACCACATGTCGGAGGTGCACACAGAGCGGAGCAAGGAAGACGAAGCAGGAGAAACAATACAGCCAGCAGACAGAAGCACCCGAGGAAAGACGGACTATGCAAAGATAAGAGTAGGAGCGCATGAAGCAGACTTCGTACTGGACAGTGGTGCAACATGCAACGTCATGTGTGTATCAGAGTACGAGAGAATGGAAGTAAAGCCGACACTGAGAGCGTCCAAGGTAAAGGTTTTTACCTGGAGGGCAAAGAAACAGGTAACCAACTGGGGAAAGTTCACAGAGGAACTGAGATACAAGGACAAAATAAACAAGGAGGACATTCATGTTCTAAAAGGCGATGTCCCAGGACCATGCCTAATGAGCAACAACACCGCTCAAACGATGGGCCTTATAACGATGACATATGAAAAAGACAAAAGACATGCTGAGAGCAAGCGAAGAGAAGACGTAGGGACCAGAGAAAGAGGAAGAGAACAAAAAAGAATGATTGAGGGAACAAACACAACAAAGGGCGGCCGTAGAAAGAGAGGAGCAAGAAGCAAAACGGAGGGCGGAGAACAACGATCAATACGAAGAGAGGCTGACAAAAGGGGAGCAGACGGAGGACAACTGAAGAACAGAAACAAGGCTAAGAGGAAAGAGCAACGACAAAGAGGAAGAGAGGCTGGCAAACGGAGAGCAGACGGAGGACAACTGAAAGGCAGAAGCAACGATGATGGCAGAAAACGACGACCAAGGAGGGGATGCAAGGGGACAAAGAGACTACGTAGAAAAACGTAGGAGACAGAGACTGGGGAGAAGGGTCGACGAGACTGACAGACTCTCTCTCTCTCTCTCTCTCTCTCTCTCTCTCTCTCTCTCTCTCTCTCTCTCTCTCTCTCTCTCCATATCTCTTTTCTTTCTCACCACGACAATGATCAGGAGAATAGCATCATGAACATTTGTTTGCAACAAAGGGGGAGATGTAGTGACCTGACAAGTAGGGACCGAGGACACTAGGACCCTGTGGGTCATGAGGGAGGTGACCAGGTCACCGGACACCACATCCGGTCAGGGGACAGGAAGAGGACAGATTCGACTAGGACGAACACAGGGACGGACGTGTGTAACCAGCTGCATAGAGAATAACAATAAAGAACTGTAACTGCACCCACCTGTGTCCTGCGTGTGATTGTACTGCGTGGTGCCTGCAGCGCGGACACGACACATGCAAGATTCAAATGTGTAGATTATGGCAATACTTGTGTAATATTATCGTCACCATTTTTTTTACTACTATAATCCTGTATATATCTGTTTAGCACATTATTCATATCTCTGTTCTTAATTTTCATCGCCTAATTGTTTTTCTTACATATCAGTTTAACATTGAGCCATCTTTCTTGTAAAACAAATATATTTTGTCTAGGAGAGCAAGTATCTAAAACAAATGATTGCCTAATTTAATCTCCAAATTGTAGACAGCACAGGAAATCCATCGTGGCATCTTAATGCATAAAAGTAAAAAGGCATATACATTTAAATACTTAAGTACATAATTATTTTAAAGAGGCATGGAGAGCTGCCAGAAAACATATTATAACAGAGTTTCTCACCTATCATTCCCATTTTAGTTCCAGCCTGCTTATAGTAAAGCTGTTGGGAACTTCTTTAATTAGTTGGATAATTTTGTAAGTAGATTGCTCCATAATGGCCCCAAGCACCTCTCGGAAATGATGTAATGATCTTACATCATATCCTATTGAAAACTTGGATAAAACAATGAAGCAATACATTCCACAGAAGCACAGGCTTGTAACTGAGTCAATAATGTTGTGAAGCACACGGCTCCAATAACCTCGTTCCTCAACCCTACACCTTGTCGATGTTTCTGCCGCTCTGGTATGAAAAGCTAAAGTGACTCTTCTGCACACCCTGACTCTCTTTCAAAGTGCCCCACTAACCCCTTGATGGGAATCTTAACAGAAATTACTGGCCTGTCACGGTGAAGAAAGAGGACACTGGGAGCCTGTAGGACAGAATCCTCACAGGTGCATATACACACTGGGCACCACGCCCTGCTCCGTGCTGGGCAAGAAGTGTGGGAGGAGCGAAGAATTCTAGAGAAGGGCAACAAGGGACAGCATGGGTGCAGACGACCTCCCCCAGTAGTACAGAGCAATGCAACCTAGAGGGTATAGGAATATATATCTAATAAAGCATGGAGAGACCTATTTAGCCCCCTCCTCAGATTCTCCCGAGGCTTCTCCGGGAACGCAGCCATTTTCGAATCCCTGCCTGCCTTTTAAAAATACCTGTGCCCACTTCATTGTTTTTAACCCCTGATTACTCACCTTCTTTTGGGTCTCCTGCTCGCCTCCCTGTTTCCCGCGCAGCCGAGGTGAACGCTGCTGCAGGGACAGGCTCTCCCTACTCGCCGCGATCAGCGAGCCTCCCCGCAGGCCACGCCCACCTGCCCGAGGCCACGCCCACTTTACCTTCTTTAGGAGCTGAATTGCAAGCTCAGTCTCTCCTCAGACTCTCCCGAGGCTTCTCCGGGAACGCAGCCATTTTCGAATCCCTGCCTGCCTTTTAAATATACCTGTGCCCACTTCATTGTTTTTAACCCCTGATTACTCACCTTCTTTTGGGTCTCCTGCTCGCCTCCCTGTTCCCCGCGCAGCCGAGGTGAACGCTGCTGCAGGGACAGGCTCTCCCTACTCGCCGCCATCAGCGAGCCTCCCCGCAGGCCACGCCCACCTGCCCGAGGCCACGCCCACTTGACCTTCTTTAGGAGCTGAATTGCAAGCTCAGTCCCTCCTCAGACTCTCCCGAGGCTTCTCCGGGAACGCAGCCATTTTCGAATCCCTGCCTGCCTTTTAAAAATACCTGTGCCCACTTCATTATTTTTAACCCCTGATTACTCACCTTCTTTTGGGTCTCCTGCTCGCCTCCATGTTCCCCGCGCAGCCGAGGTGAACGCTGCTGCAGGGACAGGCTCTCCCTACTCGCCGCCATCAGCGAGCCTCCCCGCAGGCCACGCCCACCTGCCCGAGGCCACGCCCACTTTACCTTCTTTAGGAGCTGAATTGCAAGCTCAGTCCCTCCTCAGATTCTCCCGAGGCTTCTCCGGGAACGCAGCCATTTTCGAATCCCTGCCTGCCTTTTAAAAATACCTGTGCCCACTTCATTGTTTTTAACCCCTGATTACTCACCTTCTTTTGGGTCTCCTGCTCGCCTCCCTGTTCCCCACGCAGCCGAGGTGAACGCTGCTGCAGGGACAGGCTCTCCCTACTCGCCGCCATCAGCGAGCCTCCCCGCAGGCCACGCCCACCTGCCCGAGGCCACGCCCACTACATCGCCATAAAACATGTGCTTTCCACGTACGCGCAGCGGACGGGCGCAGCGGGCGCGCCGTTTGCGCACCGAAGGCGCGCCTAAGGCAAGCCCGTCTGCACCCGTCCGCGACCGACCGGGACCAGGGGCCATAGACCCTGCCTGTCCCCTGATCTACTCCTCAGCCCAGCTCGCCGCACACCTGGCTCCCTTCCCTCTTCCCTCCCCTTTGTCACAACGTCTTGACTCTCTTGGTATTCGTGCCCCCCACCCACCTTGTCCGCTTCCTCTCACTCTCTGCCCAATCTCTCCTTCCTCCACCCTCCCGCCTGTTTCTTGCCCCCCATCCGCTCCTCTTGCTGCCACTGCTTGCCTGCTCAACACTCGTTCGGCAGTCAGGCACCAGATCGAACTCTTTAACCTCCTGAGCACCGATTCCCCTGATTATTTATTTCTCGCCGAAACCTGGTTTTCCACTGATTCCCTCCCGGATCTCCTGGCTATTCTCCCCGACACCTATTATGCCCTTCGTGCGGATCGCCCGGCTGGGAAGGCTGGGGGTGGCGTGGCGATGATTATTCGCTCCACCCTTAAATTTCAGCTCCTTGACCACCCACCAATACCCAATGTGGATTACCTGGTGGCCCGTTCCCTCAATCTCCCTGATCCCCTCACTGTCGTCCTTATGTACCGTCCCCCCCCAATCCATGCCCCTATTTGTTTCCACTTTGCAGGACCTTTTGGCCACTCTGGCGGTCAACCATTTATCGGTCATCTTACTTGGCGATTTCAACTACTGGCCAGGTGACCCTAGAGAAGATTCTTTCTCCAAAGACTTTTCTGCCACCCTCCAGTGTCTGAATTTTTTACCTCACATTTTTGCTCCCACCCACGCCAAGGGTCATACCCTTGACCAGATCTGGTCATTGCGCCGCGATATCTCACCCCCTTTTTTAATTCCCTGCATTTGGTCCGATCATTTTATTATTTCTTTTTCCATTTTTTTTGCACTTGCGGTCAAATTACCCTTACCTAAAAATTTACTAGCTCGTAGCTGGAACCAAACGGATCTTAACATACTTTCATCTTCTCTGGCCTCTTCAATGCCAGATCTTACTGGTCTCTCCTTAGACTCGCAGACAGAAGCCATTAGCACCTGGCTTTCCTCTTCCTGCGATCAGGTTGCCCCTCTCAAAAAGGTTAAATCTGTCCGACCCTACGACGCACACAAATGGTTCACCAAGGAGCTTAAAGTTCTTAAGTTCGGTCTTAGGCGTTTGGAACGACACTGGAGACGTAACTACTGCCCCACCCTTCGTGCCAAGTATAAACTCCTTCTTACTGATTATAAAAAAGCGATCTTGACGGCTAAAACTAACTATTTCACTGAGAGAGTCGCTCTCTCTGCCAATAAACCTCGAGAAATCTTCTCCTTGGTTCATCATCTCGCTACCTCTGATCGCACCAGCACCAGTCTTGTCCCTACCCAGACCCTCCGCCTCTCACTCAATGATTATTTTATTGACAAGATCGCCAATATAAAGGCTAACATTCCCTTGGCACAGTATACCGGTGTTCCCTGTCCCCTTCCTTTGTCCTCCTCGTCAATGGATCATTTTTCTCCCATTTCTACAGATTGCTTTCTCAATCTGCTTTCCAAAGTCAAATCCGGCTCGCCAGCGGACTGTGCCCCGGCACGGATCCTTAAAGCTCTTTTTACCAGTTGCCCCGCTCCTCCTCTTGCTCTTCTTAATGCCTCTTTGACTTTGGGTTCTGTTCCTTCATCTTTTAAAACCGCAAGGGTTCTTCCCATTCTAAAGAAACCTGGATTAGATTTTTCTCTCCTTGTGACATTTGCATGGCAACATCATTGGTGAGAGCAATGCTAAAAGAAAATGAGCTACAAGTACCTCAACCACACAACTGCCCAGCACCCATTGATATGCAAGTCTTTTTCCTCCAAGTAGGCAAATATTAGTAATGTAGGCTTAGATTTGTATTGTGTAACATTGTATCTATGTGGACAGCAATTCTGACTTACTCTGTTCTTCAAAAGTGTAATTTGATTTTTCGCACAGTAGACTAAGTTTTGTATGCAAGCTTACTTAAAGGTTTTATATAAATTCAATTTGTTTACCTAGAGAAGAAGGCACCTATGATAGCCAGCAGACATAATATGCCTAAGTGGAGGGATAGCTGATGAAAAACTTGGGAAATTGAGTTATTAATCTTACAGTGGAATAGAGTTTGAATAGTTTTTAAAAGGTCTCAAGTATGTTGGTTTGAAATTCATTCAGTACAATTTTCTTCACATGAATTATATGACCCAGGTGCACTTCATAATATGGAGCCTTCTTTTTCAGGTGGCGGGCCACTTTGAGTGGAAATTTGTAGTCACATAGAGGTTTTGGCAGTGATACAGCACATTTCTGCATATTATAAACAAAATACATTTAACTGGAAAGTGCAAAAGTCTATGTAGAATAACACGTATATTAGAATGCAATTCGTAGTAGGTATGCATACTTAGAGAATATAAGCATACCTAAAAAATAAAAATGTGCGGATTTAAGTTAGCTTAACTGGCAATGCCATGTTAAACTGCAAATAATACACTAGCATTGAAAGGCCTGTTTTTCACATTGAACTGCTGTTTTGCATGAGATAGTTTCTTTTTATTGCAGATGCTGTAACTTTCCAGAAGTTGTCTGTTAGTTAGTGAATAGGCATTTGTTATCTATTAAACAGCTGATAGTGAGGTTCTCATGGGGAGGAGAGGAGACAACAGGAAGGCTGATTCATGGGAAGAACTGTCTGAACCACAAATGTAAACAAAGTATTTTTTCAAGGACTTGTCTCTTTGGCCCATTGTGAAGATGTGAAAAAGTGGGCAATTCACCTATTCCCAAGGGTTTACTGAAATTCTATTGAATGTTGTGAATGAAGAAAGTGATACATGTTTCCATCTACCATATTGTCAGTTAATATTATAGTGCATGTTCCTAGAGTAGGGAGGGTTTCCTCTCATTCACATTTTCTGGGGAACCATCTATAGGTTTCTGGAAACCATATCTCTCTTCATGGAAGATTGCTTTCAAGTATATTCCCTGTTTTATTAGATGTCTACTGATTTATGACTGACAATAATTTTAAGGTTAATATTTTCTTTTTTTGATTTGCAAAGGCTTTATGCTTAATCATTTTTTCTAGGTTAGAATTTTTTTTGGGTTTCTGAACCAACACCTTAATTCTATTCAAAACTAATTTAATTTAGAATGGGAACACTCCTTAATGCTCTTAGCACAAATGGAAAGACAGAAGCAAAAATCCCCCAAGCAGAACCTCCAATATACACCTACACTTCACAACATGTTGGGCCTGTATCATATCACTGTTGAAGCTCCAATAAAAGTACCTAAGGGCGGCTTATATCAAACAAGATATTTGAGGGGTCACCTCACACTAAAGTAGGACAGTGCCACTTCAGTGGACTTAACCATAAAGGATAGATATTATTTTAAACAGGAAAATGCAGGGGTCCCGGCGTGGTTTAAAGATATCTAGGGGTATACTCCTAGATATCCAGGGGTACACCCCAAAGCAGCCTTTTATTCATGGGTACCCTTGATATGATTAAAAGATAATATGTGGTGGCCTACCGTCTTCTTCAGGGCAATGAAACTCCCTGCCTAACTAATGTGCAGGACACATGCAGAAGAAGGTGAGGCATAAGGCTCTCACACCTGTCTATTCTTGTTCAATGTTAGCTTCCCAATATGGAAGAGCTCAATATATCATGGTCTGGATAGAGAGGAGCCTCACATGTAGTCACACATTCATCAAGAGGAATTGTAAGTCCATTGACCTACAAAGCCCCCTGCTGCCGTATAGTGGATAGTTTTGATGTGGATGATTGCTCCTTTTAACTTCTCCTTGTTGATGAACAAAGGTCCATACGAACAATGGGTTGTTTATGATTACACCTGAAGATTAAGATATAAAAAGCCCACTCCATCAACAGCAAATGATTTAGGCAGGTAGGAGTGAGATACAAGATTCTAAGCGTGAAGCAATGTCTGGGATTGTATCCTGGTGAGAGAAGACACTAACTAAATTGATTGGCCCATCCCTGTTCAAATCAATAACCATATCTTGCAATTTGCTGTTGATCCCACATTGAAAAATGGATGAACAATCTATGGGGAGTTGCAAAAATGGGTGCAGTGATTAGGTAAAAAAATTGATGGATTGCAATGTGTGAAAATGAAATTGCTTCAAGCACACTTGAAGTTTGAAAGATATTTATTATGCAAAAAGATGCAACACTGGTGGTGATATCATACTTAGAGAGGCAGGGCCTTTCCTCTCCAAACTATAAAGCATCTAATGCTAGCTCCTCCCCAAATGTGTCCAACTTTTATACACTTTCTTTGCATAAACAGGTAGAGCAGCACACTTGTGATGGAAACTGAAACTTTAGATAACAGTAGTACAAGTGTCTGGGTTTCTTATGGGGAAAATTCAAATGGACTTTGAGTGACGATACAACAGTGGAGATGTGAAATGCTGAGCTAGCAAAATTGAAGATTCTCATTTTGCGGTGCCTGGTATGAAGGCTAGGTTGGGTACATCAGAAATGAGAGAACTCAAACAACTCAAGAACACAGGCACATCAAAAGACGTTACTCCTCAAGGTCATAGTTAGATGCAAATGATGTTGGAAATCAACCTAAAATACATGAGAATTAAGAAGATGGAGAAATTATGATTGATCTTATTTATCAAGCATTTTTGTAAAACATTGTAGTGAAACGTTGTAGCCACTAAGGAGTGCTGGTACTGCAGTAGAACGAATCATAATAGAAATATATGAGGATGGATACCCTATATAGTATTCTTCATATGGAACCCCAAAAGGGACAGCTTTATAATCAAATGCTGGTCTGAACAGCTTGGTTTTTAGGAGTTCCCTGAAACAGAGGTGGTTGTGTTCTACCCTCAAATATTGGTTCAGATCATACCAAAGTGTGAGTCGCAGTTTCCAAAGGACATACCTTCATGTTTTAACCATTTTTTCCGTCCTTGTAGATGAACATCAGTGCTTGAAGGTGGTTGGGCCTTTGCATGTGATCTCCATTCTGGAAGTTAAAAGATAGGGTAGCTTTCTCATTTGCATACTCAACATTCAACCTATACTTTCCCTGGGGAGTTTGATAGAGATGATGCTGAGGCAAAGAGGATGGGCCATTGCTGATGCTGCAGTTACCTGCAACGTGTGCTGGGCTGGAAGAAGCATGAGCATTTCTGAGGTATGAAAAGACACTGACCCCTCTAACAGGGTATGGGTTAGTATTATGTTAAAGAAAGTAAAGATATAGAAGAGGGTCAGTATGTTGCCTATTTCGTTATGCAAGTTAATGATAAGGTTATATATATATTCTGTGAAGTTGCTAATGTTTTATCTACAGAAATGCCACAATTATGGCACCTGGTAAACATAATTTACCACGAATATGGAACACCGCATGCCATTATGGTTGCTACAACGACTGCCTTGTTACAACGCATGCCATTACTCTGGAAGTCGGAATAACGACTTGCTCTAAGTGTCAAATGGTGTTGAATTTAAAATCCAACACCTTCCCTACTGTTGCACAGTCTGGAGTTGGAATAGTAAATTATACTATTCCAACATCCAGTGCCCCCCTAGAACAAGTCGTTGTTCCGACTTGGGTTGTAATGGCATGCGATATTACAACGCGGTCGTTGTAATGACCGTGTTGTAATTGCATGCATTAAAAAAGCATGCAAGGTAGCGTGGCATATTCATGGCACCTTGATGTCAGTCCTGCCACTAACCCCTGTGTGACCATCAACAAGTTTATCAGGAGTAAAGGCCCAGAGACATGCATTGTCTCCATCACATTCCATGGTAAAAGCCTACTAGATTAAAGGATGATCTAAAATCAACAACTCATACTACCATATTACCCACCTTCCCTGATAAACTAAACAAGGTAAAGGCAAGCATCATTATAATATCTGGTCTACCATCTAAAACAAATGGGGCAACTGCTTCGCTCCAACCAGCTCTCAAAGCTTAGCAAATAAAAAGATATCAATATTTCTTTTCGGAGTCTAATGGGTCTTTTTTTTGCTATGCTCTACTCACACCTTTTCATTTATTACGGGTTAAAGGGCTTGCTTTTGTAATTTGTTATTTTTTTATCCTCCTTTCTGTAAGCTTATTTGTTTGTTACCTGTCTGTTGTGTGTGATATTTTAGAGAGAGAGAGAGAGAGAGAGAGAGAGACTCTCTCTCAATGGCTTCTTAGGCCGTGATCACGAGTGCTTCTGAAAAGAGTGCGACAAATAGCACCTAATACAAGTTTTTACCTAAAAAATGGGGCACAAGATGAGCTTTTCGATGCTTTTCATAGGAAAATCTGCGTGTCCCACTACTTTACTGGGTTATTTCAACTTCTTACCTTTCGCTATTCTAGACCTCTCTGAATTTATTGTTTTTTGTTTTTCTTGGAGTTTTATATAGCGCAAACTCGTCCTGAAGGTATTGGAGCGCTTTACATGGGCACCAGTTACTTTACACAAGGACTCATTCATTCATTTTTGTGCACTTTATCACGCTCAGTAAGTTCTGAGGGTGGTAAACTGTGTACAACTTGTTATTGAGATATCTGGGCAAATAGGAGTTTGAGGGGGGATTGATAAAAACGGAAGCACCCATAATTGAAGCCTTCGTCCGTGGACATGGGTAACTACGTTTGGTGGTCCCTGTACACGACTGCCAGTAGATCCCACTGGGTGTGAATGGATGCCTGCATGCCTCATAGACTGTGTGTGTTTTACGACCTCGGTTTCTTGGGTTTCAGTGAGTGTGCTGGTTTATGAGTGCATGGATGTCTGGTGGCGTGTTTCTCAGTTCAGGAAGGTCTATATATGTGCTTTCCTGGCTACTTATGTCCAAGTATGTGTAATGTATTTCAATGTGAGCATGGATGCTGTATGCTCATGCAAACATGCACCATGCTGTAGTGACCTGACAAGTAGGGACCGAGGACACTAGGACCCTGTGGGTCATGAGGGAGGTGACCAGGTCACCGGACACCACATCCGGTCAGGGGACAGGAAGAGGACAGATTCGACTAGGACGAACACAGGGACGGACGTGTGTAACCAGCTGCATAGAGAATAACAATAAAGAACTGTAACTGCACGCACCTGTGTCCTGCATGTGATTGTACTGCGTGGTGCCTGCAGCGCGGACATGACAACTGGCGACGAAGGGTGAGAGACGAGCCGACGTGCATCTCGACGAGAAAAGGCTACGCTATCAGGAAGAACCAGGTGCCCACCCTGGATGTGCAGGAAGAAGAGAGAAAAGAAGCGACATCGGAGCCCACCCGACCGCCTCTGAGCAATAACCGGCAAACTGCGGTAAGCGCGAAGGAACGGGTGCGATCTCGAAATTGAGGCACGATCTCTTCGTGAGTCTCGGCGGCCATTTTGGGATCAGGTGGCTGGGCCAATCAGAGGCGAGATCGGGGAAGCGGCCATTTCTGAGTCAGGCGAGCGAGATTTCGATCGCGAAATCTCGCGAGAAGAGAGCGGCCATTTTTAAAAAAAGGACAATAGAAAGAAGGGCCATAGGAATCAACAGAGCGGCCATTTCAGAGTCAGGCAAAGAAGGAAAGAAGCAGAAAAACACAAGAAAAGGACAAGGAAAGCCTAGAAAAGGCTAAAACAAAGCAGAATAATAGAGGAAGAAGAAGAAAAAAGGAAATAAAAGGGACACAAGAGAAAAGAAAGTAGAAAAGGTCAGAATAAAGTAAAACAAAAGAAGAAGAAAAAGAAAAAGGTGACCAAAAGAAGAAAAAGAAAAAGAAAAAGGTGAACAAAAGAAGAAAAAGAAAAATGTGAACAAAAGAAGAAAGAGCAGATAAAGGGAAGAAGGCAAGAATGGCAGATCCAAAGCCCAGCGCACAATACAGGAGTCCACTACCTTTCAACTTATCGGAGCCACAAACAGGAATAAGGTGGGAGAAGTGGATCAGACGGTTTGAAAGATATGTAGAAGATACAGATGTAGCAGAAGGAAAGAAACGAGGGTTACTGCTGAACTTAGCAGGGGATGACGTTGAAGAACTTCTGGTGACACTGCCTACCGAAGAAACAAAAACATATGAACAACTAAAGAAATGCCTAACAGCCAAATTCGACCCACAACGAAACATTGACTTCGAACGATATACATTTACCGTTGCGTGTCAACGAGCCGGCGAAACACTAGATGACTTCGCGACAAGGCTGAGAAAATTGGTGACACATTGTGAGTTCGACAAATTCGATAACGAGCAAGCAATAAGGCTAAGGATCATAGAAGGCTGTCTCGATACAGGATTCAGGGCGAGAAAACTCAAGGAACCGACCTCATTGGAGAACATCCTGTCACTAGCGAGAGCAGAGGCGAGAGCAACGGAACATGCCAAGGAAATGGAAAGAGGGAAGAGCGTTGAAATCGAAAACACACACTTTACGACAAACAGATATCACACAGGCCGATGGAAGAATGACTGGAGGGAACAAAAAGAAAGGAGACAACCTGAAGGAACATGCTACAAGTGCGGAATGGGATTTCCTCACAGAGGCACATGCCCAGCCTTTGGCCAGACGTGCAGAAGATGTGGTGGAAGAAATCACTACGCCAGTATGTGCCAAGGTGCACAATTCAGAGACGACAGGGAAAGAACAGGAAGACAACAGGAGTCGACAACAAGATACGTCAGGTATGTCGACAACGAAAGGAGAAGTTTGTCACGAGGGTCAGGCGAAGAAGAGGAAGAAGAGAAAGTGGAAAGACTATACCACATGTCGGAGGTGCACACAGAGCGGAGCAAGGAAGACGAAGCAGGAGAAACAATACAGCCAGCAGACAGAAGCACCCGAGGAAAGACGGACTATGCAAAGATAAGAGTAGGAGCGCATGAAGCAGACTTCGTACTGGACAGTGGTGCAACATGCAACGTCATGTGTGTATCAGAGTACAAGAGAATGGAAGTAAAGCCGACACTGAGAGCGTCCAAGGTAAAGGTTTTTACCTGGAGGGCAAAGAAACAGGTAACCAACTGGGGAAAGTTCACAGAGGAACTGAGATACAAGGACAAAATAAACAAGGAGGACATTCATGTTTTAAAAGGCGATGTCCCAGGACCATGCCTAATGAGCAACAACACCGCTCAAACGATGGGCCTTATAACGATGACATATGAAAAAGACAAAAGACATGCTGAGAGCAAGCGAAGAGAAGACGTAGGGACCAGAGAAAGAGGAAGAGAACAAAAAAGAATGATTGAGGGAACAAACACAACAAAGGGCGGCCATAGAAAGAGAGGAGCAACTGAAGAACAGAAACAAGGCTAAGAGGAGAGAGCAACGACAAAGAGGAAGAGAGGCTGGCAAACAGAGAGCAGACGGAGGACAACTGAAAGGCAGAAGCAACGATGATGGCAGAAAACGACGACCAAGGAGGGGATGCAAGGGGACAAAGAGACTACGTAGAAAAACGTAGGAGACAGAGACTGGGGAGAAGGGTCGACGAGACTGACAGACTCTCTCTCTCTCTCTCTCTCTCTCTCTCTCTCTCTCTCTCTCTCTCTCTCTCTCTCTCTCTCTCTCTCTCTCTCTCTCTCTCTCTCTCTCTCTCTCTCTCTCTCTCTCCATATCTCTTTTCTTTCTCACCACGAAAATGATCAGGAGAATAGCATCATGAACATTTGTTTGCAAGAAAGGGGGAGATGTAGTGACCTGACAAGTAGGGACCGAGGACACTAGGACCCTGTGGGTCATGAGGGAGGTGACCAGGTCACCGGACACCACATCCGGTCAGGGGACAGGAAGAGGACAGATTCGACTAGGACGAACACAGGGACGGACGTGTGTAACCAGCTGCATAGAGAATAACAATAAAGAACTGTAACTGCACCCACCTGTGTCCTGCATGTGATTGTACTGCGTGGTGCCTGCAGCGCGGACACGACACATGCAAGATTCAAATGTGTAGATTATGGCAATACTTGTGTAATATTATCGTCACCATTTTTTTTACTACTATAATCCTGTATATATCTGTTTAGCACATTATTCATATCTCTGTTCTTAATTTTCATCGCCTAATTGTTTTTCTTACATATCAGTTTAACATTGAGCCATCTTTCTTGTAAAACAAATATATTTTGTCTAGGAGAGCAAGTATCTAAAACAAATGATTGCCTAATTTAATCTCCAAATTGTAGACAGCACAGGAAATCCATCGTGGCATCTTAATGCATAAAAGTAAAAAGGCATATACATTTAAATACTTAAGTACATAATTATTTTAAAGAGGCATGGAGAGCTGCCAGAAAACATATTATAACAGAGTTTCTCACCTATCATTCCCATTTTAGTTCCAGCCTGCTTATAGTAAAGCTGTTGGGAACTTCTTTAATTAGTTGGATAATTTTGTAAGTAGATTGCTCCATAATGGCCCCAAGCACCTCTCGGAAATGATGTAATGATCTTACATCATATCCTATTGAAAACTTGGATAAAACAATGAAGCAATACATTCCACAGAAGCACAGGCTTGTAACTGAGTCAATAATGTTGTGAAGCACACGGCTCCAATAACCTCGTTCCTCAACCCTACACCTTGTCGATGTTTCTGCCGCTCTGGTATGAAAAGCTAAAGTGACTCTTCTGCACACCCTGACTCTCTTTCAAAGTGCCCCACTAACCCCTTGATGGGAATCTTAACAGAAATTACTGGCCTGTCACGGTGAAGAAAGAGGACACTGGGAACCTGTAGGACAGAATCCTCACAGGTGCATATACACACTGGGCACCACGCCCTGCTCCGTGCTGGGCAAGAAGTGTGGGAGGAGCGAAGAATTCTAGAGAAGGGCAACAAGGGACAGCATGGGTGCAGACGACCTCCCCCAGTAGTACAGAGCAATACAACCTAGAGGGTATAGGAATATATATCTAATAAAGCATGAAGAGACCTATTTAGCCCCCTCCTCAGATTCTCCCGAGGCTTCTCCGGGAACGCAGCCATTTTCGAATCCCTGCCTGCCTTTTAAAAATACCTGTGCCCACTTCATTGTTTTTAACCCCTGATTACTCACCTTCTTTTGGGTCTCCTGCTCGCCTCCCTGTTCCCCGCGCAGCCGAGGTGAACGCTGCTGCAGGGACAGGCTCTCCCTACTCGCCGCGATCAGCGAGCCTCCCCGCAGGCCACGCCCACCTGCCCGAGGCCACGCCCACTTTACCTTCTTTAGGAGCTGAATTGCAAGCTCAGTCCCTCCTCAGATTCTCCCGAGGCTTCTCCGGGAACGCAGCCATTTTCGAATCCCTGCCTGCCTTTTAAAAATACCTGTGCCCACTTCATTGTTTTTAACCCCTGATTACTCACCTTCTTTTGGGTCTCCTGCTCGCCTCCCTGTTCCCCGCACAGCCGAGGTGAACGCTGCTGCAGGGACAGGCTCTCCCTACTCGCCGCCATCAGCGAGCCTCCCCGCAGGCCACGCCCACCTGCCCGAGGCCACGCCCACTTTACCTTCTTTAGGAGCTGAATTGCAAGCTCAGTCCCTCCTCAGACTCTCCCGAGGCTTCTCCGGGAACGCAGCCATTTTCGAATCCCTGCCTGGCTTTTAAAAATACCTGTGCCCACTTCATTGCTTTTAACCCCTGATTACTCACCTTCTTTTGGGTCTCCTGCTCGCCTCCCTGTTCCCCGCGCAGCCGAGGTGAACGCTGCTGCAGGGACAGGCTCTCCCTACTCGCCGCCATCAGCGAGCCTCCCCGCAGGCCACGCCCACCTGCCCGAGGCCACGCCCACTACGTCGCCATAAAACATGTGCTTTCCACGTACGCGCAGCGGACGGGCGCAGCGGGCGCGCCGTTTGCGCACCGAAGGCGCGCCTAAGGCAAGCCCGTCTGCACCCGTCCGCGACCGACCGGGACCAGGGGCCATAGACCCTGCCTGTCCCCTGATCTACTCCTCAGCCCAGCTCGCCGCACACCTGGCTCCCTTCCCTCTTCCCTCCCCTTTGTCACAACGTCTTGACTCTCTTGGTATTCGTGCCCCCCACCCACCTTGTCCGCTTCCTCTCACTCTCTGCCCAATCTCTCCTTCCTCCGCCCTCCCGCCTGTTTCTTGCCCCCCATCCGCTCCTCTTGCTGCCACTGCTTGCCTGCTCAACACTCGTTCGGCAGTCAGGCACCAGATCGAACTCTTTAACCTCCTGAGCACCGATTCCCCTGATTATTTATTTCTCACCGAAACCTGGTTTTCCACTGATTCCCTCCCGGATCTCCTGGCTATTCTCCCCGACACCTATTATGCCCTTCGTGCGGATCACCCGGCTGGGAAGGCTGGGGGTGGCGTGGCGATGAATATTCGCTCCACCCTTAAATTTCAGCTCCTTGACCACCCACCAATACCCAATGTGGATTACCTGGTGGCCCGTTCCCTCAATCTCCCTGATCCCCTCACTGTCGTCCTTATGTACCGTCCCCCCCAATCCATGCCCCTATTTGTTTCCACCTTGCAGGACCTTTTGGCCACTCTGGCGGTCAACCATTCATCGGTCATCTTACTTGGCGATTTCAACTACTGGCCAGGTGACCCTAGAGAAGATTCTTTCTCCAAAGACTTTTCTGCCACCCTCCAGTGTCTGAATTTTTTACCTCACATTTTTGCTCCCACCCACGCCAAGGGTCATACCCGTGACCAGATCTGGTCATTGCGCCGCGATATCTCACCCCCTTTTTTAATTCCCTGCATTTGGTCCGATCATTTTATTATTTCTTTTTCCATTTTTTTTGCACTTGCGGTCAAATTACCCTTACCTAAAAATTTACTAGCTCGTAGCTGGAACCAAACGGATCTTAACATACTTTCATCTTCTCTGGCTTCTTCAATGCCAGATCTTACTGGTCTCTCCTTAGACTCGCAGACAGAAGCCATTAGCACCTGGCTTTCCTCTTCCTGCGATCAGGTTGCCCCTCTCAAAAAGGTTAAATCTGTCCGACCCTACGACGCACACAAATGGTTCACCAAGGAGCTTAAAGATCTTAAGCTCGGTCTTAGGCGTTTGGAACGTCACTGGAGACGTAACTACTGCCCCACCCTTCGTGCCAAGTATAAACTCCTTCTTACTGATTATAAAAAAGCGATCTTGACGGCTAAAACTAACTATTTCACTGAGAGAGTCGCTCTCTCTGCCAATAAACCTCGAGAAATCTTCTCCTTGGTTCATCATCTCGCTACCTCTGATCGCACCAGCACCAGTCTTGTCCCTACCCAGACCCTCCGCCTCTCACTCAATGATTATTTTATTGACAAGATCGCCAATATAAAGGCTAACATTCCCTTGGCACAGCATACCGGTGTTCCCTGTCCCCTTCCTTTGTCCTCCTCGTCAATGGATCATTTTTCTCCCATTTCTACAGATTGCTTTCTCAATCTGCTTTCCAAAGTCAAATCCGGCTCGCCAGCGCACTGTGCCCCGGCACGGATCCTTAAAGCTCTTTTTACCAGTTGCCCCGCTCCTCCTCTTGCTCTTCTTAATGCCTCTTTGACTTTGGGTTCTGTTCCTTCTTCTTTTAAAACCGCAAGGGTTCTTCCCATTCTAAAGAAACCCGGATTAGATTTTTCTCTCCCCTCTAATTTCCGGCCTATTTCCCTTCTCCCCTACTTGGGAAAGATCCTCGAAAGCCATGTCACTTCTTGCCTGTCCTCTTACGTCGAGGAGAACCACCTCCTGGCCTCCCACCAGGCAGGCTTTCGACCAGGACACTCTACGGAGACAGTTATCATCGCTGTCCTGGACGAACTCAAGGGGAAAGCGGACACCAATCTTCCCCAAGCCCTGGTTCTCCTCGACCTGTCCGCTGCGTTTGACACGGTCGATCATGCCACTCTTCTCGACCGTGTCAGCGCAGCGGGCATTTGTGGCATAGCCTTTTCTTGGCTGGCGTCCTTCCTTTCGGGCAGGTCTCAAGCGGTTCACCTCTCGGGCTTTTCTGCTCCCCCCGCTCAGTCACCTGTGGGGTCCCTCAAGGCTCTTCCCTTTCCCCTCTTCTTTTTAACCTTTATATTCATCCTCTCATTATTTCCCTTCGCGAGCTGGGGGTCTCTGTGTATAATTACGCGGATGACCTCCAGCTCGTCTTTGATCTTTCTTCTCCCTCGATCTCTCTTCCTAAATTCTGCTCCACTCTAGTCTTTATTTCTGATTGGATGTGCACCAATCATTTAAAGCTCAATCCCGATAAAACGGAGCTTGTCCTCACGGGTGGTCCCTCCAACCCTTGGTCCCCGATCCACTGGCCCCCCTCCTTCGGCTGCCCCCCTTCTCCGGTCCCCTCTGTTCGGACCTTGGGCATCAAGGTCAGCCATGACCTTACCATGCACGCCCAAGACAGTTCCGTTGTATCCTCTTGTTTTTTGTCCCTTCGTCTCATCCGGAAGATTTCCCGGTATTTTTCAGCAGACGCCCTTAAATCCATAGTCCTGGCCCTTATCACCTCTCGCCTTGACTATGGGAATGGTCTGTATGTAGGCATTCCTGCTTATGAAACCCGACGCCTACAGGCCATTCAAAACCAGGCTGCCCGTCTCATCCTCCGCCTCCCCAAATCATTTCATATCACGCCTGCACTTAAGTCCCTCCATTGGCTCCCCGTGCACCTCAGATCATTTTTTAAATTGGCCTGTCTGACTTTTCGGGCCTACACTGACTCAGCCCCCTTCTTCATTAGTTCTTTGATTACTCCTTACACCCCCACCCGCACTCTTCGTTCCTCTTCTCTCTCCCTCCTACATGTCCCCCGCTTTCGTAAATCCAGAACGGGGGGCACCCGCTTTTCGGTTCTGGCCCCTCGGTTTTGGAACACCCTCCCTCTCTCTATCCGTTCTATTCCCACCTATGCTCACTTTCGCAAAGCTTTGAAAACATTTCTTTTCTCCCAGGCATTCCCCTGTTAGCTCCTTTGGTTTCCTCAGTTGAGTCTAGATTGGTCTCAGCGCCAGGAAGCCGCTTGGCCGCAGTGCGCTTTATTAAATTTCTTTTTCATTTCATTTCATTTCATTTCATATGTGCGTTCTGTCATATGTGCACTTACAATACAAAAACTTGTGGCACAGTGAAGAAACAAACACACATGTGGTGAGTAGCCAGCCTCTTAAACACCTGCCACCCTCAACAACATTTCAATTCATGAGTATCACACATGGGCGTTGCAATTCAGCATCAGTGTACCCACGCTGCAATTCCTTTGGCAATATCATGTGGGAGTATTGGCATACATAGCGACACAACATGAGCACTAATAGCCACAACTCTCTAACTAGGGGCACCAGGCTGTAGCATCATAAAGTCCTACAGACCTTAGAACAAACTGAGAATAGTCACAGGTACCAGAACTTCAAGAGCTCCATAGAAAACAGCTGACTCCATCCAGTAGCACCAGCGTCTTAGAACAAAGGCCCTTCCTTCCTCAGTAAGTACTTGATTGACCTGCCACCTTGATAACAGGAGAAGGGATGCACTCAGAGAACGATTGCACTAAAGTAAGGAAGGGGGCAGACAGTGGAAGCTGGAAAACGTTCTGTTCCCTCCCGCCATATGGCCATATGCATGGTACACAAGATCGCATTGCAGGACAAAAATAATCAAGACGCCATCTTGTTGAACTCAGGCAGCCCCTAAGAAATAACAATTCAAACGTTTTAAGCCAAGACATTTTCCACTGAAACAAATAGTGAAGCTTACTTACAGTAAGACGCCCCCTAGAAAATAATATATTGCTTTTTTACGCATCCTTTTTCCCCGCAGGGAATTACAACATGGTCGTTACAATGAATGCGTTGTAACCACAAATACCATTACCCCGCAAGTGGTAACAACGACTTGCAGAGGGGGGTGCTGGATGTTGGAATAGTATAATTTACTATTCCAACCCCAGTCTGTGCGGACAGTAGGGAAGGTGTTGGATTTCAAATCCAACACCTCTTGCGCCTCCGCAAGTCGTTGTTCCGACTTGCAGAGTAATGTTGTGCATGGTTACAACGCGGTCGTTGTAACAAGCACGTTGTAATTCCCTGCGGGGAAAAGTTTTCGTGGTAAACAATGTTTACCCCTAGAAAACAATACAGATGACCTTACTACTACTGTGAGATCTCGGGGATGGACCCAATAAAGAAAGAAGCATTAGGAACAGAAAGTCAAACCAAATCAAAGAAGAATTAAGGTCAAAGTATATAAAAACCACAAAGCAGAACCAAGGCCGAAGAGGCGTGCCAAATTCAACACAAAAGTAACGTTGTAAAAGAGTATAAAAGTACCTGGCATGAACTAAGCCCAAAACAGGAGCATGTCTGCCTAGCCAAGAAAGGAAATACTAAAGAATAAACAATATAACGATATAGACATTAAAGAGCATATTACCTTCCATATAGCAGAGATCAGTTATATTGAGAAAAGACAAATTGGAACTGGAAGGTGCACCACACGGAACATGAATAGTGACACATGGCCGGAAGCACAGTTCCAAAGAGCACTGCAGAGTGCAAGAAAACAGCACTGTTAAATTTAGAAGACAAATGAATAAACATGAGGCAAAAGTAAAACAAATGTAGAAAGGAAAGAGTCAATAGAGGAGAACTCCAATTAGAAAAAATGCAATTGGATTGGTGAAGGCAGTTACACACTAGCCATTGACAATTCAGCTACATTCCTAGCAGGGCCAGCTCAACCCTTTATCCTGTCAAAGTTGGTGAAATAAGTAATAATTAAACATAGATGAAACCAAGAAAAGACACAAGGAACTTCACCAAAACCGTTAAGGGCATCTCTGCTATCTCACGTAGCAATCAACGAGCAACTTGTCGAACAGTAAAGCAATCTCAAACACCCTGGAAAGGAATTTGGACACTTGCAACACAGCACCTTTACGCCTGAACACTGAGCGTCACAAAACATGATCCACTCCCTTGAAATTCAACCTCCTCTTATAGAAGTCAATGCACATACTTTGGGACTTTGTTGAAAGAGCTAGCTGGAATCGATGGTGGTAACTTTCTCAAGGAAGCAGGAGAATCTAGAGATAAGCAAAGCTTGCTGCTTCTGATTGAATTAGTGGGGTGTGTGAGGCGATGCCTAATCACAATAATCTAAAAAAAAAGAAGGCAGCGATATATACAAAAGTTTAAAAAAAACACTGTGTTCACACTTTAACACTGAGAAAAATGGGGACCAATGACGCCTCCTTTTAAATTCAGCACACGTGGAACTGGACGAATCCTTAGCAGTTTTGTTGAAAAGCTAGAAACCCTGAAATAATATTGCACATTGGAATACATCCTTCATGAATGAAGATGCAATTTGAACTCCATTGAGGGTTGTTGGACAACAACCATTCAATGCAAGCCTCTCAAAAAGGCAGTCTTAGTAAGGGCAAAAATTGGTGAACGGGCCAAGGACTGTTCATCACACCTCAGTTTGAGAAGGGAGAACAGGAAAGAAGGGACGACTCACACACCTCTGAAGAAAGTTAAAAAAGAGAGAAGCAAGGAGGAGGAAGGCTGAAGAAAGGTCTCAAGAGAACAAAGGTCAAGCAGCCATTAGACATGTAATGCAGAGACATGGCACACAATTCTATCATTTCATGATGTACATACTGGAGGAAGAAAGCAATTCAGAGATCTGGTCATCCTTTGACCAGACCAAAGAGCAATGAACCTCTGATAGCAGCTATACCTAACTGGGTATAGTTGTCCCCCTGGGCACCGATTTGTGCTGTGTACCTGCTCTGAATTCAAATCAAATTTTAACTTCGAATGATTAAACCATGATGCTTTTTCAAAATGATTAATCCATTATTTCATTTATTTCTCATGAAATCCAATGCATTTCGGCAGTCTCGGCTGCCTTCATCAGGGAAATAATTATCTACAATGGTCAAAGAAAACATACACCAAATTAACATTCGTAATGTCTACAAGTACATTTCACATATACTTATGCTGTTTTTTAACATGTACTTATGCTGTTTTTTAACAAAATCGTTTTGCGTTTCATAAGTGCGCTCTAATGTGGTACGATGAGTGCTACCCCAGTTTCTAACTCAATCAATGACATTTCTACCGGAATCGGGTTAAACGACTTCTGTGTTAGGATCATGTTCTACTAGCTATCCTATGCAGTAGTTCTCTATCACATGTTTCGATTAAAAGACGGCGTAACCTTATTTTGTGAAACTCGCTCTGAGCGCTGACTAATTTCTACAGTGCTCTGTTCCTTCTAAAAAGGAACGGGATTGAAGTAGTTCTTACGCGCTTATAGTTTCCTGGAATCTATGCCTTAACCGCTCACCTCGGCGTTTGTTGCCTCCCGCTCCGCTGCTCAACTCGCTAGTTCTGTTCTCTTCCGGTATTGCGGAGTTCGCGCATGCGCACTATAAACACTATCGCTGCTGGTTTTTTATTGTATACGATCTAACTTTAATGAATTCTCTATGTTAAGTCGATCTACCCCAGTGCTCACTTCCACTTTGTCTTTATACTGCCGAACAACATCGTCATGTATGTACGGTTCATAGATGACATCTTTACCATATGGAGAGGTCCTAAAACTTCATTAGAGGAACAACTGAAAATTTTGGACACTAAACTAGATCAAATCGGTTTCACTTGGAATATCAATGAATCAAGAGTACAATATCTGGATGTCGAAATCACCAAACAGACCAACACATTCTCCACTAACCTGTACCGTAAAAACACAGACAGAAACAACCTATTACAATACAAAAGCCATCATCCTCCTGCCCTCAAGAAACACTTGCCATATTCCCAAATGTTAAGGGTGAAGAGAGTGGTCTCAGAGGCCTCACAATGTTCAGAACAACTGAACGAAATGACAAAAAGATTCAGCGATAGGGGGTATCCTCAAGATATCACCCAAAATGCACTAACACGAGCCCAATTGAAATCAAGACGAGACCTCCTACGAAGAAAGGAAACAACTACCAGTAATCGCATCACATGCGTGAGTAAATTCTCTACTGTCAGCACACAATTTAAGCACATCATTAAAAAACATTGGCCAATGTTAAAAATGGAACCGGACTTTAGAGGAATTTTCACTCAGGAACCGATTTTTGCTCATACTCGAGCAAAGAACATAGCAGATTTCTTAAAACCTACTAAAGAAGTGGCAACCAAAACTCGTTTTCGTGGAACTGTACCTTGTTATAATTGCAACACATGCAACAACATCATAAAGGGCTCTACCATAACACACCCACAAAAGGGGCATCCCATACCATTGAAAGTGAATGCAACATGTGATTCAAGCAACCTAATATATATGATTAAGTGCCCATGTGGAGACGTATATGTAGGTCATACCGAAAGAAAATTGAAAATACGTATAAACGAACACAAAAGCACCATAAGGTTAAAGTCTACGAAAACCAGCATCGCAGAACATTTCACTCAGATGCAACATAATGTAAGCCAACTAAGAGTGTGCGTCTTAGAAACACTGCCTAGAACAGAAGGTTCCATGAACAAAACGAACTTACTAAAACAGGAGAATTACTGGATATACAATCTGGGCAGCCTGAAGCCAGGCGGACTGAACGAACGTACAGAATTTTTATGTTATTTATAAATAACCATGTTCCGACTGAGATTTTCATTAGATGATTTACACGCATAATCTAAAGGGCAACTCTAGCCTTTCGGCAGTATAAAGACAAAGTGGAAGTGAGCACTGGGGTAGATCGACTTAACATAGAGAATTCATTAAAGTTAGATCGTATACAATAAAAAAACAGCAGCGATAGTGTTTATAGTGCGCATGCGCGAACTCCGCAATACCGGAAGAGAACAGAACTAGCGAGTTGAGCAGCGGAGCGGGAGGCAACAAACGCCGAGGTGAGCGGTTAAGGCATAGATTCCAGGAACTATAAGCGCGTAAGAACTAATTCAATCCCGTTCCTTTTTAGAAGGAACAGAGCACTGTAGAAATTAGTCAGCGCTCAGAGCGAGTTTCACAAAATAAGGTTACGCCGTCTTTTAATCGAAACATGTGATAGAGAACTACTGCATAGGATAGCTAGTAGAACATGATCCTAACACAGAAATCGTTTAACCCGATTCCGGTAGAAATGTCATTGATTGAGTTAGAAACTGGGGTAGCACTCATCGTACCACATTAGAGCGCACTTATGAAACGCAAAACGATTTTGTTAAAAAACAGCATAAGTACATGTTAAAAAACAGCATAAGTATATGTGAAATGTACTTGTAGACATTACGAATGTTAATTTGGTGTATGTTTTCTTTGACCATTGTAGATAATTATTTCCCTGATGAAGGCAGCCGAGACTGCCGAAATGCATTGGATTTCATGAGAAATAAATGAAATAATGGATTAATCATTTTGAAAAAGCATCATGGTTTAATCATTCGAAGTTAAAATTTGATTTGAATTCAGAGCTGGTACACAGCACAAATCGGTGCCCAGGGGGACAACTATACCCAGTTAGGTATAGCTGCTATCAGAGGTCTATTACGTATCACTCCAGACGGGGAGTGAGCCCTGGAGGCACGAATAAAAAGTATACTCAAGGAGTAAAAGTGGTGCACGGTCCTAATCCAAAGAATATTACAAAGAGCAATGAAAACATGAAGGGGAGAGGAGTTGGCCTAAAGGCTAAAGCCGTCAACCTTAAATCTGGGGAACCGGGTTCAAGTCTCGGCAGGGACGCGCAACATCCTGTGATTCTGGGCAAATCACTTAATCTCCTCATGCCTAACAAAAAATGAATGTGTCCTGATGTAACGCAACTGGTGCTTGTGTAAAGCGCTCTGATACCCGATACCTTTGGGTCAAGTTTGCGCTATACAAAAACTCCGTAAAAATAAAAAATGAAGCAGCTGTGCGTCCTAGTTAGTGTCAGGTAGTACACTCTATGAAATTCACTCAAATAAAGTCATAACTAAGAAGACAAAGGAGGAAACATGCAGTAGAATACGTATTAAGACAGCCGCATCCTGGAAATTAGTACATAAATACACCCAAAATATACACCACAAGGAGAGGCAGTGGTCTATTTCATAAGAGACAAATGATGACATAGATCATATAATCCAGAAAAAATCCAAAGACACCCATTGGCGATGTCAACAGCATATATTAGACAGTGACAAAAAAAGAGCATGCACTCTCAAATCTGAGTAAAATGTGCCTGCTGCAAGCAGCGCTCTAGTTGGAAAAATATATATGAGAGTAGCCAAGGTGTTAAGGATAGGAAACAACCAAACACTCAAGGAGCACTGAATTAAATTCCATAGAATCAGCAATATCACAAACTGCAGTATGTCTAAAAGGGATGTAGCAATCAAGAGTGAAACAGATGCATTGACACCGGTCCCAGGTGTGTGATGGCCCATTGCAACCAAATTAGTGGCTTCATTTTATTACTAAATCAAGGAAAGTGGCGGCCAATTTCCTCGCTTGCATAGGGCCTGGGTCACCCTTGCTACGCCACTGGGATTAAGAGAACTCACAGAAGACCCTACATGAAGACACATCAGAATCAGAGTTCATGTTATCACACTTTTGGGTCAACCTAACCACTAATCATACCAAGAGGAAAGAAATGTTGTTACTGACAATCATTTGAGAACACATCAGATTCAGAGAGCAGTTCATTGTATGCTGAAGATTCAACTGTATTGCCAGCTACACAAATCAACACGCCATGTAAACTGGGGCCACATAAAACCATGAATATCATGCCATCCCATGTGACCAGAAAAGCGTGACCCAGTCCACGAACTCTGAGTGCGCAAGACCAGATTTATGGAATGTCTCAGAGGAATTTTCCTCTGAAGTAGGGATGGAGTGACATTTTGAGTAATGTTTCTATAGGAAGTGAAGAGAGGTATGAGATGTATCCGTTTGTTCTGAAGAGAGGGAGATGTCCATGTCACGAGGAAGACACTAGAGCCCTATTTCGATTACTAGAATTACAGGAATATAACACTTTGTGAGTTTTACAACCTGATGCTTTGCTTACTCAAAGGGGTGAAATGACTGGACGAAACTGTAAATGGTGAGAAACCAGCTAGAACCGGTACAAGTACAGAACAGTTCACACATCTTAATCCACATTATCCTATAATCAGGAGTGATTCCCCTAGCCTGGAAATTTTTTTTTTCTTCATTTGTCCTCATTAACTGCCCAGGTCGTGCTATCTGAGTCAAAGAAAAGAGCGACCCACTGCCTCAGCAAACTGGATAGGGGGGTCCGTATTATAACAAGCCCTCCTAATCAGTGATGTCACACTCCTCAGGACCCACTGCCTGAGACACTGGGGGGAGTATTTTGCCCCACCGGTATACCTGTAACCTGATACGGATCTGGTCGGTCTGGGTATGCCAGCAGAATGCAAGAAAAACCAGGGTCAGCGTAATCATTGGACCAGAAGGGGAAAAAAAACAAAAAAAACCCTGTGGTTCAGGATTGATTCCAATTCAAAAGATGCCAAAAAACTCTTTTATTTGGGTTGCCAGGCCTTAGGAGATCAAGCTTCGAGGTCTGCAAAATTGATACCTGCCAGTCCAAGAAAGATGGTGGTACAGAGTCTTTCCATTTTCTACAAACTTCTCTCCTGGCCAGAAGGATCGAATAAAAAAGAAGGTCCTGTAATCCCATCCATGACTCCAAAGATTGCCAGTGCAGAATTCACCTTGATCTGACAACCCAAAGAAATTGAAAGATAAGTGCTTATTGAGTCCCAGAACTGGAATAGAAGAGGACATTCGTAAAACATGTGTAAATCCAAGGCAGCCATAGCGTCGCACCTTGGACAAGCGATTGGTTGGTCACCAGAGAAGTTGGAAAATTTTGAGAGCCGTTGTGGGGAATAGTATGCCCTATGCAGGGAGAAAAGGTGATTTCTACGAAGCCAGGTTTAGCTATGTCCCACAATAATTTGAAGGATTTGAGCCAAAGATTTCCCACATCAAGGTCTGGAAATGAGGACCCCCATAATTTCTCTGGTAGTTGGAATTCACCAGCAATCTCATCCAAAATTGCGTGATCCCAAAATGATATCTCCTTTTTGGCTGGCTTTTTATTAAGCAGCTGGAGCTCCAAGACGTTGCTGCTCCCTAGTGGGAATCTAGACTTAATGTTAGTGTATGCGTGAGCCCAACTTAATATCTGTAAGTATTTAAATCTAGAAAAGTTGTGGCCTATCCTAGAACTCAAAGATTCCCATGGTATCAGTACCCCTTCCACGAATAGATCGCCCCAAACTTCTAAACCAGCCCCTCTCAAAGGCAATGCAAGACTATCTTGGAGCCAGCTAGGAGCCTCCGGTAAGTCCCACAATGGCGCTTTACTTGAAAAATATCCTACTTTTATCGATCTATTGACCTTGAACCAGGTTTTGGCCATACCCTGCAAAACCTTCAATTTTATTTTTTTTTTAAATTTGGGATCCCCAAATTTAAACAAAAACACGTTCAGTGCTACACCTGCCTCGCTAAGCATGGCCCTAAACATACAACCAATCCCCTTGTTGGTAGGTGTTTTCAGCAGCATGCGGGAGTGTGTGAGTTGGAATGCCCATGCATATAGCTGTAGATCTGGAGCTGCCAACACCCCTTCTCTCTTCTCCACCTCAGCTTTTTCCAAGCAATTCTAGGAATACGCTTGGCCCAAATAAAAGAATTAATGTCACTCTGTAATTTAGCAACGAGTGTCGGTTCAAAATAAAGAGGGATAGTATTAAACAAAAATGTAATCTTCAGCAGTATGGTCATCTTAACGAGGTTAACCCTACCCAAAATAGATAGGGGCAAAGCCAGCAAAGAATTCATGAGTCTCCGACAATCTTTAGCAATAGCAGAGAAATTGGTCTCCACAATTTTATTTATATCTAGGGCAATTATGATGCCTAAATACCACATATTTGGGCTTGGTTGAACGCCCACCACTGGCAAACTATGATTCCAAATCATAATCTCCGTTTTAGAGGCATTCACCTCGTATCCAGAATTTTCGCCAAAGTTCGGGGCGAGTTTGATGACAGAAAGAAGCGCCGTACTCAACTCTGATGTATAGATCAAGACATCATCTGCGTACAGTGCCACCTTCCTCTCCCATCGCTCGCACCTAAAAGGCTTGCTGTTATTATCCTCCCTTAGCCGCTGAGCGAAGGGTTCGATATAAAGGTCGAACAAAAGAGGGGAGAGAGGGCAGCCCTGACGCGTTCCCCTAGAGATGTTGAATGGGTCAGTCAATAATCCGTTGACCAAGAGACAGGCTGAGGGGTTCTGGTAAAGCAACCTTACTGTACGGGAAAAACCCTTACCAATGTTAAATTTTTCCAAGACCCCGACAGGTATGACCAATTCACCCTGTCGAAGGCCTTGGTGGCATCCAGTGTAAGCACGGCCAAGGGCAACCCGGCAGAAGATGCAATGTCTATGGCACCTATTAAGTCATATGTCAACTCAAAGAGTTGTCTGCCTCTAACTAACCCCCCCTGATCTTGATGTAAAATACCGCCTACGATCGTACTTAGCCTATTGGACAAAATAGATGCAAAGATTTTATAGTCCGCATTTAAAATCGAGATCAGACGATAAGACCCACAGGAGGTTGCAGGTTTACCAGGTTTTAGTATTAAGGTTATTGAAGCATTATTCCAAGAAGTTGGTGGTGACATCCCTTCCAGAAATATCTGATTAAATAGGGAGGTTAGAAAAGGAACAATCTTCTGCTCCAAAACCCTATAAATCTCTGCTGGGAGACCGTCTGGCCCAGCTGCCTTCCCCAGCTTACTATTCAAAATGGCTTTTTTAACCTCATCCAGTGTAATTGCTTGGTCCAGCGAAGCAGATTGTTCTGATGTCAGAGATGGCAAAGTTATCTGGTTCAGCCACTCAGCAATAGAATCTTGGCGAATGTATTTATCCTCATTATAAATATTTTGAAAGAATGTACTAAAAATTGTTCTAATATCTTCATCAGAAGAATAGACAGTATTATCTTGAATATTTGTGCTATTATTTGGAGCCTGATCAACTTTGGATTTCCAAGATAGGAGTTTCCCTGCACCTTCCCCATACTGGAAATGGGCAATTTTGCTTACTTCCCCCCTTTGTTGGACACGTGCTTTAAGGACCGAGTCTAAAGCCCCTTTTGCTCAGACCAATTTGTCTTGTAATTTTTGCAACAGGGTAGGCGAGGGAGATTGTTGAGAATCAATTTCATTTTGGACTCTTACTATTTCAGCCTCGCTCAAGGAAACATCCTCCCTATACAACTTCCTCTTATGGGGACTAGTGATTTGGCCCCTAAGAAAGGCCTTAAAGGCATCCCAAACGGATCCAGGCGCGGCCGTACCACTATTCAAGTTTATAAACCACTTGGTTTCATTTACTAAGAAAGAGATCTCATCCTGTAATGAAAGCAGTGACCGGTCAGATGACCAGCTTCTAGGAGCTGCTTTGAAAAGGCCTGTAATAGTCATTAAAATCGCTGAATGATCTGACAAATGCGAGGGGAGGTACTCAATATTGTTTACCATACTTTTTAATGACTGACTGATCAAAATATAATCAATCCTAGAATTATGATGGTATTTATGATTCTGAAATGATACGCCCTTTTGGTTCCCTGCCCTAATCTTCCAAATATCTAAATACCCATACTGTTTCATGTTGGTCAATAATAAGGACCTAGTTTTGGAAGGTTGTATGACATCACAACGCATGCTTTTACCACGCATGCCATTACAACGCAGTTTTTACAACGCAAGTCGTTACAACGACTTGCGTTGGGGGGCGTTGGATAGTGGAATAGTTTAATTTTCTATTCCAACTCCAGTCCCCGTGGATAGTAGGGAAGGTGTTGGATAGAAAATTAAGCTATTCCCTATCCTACAGCGCCCTCCAGCGCAAGTCGTTGTAATGACTTGCGTTGTAATGGTTGCGTTGTAATGGTAGTGCGGGGTAACTCGCCTATGCTGTAAATTTTTTGAGAATGCCCAACTATGTACATTAAATGTGAAATGCTACCCATTATCTCATGACAGAGACAAGTAACTAGGACCCCACCTTAATCTTATGTACTCTATTTCGTTTATTTGATTGGAAGAACGGACCCAGACTGGAATTCATTAAGGGGTTATTTTTTTCCTTTCTTTTCTTCCCTTTTTCCCGCTTTTTATTTTTTTTATTTTTTGAAAAGCATATTAAATCGCACTAACAATGATAAGAGCAACAGTGGAGGTAAAGGAAGGTATACAATAATGTAATGAGTCTTCTCACTTAACCTTATACACCATCCTTATTTCCTAAGGCCAACAACAATTCATCTGCTGCTTCTACCGATCTGATGTTATGCATATGATTGTTGTGCATAATCTTCAATGTGGCAGGAAATTTAAGCTGCGCTGAGGCCCCTAATCGCCTAAAAGCTTCTAGCCTCCTGCCCAGCTCCCATTGCCTGTCCAAGGTTACCCTAGAGAGGTCTGATCTAATCTGAAAAGTGTAACCCTTCCCATTCAAAGACTTCTGTTTAAGAGCCTGATCAAGAATCAACTCTTTCAAGGAGTAAGTGTGGAAATTCACCAAAATCTTTCTTGGTTTGGTTCTTTGGGGATTTTTCCTAAAAGGATCCCTATGGATTCTTTGAATATCCATACATATGTCGTTGGCCGACTGCTCAAGATGTAGTGAGTCTCTTAAGAGCGAGATGATATATTGCTTTAAATCTGCGCCCTCACTCCCTTCAGGAACATATAGAATTCGAAGATTACTTCGTCTAGAACTGTTCTCCAAAATCTCCATTCTTTCGGAAAGGCCAAGATCCTCTTTTTTCACATTCACAATGTCCACCCTGGCCTGGTCTAAGGGTAGTGAGAGACCTGCGAACGTTTCCTCCAAGGCAGTTGTTCGGGAGTTAAGGCCGTCAATTTTATTGTCAAGAGACTCACAATAATTCCTTATCTCTAATTGGTTGACAGTCAAAGCCTCAAAACCCTTTTTTATATCAGAAGTCAAAGATAGAAACATAGATTTAAGTGAGACATATTCTGAGATAGTAATAGACTGTGAGTCGGAGATCAGTGGTGCTGTGATATTCTGTGAGGCCATATTAGACAGTGTCTCTGGGATATCTAAAGAATGTTGCTCGAGGTCATTCTGCTTGGCCAAGATAACTGCAGCTTTGTCTTCAGTAACTAAACTGTCATCCAAGCCATTTCCGCCCTCTGTGTCTGGGGATAGATTATCAACTACAGAGATCGGATATGACAACCTCCAAAACCGGTCTCGGTGGCCCAATTAGGGGGAGAGGTACAGTATCTGGGGCAGAGGCAGGAAGAAGAGAGATACCCGACTCAGACATCAAAGCCTCTTTGGTCAAGTCAAGTTCTTGTGGGACCAATTTGAAATATGATCTTAAGGACGGTGTAATTCTTGCAGTTGAGCCAAGGATAGCAGCTTTTGTGGCTTTTGTAACTTTCTCCACTTTCCCCTTTGAACGCTTACCTTTAACTTCGGCGCACAAAAAGGAAGAGGATTTACCTATACCTTTGCCTACTCCAGAACAATGGCCCAAGCCCTGCGACCAGCTACTTATATTTTTTATAGTAGCTGAGGGGGAGACTCTCTCCTCAATGACTTCTTGGCCCTCAGGAATGAGATGTAAGCGATTACGACCTTTAAACCGCAAGGGTGAAGACCCCTTACCCCTTATGCTTCCTTTAATAGGGTTGAGTCTTGTATCTTGAGTTAACAACGCTAGGTCGCCTACACTTACAGTTGCAACATTCAAATTATGTGAATTAATTAGAGCCTTTGTTTTACCCCCTCGTCTGTTTTTTTTCCGTGTGGTTCCCCCAGTGATCGGAGATGAGGAGACAGCCAAATTATTAAATTCTTCCCCCAGATTATTGCTCACCTCTAAAACAGCATCACCCTCCAACTCCAACTGTAGCCCCTGACTTATGGTTCCAGCAGCGTCTGTAGTGTCAGATAAGCCCTGAGAGTTACCTCGGGTAACCTGGAGAAGGCTCCGAATCCGACGCCCCTTGCGAAGCTCCAGGGCGGCCAGCCCCCAGTGCAGCAAACCGCGCTGCTGCAACAGGCTGCCTGACGAACGAGGGATCACCTTCAAGCACATGTGAAACCAACAAAGCAATGCAGAGCAGCCAGAAAGCAGCCTTGACAAACAGGGCGGGATCAGGTAGAGAGAGCTGGATCAGCCCGCCTCTGCTGCTCGCAGAACGCCGAAAACGCTAGAGAAAAAATGCTCCGGTCCGGCCGAACAGGAGCCCCACACAGGACCCGCTACCAGCGGTAGAAATCACGCCACAGCCACAAGAAAGGTACAATAATTCAGTCTTCTCAACGCCGTCTGCAAGTCCGTGGTGTTTTGGGCTTAATTGTGCATAGAATCAGCACAGCGAGCGTCCGGACGCGAGAGCACCACGGCAGCTCAGCTAGCTGCCGCCATGTTTCCATGTGAGAGGTATGAGATGTATCCGTTTTTACCCTGAAGAGAGGGAGATGTCTATGTCACGAGGAAGACACTAGAGCCCTATTTTGATTACTAGAATTACAGGAATATAACACTTTGTGAGTTGTACAACCTGATGCTTCACTTGCTCAAAGGGGGTGAAATGACTGGACGAAACTGGAAATGGTGAGAAACCAGCTAGAACCGGTACAAGTACAGAACAGTTCAAACATCTTAATCCACATCCTATAATCAGGAGTGATTCCCCTACCCTGGAATTCTGTACTACCACGGTAAATCTGTTGTGCATAAAATTTGACGGAATTACTGGGTCACATGTAATTGGCCCCTATTTCTTCAAGTGACACAATTCCAACTCATCCACCAAAACAATACTTACACATTTTTATGGCACCTTAAGCCGACTTCATAAACAAAATCTTTAACGAAGCAGTGTTCCGGATAAACATAAGAAGATTGTCACAATGTTGTAGAAAACTCAAACCACTGCACACCACCAGCTGACAAGTTAGGGGACTACACATCTAAAACATTTAAATGCCCCTGGGGGGTGCTTCAGGGTTCGTCCTTAAGCCCCACCCTTTTTAATATATATGTTGCCCCATTAGCAACTATCATTAGAAATTGAGGATTTCTCCCCGTATCATACGCTGATGACACCCAAATAGTGGTGTCGATCTCTAACAACACAGATGGAACAGCGGACAGGTTTAGTAATTGCACGGAACAAGTCAACCGTTGGATGCAACTAAACTGTCTAAAATTAAACGGTGATAAAACCGAGGTCATGCTACTAGCGGCAGAGCCTAGCATTTGGTCACATAAGTGGTGGCCTGCCAGCCTAGGCAGCTGCCCGTCACCGGTGGACAAAGTCAGGAATTTGGGTTTTGTATTTGATGCTAAATTAACATTTCAAGCGCAGATTAACAAACTCTCCTCCTCTGTGTGGTACACCCTGTAGTTGATAAAAAAGCTCCTGCCTTTTATTCCAGTAGAAACCTATAAAACCCTGGCAACTATGCTGGCCCTATCCAGGATGGATTATGGGAATGCTCTGTATGCGGGCGCCCAAAAACAACTACTGTCAAAACTCCAGCGTCTCCAAAATGCTGCACCTAGGCTAGTGCTAGACATCCCTAGGTCCGAGCCGGTAGCTCACAGACTAAGAAGTCTCCACTGGCTCACGATGGAGAAAAGGGTTAGGTTCAAGTCAGCCTGCCTGGCATATAAGGCTTTACAGGAGATAGGCTCACAATTTTTGAAAACCAACCTGGAACAGTATGATCCACCAAGGATACTCAGATCAAGCAACGCAAAGCTATGCAAAACTCCCAGATTTAAACAACTAATATGGGGGGGAGAAGCTTTCTGCTGCATACAGCTAAGACTTGGAACCAGATACCAATATCAATAAAAACTAGCCCTTCAATGCTACTGTTTCGAAAAGCCTTAAAAACCTGGCTCTTCTCAGCGTAGTTCGATTCCCATCCTGGTCAGTCCTAGACTCAATATAACCGATATAGTGCCAAGACGCCTTAAGGCATTCGTGTACTCTATAAATTTTAAATCAAATCAAATCAAAGCTGACATTCTTGCTGCTGATTGTCCTGGCAAAATTAGTGGGCAGTCATTTGTAGGAACACGTATATCAGTTGCATCTCTAGGGTTAATAGTAGTTCAGCTTCCACTCAGGCTGAGGACAGAGCGAGCTCTGCTCTGAGTTTGAGATTAAGCTGTACAAATAGGTTTAGATCCCACAATTGATTACAGTGGATCAATAAATTGTCCTTCATTGGCTGCCTGTACTGTATAATGTCAACACAGTTTCCTTTACTTTGAATGGAGAGGTCAGAATCCAAGAATAAACAATTGAACACGTCACAGCGGCACATACCTCATAAACATGTTTTCCCAAAGGTTTTCATTCTTATCAATACTCTGTCTATCTCATGCAACTTCCCAAAATACCACTGTGTATGCTTCTAACTGTTTTGAAACACTACAGTAAAGTGTATCAGACGGTAATACCAGGTGAAATCAGAATTCCATATGGAGTAGATGTTTTCGCTCCATGTTGTGTTACAGGCCAGTTTTAGGAATTTATACTTAAGAAATGCATTCAAATCAGAGTGCGCATATGCACCAATTACATTTTTTTAACTATTTCAACCAAGCCTCTTAATATGTTCTGCTAATGCTAACCTTGTTTCCCTTAAAAACAGAGCATTTGAACAAGTGATTGTTTCAATACAGAAGATATATCCACCCTATATAAGACCCTCCTGGGTATCTTCCCTGCTGAAAGCGATGATCTTACAGAAGGAACACATTTCAAACACTTCTTTTCAATGAAGGCCATAATCCCTCATTTCAATATTTTCTCCTTTATTTTATTTTTCGTACCAGGCTCCTTGTCCCTTGGAGTTTTTAAATGCTTTCTGTTTGCAGAGCACATAGTCATCTGCAGTGTTGCACTATCCATATCTCCCCAAACAATCGCCCAAGTGAAGAAGAAAGTACTGAATTCTTGGTAACAGTAGAGAAAAAATGTTCCCCACTAAGGGGCTTGTAGAGAACGGTAGTCAGTGTGTGGAGGATTTGGAAATGAAGGTTAGAAAGAACCCTGATTACTCACTCACTCGTCATGTGGTGGCTGTCATTTCCATAAGAAATACTCTAAATCATAGGGTCAGATGTTAGCTAAATTGTTAGACTCATACCTGTACTTATTTATTCTGTTTTATTAAGCATTTAAATGTCATGTAATGACCTCTTCAGAGCCCTAGTTCAGCAAGACCATTTTGTGGTATCGGTGTGATTTTCCTAGTAGATCACAGCTCAAGCTCACTCACTAAGAAAGATCACACTGCTTCACTGGTATGGAATCCTAAGACAATTTCTTTTTTTGAAAGGATCGGGTTCTCTTTAGATTTAAATAACAGGATCACAGCATTCTGCAGCCAGAGACTTTGTAATTAAGTGACTTGCCTTCATGTTTTAGCTGGAGTTATTTCTTATTCTTTAAATTAAGTTTAATTTAAGCTGGGCTCCATGACTGGATTCTTGCTATTTGCCAAGAACAACAAACAAAAATTAGTATAAACATAGCTCAGTGACATGAACCTTGATGTCTTTGAATGCAAACTTTCCCCAAATGCCACATCACTTGAATTCAAACTGGATACCAACGTAACCCTCAATAAACACATTGCCAAAGGAACAAAGTCTGCGGGGGTTTAGCTATCTCTTCTAAATAAAGCAAAACCATTTCTTCCAGAAAGTGACTTCAGGACTGAAGTTCAAGCCCTTGTACCCTTCCAACTAGATAGTGGTAACGTCTTGTTCCATATCATCCCAAACTCCACATTGGCTCTCCATAAAGGCAATCAGTGTTCCACAGAACACTTCACACATGGCCTGAAGAAATATGATCACATCACATCGATTCTGATGAAATTACATTGACTCCATTGGCCAGTCCACACATCTTCAAAACCAGCTGCATCAATTACAGAACCATCATGACCGGCTCCTCTGTTTATCTTACAGAAAAGCTTACCATCTCTTGGGGTGCCTGGTTCAACTAAAGCCAGGACACTGCAGACTGCATACTAAGAAAAAAAGAAAAAAACATTGCAGCAGGTTTTTCTGTCTATGCATTCAGAATCTGAAACAACATCCCTGTATCTACCAGGACTGCCTGAATGCTGCCCCAGTTTAGGAAGTGTTGATGATGCACCTCACCAAAGAACATTACATCACAATGCAGCAACAGTAATCTTCTGTTCGGAGAACCCAACTGCCTTTCATATCAGTCGTAAACTGTATGCTTTCATTTTACCCTTCACAGTTCTCCACTGCCCATTGGCTAGAATCATACTCTAAAAATACTACATTCATACATACATGCATTCATATTGGAGAAACAAGGCTAAATCTGAGATTTCTGTAAACAGTGACATGCAGTGTCAGTTTTCAAAGATAGACATTGCCATCGCCCAAGAAGGACCTGCGTATGGTGCTTCTGACCTTAAATTCATAAAGCATTCTCATGAAAGCTAGTTCAATGATTTCAGAACTATATAATTTGGTCAGTTTCTCCAATCACTGTCAAATCATAGCTGCCATGATCTGTATTATCTGTGTAACATATTCCTGATTTGTTCAATTGAACAATCTAGACTCAACAAATGCATAGGCCTACTGATCTTCATTTTGTGGTTCTAATGCAAAATTGGGAGGTCCTTCTTGAGCAAATTCAGTTTAAAGGCCATTCCCATGTTTACAGATTTCTCCTGAAGCCTAACAACAGCTCTTAGATTAATATAACCATACAATTTCTATTAGTACAGGGCCAGTATGCCACTGAAAACTGGGATAATAAAGTGGCATGGTATTTCTGTATGCTTCACCCACCATAGGATATATATTGTTGATAAATTCAAGCTTGAGAAACTTTAATTCATACAATGTCAAATAGTATTGAATATTTTTTGGTTATCCTTGGTTCCAAGGTTCACACCCCTAGATGAAAGAGGCTCTAGGTAGGAATGAATGTTAGTACTCGTATAGCAAACAACCTCTCAAGGGCATCTTGGCCCTGTCACACAAGGTCCAAAAGAGGAGGCCAAAGAGACCAGAGCTCACTGCTGTCATCCAGATTTAATAGAACAGGAGTGTTCTGAGAGATATATGGAACCGGCATGGATAGAAATTTGATGTAACAAAAGAGTAAGAACCAAGCAGTAATAAAACAAGAATTCTTCCACAATGAAAATGCCAGATAATAGCAGTGGTACAGGAACTGCTGGGAGTGCTGCACCACTGAACACAGACTGGTTCTGAAAAATCCAAGCATCACATAAGAACAGGTGTTGCAACTCAGCCACGTCCATACAACATTACAATGGTAATGGGGTAGTTTATAGCTAGTGTTGCATTTAGGAGCACAGGCTCAAAAGTATATTACTGAAGCATGGTGTGGTAGCACACTGTCAGTTACAGACTGCACAGTTTCTATTGCAATGACCACTACATTGGCGCAGACATAAAGGTTTACTGACCAAACGACATAGCACACAAATGATAATGCCCCAGTTACTTACCGGTAATCTTTATTACTCCGACTATAGTCTTCCTCGCCACATAACTAACAAAGTGAGCTTCAGCTCCACATCAGTACCCTCCAAAGCAAAACAAGTCATCCTCCCATGCCTCCCATCCCTTCCCAATATGGCCGACCCATTACACCCTGACATCTATAAGAGGCGGCCGGCCCAGCCCTTCAGCCTGAAATATCAAGCAGAAAAACATGAAGCCGATAGCCAGACAGGGAGGGAGGGATGGGAACTCATGTGGTGAGGAAGACTATACTCGGAGTAATAAAGATTACCGGTAAGTGACCGGGGCATTACCTCCTCGTTAGTCTTCCTCGCCACATGACTAACAAAGTGAGCATATACCAAAGCCAAGTGGCTTCATGGAAACTGACAAGAAACCAACAGACCATAATGGGACCCCCACAGAAGAGGGAAAACCCAACAGGCCAGACGAGCGGAAGCCCAAGAGAGAGGCAACCACGAGCAGGAAGAACCAGCCCGGGACAGAAAGACATCGGAGGGGCTGAAAACCCAGACCCCGAGACATGAAGTGCCGCCAGAAAATCCACCCAACCAAAGGACGAAGGAGGACAGAGAAAGCACGTAACCAGACCGCACGGAGCCAAAAGCAACAGCAAACAGGCCCCAGGACAGAAAGCAGCAAGCAGGACCAAGCACACCAAGACTGCCCAAAGGACAGCCAAAAATGAGAGGGGAGTAAAAACCCAAACAGAGGTGGCCGAAGAAACAGAGGGCATCCCCACCACAGCGACCAAAAAGCCACAGCAGAAAGGAGGCCGGCCGACAGAACACAGTAACATCGCACGGTGGACCACCAACCGTGAGAGAGCCGAAACCCCTAGATGAACGGGGCAGGGGAACCAGACACCATCAACAGACAGGCAGGAGCCGCAGGAACGGAGAGGAGCGCAAAAGGAACCCAGCACCCCAAACGAACAACCAAAACTACGAAGGGCACCACAACTCCATGCGCAAGGAAAGAATCAGGCAGGACACGGACCCCAGGAGCACAAGAGACCCCCAGAAAGGGAGTGCGACACCAAGGAGAGAACCCAGGAAGGCACAAGGACAAAAAAATCCCCGGAAGGTGCTGGAAACGACACCGAAGAAACCCAGCCACTGGGGGGGGGGCGTGGCCAACAGTATGGCCGGTTAGGACGCATTCCACCGCAGCTCCGAAGAGCTGATCGTAATCCGACATCTACATCACCAAAAACTACTCCGATTCCTCGCCTACCGGGAAGCGGAAGTTCCGGACACCGCCTGGTGATCGTTGCTGGACCCTCCGAGTCTGCGGGTAGCGAGAAACAAGCAGCTTGACTCTCGACTCGGCTGCGGCTGGTGGACTGAAGATGGCGGCGGGACGCTAAACCATAGCAAAGCCCCGGACTCGGCCCGTATTCCACTGCGTCCTTCCCAGGGCGGACCGGACCACACTGTCCGCCGACAGGAGACCGCCGGGGCCTCGGAACAAGGACCGAAGGGCTGAGGCTCCCGCCTGAGAGCCGCACACAGAGAAGGAGGTACGGGCTGCACCCCGGGGGTACCGCACGGCCTGTGCACTGCTGGAGTGTGAAGCCAGCCCCAGGCCCCCTCCGGAGGTGAGGAGAGGAGGTGTAGGTGTGCAACAGGGCCCAGGCGGACTCACGGCAGCTGAAAGGGATCGCTGCGGCACCCGGGGCCAGGGAGACGACACCTTGAGCGCCGGAAGGCGGGAGACCCTGTGGAGTGCCCCGGGGGAACATTGAAGCGCAGCTCTGCAGATGGCACTGGGGGCCTAGAGATGAGGCCCGGATGAGAGGGAGACACGCTGCTGACCCGGGCGACCGCCTTATGGGCACAACAGGCAAGTTCCTAAGGGATCGGGAGGCCCCTCTATCACGGGTGTAAATGATACCATCGGCCCGACCCAGAGGCCGCCCGGAGATCGACGGCTGGGCTTACACACATCAATTGGTGGAGCACTGCGGAACCGGGCTCTGGGACTGTAGACAACGCCCAGGGAGGCCCCGGATATTGGCGGATGTGACAGGACCGCGGAGGAGGCCGCACTGCTGCCCCGGGATGGGGGATATGGACCTCTGACCCTGAGGACCCAGATGGTCGGTGACTGACAAAGCGACTACCTACATGGCACGAGGGAGATGGTCAGAGATCCTAGGGCCTGCCCTACACGGACCACCCATTGAAGAGGCACGGGGAAGGCGGCCCCCTGCCCTGCAGTTGGCCGGCGGAAAGACACGGTGGGACTCCACAGGAATATCAGACGACCGGCCACGGAAATCACGAACACTGTGCTGGCTGCGTAGCTAGACGTACGGGAGAACCGACACTCCAAGCAAACGCACGAAGCGGCCAAAAGTGCGACATCGGCCGACAATCTCAAGATTGGGAAAAAAGACCCAGTCCCTAAGCCCCGCACCAAGAAACTATGGACCGATACGCCGCAACACACGTCCAGGCGGGGGTGGTTCCCCCGGACCCGCGCTCAGACACGGAATGTCTCCTGGCAGCCATACAAGCATCGAGAGAAGACATACAAGCTTCCCGCGCAGCTTTGGAAGTTAAAATTGGGGAAGTGGGCACCGAAGTCACGTTGCTTCGACAAGACTTTCGTAATCTGACCGAACGGGTGACTACGGTAGAGACCAGAGTAAGTGAGACTGAGGACTCTCTCTCTACCCTCAAGAGGGGCATGGCGGAACTACAAGCTTCTCATTGCCAACTACAATGGAAGGTGGATGATGCGGAGAATAGGGCCCGGCGGAACAATTTACGCTTTGTGGGCTTCAGAGAAGGGCTCGAGAAGGATGACATGGTGACATTCCTTTACTAGTGGATAAAATCAACCTTTCAAACGATGCAATTTTCCGCCTGCTTCCTGATTGAAAGAGCCCACCGTGCACTGTTGGTAAAACCACCGGAGGGGGCACGGCCACATCCAGTTATCGCAAGATTCTTGAACTTTGCTGACCGGTACTTACTCCTGAGAGAGGCTAGGAAGCTAGGGGAAATACGGTTCGAGAATGCACACATAATGATATTCCCGGACTACAGTCAAGAGGTACAAAAGCAGAGGCGCTCCTTCGACTCGGTGAAAGTCAAGCTATGGGAACTTCACCTTCAATATATGCTCCTTTTCCCAGCGAAACTCAAAGTAATCTACAAAGAAAAGGCACACTTCTTCACACACCCGGACAACGCCTGGCAATGGCTGGAAGAACGCCCTCCGCCCCGGAGAACAGATGGCACGACACACGTGGTGGCTGCCCCACCTCCCGCTAGCGGGTCCCAATGGGGACAACCTAAGACTCAAAGGCGAAGAGGTTTGAGAACTGGGAAGCACCTGCAGTTGACACCATATCCTCAGCGGGATGCGGCGAACTGGCAACGGAATGGCTCGGTATCGCTGGACAGAGACGGCGCAGGGGGATCCAGATTCCGCTGCTTGGAGAGGACGACGAGATCTGAAGGAGACTTACAGGGCCAAACGTCTGGTGACGAAGCATCGGATGCTCCGTCTATGCATCCTTTGGTACTAGCCATCCACGAGATGGACCAGGACAAACCCAGTCGACCTAGGAGCACGCAGGATGATACCCAAGACTCACACTCTTGACCCGGGAAGACAACGGTGACGAAGATTCCAGCTCATGTCCGGACTGCACGCAAGGAGGCTGAGTTCTATGCTCTATCCCTAGTTTGTTGGAGTACTCTACGGGGGGGGGGGTGCAAGTGGGAGGGCGACAGACCTTCCTTCACCAGAAAGTCCTAGAGGCAGATTGGGTGGCTGATGGGACTGAAAGGGGAGGGCGGTGGGGTGGGGGGCAGTTGGGGAGTTGATTACGTTTATTGGGATGGGGAGGGTAGGGGGCAAGGGGAGAAAAGTTCGTTTTTATCATGGCATGTCGAGCACACACACGCACCTCACGGGGATTCCCACCATAGGACGCAAGTCATCATCAGACCTCATCACACGATACACTCATGGGTGCCCCAGAAAGAACACTAGTGTCTAGAGATAGCCTCAAGGTCCTGACTTGGAACGTAAATGGACTGTGCTGTAGGATCAAACGGGGACTGGTTAACAACTATGTGAAAAGGTCCGGGGCGGATGTCATACTACTTCAGGAAACACACATGCAGGGCAATAGATGTGTCTTTCTGGCAAGGGGGCAATACAGAGTCCTGGCACACGCAGGGTTTACCTCCGGCTTCAGAGGAGTGGCGATAATGATTAAAAAATTCCCACCTATGACTGTAGCACAGGTATGGACAGACCCACAGGGAACATATGTAGGAGTGCGCGGGAAGTGGGGACGGAAGGAATACACGTTTATTTCCGCTTATGCCCCACCTACGCTTCAGGCAAGCACACTAAGGGGAGTATCTGACCTTATCCTTAACACGGCGGATACGATACAAATCCTTGGGGGAGACTTCAATGACGTAATGAACCCCAACTAGATAGGACAGGGGACCGTGATAGGCCGTGAAGTGTGACACCTCTAGCCAAATCCATGGCCGCGCTCGGTCTTCTTGATGTCTGGAGATGGCTCCACCAGGACACCAAGAAATATTCCTTCTTATCCGGCGCGCACAAAGTCTATTCCCGCCTAGATTATATCTTTATGCCACGACAGACGCTACAGGTATCAGACACAGCAGAATACTGTGCTCACGGCGTCGGACCACTCTCCACTGTTGTTAGAGGTAGGTAGGAAGATGAAGGAGGGGCCCAAGACACTTAGATTGTCGGCATGGGACCTACAGAATATGGAACTTCTGAGGGGCCTGAGAGCGGACGTGAAGGTATACCTCGCCGAAAATATAGGCTTGTGGATTCGCGAGTAGTCCTATGGGAGGCACTTAAAGTGGTACTCAGAGACAGGGCACAATGTAGACTGGCAGAGGAAAAGAGGAAAGCCCAGGCCGAGATTAGGGAACTGGAAACACGGATACTGACAATTGAAAATGAACAACTGTTAACCCGGGACCCGGGGCAACTTCGGTGCCTCTCTGATCTGCAAGTTCAGTATAGGCAACTAGTAACGGGGAGGCGAAATCGCAGGCACTAGCGACTCTACACCGGCTATACGATGTAGGGGACAAATCTGGGAGGCTCTTGGCGTGGCTAAGCAGGAAGGAGAGAGACGAACGATGGGTGGAAACGGTGAAAGATAGTCAAGGTAGATTGGCCCGTACTGACGACAAGATAGCGGATGCTTTCGCTGAGTATTATAAAGCCTTCTATGCCGCACGAGACTTAGGGTCAAGGGACGATGCACTGCAATACAGGGCGGATATCAACCTTCCAGAGCTGGAGGAGGCTGACCAAAGAGATTTGGAGGCCGATATAACTGAGGAAGAAATTAGGATGGCTCTAGCCAGGCTCCGCACGGGGAAGGTCCCAGGACCCAATGGCTTCCCGGCGGCATGTTTTTTAAGAAAACAGCGGATCTCCTGACCCGTCACTTCCTGGGCCTCTTCCTAGATGCTGAGGTGGAGGGGCAGCCACAATTGTCCCAATCCACGAGCAGGGGAAACCGGCTGATGACTGCTCGTCTTACCGCCCCATCTCCCTGCTAAATGTGGAGGCGAAACTGTACGCAACAATTCTGGCTCTTCGCATGAGACGGGTCATACCAGGGCTGGTCCACTTGGACCAAACGGGGTTCATCCCGGAAAGGGCAACTAGGTATAACTTAAGACGGACCCTCAACTGGCTCAAAGAGGTGGAGAACAGGACGGAACCGCATTGGTTTTTACCTTTGGACGCAGAAAAAGCGTTCAATGCTGTCCATTTGCCTTTTCTGGAAGGAGTACTAGAACGCATGGGATTTGGGCCCAAATATAGGAGTAAAGTTGGTCTACTATACAACGGCCCTAGTGCTAGAGTCAGGGTTAACGGCACACTATCAGAGGCCTTCCCAATACAGCGGGGCACCAGGCAGAGATGCCCTCTGTCACCCCTCTTGTTTGCCCTCTCTATTGAAGTAATGGCTTGTGCGGTTAGACAGGACATAGGGATTACGGGATTTCGGATAGGGCAAGCGGATGAAAGCGACGAAAAACTGTCCCTAAACGCAGATGATGTCCTGCTTTATATTACACAGCCGACCAGTACCATACCGGCCCTGTTTGCCGCACTAGATAGGTACGGAGCCTAATCTGGGCACCAGATCAACTGGCACAAATCAAGGCTCTATGACCCCCAAGGCAGGGATGAATGGCCCAATCTACCTGAGAGACTTCAGACAACTCGACAGGGATTTATGTACCTGGGGATATTTGTCACCACAGACGGCAATCTCTCCTACGAACGCAACATCCTTCGCGTCTTGCGTAGTTTTACTGAAGACGCAAGCAGATGGCAATCGCTTCCTTTGACAATCCGTGGGCGGGCAGCCATGTTTAAAATGGTCTCGCTTCCAAGATTATTATATGCATTCCAGAATGAATACTTCCCACTGAAATGTAAGGTCTTCCGGGATGTTCATGCGGAATTAAGGTCCTACCTGTGGCTGGGCAAACAACCTAGAATAGCGCTATCAACCCTACAGCGACACCAATATGATGGGGGCATTTCACTGCCCGACCTCGAGGCCTACTACTGGGCGGAACACTTGGCACCCATTAATGAATGGATACATGCACCTGCCACACACCCCACCTATGCATTAGAAAGACACAAGATGGGTACTCACACATGCTTACACTACATCTACGAAGGAAAGGGGCAGACCAGATTACTGCCGGCTACTAGGGTCACGCTGGGAGCATGGAAAAGGGCAACAAAGGCAATTCAGTGGGAGCACAAACCAACAAAGCAAACTCCAATATGGAAGTGCACTTGGCTGAAGGAACTTAGTAAGCTGAAAGGGTTTCAGGGATGGGATGCCATAGGCATCTCCACTTTAGGAGATGTAATTAAAAAAGGGGCGCTGCAATCCTTTCCGTCACTACAAAGAGACTTTGGCCTCCACCGTTCCCAATTCTTTAAATATATGCAGCTGCGGCACGCGTGGAGGGCAGAAGGGGCGCAGCTGGAGGCACTCCCTGAATACGCCCCACTGGAAGGCCGTCTGCTACAGGAACAGATCCCTGGGAAGGCAGTCTCCCTAACATATAAAACTATCATGAATAATAAACCGAACAAATTAGAGGGCCTCAGGGACGCTTGGGAGCAGGAAGTTGGGGAGATGGATGAGGTAGACTGGGGTGTGGTGCAGATGCACCATAGGGAGGTTGCGATTAAATCACGCCTCCGCCTGATCCAATTCAAGATCCTATACAGGTCCTACTTCGATAGGGTGAGGCTGCATAAAATGGGGAGGATACCCGACCCCCGCTGCCTACGTTGCAGCCACGATAGAGGAGACTTCTTTCACACGATTTGGTCCTGTCCCAACATTCAAAAGTACTGGGGGGCGGTCCTCGCTGAACTGGGAGAGGTCCTGGAGACGGACATCCCCTTGGACCCGAAGCTAATACTCCTGGGGATGACCAATGATGTGGATTTGACACGCACCTTGCTGATTTTTCTGGGGCTGGCACTGGTAGTGGCCAAACGAGATGTAGCTAGGAAATGGGGGGCGGCGGACACACCGCAACTAAAGGAATGGAGGAGGGGGATGGACCTATACATGGCAGCCGAAAGGGTCACCTACACAGCAAGAGGATGCCCTAGGAAGTTTCGCAGGATGTGGGGCAAATGGCGACAGTACCATGGTTTGGATGGGGGGCTCTAAAAGGATGCGAACATTGGACTGTGCGATAGTCTTGGAAGAGATGGATCTGCAGGAACAGGGAATGTTACCCAAATGGACTCAGAGGACTGTGATGGCTGACTACTGGGAGGATCATGTGTGGATCCTGAACTACGAGAAGGGTGGAAAGGGTGGGGAGGGGTGGATGTGTGGGTATTGCTCGTTACTGACATGCTTGTTATATGTTTTTCCTGGCTGTATAGCCCTAAAAATAATAAATATGGTTTAAAAAAAAAAAAAGAATACAAAAAAAAAAGAAACCCAGCCACCAAGGGAACCCAACCAGCCAACAGCGAGAAACAGAAAACCCAGAAGACTGACCATGGAGCCAAACACACACCAACGTGGGATAAGGCGAACGATGCAGTAGGTCGCAAATCTTCGACAAGAGCAAGCCCTGACCCCAGATGCGCAGCACATACCGACGAGCAATAGCACCACAGCCCCAACAATCCAAAGGCCACACCCAGGCAAGATAATTCCAGACCTATGCAAGCAAAGGGACCAGAGGAAAAAGTAAAATCGGCAACCCGGACGAGAAGGCAGAGCGAGCCACCACCGGAGACCCACACCGAAACTGGAACAAATGAGACCCAGACAAGGACAGCAAACCCCTGCCATAGGGGGCCAACCCAGCAACCCCCGGAGAATGAGGCAGGTGAAAAATCGGTCCAGAAGACACAACCAGACTAGGAACCCACCAACAGGGCAAACTGGAACCCAAGCACACCCCCAGCCCCGCAGGACGGAAAGAGCCGCAGTCACCCGGCAGGGGGCACAGCATGCCCGACCTGTGACCAAAAGGAAAGGGCAGAGAATGGAAACCACTAAAACAGACTGGAACAAAACCGTGGAGACTCAACCACTGGCCAATGGAACCTAGAGCGGGACAGAGAAAAGTCCCCTCATGGGAACAGGCAAAGAGTAAACTGAACCAGAACCCAGGACAGACCAGCAGACCGTGAGGACGAACGGCAGATACGAGCCCCTAAGAGAAGGACCATGCAAAACACTGTCCGCCCACAAGACACCAGGACACCATCCGAGGAGGACCTCAACCAAAAGGAAGGGGACCAGAGGAAAAACAAGGAGGACCGCCAGGGACAGGAAGGGCCCCAAGACCCCACCAGACCAGGTCCCCCACCCCCGGAGGATCACCAGGGAGACCGACAACCAAGAGGCGCGGCAGTAGGTGGACAAAAGGCAGGTGCCGAAGAGAAGCAGGACCCGGACAAGAGCCCTAGCAGTAGTGCGCAGAGCCAAGAACCTGGACGAGAAACTGGCACCAAGAGCGCGGACTCGGACAGGAGAGGGCAAGCCTAAAGGAGCTGAAGCAAAAAAAAAAACAATCAGAGACTACAGACGCAGCCCAGAAAGGACGGACATGTGTCAACAGCAATACGCCCCACCAGACCCGCAGCCGCCAACAGCCACAGAAAGCCCCGGGAGCCGGCAGTTGCAGAAAACCCGAGAACCCTCAACAGAGCCCGTCCGTGCAGGCCCTTGACAACCCCATGCCCCAGAGCCCGCTAGAGCCGGGCAGAAACGCCGCCCTGCCCAGGCCACCAGACGAGGGGGAGGAGCGGGAATCACAGCCCACCCCGATACAGGGAAAAAGAACCAATGAGCTGCGGAAGCCTTCGAAATGGTAAAGGCAGCAGCAGGAGTCCGAATCGTGCCCTAGGCCCGGAATCCGGAACCGGTCCACCCCAAAATCCAAGTGAAGGCCGCAGCCGCCCCGGGAGCAGAGCCTGAATCACTCCCCGCCCGAGCCCACAGAGACGGGCTGCCAAACGGCAAAGCCCAAACCCCAGAGTCCGCTATAGGAGGGCATCAAGCCACAAAAAGGGGTCGGGCAGGAGGAGCGCAGGGCAGCCCAAAAGCCCGCAACAACCAGGGCCCGCCCGGGCAGAGCAGGAATCCAATGGGAGTGCGAGGGCCAGATGGTGGGGGAACCAGTGTGTGAGCCCACTAGAGCAGGGCCTCCCCCGAGGGGCCTGCTGGAGCAGGACCTCGCCCCAACTTACCAGATGCTCTGGAGTATCTGCAGGGCAGAACTAAAAAAACAGGCTGAAGGGTTGGGCCGGCCGGCCTCTTGTAGAGGTCAGGGTGTAATGGGTCGGCCATATTGGGAAGGGATGGGAGGCATGGGAGGCTGACTTGTTTTGCTTTGGAGGGTTCTGGTGTGGAGCTGAAGCTCACTTTGTTAGTCATGTGGCAAGGAAGACTAACGAAGAGGTAATGTGTGGTCATAGGGTTATAGTGAATATTTGTAGCTTGCACATGACCAAAAAATGTGTCTCAATTAGTTTTGATCCTATTAAAATCTTTGCTTTATTACACTTCAGAATTAGAAAAAACTGCCTCATTTGTGCTTTCCTGTTTAATCATTTTGGAATATTTATACAGTTCAGTTATTTAAATTTTGTTGTGTGTTATAAAGACACAACAACCTAAAGCATTTCCTTTCACAAGTCCACAGCGCCAAGGTAGCCACTCACAGTTGAGGTATGGTATGGCACCCATTGCCAAAGCACTCCCTCTCCCCATTTTGGGTCTCGCTGGCAATGCATCCGCAAGCGGATGCATGTGTCCAGCTGGAGACGTATAGCGATCAGTCTGGCGGGAAGGAGGACAAGAGGGTGTACGAGCTTGGATTCGTTTGCGCGAACGCGCACGTCGCGTCCCGCGCCGTACACATGTGCGCGCAGACACACTCGCTCACACCCCCCCTCCCCCACAGTCACACACATGCACTCCAAGACACACACACACACACACGCACGCACACACACATACACAGCCCGCCCCCCCCACACGCGCGCGCGCACACACATGCGCTGCCCCCCCCCAGCAACCCACTCACCGGCTTCCTTTGTGCGGCGGCTCTCAGCTGCAGGGCCCGGCAGCAGGACTCTTCTTCCCTCCTTCGGCACCGGGGCGCAGGGTAGGCTCCTGCCTGCTCCGGTGCTCCAACTCGCGACTCTTCCGTGGGAGGCGGGGTAGGCTCCCGCCCTCCTACTTCCTGTTTCCGGTTGTCGCGCCGGCCTGCCTGACTTCCTGGTCGCAGGCCGGCAGAGTAACGAGGATGTTTGATTTGCGGTATTTATTTATTTAGTTATTTATGCATTTTTATATAGCGCGGACTTTACCCGAAGGCGGTATTTATTTATTTATGTATTTATGCATTTTTATATAGCGCGGACTTTACCCGAAGGCGGTATTTATTTATTTATGTATTTATGCATTTTTATATAGCGCGGACTTTACCCGAAGGCGTCAGAGCGCTTCACATTAGGAACAGAAATGAAACATAATGAGAAACATTACAAAAGAACAGGTTGCAAAAACATACGTTACTTACATAAGGTAATAGTGACAATTGTGAGCAAACAAAATACATGAGGTAGTAAAAACTATAAGCAACCAAAAATACATGAGGTAGTAAAGGTAATAGTGACAATCGTGAGCAAACAAAATACTTGAGTAAAAATTGTGAGCAACCAAAATACATGAGGTAGTCAAAAGTGCACAAGAGGAAATGAAAGTGACAAGTGTGCAGTTATAAGAGAAAACAGAGTATAATTAGAGGTATAGTCCTGCAATAAGTGCTAGACACTCAGGCTCAGGAACAAGCGTTACATGGGCAAGGTGGCACTTGTGCAAGTATCAAAGGCAAAGACATGTGAGAGGTAGCAGCCGTGTGTTGCAAGGGCAGAGTGGTGTGTGCATGTTACAAAAGGGCACCGAACACCAGTACATGGAAAATACTGCAAAAAGGCAGACCCTCCAATCACAGGCATACACTGGGAAGGCACTTCCATGGTCATGGAAAGTAGAAATTATCAGTAGTGGGAAGTCTTCCTCACAAATAGCAAGAGGACGTGAATTACTTTTGGAGGTGTCTCTGGAGGAGGAGGAGAACTTTGAGGTCCCTTTTGAAGGCCTGGGAGGAGGTGGTGGTCCGGAGCTTTTTTTTGTCCTCTCGCGGTTTGTAAATACAAAACATATTGCATTACAAATGCTATAGGTATCACATTTGCGAAAGTTATAACTATTGGCATTGTAAATGACAAAGCTATTAATTTAGCTATTTAAAAAAAAAGAAACATAAATAAAAACTTTGCCATTTACAATACCAATAGCTCAAACTTTCCTAATGCGAGACCTATTGCATTGCAAATGCTTGTTGGGGAAGGATCCAGTATGTAGGCCTTGGAGTCTCAGAGACCCCTCTGAGAGAGTCCACTGTGTTTAGGGAGCCTCTCGCAACAGAGATGGGGAAATGATACCACTTCCCCTGGGATCACAGCTATCTGGACTTTGGACGCAGCTTTGACTCGTCTACTGATTTGTGTCCCCGTCACCCTCCCTCTCCTTTTTCCATGCTGTGTCTCTCACACTCCCCTCCTCCAGTCTCTGTCTACTTCCCCTCTCATGAATCTCTCCCCTTGCCTGCTTTTTCTCTTACGTATATGTCCTTTTTGTTTGTCTCAACCTTACTTGTAACTATGTTGCCAGGCTCTAATAACTGTGTAACCTTTGTAACGATGTAACCTGCAATTATGGTCTGATACTCATGTAAAGCGCTCTGATACCTCCGGGTCTAGCCATCGCTATATAAAAAAAACCTTTAAAATAAATAAATAAATATAAGAATTAAAGTAAAGGCCTGTCTTTATGATAAAAGAATAAGCAATAATTTCTTTTAAGTCTAGAGTGACATTGGACCTTTGTCTTTGAACACACAGCAAATGTAACAAGTTAAATACATTTTAATTAATCTTTATTGCTCATTTACCTTCCAGCACCCTACCATGTATTTTTGGGAGGGGGGGGCGTGCTGCAGCCCACGCTGCCCCACCCCACGCACCCCTACTTCCAGCACCTTTGGAAAACAGGCACCACAAAAAGAACCTGGGCCTTAGAGCTATAAAGAGAACTTAGGGACATAGATATGCAAATGACTGGCGGGGCAGCACGGTTTACTTAAGGCGTGCAAAAAATAAACATGTTGGCCTACATCTCTCCCTTCTGCTGAAAACTGTTCATTTAAACATCAGGAAGAGGGAAATCCAGGTTTCGTTTTTGTTGTTTAATCTCCATGGCTGCCTGCTTTGGCGTCAGAACTTAACTGTAATAGCTTGTTACAGTTAAGCGGCTAGGTCGTTTCATTATTACAGGCAACTTGAGACACCACATGTCGCCTGTGATGAGGAAATTAGAGACACGCTTTGATGCAAGTACTGCAGGCTCCCCTGTAGCACAAAACTAATTTTCATTTCCTCCCCATCTCTTTGAATCCAACATTCAACATCATGTATTTTTCCTGATGAACAATTACCTTGATTTTAAGTAATTCTCTATTTAAAGCAGCTTAACTGATAAATACATACATTTCAACCTGGGAACCACACACAGCAGTGGGTTTTTATAAATTAAATGTATATGTGTGGATGGCCGAGTGACTTGGTCTGATCAGATGCCTTTGTTTTTTCTCTTTAGTGAAAGCCTATTCAAATGCAGAGCTGTTTGCCTTGGTGTGCTGTTACTGAAAACAATGCTGTTTACTTAGAGAGCGTCGTGGTGCTGTAGGAAAACTGTGCTTAACTATTAAAGCATGAGCGCAGATCACCCCAGTGGACTTTGGCTGTGGTTACTGAGTAACTTATTAAACACAATTCCACAGGTCATAACAACATTCCCCACACAGCAACATGTGTAATTTTAGCTTCTCCTCTGGCAGAAAGAAATACAAATAACAATTGCGGCTCACAGTAATGTCGAGAAAAGAGGGCAGTCAGCTGCAGCCGTGTGCGCCAGATGCCTGCTAAGCCTAGCTTCGAGAATCATTTCTGCCCTCTCTGCCAGGGCCAAAGTCCACACACATCAAAAAGCCCTGTTGCTTTGCAGAGAAACTCTTTCTGAACAAGAGCTCTGCAACCTCTGCCCCCACGAAAACAACTTTTCGAAAAATATGTTCGCAATGGATGAGCCATAAAAAAAAGAATTTAGAAGCTTGGAATTGTATCTGCGGATGTGTACTTGTTTGCTTATATAAAGGCACTGTTGAGGAGCCGGAATCACGAATGTGGACATTCTGGTCAGTCCCAATTTCCACACACAATCCCTCCTCCTACATGTTAGACCCCTTGAAATAACACAAAACTGTATGGACCAAGATTTACAGGGCATATTGTTTTGCAGAATTTCAAAGTCTGTGTGTCTTGACATATAGAATTATAGATGGGTAACAGTGAATTACGGGGATGTTTATCACCGAGGGGGTTTGAGTGACGTCACACAGACAATGAGAGCGAAGTTTGAGTTGTCTATGATGTCACTCAGAACCCTGAGGTGAAAAACATCCTTGTGGTTCACTTTTTACCCATCTTTAATTTTATGTTATGGATGACGCCCAAAAGCGCCTGTACCTGCCTTCAACTACTGTGCAGGGGCAGAGGATAATGTGAGAGCAATACATAACATGCCCTCTCCTCCCTGAATCACAGGTGAAAAATAAATATCTTACCTGTTATCCTCAAGCAAAACCCACTACATTCCCTGCCTTCCTTCCCCCTCCTACAGCTGTGCTTTCTGCTTTCAGTCAAAGCAGACAAGCAGAGCTCTGCCAACATGCTCCAAGGTTAGCCTGTCACCTGGCCTGGAAGGCCTTTATGACGTCACAACATTTGATAACCAGTTTTGTTATCTACTACTGTGATATTATAGCAAGGAGTAATAGGTCCACCCTGTGCCACGGTAGAGAGTCGGTTGGGTCTCAGTGGACTGGGTATCGGGTGCAATGCAGCACTTTCCTAAAGACATTTTATCGATTGGATTGTCTGGCTGGTAAAATTGCTTTGATTGTTCCATCGCCCACTAACCTCACTCAGGGCCAAAAATAATTAAAATCCTAGTGAGTATCAGGATACCGATCACCTTGAATTACACATCCAGTTTTGAGATCTTGCTAGCTAAGAGTAGGTACTAAATCCATCTCAGCAAGTTAGTTCATGCACTCTAGCCTGCATAGCTGACAAACATGGAGTGGTGGTTGACACTTGATGTGTGATATCTGGAGCTCTTGCTCTAACTCACCTCGCCAGACACACACTCAACGCCGTCTTCTCATCCAGCAAAGACATCGCCTTCAGCCACGCCCCCGGGCTCCACTGGACGGACCACAGCTGCGTCCACTTCAGCTTCAGAAGGACCACGATCCACCACCACCAGCAACAGGTTGCACGAAGAAGCTGGAACAAGATTACAGCCGACCAGCTCGCCGCATCACTGAGCCAGCACCCTCCCGCAAGCTCCGAGAACCCCAGCCAGGCCGCCGACAACCTCACGAAGTGGATCAGCAGCTGCGCAGACGACCTCGCCCCTCTGAGGACCCCGCCCAGCAGACCCGGCAGCAAGAAGGCCCCATGGTTCACCGACAAACTCAAGAGCTCCAAGGAGAACTGCCGAACCCTCGAGAAAGCATGGAGAAGAGACCCTACACCAGACAACATGACCACCCTCAAGCTCGCCACCCGAAAGCACCATCAACTGATCCGCGCCACCAAGAAAACAGCATTCAAGGAGCGGCTGGACAACAACGCACACAACAGCAAGGTACTCTTCAACATCGTGAAAGAGCTCTCCAACCCCAACGCCGGAAACAACAACATCACCCCATCGCAAGACCTCTGCAACTCCCTCAAGATCGCGGACATACACAACAGCTTCAGCACACAACCAACGCTCCCCACGACCGCACCAACGCCCCCCACCACCACCCTCAGCGCCTGGACCCCGATCAGCACCGAAGACACCATCCGCACGATGAACTCCATCCACTCCGGATCTCCGACCGACCCCTGCCCTCACCACGTCTTCAACAAGGCCGACGCCGTCATCGCACCCCACCTGCGGGACATCATCAACACCTCCTTCGACACTGCCACCTTCCCCGAGAGCTGGAAGCACGCCGAACTCAGCGCTCTACTAAAGAAACCTACTGCGGACCCCACCGACCTCAAGAATTACCACCCCATCTCGCTCCTCCCGTTTCCAGCCAAAGTCATCGAGAAGACAGTCAACAAGCAACTGGCCGCCTTCCTCAAGACGAACGGATCCCTCGACCCCTCACAGTCGGGCTTCAGGGCCAACCACAGCACAGAGACCGCCCTCATCGCCGCCACCGATGACATCCGAGCCCTGCTTGACAACGGAGAAACAGCGGCCCTCATCCTCCTAGACCTCTCCGCGGCATTCAACACTGTCTGCCACCGCACCCTAGTGCAGCGCCTCTGCAACGTCGGAATCCAGGAGAAGGCACTGGAATGGACCATCTCCTTCCTCGCTGGAAGGACACAGAGAGTCCGCCTACCACCGTTCAAATCAGAAGCCACCGAAGTCATCTGCGGCGTCCCTCAGGGCTCCTCGCTCAGCCCCACCCTCTTCAATGTCTACATGAGCCCCCTCGCGGCCATCGCACGCAAACACAACCTCAACATCATCTCCTACGCCGACGACACTCAGCTGATCCTCTCCCTGACCAACGACCCCGCCACCGCCAGAGCCAACCTACACGAAGGGATGAAAGACGTAGCTGAGTGGATGATGACCAGCCGCCTGAAACTGAACTCAGACAAGACGGAAGTCCTCATCCTGGGCTCCTCGACCTCCTCCTGGGATGACTCGTGGTGGCCCCCCGCCCTGGGCACCGCACCCAAACCGACAGACCACGCACGCAACCTGGGCTTCATCCTGGACTCTTCCCTCTCCATGACCAGACAAGTCAACGCCGTCTCCTCGTCTTGTTTCAACATCCTGCGTATGCTACGCAAGATCTTCCGGTGGATCCCCACCGAGACCAGGAAGACGGTCACCCAGGCCCTCGTCACCAGCCGACTGGACTACGGCAACGCCCTCTACGCCGGAACAACCGCCAAGCTCCAGAAGAGACTCCAGCGAATCCAGAACGCCTCAGCGAGACTCATCCTCGACATCCCCAGACACGGCCACATCTCCAGGCACCTGAGAGACCTGCACTGGCTCCAGGTCAACAAGACAATCACCTTCCGTCTCCTCACCCACGCACACAAAGCCTTACACAACCAAGGCCCGAGCTACCTCAACAGCCGCCTCAACTTCTACACTCCCACACGCCATCTCCGATCGACCAGCCACGCCCTCGCCGCCGTCCCCCGCATCCGAAGATCCACTACAGGAGGAAGGTCCTTCTCCTACCTGGCCGCCAAGACCTGGAACTCCCTCCCAACCCACCTCCGCCTGACCCAAGACCACCTCGCCTTCAGGAAGCAGCTCAAGACCTGGCTGTTCGAGCAGTAGCGGACCCCCCCAAGCGCCTTGAGACCCTCCGGGTGAGTAGTGCGCGATATAAATGTCTTGATTGATTGATTGAAGTTACTTGATTAATGCATTGACTGACCTCTTAGGAAGAGGTCTGGCGCCGCGGCCAGGGTGACTGACTCCAGAACCCAGGGGCTCACAGTTCGATCCCTGGCACCGGCGGCAGAACAGCCCAGCACCATGTGACTCTGGGAAATAGCTTGCTTAATCTTCCCAACAACCCCCAGTGCCTTGACACCTTTGGGTAATTGTTCACGCTCTACAAATACTGGACTGCAAAAACAGATGCATGGATCTTTTCTACGCTAATGCCTCAGAGATCTCCTGTAGTTTAACCTCTTCCATGCTCGTGACGGCCAGGAGCCGTCACGCGTCACGCGTCACGGACGACGTGTGCGCAGGACGGCCTCCGGCTTCCGAATCCCCGCACACTAATGGAAACACCCGCACAGCGCGTAAATTCCGCGCGCACAGAAGGGATTAATTAAACAATTTTGATTTCAATGTTTTTGCTGAATCTTCCTTATTGTGCTTCTGAGTAGTAATCATTTCAATGCTAGGCCAACCCAGCTTGCTCTGGACTGAGCCTTGTCCTCAGTCCATAAGTTTTCTAATCAGTCGGTGCCCCAGCATGTAATAGCTGAGGTAATTAGATAGGTAGTGTTACTCTCCAAGACCAAACCCAATTGTGTGAGGTAAATCACTCTGGAAGAAATGTGCCTCCTTTACAGATAGGGAATAATACCACCTTTGCTCACATTAAAAATATTGCCGCATTTGTGACAGTGCTTATTCTCTGACTCGCTTGTGCACCCATCAGAGAACGCAGAGAAGTGGGTAAATTGTTTATCTACTGAATGTGATTCTTTTAATATATTGCAGGGACATGCTTTTCCTTGTGTGGGAAGTATTTAAAGACATCCAAGTTTGTGAGTGGTGTGGCTCTGTTTCCAGGTTAGGTTATGAGCTTGGCTGCACTGTTTTGCATGTAGGAAGTCAGTTTCTTTGAATTCTTCCTGTGAGGGTCTTGTTTTGGCTTAAAGGTTGATCACATGATTCTGTCCAGGGTATTTCCAGACAGGAATGGATAAATGCATTTTATCAACCTTGGGGCGAAGTTCGTGTAATGATGTAGCTTGTGGGGCTGGTAGGGATCTGTACGCCATTGGGTTCTGTGGGGGCAAAGCCAGCATTTCTATTCTCAAAGCCCCCTCCAAAAAAAAGAGGTAGAGTTTCCTTGCAGAAGCAAAGCCCAGTCTCTAAATGCTGTTTTGCAGAATTGCCCAACTGTACTGTAAATGAGTGACACTAAGGTAACTAGGAGACGTTTACAATGCTGTCACTTTCATTGTTGGTGTACTTGATCACACAAAATTGCACATGCTCGTAGCCACAATGCAAAGGCTTTGGTTAGTCAGTAAATAATAAGAATTATTTACATCGTTTTTAATAAATTGTCATTTTGCGTGCAGGCCTTTAGTGAATGTTTGCTGATTTGAGTCACAGCACATTTGAATGTTGGTTGTTTTTAGGTCTGGTGATAGCCAAAACCTTTTGATGTTGCTAAAAGTATTCATATAACATAGTACCGAGGCCTTTCAGCTATCTCTTCATCTAATGGTGTGTTGGTGAGTCGTTTAAATTTTTCGTCTATCTAATACAGCATACCGCATGGGGCAGTGGATCAGCCCACTTCAGCCTTTGCCTAACTTCACTGTGAATAAGTACATTCTGCTCTTTTTAAAAAGAGTACATCAGCACATAAAGTAGTTCCTTTCAGTGCTAGGGACTACTATGGCAATGCTTGCTCTTTAAGACCAAAAAAGCGTTTTTACTTTTAGCCAATGGTTTTATAAGGATGAGAACCTGGCAGAACCTGGCAGAACCTGAAACAATGAAGTTTTGTAGAAAAAAAAACATTTCAAAACAAAACGCGCATTGACAAAGCCAAAATTTAGTAGCCGATGCCAGACCTATTGGTTTGTCAATAATTATCGATGGTGGGGCTACACCATAGCTATTATTAGTCCACAGGACTTTCCCTCTAAGGTGCACACCATGATCTTTTTATATAAATTGGCCTGAATGTGTAGTGCATGAATACTCTGCTGTGGAGGCACAAGGGGAATTGTGTTTGACTTCTTGTTATTCTAGCAGTTTGTTTAATTCTGCATTTGGATTACAATGATGTGTGTGATGGAGGTGGGTAACGGGTTTCAGAAGAAGCCCAGAACTCAGAGCAAGGACTTAAACTTGACCTGTGATCTGTTTATATAGTGTGGACAACCATTGTTGCTGTGCTGTCCATAGGAATAGTGGAGGTATGAGGGACAGAGGGTCAGGTGATGGCAGTCCTGTTGGAGTGCATGTGTGCAAACCACAAAGAGCTTGTGAACAGTTAAGCACTCAACATCTGTGCTACTGTTCTATTATTTGTTGTACTCATATGTATACTTATTTTGTATCTAAATGTCTTATGTAGATGATTGTTTTGAGCCCATAACTTTAAAGACATTACGATTAGATGAGTTTCTTTCCATTCTTAGAGATACTTATGGACAGGTTGCTTTTTTAGGAATGACTAATTTTGAAAATAAAGGCCTTATATACAAACGCGACAATGAACAGAAACTCAAACCTATACGTCTAAGGCCGTAAGGTAGGTAGATATTAAACAATTGCATACTATTGTGAAGGAGGGGGCTTCTCTTGCAGCTTCCCAAGTACCCTTAGCTCATCTTTGTTTTTTTACTTATTACAGTGGCATAAGAGACTCGAATTTTGAATGAATCTGTGAACCATTCTGCACCGTTATAATAGTGGAAGACCAGTGCTACACCACAAACCCAGGTGTGACTAGTCCATGGTTTGAAAAGCATGCTTTAACATTCCCACTATGTTCCAGGATAGATAGGCTTGGTATGCTTTGCAAAGTTAAACACAGGGCCGGCTTTAGGGCAGTGGGACTAGTGCGGCCACACTGGGCGTTGACCTGTAGAGGGGGACACTGACCTCAAGGGGGGTACTATGTTTAGCAATAACGTACGAATTTAAAGTACCTGCTGCAGAGCTCCTTGTGTGTCCAGCTTTCAGGCAGCAATAAAAATGTCAAGACAGCTCTTGTGATTAATGCTCCTGCTAGAGAGAAAGAGATCAGAGTTTTGTCTAGTGGAAGTTTTGACTCATCATAAAATAGCACAGAGGGTTAATATGCCTACTGCAAAGAACAGATATGTATTTTAAGTGGATAGCTGAATGGATTAGTAAAGCCAGCCTTTACCAGTGCTTTAAAACTAATCAAGTATATGCAAGAGGGGATATGGGGAGATGAAGGGCACTTTTGCCATTTGGTAGTGAGGGAATTCTCTTGCTGTGTATTTGGTGAGAAGTTCAGAAATGTTACCTTGTAATGCAAACAGCAGCTCGTCCATCCCACTTGGTCCCAGTCGGGTCCCGTTAAAGATTTTGTTATCAGTCCTTAATGTACCTCAGTGTAATTGTTAGCACCCCATCAACCACCTGCCCTCTTCCCATCTTCCTCACACCTCCTGCCATCACACCACGACGACCCCCACAACAAACACCACATTTGCTTTCCACCCAGGGTGCTGTCGCATCAATACGATTTAGGGCCGGCCCTCTTCTTTGGAATGCATTAAGAACACCCTAGTCTCTAACAAATGCAGACACTACAAGAGCAAAGTCCGGAACGAGGACTGCAGAAAAGAAAAGAAAGCGCTAAGGAAGGGAGGAGACTATACGAGTCTGGTGTGATGTCTGACCGAAGTTCAAGGCAAAAGGAGATCATTTTTAATTATGCAGCGGAATGTTGTCCAGATAAGAACAACAACATCGAACTCTGCCGTCACTGAGCTCAATAGTTTATTGAACTTATTGTAAAAAGCTCAGTAGAGCAATGCACCTGTTGTTGAAATCTGTGTATCTGCTAGTGTGACAGGTTTGAATCTCGACAAAGTGACAATTCTGCTTTAAAAATTACTAATATCAAGTTGAGTAATATATGAATGAATACATCCTTATTTGCATGATCAACTAAAATCGTGCAAAAGTCATAATACATAAAAACGTTACCAGAACTACTATGCACTTAAAATCACAAGTTGAGTAGTATAAATACCTATTATTATTTGCACCAAAAGTCGATTCAGTTTGAGGTGGAGGTTGTATAAATGGTTACTATGCTTCACCCCTTACTTTCTTTAGTTAATACATCAGGGTTTTATGATGTCTGCTTCAGAGCTCTGTGTGTATCCCTGAGGGCACTGGATCAAATCTAAACATGATTGACCCAGATTTTCATCCAACATAAACAGTACCACTGAACTGGGGATTAACAATGCCTATAATTAAAGTACAAAACCTCCATTTCTGGGATTCGAACCTGCAGAGGCATACCACATTAAGCTGCCTCAAAGGTTTGGTTCGCATTTGCTATATGAAAATGATCATTTATGATGTAGGACTTACTAGTTTGTGAACAGCTGAAGCCAGGGGTCCATACTTGAAGCTCTTTTGCTAACCCTGAAACATGCATATTTTTGACATTGCCAGACCTGTACATAAAGGAGATTTCCTTGAAAAATTAATTCATTGTTTACTGCACCACCCATGTGGCACCAAACGTCACACAAAATATTCAAACCAAACATCTGGAAAATGATAAATCTACATAGACAATAAACACCCAAAAAAGTAACGTGTCATTAACCGGGTACAAACTGGTGAGCAGTCGCTAAAATGGGCTTTTGATACATACAAAAGTCCATTTGTAGTATTTTCTAATTAGTGAATTGGTGAAATACTCATTTAATACAGTCAGATTTCCAAATTGAATTTTTTTGTGATTCGAAAATAAGGAATCACTATTTCTATGTACAACAATCTTGCACTTACTGAATAGTCTATGAACGGCCATTTTGGATGTGCAGTTTACTACTAAGTGGAAGCAACTGGCAACCAGGCACAAACTATAAAAGGAGCCCGAGAATGCAATTCTGTTTCTGGGGGTGAGGAAGATTCGAATTTTTTGGAGCCCAGCGAAGGAGAAGGAGGAGAAAAGTGAAGATAATAAGACAGTGTGTCACACTTTTTGAGCAAACAAATGGAGAATATGGGAAATATAGGTTTAGCATTTAAAAAATAACTTTTATATTACCTTTTCAGTTAAAGTATAATCCAGATATTGCCCGGGTAACTTCTTTATTATTGTTATTTATTTAATCTGTGAATAAGCATAACGTGTGTTAGTATCGTGGATGGATTTTCATTTTTTGCAGAAAACTTTGCTTAGTCAGGAAAAACCTACTTATATGAAGGTCATGTGTTGCCAAAATGTGAAATTGCCAAATTGACGTAAGATAGGGTTGTAGCTGTACAGTGTAAAGCTTCTAAAAAACATTTCTGAGGACAGAACAATATATATGACCCAGAATTTAGAAAGCTCAAGTTAATACAATTGCCCTAAGTTTTGACACATTAACCTTTATGCTGTTTTGTTGGCGAAAGGCACTTTTCCTATAAACAAGGAGGCATTTGTATAGTTGTATGGTAAGATTGGTAATTTTCAAGGATGCCCACTAACAGACTACATTGAAAATCAACATCATAAGACAACCATTTAACCTGCAGCACCATGATGGCCAGTCTAGAAATCCAAAATTGTCACAAAGTTACATTACTAGACAAAGTATCACACAGACATCATCCTGGCTGTGCTTAATTTGAGCAGGTGGCTGCTGATGGGGGCCACCAACACTTATATTTGCGGAAGACACATTTTTCCGCATTAGATTTACCAAGAGGGGAAAACACAGAGATTGGAAAGACTTGGAAGAGAAAGTCGGCGAAACCGTTAACAAGTGAGAAGGCAGGCACCTGCAAGAATGAGATAAAAGAGCAGTGAGAGTCTGACAGTGAATTAAAGAGGCATGAGGTGGATTTAAGAATACCAGCCTTTGTATTCAGAGTGCAGATGTTTAATTGCAGCGGCCGCTGGCTTCTTAGCGACAGTTTCGGGCACCACCCCTCTTTCTTATAGAAATGGAGCACTGATCCTGAGGCATAAGTTAAGAGCTAATTAACAAAAGTGGTGTAGTTATGACAATCCTTAGTTATGTCTGTGTCAATTCTTACGTTATGCCTCATCCTTCAAGAAAGAAAACCAGACAAGGCATTCAGGCATAATTTAGGAACCCCTTAAGTTTGAAATGTAACTAGGTTTATGTCAAATACAGTGGATGAAAAATGACGTATTCTACATCAGTGATGTAATTAACAGTCATTATATTGAAAAATAACAAAAATAAGTAAAGAATTTTCTGTGTTTTAAAATACGTTTCCACAATACACCTTTTTTGTCCCACACCCTGTGAAAATAGGATTTATTCCAATTATTTTCCATATAGCCCCCCACAACACTAATTTCACCAATTTACTTTTAACTTTGGTCTCACTTAAGAGACTCAATATAGGTTGAAAATCTTCTATGAATTTCCCTACAGCCAAGAGCTTGTGGCTGTGTCCCTATATTCAAACTACACTCCGTATAACCATAATCTTACCCAGTGCCTCCCTTGAACAGCGAGTGTGCACATTTGAAGAGATTCAGCATGGCAGACCACTCACATTGTTATGCCTTGTTTGTTACTAAGAAAACTATTTCAATAATGTTTTGCTGAGTATCTTTTTGACGCATGCCTAAAATATAAATCTATTGGGTAGTATTCTGCCTGCTCACAGGTATTTTACATAATTATACATAGAATTCACACCCTTGCATTATGTGCCCCGTTGTCAGATGCATCATGGTGTGACATATGCATGCATACATTTGTTAGGCATGTAATGACATGTTCATGTTTTCCAGATAATGAACATGTGGACCCTGTTTTGGGCCACATGTTTATAAAAGATGGTTACCAAGTGTATTGCTGCATATATATATTTAGATCTGACTAGCATACATTCTTGGAAAGTTTTTTTCTTCTAATAACCAACTTATTGTTATTTGTGCAATCAAGTACGACCCGACTAACAGGAATTAAAGTAGACTTCCATATCTCCATGGGAGTGTGTAAAGCAGAAGCAATATGAGTAATTATTATACCATTCCCTCATCCTCCCACAAACCAGATATGCAAAATTTTAAAAAGTAAATACCAAATCATACTTCACACTTGGGGCCTTCCAGTAATCTGCACCTCCTCATTCTGCAGTTCCACTCTTTGAAAGAAGATGCATCCACTGCAAGCCAGTCTGGTGATTTGTCATGTTAGACCAGAACTTGAGCTATATTGTTAGACTTGGCTTTTTCAGCAGGTTCACCCACAGACCTTTACTTTTTGGCCTCCTGGTTTTTACCTTATTTTTGTTGACTTTAAGACCCTGGCACTTTACCACTGCTATTCAGTGCTAAAGTGCATATGCCTTCCATGTAAATTGTGTTTATGGATTGGTGTTTCCCTAATTGGCTTATTTAATTTACTGCTAAGTCCCTAGTACAGTGCACAGTGTGTGCCCCGGCATGTAAAACAAATGCTACTAGTGGGCCTGCAACACTGGTTGTGCAACCCACACAAGTAGCTTATCAATGGTGTCTCACACCTGCCACTGCAGTGTCTGCGCACAGTTTCTAACTGCCAATGGCGAACTGGTAAGTGCATCCACTTGCCAGACCCTTCCCTACCCTTTTATTACATCCAAGTTACCCCTAAGTAAGGCTCAAGGTAGCCCCATGTGCAGGGTGCAGTGTATTTAAAAGGTAAGACATGTAGGGGTGTATTTTTGCAGGTCTTAAGGGTGAAATACTGTGTAATTTGTTTTCACTGTTGAAAGGCTATCTCTCCCATAGGTTAACATGGAAGCTGCTGGTAACAATGTACCAATGTAGCCTGCCAATGGTAGCTGATAGAAAAATAGAGCTTAGTATGCCTGAACTCGAGATTTAAAAATACATCTTTTAGTAAAGATGATTTTTATATTGTGTTTGAAAATACCAGTTTTAGAAAGTGGATATTTTCTTGTCTAGCCATCCACCATCCTTGTGTCTCTGCCTTTTATGTATTTCCTAAATTTAGAGTGGCAGGGGATGTGCATTCACATTAGAAAGACACAAGGAGAGGGGCGGGTTGAGGTGTGTTCTGCCTGAATAGACCTGGCTGCATTTAGTAGTGGGATGAGTTGTCGCTTGCACCTGAATGGACTATGGCTTCCTCTCACAAAGTTGTCTCCACCTCCTGTGGTGAACCTGGCCTGAGCCAGGCTGAACTGGATTATGTGTGCCAGAGGAACTTTGTCTGTGCCGACTTTAAAGGAAAATGTGGTCTAAATGTTGGGCCCCTGACCCCAGAACTTTAGATTACTGCTGCTTCTGTCTTGGGCAGGTAAAGGACTGTACTGTTCTTCCTGCATACTAAATATCTCCAAGGGCTTGATGTAGAGCTTACCTTCTGTTAGAAGTCTCTGGGAAATAGAAGAATTCAACATCTTCTGGTTACCGATTTCTGGAACAAGAGGTTTCAGCTACCACAGAGGCAAAAGGTAACCCGACGCCGTCAGCAATGCCGCTGCTGGCTCCATGACCTACGGGCACTGCAGAGGGCACCGCTGCACTTTCCACCGCCACCCTGGCCTCACAGACGCCGCCGTCCGATGCCGCCACCGAACCGCTGCTTGCACTGAGACCTGTGGGCATCGCACTTTGCACTGCCTCACTTCATACCAACACCCTTGTATCCCTGATGATGCAGCGATGCCATCACCAATGCCATTGCCTGCACCATGAACTGTGGATACCGCTCATGGAGAACACTGAGCAACGTTTGGCTTTGCACCACAGCCCTGGTTTCTCCAACAACGCTGCTCCATGCTGACATCGATGCCGCTGCTCGCACCGTGGTTTGGAGAACCGCTCATGAGTTACACAATGCACCGCCCCATCCCCACCGACTCTAGCGCCATTGACTCCAGATCGTCACCCGACGCCTCTGCCTGGACCATGACCTGTGGGCCTTGCACACCTCATTGCCCTCTCTCGCACTGCAGCCTTGGGTCTACCGAAGACAGCTTCAGCAACGACAAAGCAGATGCCTGCATGTGACCTGTCAGCACCACAACGAGCACCGCCCCACTTCACACTGCAGCCCTGGCCTCACTTATGTTGCTGGATGACTGTCACCGAACCGCTGCCTACACCGCAACCTGAGGGCACCGCACGTCACACTGCTCCACTTCACACTGCAGCCCAACGCTTGCTGACGCCGACGCTTCTGACTTCCAACTCATGGAGTTTGACCTGCAACACATGTGACTTCAAGGGTCTGAAGACCCCTGCACCTCCGGGACTCACGCCTGCTGACACCACTCCCCTGGAGCTCACCGCAAGGTCCGATGCCCTGCATCTCCAATGGTACTGTTTTACGGGTCTCCCCGACACCATAGCTGGTCCACAATTTTGTGACAAGCCGGAACTGTTGGATTTGTTTGTTCACAACGCCATGAAAGCCCAGGACGGAGCTATCAACTTCAAGGAACTGTATATAAAGCCTATTTTTGCATCATTCATTTTCTGACCACTGTATGTTGGATTCTTATCGTCTTGGTCTTGTTTTACACAGATAATTATTGGATATGTTTCTAAAACTGGTGTGGTGTCCTTTTGTAGTCTTTTCACTGTATTACTGTTGGTTATGTGCAAATGCTTTGCATACTGCCTCTGGGATAAGCCTGACTGCTCATGTCAAGCTACCAAGGGAGTGAGCAGGGGTTATTTTAGAAGTGTAATCCCCTTATCTTGAGTAGAGTGGTGGATTCTGCCTGGCTTGGTTGCAAACAATAGCTAACCAGAAAACCCATTTCTAACATATACAGAAAGGTACTGGTATATCTGCTTGCATAAAGTTCATCACAAATTAGCATCAGTTCTGTTCTGAAGTGAGGAGGACTGATCAGGTTAATACCTTAGACCAGTGTTCCCATACTTTTTAAAACCATGACCCACTTTTTAGAATGACAAACTTTTGTGATTGACCTCTTTCAAAGCACTTGAGGAGGGATGATCTTCTTAAGGTAAAGCATTGTGTGGTAGCACATCTTCATTTATAGACAGCAAAGTTTTCCATCGAAATGGCCAATAACTTTGCAGAGACACACATTTTTACTGAATCAACTATATAATGCCCAAATGATAATGTGTGGAATTGGGTTTCTGTGAATATTTATCATTTGTGCATCACCAATTAAAGAGGATTTATGTCTTTTCATCCTATTACCATCTATGTTTCCTGCACACTTTAGGAACACAAACAAGAGTAGTTAATTTTTGCTTTCCGAATTGCTGATTGCATTCAGTTAATTTACAGGTATTTAATTTTTGTTTTGTGTTGAGAAAAAAAACGACATCCTTAGCACATAATTCACTTGAAAAACTCCTCTCATTTTGCATTCAATCTCATGTTAAAAGAATAAGGAGTAACTTGTCAAAAGACATTGTCTGACCTTTGACTTCTGTCTTTTGAAGATTCACAAATGTGACAACAAAACTGGGGTCCTTCCTCTATTTTCACCCTACCAGTACAGCTAAAGTCTACACAAAATGGCTGTCGCTCTAAAAAGGAACAAAAAGAACCCTCTTTTTTTCATACTACATAATAAATATACATTCTGTCAGTATCTAAATCACATGAAAAAAAACATTCCAAAACATATTTACTTTACGTTTTTTTAGAACCCCTAAGCAATTTCTAAATTCAGCCAACAACAGTTTTGCGCTCAGTGGTACACTGACTTCCCTTGTGACCACACACTGCAGAGATGTGAGGAGAAAATGAATGTTTAGAGATACCTATTGACTAAAGTAAGTGAAACAGTAACATTAAACACACTTAATAAGAACACCCATAATTTCCAAAACTAACATTAATTTTAATTTCCTTAAAATTGAATTACATTACCTGGAGACAAACCACAGTAAGTTTGAATTACAATTTTTTTTACCGAAACAAAAAAACTTTTAAAAAAGGTGACCTTTACCTCAGGGAATGTGCTGGTCAGAGGTGGTTGGCAAAATTACTATTCCAACTCTGCCTTATGCTTGCTTCATGGAAAGTACTGGTCGATGGTGGGGGTCAAAATTACTATTCCAACTCCACCAGCTGCTTGCCTCAGTGAAGGTGCTAGTCAGTGGTGGGGGCAAAATTACCAATTAACTCCACCGGATACTTGCCTCAGGGAATGTGCTAGTCAGTGGTGGGGGGCCAAAATACTATTCTACCTCTGCAGTATGCTTGCCTCATGGAAAGGCTGGTCAGTGTTGGGGGGCAAAATTACTATGCCTACTCCACTGGGTGCTTGCCTCAGGGAAGGTGTTAGTCAATGGTGGGGGGCAAAATTACTATTCCACCTCTGCTGTATGCTTGCCTCATGGAAAGGCTGGTCAGTGGTGGGGGGCAAAATTACTATTCTTACTCCACTGGGTGCTTGCCTCAGGGAAGATGCTAGTCATTGGAGGGGGGCAAAATTACTATTCCACCTCTGCCATATGCTTGCATCATGGAAAGGCTGGTCAGTGCTGGGGGGCTAAATTACTATTCCTACACCACTGGGTTCTTGCCTCAGGGAAGGTGCTGGTCAGAGGTGGGGGCCAAAATTGCTATTCCAACTCCGCCAGGTGCTTGCCTCAGGGAAGGTGGTGGGGCAAAATTACTATTCTTCCTCCACCAGGTGGTTGCCTCAGGGAAGGTACTGGTCAGCTGTTGGTCATGAAATGTAATGCATGTACAGTAAAAGATATAGACATACTTTTTTCACAGGACTTGCAATTTAACCATCAAAAAGGACAAAACAAAAACATTTCAAGACTCAAAACCATCTACACTAGCACTTGTTCACTAAGTGAAAGACCTTGAGAGGTAAAATATTTGCAAAACCTAATTGTTCAACCCATACTAACCAACAAATGTCTCTTAAGTACAGTAAAAGGAACACAAACAACCATCAGTTTAATAAAAAAGAAAGCAATTAAAAAAACAAAACAGCTGTACTTTAGTTAACAATCATTTTGAATATCTCTGTTTATCGATACATGCTAACCCAACAACCCCCAGAAGGGAGTACTCCAACTCAACAATATCAACTGAAAAAACTCCTGGACCACCAAAAGGACAACCTGTCAAACAAAGAAACTAACAAAGCTAAAAACACAGGCATTAACTATTTATAAAACCTATCTTTCTTTTCAGAGGCGTCAACTACAAATCATAGTTGTCAAAGTCAGGGCCCAGCAATAGATGAAAGAACATGTTCTTAGAAAAGTCAATAGGCCGTCAAGAAATAATAAGCAATTTTTTTGAAAGGTTATAAGTAATAAACATTTCTATTTGTAAAAACTCTTACACAAAATTACTTTTTCTCCCCTGTTTTACAGACAAATACAATAAGGCAACCTACGTCAAATCTAACAGAGGCAATCAACTGCTAAAGTATGGTGGCTACCTTTATTGTAAGGAGAGATTAACTGAGCCCAGGAGTCATTGGAGGTGTGTGCAGTATTAAGCATCCCATTGCACATGCATATCGGTTACTCTTGGTGATACTGTGCAAAAAAAACACAGAGCATAATCTCTCTGCCTCTGCAATGGAGATTGAGATTAGAGAGAACATGCAGCAAATCAAAAATCTGGCATCCACCGCCAATGAACCCTCTGGTTCAGTTTTGAGGGAGGTATCCCTAAACATTCCTATGGATATATAAGTTCTATGTCCACAATTCCTAACCTTCACAGAATTATTCAAAGAAAAAAACAGTTGAGCAACCCACAGCATGTAACAACCCAGACCTACTCAGACATTAACATTCACCCTGAATTTACAGTAGCCGTTACTAATGAATCTTTTCTTTTGAATGACAACAAAAACTCTCAGAAAAGGATAATAATCTATAGCACACCCCATAACCTTGTAACTGTGGAGAATAGTGATATTTGACTGATATCTGGATCCTTTAAATCCATACCCGATCTTTTCAAACAAGTATACACTATTCACACCAATATCAATAACACTACAGTTCCGTTAGTGTAGAGCTTACTCCCTGATAAGCAAACCACCTGACAGTGGCAAAATCTAAAACACTCAATAAAAGTCCAAGAAAAGTGATAATTGATTTTAAACTACATATGATTAATCCCATTACTAAATTATATCCCGATACGCAAACTCAAGGATGTTTTTTCACTTTTAAATAAACTAACTGCTTTATGTTTTGTATCTCCTGACAGTGTGGATGAATTCTACACATCAATTACTGAATCAGATTATTTTACAACTAACGATGACAAATTGGCACCCTTACTTTAAAAACATATGGATTGGCCATCTAAGCAGTTTGGGTCGCAGGAGGAAGGCAAGGTTCCCTGTTGAATGGTGGAACTGTTACACGACCTGCTTACATGGAGATGCAAAGAATAATAATGCCATAGAGGGATGGCACAACTCATTCAACAAATCAATCGGAAAACCTCGCCCAAACTTTTATTATTTCTTGGAAATTCTGAGGAAGGAGCAAAGTTTCCAAGAAATGATAATAGTGCAATCTTTGACAGGCAGTCTGAACCCCCGCGTTTCAGAAAGAACAAAAGAAATGTCAGAGTGACCATTGGGTCAAATGTAACTGTTTTTGTTGATGGTGGCTTCAGACTACCTAGACATTATTGCATGCAATATTTCTAACAAACACTAAGGGGCTCGTAACGATGTTGCGGGAAAGCCTCCTCCCGACAGTCGGAATCTCCTAGTCCACGTCGGAGCCCTTTCGACCGCTCGATTACGATGTTCGTGGTCGGAATGTAAACCACATGGTCATTCCCAATCGGTTCTGAGCTACTCGCAAAGTATCTGTGTCGGTCGGAACTGCATCGTACACCCCTATGAACAGCGTTTCTGCCCTCAGGATTACAATGTCGGTTTCCAACAGCCTTTCCGCGTTGGCCTATCTGACATGAAAAGACTGTCAGAGAGTGACTTTGGGGGCCCCTGGCAAAGGCCCCCTAGGCCCGTGGCCTATGGTTGATGGCTGAGGGGGTATCTTAGGGCCCCCCTATAAGACTCTGTACTGTGTGGTCGGAATTGTGGTGTGCCTGCAACAGGGTGCAAGGTTTTCCACAAACACCCCGTTTCCCAACAGGAGCCTGTGTTCTGGACGGTTGTAGGGCAGAACACGAGCTCCCATAGGAAACAATGGAACTCTGATCCAACAGAGTTCGGTCTCATCGTTATCCGTCGGTCAGAACTGCCAACCCCAAGTTGGGCGGTTCAGATTCTGAGTCGGAGTGGGGAGGAGGCTTTCTGCCCGACAATAATGTATACCCGCACGTGGCAAAAGGATACGGACAAACTCCAAAGCAAAATGTACAGACAAAGGTTTATTCAAACACGTACAGTGACTGTCTACACATTGCAGCTGCTCACAGCAGCCTTGATCACGACAGTGAGCGCCATGCTTTACACAGCATATGTAGTGAAATAAGTAAATCATAGACATAAATAAAAAGTGCAAAGGACATAGAAGACATATCCAATTGAAAACTGTGCACATGTTTAGGCAACATAAATTCGAAAAACTACCTGTCATAGTTGGCTTGGTTCAAATAAATAAATGTCACCATGTAGCAGTAACACATACAAAGTAAATACTCGCATTTTCCAATTGGGTAACCAAAATGCTATCACAAAAATATATTGGCTTTAACGAAGGAAGAGAGTAGTCCATGTATAACCCCCGGCTGAGGCTGTGCTATGGCGCTGGTTTATCCAACACAGTGCTATACAATATAAAATAACTTCATTAAATACCACAGTTGGTGCAGAACCTCACAGTCAAAAGCATGGGTCTGGAACTAATCAGGAACCACCAGCAATGCAAAGACAAAATGTCCCAAGAAAATAAGTAAGACGAACATGTTGGAGGGCAAGTGCCCCTATGCCTAACAATGTGTAAGTAGCACATAACATAAAGTGCACTAGTGTAAAATAAATGTGACATACATAAATATGTGCAAATTCAACTAAGGCAAGGAAAATGCTATAACCAATTCTTTCAGAATAATGAGCGGGTCGTAGACAGACAATATCCCTTCCTAGTGTCATCGGACATTCTAATGCAATAGAAAGGATTATACACGCCATAGGGGGAAAAGAGTATGCAGAATTAGAGAAAGAAAAGGACAAAGAGAAAGAAAAAGAAGAAAAGAGATCACAGGTACTCATATATTCACACTCTGCTGCTGGTTGGTTCTTACCTCAGGGCACCTTTGATGAATCTTAATGCGGCGGTCCGGCCGCAGTGAACCTGCCACTGCCTGTCGGGTGGGGCCTGGCGATGGAAAGAAACTTCACGTCGATACCAAGGCCCAGCAGATTGAACATTGAAATCAACAGCAGCCTCGGCCTAGGGGCCCACTGGGGTGTTACATTTTTTGTTTTAATGGCAGTGTGAAAACGGACGCCACAGGGGGAATAAACAGCCTGTGATTAAAACTACAAGCACCAGCATGCCTTCATGAATCCACTTGGGCGTGGCACGTAACAATTAGTGCATGCGTTTAAAGGCTTGGGGCAATGCTAATCCGTTTCAACCTGCTTTCCCCTGAAGAAGGAGTCGCAAGACTTTGAAACGCGTTGGGATGTTATGTTAACTCTGGACTGAGCAAGCTGATGAAAATATAATTCGTGGTGCAAGCTACTCTGCTGCTGGTTGGTTCTTACCTCAGGGCACCTTTAATGAATCTTAATGCGGTGGTCCGGCCGCAGAGAACCTGCCACTGCCTGTCGGGTGGGGCCTGGCGACGGAAAGAATCTTCACGTCGATACCAAGGCGTAGCAGATTGAACATTGAAATCAACAGCAGCCTCGGCTTGGGGGCCCACTGGGGTGTTTAATTTTTGTTTTAATGGCAGTGTGAAAACGGACCCCACAGGGGGAATAAACAGCCCGTGATTAAAAGTACAAGCACCAGCATGCCTTCATGAATCCACTTGGGCTTGGCACGTAACAATTAGTGCATGCGTTTAAAGGCTTGGGGCAATGCTAATCCGTTTCAACCTGCTTTCCCCCGAAGAAGGAGTCGCAAGACTTTGAAACACGTTGGGATGTTATGTTAACTCAGGACTGAGCAAGCTGATGAAAATATAATTCGTTGTCCAAGCTACTCTGCTGCTGGTTGGTTCTTACCTCAGGGCACCTTTGATGAATCTTAATGCGGCGGTCCGGCCGCAGAGAACCTGCCACTGCCTGTCGGGTGGGGCCTGGCAACGGAAAGAATCTTCACGTTGATACCAAGGCGTAGCAGATTGAACATTGAAATCAACAGCAGCCTCGGCCTGGGGGCCCACTGGGGTGTTTAATTTTTGTTTTAATGGCAGTGGGAAAACGGACCCCACAGGGGGAATTGAGGTTCTGTGAGAATCGTTACGGTGTTCCGGGCATGAACGAATACGGGCAAGTAAGGTATCTATGAACCGTAAATGACGTGTTCAGTAAGTGTACGCGTTTTCACTACACTACCTGGCATGGTTCGCCTTATTTACGTGTTTCTACATCTGGACCCTTGGGTTCCATTTTAGATACGGCATCCATTTTGTTTCTTGCCCTCACGTAGTCAGCGAACAGGCAACTGTCCGCATCGTGACCTTCTAGTTCCCAAGCTTTACGGAAGAAGCATATTCCTTTCATGCGTCTTTTATAACTAGGCGAAGGACACTGCTAAGGCAATTGCCTCCGATCGAAGGTGATTCTGCCCGGTCGGTCTATTGTTTCAGCCTCGCACATGCTGGGATCAAGCCCTTTTAAGCTACGATTACGCATCCAATATTAACTTCGCGCTATCTCTTCCCTGCTGTCTGACTTCCTTGCAGCTGTTCTTGTCTCTTTCTCTTGCTTATTTACAACTCAAGTGGAATGTACCTAATGGTGAGAAGATGTGCTTTTACAGTTGGAACTGGTGATGTTAATGTAATTATGTTCCGGGGTTCTGAATACATGAAAGCGACCCTTTTTGAAGCCTTTTTGTGGGAACTGGGTTGTAACCTTTTGTTCACATGTTGTGCAATGGTAAAATCTTGTATAAAAGAGAGCGATTCACATATGCAATTTGAAGCAGACTCTCAGAACTACATGTTGTTGTACTTCTCGTGACTTTTGCCTCCCTGCAGTAATAAACGCTGATCTTTGACGCCGAAGGAAGTCTCCCGTGTCTCTGTCTTTAGTGCGCCAGAACAGGTATCCCACAAAGGTTTTAGGTGTTGTTCCCTGGCACCGCTGGGCCTTAAATAGTCCAGTCCTTCAGTTGGCGCCCAACGTGGGGCGACATCGGCGGTACCGGTCCAAAGCCTGACGATTGTGAGGAACTTCGTGTGAAATCTCCGAGGAAAAGGTGCACCCCGCTTCATCGATCCTGTTGTCGAAACAAGTGGTCCGAAGATTTTTCCCGCGAAGATTCCCGCCTCCTGACGGCTGCGATGGACCGATGCCCTGACTGTCGACCTGTTTTCGACGCCTGGCGTAGACCTTTCGTACAGCGAGACGATAGACGGGCCTTCCTGGTGACGCCATTGAAGTCCTCAGTTAAGTATTTGTGCGTCGCTCCCAGTCCTTAGTTGTTGTTGAGCCTTTTGAAGCTTTGTTGTATGCATGGTTCCATTGCATTTGTGGTTCTTAGTTGTTGGTTCTTAGTTTTTATTTGACAGTTGCAATTGCCAAAAACCGAGGGTTTTGTCTTTCACGAAGAATTAGTGCTTCGGTAACTCTTGAAGTTTGATACTAGGTTAGTGTGCACGATGCCTAGCCATAGTGGTTTTCTTGGTTTCTTAAAATATTGCAACAAGGATTCCCGGTTGGAGGATTCGTGTCCGATACCTCCAGTTGGAACTCCGATATATGAGCTCTATAGTCGACATGGTGTGGGCCCTATTATATATAACGAATATTGGATCCGTTACACGAAAAAAGATGGTGTCCTTAGTTGGCCACCACATGGAAGTTTCGACCTTACGATTTTAGATAATCTAGAAGCTAAGTTGTTTAAAAGGAACGCTAGGCCAGCTATGTTTGATTCCTTTCGGTTGTGGCGTAAAGAGGCCAAGCAGAAAGAAATCAAACAGCTTAAAAAGGATCGAAGAGAAGGGTTCGTTCCGATAATGCAAGTTGTACAACAATGTCAGCGAGATAAAGAAGAGAAAGAAATAGAAGTTTCCACTAGACTACATCACATGAGGATAGACAAATGTTATCCAGTTTTACCAGCTAGTCTTGATAAGAAAGAAGAGGATTCAAAGGAGGATCCCCTGTTAGCGTATTTGATGAAATCGCCACCTCCTTATGCACAGGGTGCTACAGCCCCTGTAGTTCCTCCTGTAGTCCCGCCAGTAATTCCTCCTGTTGTCCCTCCTGTTGTTCCGGCGGCTGCTGGTCAGCCCGTTGTTAATCCTACGTTTGTCCCACCACCTGTTCCTATTCCTACTGCTCCTTTGCCTGTGCCTTCGCAAACTCCAGTCTCTGTTACCCCGACTATCTTGCCTGTTTCTGCTGTTCCTACGTTCACTTCTAATATTGTCGCTCCTGTTCTTTTTCCTTCTTCTCCTTCTGTTCGTACCCGTATTCCTAATACTGTTGCTACGCTCTATTCCCCACTATCCGGATCGATACTACCAACCAGTGCTTCCGAAACTCCCCAGAGACGAAGTCAAATCCCTGGTGGAAGAGAGAGTGCAACGTTAGTGACAATGGCACATAGGTGGATAAGACATCCTGCTAACTACCCTCCACGCATGGTCTTCGAGACGTTTTCTCAGTTTAATGAGCCTACACAGAGATTCGTGTTCGAAGAAATGTGTAACTTTTTGAGGGAACAATGGTATAATGATGATCTAGATAACGTACCGCCCGATATGATTGAACTTCAAGGTCAATTTTCGAATGGTATGATTGTAGGTGGAGATGTACGATGTGCCTTAGAGCGATTGTTAGCCCATAGGTCGACAGTGCCTTCTCGAGTGTCGTTTGATGACGACTCTGAGAATTGGAAAGCGGCTCCTGGTCAGTACCCTATGAGAGAGGTTCCACCAGTGTGGATGCCAGGTGATCCTGGTGCTGCCCCCCCAGTTTTGCCACATTTCCAAAGAGTTTGGATACACCTCCCATGGAAGCGATCAGAAGTCTTGCAGGTCAAACAGTCCTTGCCTGATCCACGCAAGAATCCGGCGGGTTACTATAAAGAGTTGTCTCAATTGGTAGATGCTACTATTATGAACCTTGCCGACATCGACATGCTGTTCGGTAACGTTGTACCACAGCCGGTTTGGGCGAAAATTCGTCAGGAAAATCATGCGAATGAATTAGGTGGTGATTGGGCTGCATTAATAGCGGCTGATGGACTACAAGTTGGTGGGGCTAAGCCTGAGCAGTTAATTTTGGATCTGCCTCAGAAAATAATTACGCTCATGAAAACGCTTATGCCGGCGATGAGAGTAAACTGGGATAAATTATCAGCTTGTAAACAAAAGAAGGACGAGACTGTCTCCGATTTCTTCACTAGATTTGAAGAGGCATTTGTCGATCATAGCGGTCAGGATATGGGCACTGAGGGAGGCCAACGTTTATTTGTCGATAAATTCGTATTAAATTTGTTGCCTGAACTATGCAACAAATTGAAAAATTCAGAAAGTGCCTGGGCTGTTTCCACTACTGCTCAAATATTAGCGACGGCTCAATATTATGAAAATAGGGAGAAAGAAGAAAGCAATCGTGTAGATAAGAAAACGAAGGAGCTCAAAACGAAGGTTTTGTTGCAGCAAGCGTATCCTCCGCGTTCAAATCACACTGATTTGCAACAGCAATATAGACCACAATCGCAATCCTCCAGAATGTAGTCACGTCCTGACTCCTCTGACTTCAGATCTATGCTTGGGTATAACCAGTGTGCATATTGTAGAAGAGAGGGACATATAAAATATGATTGCCCCGCTTTGCGTGACCGCCTTAATGGTGTATCGGCACGAGGGGGTTGTGGTGGTCCTCAACAATCATCTCGAGGTAGAGGTCGCGGTACCTTCCAAAATCAGACTGAGCGCCCTAATACGTCCTCGGACGCGAATAATTGTTTTGACCAGCGAAATGTAAGGTCCGATAAATCAGCGCAGTATTACGCGGACGACTATTACGTTGAACAAGAGACTGTTGTAAACGACCGTTACTAGGACAGCCACCGACAGAGAGAGGGAGTAGTATCATTTCCGGTTGATCAGAGTGGGCCTTACGTCGCAGTTGCTACATCTGGCGTAGTTGAGCCTTTTCTGTTAGACACTGGTGCGACGAAAAGTTCCATCATGCATTCGAAACTCCCTGGCGCACCTTTGTCTGGCTTAACAAATGTTTCCGTTGGATTCTCTGGCGCCCCGGTTAGCAATCCTGTCTCTAGCCCTTTGCCCCTTACGATTGGCCCTCGTGAGCTGGAGGCTCCATTGATTCTATCTACTGGTTGTGGTGAGAATCTTCTGGGCTTGGATTTGTTAAAACGGTTATATGCGACTTTGTATTGCTCTCCTGAAGGAGTGGAGCTTACATTAGGTCGGAGAGTAATCTCTCCTATGTACTTGTCGATCGATAAATTCCCACCGGAATTGAGCTCCCTTCCTGCGTCTCTATGGGCCACAGGTCCCAATGACGTGGGTCTCTTGGACATCCCACCTTATATAATCAAACTGAAACCAAATGTGCGAATGCCACGTATACCACAGTATCGTATCTCCACTGAGGGAGAACGGGCGCTATTAACGATTGTACACGACCTGATCAAAAAGGATGTCATTGAAGAAACTCGAGGAAATGTGTGTAATAGTCCTGTACTACCAATTCTAAAATGAACTGATCCATCTAAACCTCCTGTGTATCATTTCATAATCGATTTGAGAGAAGTAAATAAAATCGTGATTCCACAGTTCCCCGTGGTCCCTGATATCACGACTTTGTTGACTATGATTCCAGCTTCTGCCTCCTGGTTCACGGTGATCGACCTAAAGAATGCTTTCTTTAGTATCCCGATTGCTGAGGAAAGCAGAGACCTATTCGGATTCTCATTAGGTGGTCGCAGTTTTAGATTGAAACGCGCACCACAGGGCTATTGTGAGAGTCCGTCGATCTACAGTCAAGCACTTAAAAGTCAACTTGATTCATTTATATTACCGGTAGGCGCAGCCTTGATTCAGCACGTTGATGACCTGTTGGTAGCTGCTGATACCGAAGATATTTGTAGAACTGCTACAGTATCGTTGTTGCGGCATTTATGTGACTTACATCACAAGGTGTCACCTTCCAAGCTGCAATATTGTTGCCAAGAAGTAACCTACTTAGGTCACTTATTATCAAAAGAAGGGAGAAGGTTGACCCCAGAGAGAATTGCAGCGATTACCCGAATGACTGTGCCAAAAACTCAGAGAGATGTACGTGCCTTTCTAGGTATTACGTCATACTGCAGACAATGGATCCCAAATTTTTCACTATTGGCGAAACCATTGTTAGCTCTCACGTGCAAGGATGTTCCGACTCCTTTGCCCTGGACTGAAGAGTGTCAAAAAGGTTTTTCAGAATTACGTGATGCGTTGTGTTCGGCTCCTGTGTTAGGTACTCCTGATTACAGTAAGCCGTTTACACTGTACGTTCACGAGAGGGATGGTTGTGCGTTGAGTGTTCTGGCGCAACAATTTGGTGACAAACAGCGCCCATGCGCATATTTATCTTCGACCTTAGACCCAGTAGCTAGAGCTTTGCCGAGTTGTTTAAGAGCAACAGCGGCAGCTGCGGCGTCCATTCGACAGTCCGCAGGTCTGGTCATGGATAATACGCTTACGGTGATGGTCCCGCATGCAGTTGACACTCTCTTGAACCGAACGAAAACTCAACATTTGATGAGCGCAAGGTTGTCTGGGTATGAGCTGACGTTACTAGCTAGTCACATACGGATAAAACGGTGTAATGTGTTGAACCCAGCAACATTATTGCCGATCAACACGGAGTCAAGTGATGCAGCACCACATGACTGTTATCTGAGAACCGAAGAGGAAACGAAAGGTCGTATTGACCTAAAAGATACTCCATTGGTAGATCCCGATGGTACTTTGTATGTTGATGGTTCCTGTTTTAAGTTACCGAACGGTGATGTGACGACTGCGTATGCTGTGGTGACGTTGAGAACGGTTGTGGAATCTACAAGATTAAATCAGAACTCGGCTCAGGCAGCTGAGTTGATCGCCTTGACGAGAGCGTGTGTGTTGTCCAGAGGAAAGCGGGTGAATGTGTTCACAGACAGCCAGTATGCTTTTGGTGTGGCACATAGTTTTGGGCGATTGTGGAAAGAAAGAGGATTCTTAACGTCGCATGGCACAAAGATTCAGCATGGACAGCTTGTGAATGACCTTTTAGATGCACTCACATTGCCTAAACAGGTGGCCATAATTAAATGTAGTGCGCATCGAAAAGTGACAGATGATGTTGGTCGTGGTAATGCGTTTGCAGATGAGACTGCTAAGGAGACAGCTAAAGATCTGACAAGTCGAATGTATGTCACAAGTTCAGTGAGATGGCCTGCGGAAACTAGTATGTGTGAGGACACAGTGGAGAGTGTGAAGGAAATACAGAATGAGGCCACTGAAATGGAAAAGACTAAGTGGAAAGAAAGCACGGGAAAATTAGATGAGGATGGATGTTGGGTTGATTTGTCAGAGAAACAGAGATGGATGTTACCAGATGCATATGTGCTTGCTGTTGTTACAATGGCCCATGGCACAGCACATATTAGCTCGAAGGGCATATGCAAGTTGTTGTCTCCTGTATGGAAGAATGAGGGGATTACTAAATGTGCAGAGAGAGTGGTTAAGAATTGCATGGTATGTTTGATGCATAATCCCGGTAAGGGCACCCCCACTCCACCTGGTCATTTTGCCCCTCCTACATGTCCTTTCGAAGTTATTCAGTTAGATTTCATCCACATGGAGAGATGCAACAATTTGAAGTATGTGTTAGTCGTGGTTTGTGCATTCTCCAGATGGATTGAAGCTTACCCTCTTAAGGATAATACTGCCCTATCCACAGCAAAAATTCTGCTCAAAGAGTATTTCCCCAGGTACGGCATGCCTCGGATTGTATGGTCGGACAACGGAAGTGAGGTTGTGGGAAGCGTGATGAAGAGTGTGTGTCGTGGTTTGGGAATATCCCAGAAATTCCATAGTGCTAATCATCCTCAGTCAGCGGGTTTGGTGGAAGGATACAATGGCACCCTGAAACTAAAACTTGCTAAAATTCAGGCAACAACTGGTTTATCATGGCCTGACGCTTTGCCTCTAGCTCTCTTATCGACCAGGGCTACTGTACACTCTCGAGTAGGGCTTAGCCCATATGAGATTGTGTTCGGCCACCCTGCGAACATTTGGGGGGTTCCGAGGCCTAAAGAATTGAACAGACTTGAATATCCAATGTTAATTGATTATCTATATGATCTGACTGCTAAATTGAGTTTGATTCATCAACAGGTCTTTGAGGCTCTGCCGTCACGAACAGAGGGTCCTGGTCATCGGCTCCGACCAGGGGACTGGGTCCTCACCCGAAATTTCGGACGAAAACGCCATCTTGAGCCGAGATTTGTGGGACCCTTCCAGGTGCTACTAGCAACGAGGACGGCGGTTCGACTGGAGGGACGGAAACACTGGGTGCATGCCACCCACACCAAGAAGGTTCCGCTTCCTCTGCCGGCAGACACATGGATACGTAAAGGCTTTTCCTCATCTGAAACTGACGTTCCCCAGCGTTTTGTCCCCTTTAGCGAAGCTCAGACCATAGGGAACACTTCAGTTTTTTCTGACACCCCTGTTGATTCCTCTCAAACAATTTCCCTTCCTTCAACATTGGGGAATACAAGTACTGAACAATTGCCTGGACAATCGAACACTCTTTCGCCATCCAATCCACTGTTTGAGGATCAGACTCGACCCGGGAGAAGTCGATACTTTCTTCGACCGCGCGTTAAGGACAAATAAAAGAGTTCTGATTTTTATTCCTTTTTTTGAATTTACAGTACCCCTCAGTTGTCATGAACATTGTGGACATTATATATTGTGTTTATCTTTTCTTTTCATGCAGCTAAGAGACTATTATTGAATTGATTCGAATTCATTTAACCTATCATCTGGGTTGGCCGTAGGGCCGTGCGGGTACTTCCTTCTGTTTAGCAGCTATCGACACTAGGTCGGTTTCTTTTGTCGATTTCTGGGAACTCCTGGGAATTGGCAACCGCTACTCAGAACGAAGTGCGTCAAGAACGTCACGGACGGTTTTTTAGAGGATGGACTTCTCGAAGCTGTCGGAAAGAGAGAAAATGTTGACGCAAAGATCAAAAGTGTTTTGTACAAAATGTTTTCTATTTCATATCTTTATGTTGTTCCTAACCGTTTCAATGCTACTGGTGGGTGGAGGATATTTTGGGATTCAATTATTATTACCTTCCATTTCACCTACTCCTCCTTCCTATAATCTGAATTTCGCTTCCACTGTTTCTCCACATTCCTTTCATCTCCTGCCCCAACATGAACAAGTCAGACGTGCAGAATTTAGAAACAATTCCTTTGTGCAACTTTTGCATCAGCACCAGTTGGTGGTAAATACAACAAACTGTTGGGTGTGTGGGCTAATGCCGCATACCATGGACAGGGGTATCCCATATTTGGTTCTTCCGTACAGCCCCCAAGGGTCAGCTCGGGCATTCCAAACCATGTTCCGTAGTGCACTAGATTCTTACCCCCATCGAGAGCCACGCTCAGCAAACTTTGGTCCTGGCCCGTATCACAAGTCTCTAATGATAGCTATTGCCGATCTAGATAGAGATATCTTCGATACGTCACTTATCCCAGGAGAAGAGGTGCAAACCTATAAGTACCTTAGTGAGGCTGAGTATAGTATATCAGTGGGTGATAGGCAGCTTAAAAGCTCATCTCCAATCTGGATTGTACCTCACCTAGGCCACTTTTGTCTGCGAGGTCGTGGCCGAAATCCAAGAGCCCAGCTTGGGAAGAGTGCTTGTGTGGATACTTACGTTCTACCGATGCTCTCTTCCCCTGTCTTTCTGACTGCCAAGGGTACCTATTTTGTATGTTATGACCGAGCATACACGTGGTTACCTCATGACTTCTCAGGTACCTGCTACATTGCAAATCTCTTGCCCCCGACTTTCACTGTTGCTGCCGACTATCACAAAACCAGAGTTGTGAGAGGTGTCATTAGTAAAGAGGATACTTCCGGCCAAGAAGCGGGAGACTTCTTCAAGGGTTTTCTACCGTTTTGGGGCCCTATGGTCAATAGCAGAAATCTGAGACAGTTAACTCGTGTAGTAGAGTCAACTGCTAACATAACTGCAAGCGCCCTTGGTAATCTGACAGCAGAGCTTCAAGCGGATAGGCTTATGACGTTACAGAACCGTATGGTACTGGACGTTGTTCTAGCAGATAGAGGCGGTGTGTGTAAGGTCATCCATTCGAGCTGCTGCATATTTATACCTGATAACGCTCCAACGGTTTATCAAGCCATCTCCAAGTTGCACAAAATCTCGGAGTCCATACACGAGGACGAAGGAGATTGGACGCTTCTAGGATGGTTTTGGGGACTAATGTCGACTTGGGGTTGGAAGATTCTGATGATTACAGGGGTTGTTGTGACATTTCTGTTCACGTGTTGTCTGTGTGTACAGTGTGGTCCTGCCTTATGTGGCCTTTGCGCTACAACGTGTATAAGAAGGCCATTTGTTACCAAAGAGGCATTGATGGATAGAATTATGCTCCAACAACATCTGAATGATCTGATGAATATCGAGATCGACTCCGACTTCGACTAGTTCTTGCCTACATGAGGGCAAAAGGAGCGTCTGAGGTTCTGTGAGAATCGTTACGGTGTTCCGGGCATGAACGAATACGGGCAAGTAAGGTATCTATGAACCGTAAATGACGTGTTCAGTAAGTGTACGCGTTTTCACTACACTACCTGGCATGGTTCGCCTTATTTACGTGTTTCTAAATCTGGACCCTTGGGTTCCATTTTAGATACGGCATCCAATTTGTTTCTTGCCCTCACGTAGTCAGCGAACAGGCAACTGTCCGCATCGTGACCTTCTAGTTCCCAAGCTTTACGGAAGAAGCATATTCCTTTCATGCGTCTTTTATAACTAGGGGAAGGACACTGCTAAGGCAATTGCCTCCGATCGAAGGTGATTCTGCCCGGTCGGTCTATTGTTTCAGCCTCGCACATGCTGGGATCAAGCCCTTTTAAGCTACGATTACGCATCCAATATTAACTTCGCGCTATCTCTTCCCTGCTGTCTGACTTCCTTGCAGCTGTTCTTGTCTCTTTCTCTTGCTTATTTACAACTCAAGTGGAATGTACCTAATGGTGAGAAGATGTGCTTTTACAGTTGGAACTGGTGATGTTAATGTAATTATGTTCCGGGGTTCTGAATACATGAAAGCGACCCTTTTTGAAGCCTTTTTGTGGGAACTGGGTTGTAACCTTTTGTTCACATGTTGTGCAATGGTAAAATCTTGTATAAAAGAGAGCGACTCACATATGCAATTTGAAGCAGACTCTCAGAACTACATGTTGTTGTACTTCTCGTGACTTTTGCCTCCCTGCAGTAATAAACGCTGATCTTTGACGCCGAAGGAAGTCTCCCGTGTCTCTGTCTTTAGTGCGCCAGAACAGGTATCCCACGAAGGTTTTAGGTGTTGTTCCCTGGCACCGCTGGGCCTTAAATAGTCCAGTCCTTCAGAATAAACAGCCCGTGATTAAAAGTCCAAGCACCAGCATGCCTTCATGAATCCACTTGGGCGTGGCACGTAACAATTAGTGCATGCGTTTAAAGGCTTGGGGCAATGCTAATCCGTTTCAACCTGCTTTCCCCCGAAGAAGGAGTCGCAAGACTTTGAAACACGTTGGGATGTTATGTTAACTCTGGACTGAGCAAGCTGATGAAAATATAATTCGTGGTGCAAGCTGCTCTGCTGCTGGTTGGTTCTTACCTCAGGGCACCTTTGATGAATCTTAATGTGGCGGTCCTGCCACAGAGAACCTGCCACTGCCTGTCGGGTGGGGCCTGGCAACGGAAAGAATCTTCACGTCGATACCAAGGCGTAGCAGATTGAACATTGAAATCAACAGCAGCCTCGGCCTGGGGGCCCACTGGGGTGTTTAATTTTTTGTTTTATTGGGAGTGTTAAAACAGACCCCACAGGGGGAATAAACAGCCCGTGATTAAAACTACAAGCACCAGCATGCCTTCAAGAATCCACATGGGCGTGGCACATAACAATTAGTGCATGCGTTTAAAGACTTGGGGCAATGCTAATCTGTTTCAACCTGCTTTCCCCGAAGAAGGTGTCGCAAGACTTTGAAATGCGTTGGGATGTTATGTTAACTCTGGACTGAGCAAGCTGATGAAAATATAATTTGTGGTGCAAGCTACTCTGCTGCTGGTTGGTTCTTACCTCAGGGCACCTTCGATGAATCTTAATGCGGCGGTCCGGCCGCAGAGAACCTGCCACTGCCTGTCGGGTGGGGCCTGGCGACGGAAAGAATCTTCACGTCGATACCAAGGCATAGCAGATTGAACATTGAAATCAACAGCAGCCTTGGCCTGGGGGTCCACAGGGGTGTTTAATTTTTGTTTTAATGGCAGTGTGAAAATGGACCCCACAGGGGGAATAAACAGCCTGTGATTAAAACTACAAGCACCAGCATGCCTTCATGAATCCACTTGGGCGTGGCACGTAACAATTAGTGCATGCGTTTAAAGGCTTGGGGCAATGCTAATCCGTTTCAACCTGATTTCCCCCTAAGAAGGAGTCGCAAGACTTTGGAACACGTTGGGATGTTATGTTAACTCTGGACTGAGCAAGCTGATGAAAATATCATTCGTGGTGCAAGCTACTCTGCTGCTGGTTGGTTCTTACCTCAGTGCACCTTTGATGAATCTTAATGCGGCGGTCCGGCCACAGAGAACCTGCCACTGCCTGTCGGGTGGGGCCTGGCGACAGAAAGAATCTTCACATCGATACCAAGGGTTGGCAGATTGAACATTGAAATCAACAGCAGCCTCGGCCTGGGGGCCCACTGGGGTGTTTAATTTTTGTTTTAATGGCAGTGTGAAAACGGATCCCACAGGGGGAATAACCAGCCCGTGATTAAAACTACAAGCACCAGCATGCCTTCATGAATCCACTTGGGCGTGGCACGTAACAATTAGTGCATGCGTTTAAAGGCTTGGGGCAATGCTAGTCCGTTTCAACCTGCTTTCCCCCGAAGAAGGAGTCGCAAGACTTTGAAACGCGTTGGGATGTTATGTTAACTCTGGACTGAGCAAGCTGATGAAAATATAATTTGTGGTGCAAGCTACTTTGCTGCTGGTTGGTTCTTACCTCAGGACACCTTTGATGAATATATATATATATTCACTGAAAAAACCATAGGTTATATACCATATATAGTTAGGAATTAGCATTTAAAAAACCTTATTTTACTCACACAAAACCATTGAAATTCCATATATAGTTAGTTGTACTAACTATATATCGCGCACCCGCAATCCACTGCTGATCATGTCACATATTACATCATTCATGACATGGTCAGTGACATCACTGATGACATCACGGATGACATCTCAAATGACATCACTGATGACATCACTGATGACATCTCAAATGACATCACTGATGACATCACTGATGACAACATCCAGTGACTGTATGTTTCTGTAAAGTTAAAATATGTCTTACATATTGAAGAATGAGTGGATGTAGAAGTGTCTGAACAAAGGATTTAGTAGGTGCATGACTGACTGTATGAGTGAGTGATTAAATGTGTCTCACTGAGTGCATGGGTTAGTGACTAAACTGTCTTAATTTGTGCATCATTATGTCTGTTGTTGTGTAAACTGCTGCATGTGTTGATCAGTAGCTATATGATTAACTATATGGGTTATTGATTGGTTGCCCAATTATTTGTATGGGAGACTGAGAGTGTGTATGGGTGGCTGGGAGGTGTATGACTCTCTGCATAGATGTATGGGCTCAAAAGTGCATGTGGAAACAGCTGTATTGGCGGTTGACTGTGTGCATGACTGTATTGGTGAGTGAATAGATATCTCAGTGCTACATGTCAAAGTAAGTACATATGTAAAATACAGTACATGTGAGAGTTGACATATATAAATAAATGTGCATAAGAGTCAGTGAATGTGTGAGTGGCTGTATGGATCATTGTGAACTTGTATCCAGGATTGTATAAGTGAGTAAATATGTTTTAGTATATGTTTGAATAAGTAAGGTGTGTTTAACTGTATAGTTAAGGAAATGGAGGTGTGATTGATTGTTTGCATGACTGACTAGGTGTGTGTGTAACTTCATGGATGAGTGACAATCTGTGAGTCTGTGTTTACACTGAGTGTATCTAAGGTTATATTAGAGTCTGAAGAGGTTCATCGTATTATCACATGAATGATGTCATCAGTGATGTGATCAGTAATGTCAAATGAGATGTCATCAGTGATGTCATCAGTGATGTCATTTGAGATGTCATCAGTGATGTCATCAGTGATGTCATTTGAGATGTCATCAGTGATGTCATCAGTGATGTCACTGACCATGTCATGAATGATGTAATATGTGACATGATCAGCAGTGGATTGCGGGTGCGCGATATATAGTTAGTACAACTAACTATATATGGAATTTCAATGGTTTTGTGTGAGTAAAATAAGGTTTTTTAAATGCTAATTCCTAACTATATATGGTATATAACCTATGGTTTTTTCAGTGAATTTTCAAGGTTTTGTAAATGCTAATTCCTAACTATATATGGTCTATAACCTATGGTTTTTTCAGTGAATTTCATTGGTTTTTTAATAGCTAATATCAAAACCTTTACAATGTATTATTCTTTAAATAGAAAAATATTTTTTACATGTTTTTAATACAATTTTTTTTTAATTATTTTTTTTGTTTCGCTCCCGGTACGCGAACCGGTTAGCTTCCCGTTAGCTCAATCCGGAGGCGCGACCCGGTCCGCGAACCGGTAAACGTTCCTTTTGCGCACCTCTCGCGTTAGAAAACAACATCGTGACGCGTCGCGTCAGCATGACGTTTCGCGTTCTCGCGTAATACGTCATATTACGTGCTACGTTCGCGTACCCGGAAGCGCAGCGGTACGCGAACCGGAAGCGATCCGCGGCGCGGCGCCGACCGCGTAACGTAAACACAGCAGGTCATGTGACTCGGTAATAACACTTTTCATTGGTTCATTTCACTTTTGGTTTCCTAATGATGTAATACTAGGTCATGTGATCTAAAATGAACACTTTTCATTGGTTTAGAACTTTTGCTTTTCCCAAATGATGAAAACCCCTCCTTCTTTCCTCACTCTGACTTTCATCTTGGTGAGAGAAAGACCCTTTATTTACACTTTGACATGGCTTCATTAGTAGCTTCAGCTGGTGCTAACCCACCACCTCCACCAAATCCAAGAAAGAGAGGACCACCTGCAGAAGTAATTTTGCAAGAAGAGGAAGAACAGGAAGAGGAGGAAGAGGAGGAAGAGCCAAGGTTTTTGCCAGAGGAGCCCAGGAGGTACAATCGAAAGGAGAATTACATTTGGCAATTCTATAGAATTCCTGAGGGGCAAAAAAAAGTGAATGCACGCTACGTGTTTTGCCGTATATGCGGTGATAGATTGTCAAGGGGAACTGATAAAAAATACAGTTACGGCAATCACACTATGCATCGGCATATGAGTAGGTGGCACCCAAATAATTATAGTGCTGCCCAGCTACGTGATGAGCAACAAAATCCCCTCCCAATGGCAAGAAGATCGGTTGTTCCAGAGGTGTCGGGACCAGAGGCGAGGGAGATGATCGCAAACATCCAAATGTTGTTTGGGCACGTAAAGCAAGTGTGCGTGGAATGTGGCGATTTCATCTGCTACAGGGAAAGTAGCATCACTTTGATTTTGCGAGCTATTCAAAATCATGTTAATGTTTGTACGAAACGCCCCAAAAAATAAATTTTTTTTTTTTTGTTGCTCCTGTTGAGCCCTTTACAATGGATCGTTTTTGTTTCCCCCCCCCCAAAAAAAACCAAAAAAAATTTAAAAACGTTCAGAAAATACAAAAAAAGTAAAAAAATGTTCAAAAAATACAAAAAAAAATATAAAACAACAAAAACATTAAAAAAAAAGTTCTTTTCAGAACTACCTCCCCATTATAAAAAAAATTGGTAGAATATTTAGAACTCTGCCAACCTCTATTTCTCTTAGTTCGCTCCCCGGAGCGCTACCCGGTACGCGTACCGGAAGCTAACCAAAAAAAATATTTTTAAAAAAAAAGAACAGTAAGTATAAGGTAAGCAAACAGACAGTTATGTGAAAAGAAAGACAGCGCTAGGGAGTAAACAAGAGATACTGTTACCTACAATCCACTGCTGATGATGTCACATATTACATCATTCATGACATGGTCAGTAACATCAACAGCAGTGGATTGTAGGTAACAGTATCCTTAGTTTACTCCCTATAGCTGTCTTTCTTTTAACATAACTGTCTGTTTCCTTCCCTTATAGTTACTGTTCTTTTTTTTAAAAAAATTTTTTGATCAGTCATAAACAGTGACATTAATAGAAACAGAGAGAGTGAACAAGAGTGAAGAACTATGGTCCTCCTCAGCCACCCTCAGAAAACCAAGGGGGTCAAGATACATCTACCGTGCCCCCTTCTACCCATTCTGAACATTATTTGCCCTCCATCTTGTATCTTGATTCGACCGAAACACAAAATGGTGGACTCCCATAACGCTGCTGGTTTGCGAACCGGGCCACTTCCCGGGAAGCGGTCCAAAAAAAAAGGTGGGAAAGTAATTCACAGACACTAAGAGTAATAGAGATGGAGTGAGTGAACAAGACTGAGGAACTATGAGAACAGAGGGACTGAGAAAAAGAGTGGAAGGAGTTGAGTAAGTAGGTAATAGAGAAAGGAATGAGGAAAGTAGCAAAGGCAGGAAACTGAGGGTTAAAGAAGTGAAGCAGTGGATCTAATAGTAGGTGAATGTGATAGAAATGTAACGAAAAGAGTACAACTATTTACCTTATAATTGCCGTTAAATTAATCACTTTTTATTTTTATACTTTCAATCTGTGAAAGAGAGAACCAACATTTGAAAAATATTAAAACATGTATTTAAAAATTACAAAAGACAAGGGAAAAGATTGAAGGACAAATAGTTTTTCAACAACTTTGACACTGACAGAAGCTTCTGCTTCTCCAGGTCCCCTACACAATCCTAAAGATATACATTTTAAACTAACAGTATCTTGATGCAGATGAAGTGAGGCCTATCTTAAAACATGGTGCATCTTTTGCATTGCTCTTGTTTCAGAAAAGTGTCGCTTCAGGATGCCAATAACATGTCTCCTATCCAGAGATTTGTTTGAGGTGAGGCCTACTCAGAGTTCAAGATGAGATTTACACTTGTTGAAGTGTACAGAGGAGATAATATCTGTGAAAGTCTACCAATGAAGTGAGTCATGTCCACTGCACTCTTCAACAAAGTAGAAACCTCCTATGTTTCCCTGGACAGACCTAAACTTGATCTGCACAATGTGATTCATAATGATAGGAAACACAGGTGATGTAATTGAAATATGTGCAATTTATTTTGCTCATTTCACAATCACATCACTTGTGTTTCCTTTGCTTAGGTATCTCATTGTGCAGATGTAGTCCAGCATATGAAAGAATACGTAGAAGTGCAGCACTGCATGCAATAAATTTAACACTTACAGAAAACTCACCTTCTCCATGCCTCCTACACAGTTCTACATATACATCATAAATGCAAACAGTATAGAATTAATTATACATGTTAAATGGTTTATTTTTGCTGTTCTCAGAATGTATCAAAATTCACTAAAAACAGTGACTTGAAGGTATTCATCATGTAACAGCGGGGAAAAAAAAACACAATCAAAATGATTGTGTTTAAAAAACCCATACAACATCAGAAATCAAAATTCAGAACTCCTTAAAGTTAACTTACTTTCCATGACGTCCAAGGATGTCCTATGAACAGCTTACACTCTTTTGTGCTGTTATTACTTTCAGCCCGCCACTTTCTGAAAGAAAACCTCCATCGTTTTTAAAAACACGTTACATGCAATAAATGACTTCTTGCTCTCTACCACTATTTTCCACAAGGCCAAATCTAGTCAGAGCTATTTATAACTCTTGGATTTCTTGTAAGCCAATCCCATCATTTGGCATTTCCGCAACTTTCACAATTAAAATGTTGAAGATCATTTTCACAATCCTGGAATAGTAATATCTTCCCCTTCTTGCTCAGTCATGTTCTACATTTCCTATGACACTGATACTGCTTAATATGAAGCAGACTTACACTACCTCTATGACTACTACAATTATTTAATTCTCTACATCACTTTTAATCACAAAGCAATGTAAAACAGTAGACAGCATTGCAGACTTACATTCCCTCTACTCCATGTTTTGATTGGCTGCTTCAATTAGCTTATAAAAAGAAACAGTTTTTCTGAACTCATTCAAAGTGCACATATATCTCCATGATGTCCAGTCCTATGATTAGAAGTTATGTCTCTGAACTACACTTATCCTCAAGGCCAAATTGTGTAGGAGCCATTAGAACTTCTTGAAATTCCACAGAGCACATCCCGAGATTATTTCCCTAAAATTTTGGTTTTAAAAACATCAGGTAAGAGTTTTTAAGGTCATACGGCAATTTTTTTTTGAAAACTAAAACAGAATCATTGCAGAATGACCAGCCATTTCTAGACTTTAAATAAGCTGTGTAATGTCCTGATGTTATTGAAGGGCCGTCATGATATATAATTGCTGTAGTTACAAAAGTCCTTCCTGATATTGACAACTGCGAAGCTACAAAATTTTTTATTAAAGTTGTCAATTTTGTTCCATCAGTCCTACATCGTTGGAACATTAAAATGACGTACTGGCCATATGTTCGTATAAATAATGTGGACATCATTTCAGATTTACATTGGCTACACTCCATGTTGTGATTAGCAGCTTTTACTAGCTTATTAAAGGAGACTGATTTACTGTCTGGCAAAGTTAAATATATAAATCTTTCTGAGTCTACACTAGTAGTACTTGATACCATACAGTTCTCGCAGTCATGCTGCCATTGATAAGAAAGCCCAAACAGCTGATCTACATCTACACCTTCAGCATGTAATACATCAAGCATATACATTAAAAACTCCTGACAATCTTGCTGAATATTTTGAGAGAATTGTGTTTGGCCTGAACATCTATCTAACAGATTTCGAATTTCAGACACACTTTCTATGTTTCTTCTATCAGTGGTACATTTCTCTAACACAGAATTTAACAAACTGCAAAATCTTTGATCAGAATTGACCACAATCTCTTCTTTTACATTTTTTAGAGAAAACAAAACATTAATTACTACATTAGCATAGCAGTTGACACCAGAACTGTTTTCAAACTGAAAACCAACAACATCTTCAACAGAATCCTTTTTGTTTCTGCTTGTAATTTTAGGTTCATTCACTTTTTGTCTTTTTGCTACAACCTCCCCAGTATTGTTCTCATTTCTTCGTTTCCGGCCTACCAGACGTTTCTCAAACAAAGGAAACTGAGGCAAATGTGGCGCATACTCTCTTCTTAACCTATTGTATTCCTTAACACAATCTAGATCTGCACAAATGTTTGTGACATCACACTCAATCAAGTACAATCCCGATAAAGTTCTAACTCGTGACAATGCCACATATGCCATACCCTCCTTGAACACAGAACTGCCAATATTCACCAATGCACTGTCTACACTTAAACCTTGCGATTTATGGATTGTCACCGCATATGCCAAGCAAACAGGGAACTGCTTACGGCGAACATATAAGTCTTTTACAAGCAAAAATCTAGCAGAACAACGAGCAATTAGCTGTACTTCCTCAATGCCATCAAATTTAATTTTTAAAAATTCAATTCCATCTCTATTTCTGTATTTCACAAAATCAACAACATTACCCATTGATCCATTTACCAGACCTCTTTCAACATGTAAATTCCTTCTTAAAATTATACGGCAGTTCAAGCACACATTCAGAGTCTTTTCAAAACCTGCAGTTTTAGATATACTCTTCTCTAATGAATCCAATTTAGTTTTCAGATTCTCAGACAAAATAATTGTTGATCCCATATGCTCTACTCTATCAATAGCTTCCAGTTTCACAATCTCTTGCTTTTCTAAATGCAACATTTTGTTATTAAATTTGGCACATTCTGCAAGAGTTGGCATCAAACATATTCCAGATTTCTTTTCAGTAATTTTCTGAAAAATATTCTCAGGCAGAACATCTTGTTCTGGATATAAATTTGACAGTAATCGTGCATTTAAAACTTCTTTCCCATGCTCAGTCACTTTTCCAATTCTAACATCTTGTAGAATAGTCTTGTAAACTTCATCCTTCGCCTGACGCATATTTTCATGCAGTTCAGCATAATTGAAGTTTAACCATATATTGACGTTGCCAATGCTGCCTAGGCACTTCCTGGTATCTTCATGCGTGAGCATTTTGAACACAGGTTGCCCTTTCACTGGTGTCAGCTGCAGAAGATCTCCGAAAACAATGATGTGTTTGCCACCAAATAACACATCATACTCTGTTTTGAGAACTTCTTGCATCCTCAAATGCACAAAGGCAAGCATGACATTGGAAACCATGCTTACTTCGTCAATGATAAGAAGTTTCATTTTCCTCAAGATTCTTGAAACTTCAAAACAAGCATCTCCAGATAGCTTGTGATATTCTAATTTGTTGTCATGCTCCACTGGCAGCATCAGTAAACGATGTAAAGTAATCCCTTTAATATTATGTGCTGCCAGTCCAGTTGGAGCAGTGACAACACAAGACAGCGATGACTCTGTCCTTTCCTGCAAATAGCATGAAATTGCTTTAATGAGGAAACTTTTTCCAGTTCCCGCTTCTCCACTCACGTACAGTCGGACAGGCTTCAACGACGTACATGAGCACTCTTTCTTATCATGACTTAATCCATGATCAATTTGCATGGTAACTTCGTCATATATTTTCCTCTGCTCAACGTTGAGTTGCCTTTCCAACTCTTCTAAGTTAACCGCATCCTCTTGAGCATGTGTCATGGCTCTTTCCACTTCATTCATAGCAGTGGCAGCTTCATTTTCAATAAGAGGTCCTCCTAGTGGATCCTGACTCAATGAAGCAGAACTCTGACTGTCCTGAGAACTGTCTCTGGCAATCTCGGCTGCAATCGTTGCTTCCTGCTCAATTTCCGCATTCAACATTTCTACATATTTGGGAAAAGCAGGACATTCTATGGTCTCCTTGGCGGCATTGAAAGAGTCTTCGTAACAGAGGAAATCTCCAAGCAGTTCCTCTTCTGCACGCCAAGGCTTGAAAAGTTGCAAAAGTGCTAAATAGAAAAACTCCTTTTTTTCAGGAGATTCGCCACTCAATTTTCGATGGTTTATCAAGTGGCATTTTCTTTGCTTGACCAGACATCCCTCACTTCCTATTACAGCATACACTCCTTTCTCAGTATCTTCTTTGATGTTCCTCTTGAATATGTAATTTTGCAGAACCTCATACAGACAAACATTCTCGAGGTGACTGCTTCGATTTGGATAATATGTATCTAACATGTTTGTCTTCAAAATGTCGGTACTGTTTGGCTCCTTTTCCGCCAAATACTCAATTTCCCGCACAGGTTTGAGAACTCGATTACGCGTTGCAGCAAGACCAAGACTCGCCCAAACGATACTCCTGGACTTGGCATAGAGACTTGCTGAAGACAACCGGTCAGAACATTCGTACGCTCCGATTTCTCGATGCGACAACATCTTCAGACTGAAACTGTACAACTTCTTGCTGAGGCTCTTTTCATGGGAAATGTCCTCCCACATATCCTTCAATTCTGTCTTCTCTTTTTTGGTGATGTAAGACGTCACATACCGAGCCACAGCCATACAGTTATCAGCCACAAACTGTATATCCATGTTAGCATTCCACATGGACAAAATCACCGGGTTGTAGTCGTTGATGTACTTGGACTCTTCGTTCCTCTTCAAATTGTATGTGTTTTTAGGTGATTTCTTCATCACATTATGTCGCAGCGAAGACATCAAACTGTTTACTCTTCCTTTAGAAATCACCGGTCGTGGAAAGCCGAAACGACATTTGGTATAGAACTTGTCTTTGTTTCGGAATTTACGACGGCAGTACTTTCCACATCGATGGCTTTGGAAACGCAGAACTTTTTCTCTTAGGCTTTTCTTCTCCTTTGCGTTTGGAACAGCACACGTAGAATACTGTTGGATGAAACTCATCACTGAGTCTTCTGGATCCGTTCCAAATTTAGGTGCATCCTTGATCCACAGCAACATATGTATATGAGGAGCACCTCTTGCTTGGTACTCCTTTCTCCAGAAGAAATCCAACACCTCTCCAAGAGGTGGATTCTTCTTATTCATGATGAAAGACATCATAGCTTCAAATCTATGATTGAAGTACCTACATACATTGACTGGATCCAAAGAGCACAGTTCTCCGGGTGTCTTGAATTCGATGTTATCTATGTTAGCATTTGCCTCTCGTAGAAATTGAAGTAAGTCTTCCCAGCCATACTCGGCACAACTCAGAGTGAGGAACCATGTGGGAGTACCTAAGTTCCTCAGCATACATTTTAAATCACCATGACGACGGTACCAGTACTCATTAGTACCACGCTGACACGCCATGAGATTAATCAGGTGAGAATCCAAAATACTATCTTGGACATTCACTTTATCCATAAAATCACTTGCCGAGATGTTTTGCATGTGTATACCACTTTTCAAGATGTGGTTCACTGCATATGACAGTCCAGACAGATCGCTTTCAAACAGGAGATGAAACAAATAAGGAATGCATTGTCGAAACCTAGCATCTCCTGCATACAATCGCAAAGTCCGGTATTCAGAAGCAGGAATTTGATGAGGTCGCTCATCATATCTTCCTCCCTGACCTGTTGGAAAAAGCTGTGGGAAACACCGAGCTTCCAAACTTTCCTCCCAAACACTAATGGGACTCCCTTTGGCTTGTTTCATTTGAAACAACTCAATAGCATTCCCCACGACTTCCTTGGAATGCAAAGGATGAACACTATAATGTTCATATATTTCTTCACTAGTAGAGGGTTCTACTTTCTCAATTTGACCAGCACACAAATCGCTATCCTCTTCCTCACTTACTTCCTCTTCTGCAACATATACATTCTTATAGTATTTATTATTTTTTTTCAAATACAATGTTGCCTTTTTAACTTTCCTAACATCTACTAAATCTTGCCATATTTTCTTATTCTTTGTCGGAACCCCATTAACTAAGATAACCAGAGGTTCCTCTTCCACTTTTTCTACTCCGATTGTGTTAATGTTTTTCTTCAAATCTAGAGGCAAAAAAACAACTCTTCCCTTTAATCCTCTCTGTAAATCTGATGGAGGCAATTTCCCTGTCTTTGGCTCCATTCTTACAATAGCCTGAAAGGGATGGATACTTTGAATCAAAATAGATTCATAAGTATTTAAGTCCTTCAATTCAGAAGGAATCTCAACCAATTCCAGATTATTATGAACTGCTCTAGCAGGCATCTGGTTTTGTTTTAATTTGTTACAACAATAAGTACACACACGTTGATCCAATCCCAAATCAAAACAATTTTCTACCATCAAGTATGTTGCAAAATCCTTCCATTCACTATTATTTTCCCTTTTACTTTTTGCATATAAATCCACTAACTTAGTCTGATTCTTATAATAAGTGCGTCTACAACACACACAAGTGAAATTAGGCCTCTCACTTGATTTCACGTCAAACGTCGCAATTTCCCTCTGGAAATTATCTGTACTGGAAACATGTACACTATCTTCCAAATGACCCTCTACTTCTTGCTCAATTTCAACATTCTCCTCTTTACTTCCAAAGTAACAAAACTCAATTTCTTCACATATATTCTTCACATCTATTTCAGAACCATGCAAAAGAGCAGCGCATAATTGTTTCAGCATAATTGCTGGACTCTTAGCATAATACAACATTCTAACTAATTTCCTCACTTTGTTATGATGCACTGCTAGCATCCTGAAATGATGAAAAACACTCTGGCATACTCTCCTGGAAAGACAAGCCAGTGAATGACCATGCAAACCTGTCACTTCTCTTACTCTGCAAGGATCTAATTCTTGCAACAACCTCATTTTCTGCTTCAAACTTTTTTTGTTAAATGACCGTACAAAATCACAAAGCAAATTGATGGAATCCTGTCGCACACTGCAAATACTACTACACTTCCAGGTGTACACAGGACCCTTAGCACGTCTTCCTAAAACCTCATTACCTAACAACTCTTCTGCCTCTGTTGTCACAAGTTTTTCTTTTTCAACTGGACAACCATCTTTCACTTCATAAGCACGACCACTGGTGTCAACTGCATGCACCAAATCATTATCCTGGAAATAACTCTCTTCATTAAAAAATGCCTCACAGCTTGAACTATGCATCCATTCTCCAGAAAAAACTTCACAAAAATTACTACGATTAACTATTCTCTTCCATCTACTATTTCTTTTGAAATCAAAAATTGCCTTGTTTAGCTTCCTAATTCTATTGATTATCAAAATAAATAACTTACGTTTAATTTCAAATGCCTGATCAATAACTTTCTCAACTTTTTTTTTTCTCTTATAAAAAACTAGTTTCTGTTGACCTTTCTTAATATTTTTTAACAAATTGCCAATTATCCTGTTGCGGAACATTCGTTTACGAATCTCCCTAAACTGTTGTTTCCTTCTACTATCATGCACAGATTTATCTCTTGCTCTAGGAGTAACATTTTTCATTGTCCTTTTCTTTCCATTTGATTTCCTTCTCGTGTTATGGACTGAAACATTTTCTGTAGTAATATTTTTTTTATTACAAATATTTCTTATGAAATATTTAGAGCTCTTACCCGGTGCTTTCTTCGTGGCTTGAGAAATCTTTTTGTTAGAGGACTGCTGCGTTTTTTTTTTCTCCTGCTGTCTTTGACTTTTTGCAGCCTTTATCTGTCTTTGTATTGTAGGCATATTGAAATCTTGAAATGATCTGCAGTTGAATCTGAGGAAAAATATAATAAAAAATGTTAATAAACATTATTATCAAACAGTAAATCAGTAATAGTGATCAAAAACATAACACACTACTTGACATTTTAATTTGAAGATTTTTTAGTCATTGGCAATTTTACAATACAGAAATACCAGAAAAGAAATGACATTTATATTTATGTTACCTATGCTATTTTATATGTGAATCTGATCTAATTTTATGAGCATATTTTAATATTTTATTGAAGACACTACACATAACCTGTTTTTGAAGGTGTCTTTATTTTTAAATTAAACGGTTTACCTTTTTACTTTTTATTGATTATAAATTTTAAAAATAAATGTTTATAATTCCAAAGGCTCAAGCAGGTCAGCTTCCCATCCTATATCATATAATTCGGACAAATCTGCATCCTCATCACGCTCTTCTTCATCCTCAGGATTTAAATCATCCAAAGGATCAACATCCACTGATGTTTCAATTACAAGTTCAATGATGAGGTCAAAATCAACTGATTGCAGATTGTCGCTCATGTTGAGGTTGTCTTTATCTTTAAAGAAAGATAACAACAATGAGATGTTGCAGAGTAAGAAACAAATCTCAGAGATTATAATAGTAAAATTGTTTAACAAGATTAACATTTTGCAGCTATTATTTAGCCATGTCCAGCAATGCTGAGCAGGTGAAGCCTATGTCTAATTTTTCACTGAACAGGACTCATCTCTTCTTAACCTTGCATAAGCCTCAACGACTCTGTGTCCCCTGCACATACTTAAATGTTAAAGGGCAGATTTATATTAAATGGCACATCCCCAGGCATGCACCAGTTAATGTGCACCACTGCTTTACCACCCATGGTGTGCCGCATTTACAATCAGATAGGAGAAAGCTGCGTCAAAACCCTGCGCCTGCTTGAAGCTGGCATAGATCTTGACGCAGCATTGTGGAGATGGGGCACCCCTGAGCCTTGCTGGAGCTGCATCGCACTTGCGATACAACTCCAGCAATGCGCCACCTTTACGGCACAGATGCGTCACGCATCTGTGCCGTTTTTGCCCCATGCTGCGCCGCATTGTAAATGCAGCACAACATGGGTGGCGGAACAGTGGCGCAGGATGACTGTCACATCCCTGGTGATGCGCCAGTCATCATAAATCTATCCCTAAGCTTCTTATCTTGTTACAGATGAACTGCCATATGTATCATCAAAATATTTTACATTTTCTAAATAGCGAATTTTAAGGAATAAATAGCGATTCTTTACCATTCCTAATTTGCGATGAGCAAATTGCTAATTGCAAGTTACCCATTCATTTCCATGGCCTAGGAGGCTAATATGAATGAAGGTTTAATTTGCGATTAGCAATTTGCTCATCACAAAGTAGGAATTTTTCCAAGGGTGCAGGGGTGTCTCAAGAACACCTGCTGCACCCCTGAAAAACAAATTTGGGGGCATATGGCACACATACATGCCCTAAGGGCATGTGTTGGCGTCATATGGCACCTTTTGTTTTTTTGAAAAAAAGCTTTTTGAAAAGAATTCACAAATTACCACTAATTTACCACAATAGTTTCCAAATCCTTAATGTCATTTTTACATAGTTTTTGTTTGATACATTGCATTTAAGTAGTCACAAAATTTGCAAATGCTTCAGTGCAATCGCAAAATAAGGAATAGCAAATTTTGCTACTCCTTATTTTGCATCAAAGTTGTTTGATACATACCATTTGTCTAATTAACATTCGCAAAGGCCGAAATTCATAGAATTTTGATCTTTGCAAATGCTAATTAGCTTGATACATATGGCCCCAAGTGAGGCCTGTCTTGCGACATGGTGCATCTTTTGCATCACTGCTGCTTGGGTTTTATGTGGTACGTTTTTTTTACACCATGACATATCTGCCTAAATGCATCAATTTTTAATGTTGTCACCTCATAGCAAATCTTTTGCACCACCGCTGCATCATAAAAGTGACGCACAGTGGCACAAAAAAGGCATACACCTATCATAAATCTGTCCCTAGCATTTTAAATGATTAATCCAGGATGACAATAAAGTGTGTCCTATCCAGAGATTTGTTTAAGGTGAGGCCTACTCAGGATTGCAGATTAAAGTTACGCTTGATGAAGAATACAGAGGAGATAATACATATAAAGGACTACCAATGAAGTAAGTAATGTGCACTTTATTGCGCCAGTCATCATAAATGTATCCCTAAGCTTCTTATCTTGTTACAGATGAACCACCATATGTACCATCAAACTATTTTGCATTTCCTAAATAGCAAATTTTAAGGAATAAATAGCAATTCTTTACTATTCCTAATTTGCAATGAGCAAATTGCTAATTGCAAATTACCCATTCATTTCCATGGGCTAGGAGGCTCATAGGAATGAAGGTTGCAATTTGTGATTAGCAATTAGCTCATCACAAAATAGGATTTTTTTCAAGCGTGCAGGGGTATCTCAAGAACACCCTGCTGCACCCCTGAAAAAGAAATTTGGGAGCATATGGCACACCTACATGCCCTAATGGCATGTATGGGCGTCATATGGGACCTTTTTTTTTTGTTGAAAAAAATGCTTTTTGAAAAGAATTCGCAAATTACCACAAACTAGAAGTTGGTGGTAGTTTCCAAATCCTTAATATCATTTTTTACATATTTTTTTTTTGATACATTGCATTTAAGGAATCGCAAATTTTGAATTATTGACATTTTAAGTCATTTCCACATGTGCAGTGTTTTCAAAATATAATTTGAAAATCGTTTTTGGGGAAAAGTAATGGTTTGCAAATTTATGACAAGGACATAATGGTGTATGCTTCTCTATAAGGCATTTCAGTGTCTCTGATGTCATTTTTCCCATATTACATTATAAGACCTTTCCCCATGAAGCACATTCCTTGTAAATATGCTCCCACCTGTGCATTGCGAATTTAGATTTTGACTGTTTCAGTCACATAGCCATGTTGAAAGTGACCCAAAAAAATTGCAAACGTTTTAAAATAACACATTCATGTGTCTTAAGGACATTTTAAGTCATTTCCCCATGGACAATGTTTTCTAAGTGGCACAAAAGAGGTATACACCTATCATAAATCTGTCCCTAGCATTTTAAATGATTAATACAGGATAACAATAAGATGTAGCCTATCCAGAGGTTTGTTTAAAGTGAGGCCTACTCAGGATTGCAGATTAAATTTACGCTTGATGAAGAATACAGAGGAGATAATATATGTAAAGCTCTACCAATGAAGTAAGTGATGTCTACTTCATTGCGCCAGTCACCATAAATGAATCCATAAGCTTCTTATCTTGTTAGAGATCAACCGCCATATGTATCATCAAACTATTTTGCATTTCCTAAATAGCGAATTTTAAGGAATAAATAGCAATTCTTTACCATTCCTAATTTGCAATGAGCAAATTGCTAATTGCTATTTTACCCATTCATTTCCATGGGCTAGGAGGCTCATATAAATGAAGGTGCAATTTGCGATTAACAATTTGCTCATCACAAATTAGGAATTTATTCCAAAGGTGCAGGGGTGTCTCAAGAACACCCTGCTGCAACCCTAAAAAAGAAATTTGGGGGCATATGGCGCACATAAATTTTAACAACATTCCTTTACCTCAACAACGATTTTCAAATCATAACTTCAAAACACTACACATGGGAAAATTACTTAAATTGTCCTTAAGACACATAAAAGCGTTTTTTGATTGGCTTTCCTGCATGGTAGGGTCACTTTTAACATGGCTATGTAACACAAACATTCAAAATCAAAATTTTCCATGCACAGGTGGGAGCATATTTACAAGCAATTTGCGCCACAGAGAAAGGTCTTACATTAAAATGGGAAAAATAACATCAGGGACAGTCAATTGCCTTATAAAGAACCATACACCATTATGTCCTTGTCATGAATTTAAAAACAATTCCTTTTCCCCAAAAACGATTTTCAAATCATAATTTCAAAACACTGCACATGAGAAAATGACTTAAAATGTCATTAAAACACATGAAAGCGTTTTTTGATTGCCTTTCCAGCATGGTTGGGTCACTTTTAACATGGCTATGTAACACAAACATTCAAAATCTAAATTTTCCATGCACATGTGAGAGCATATTTACAAGCAATTTGCGCCACAGAGAAAGGTCTTACACTAAAATGAGAAAAATAACATCAGAGACAGTCAATTGCCTTATAAAGAACCATACACCATTATGTCCTTGTCATGAATTTAAAAACAATTCCTTTTCCCCAAAAACGATTTTCAAATAATAATTTCTAAACACTGCACATGGGAAAATGACTTAAAATGTCATTAAAACACATGAAAGCGTTTTTTGATTGCCTTTCCAGCATGGTTGGGTCACTTTTAACATGGCTATTTAACACAAACATTCAAAATCTAAATTTTCCATGCACATGTGAGAGCATATTTACAAGCAATTTGCGCCACAGAGAAAGGTCTTACACTAAAATGAGAAAAATAACATCAGGGACAGTCAATTGCCTTATAAAGAACCATACACCATTATGTCCTTGTCATGAATTTAAAAACAATTCCTTTTCCCCAAAAACGATTTTCAAATCATAATTTCTAAACACTGCACATGGGAAAATGACTTAAAATGTCATTAAAACACATGAAATCATTTTTTGATTGGCTTTCCAGCATGGTTGGGTCACTTTTAACATGGCTATGTAACACAAACATTCAAAATCAAAATTTTCCATACACATGTGAGAGCATATTTACAAGCAATTTGCGCCACATAAATCATAATTTTCTCCTTAAAGCACACTATTCTCTATCTAAAGTAAAGAAATATTTTCTCACCTTAGCAAATACTTTGAGTTTGAAAACAGTCTAAGAAACACACCAATTTGTCTTCAGCAGAGCAAAAGGTATGCACTCCAGAGTCTGCAGCTATCAAAAGCACAGAAATGCTGTAATTCTTCACACATATTTCTCATGTCACCCAATCAAAACTCTTCCCTCACTTTTTTTCAAATGAAAACCCTTCCCCCTCTGCCCTTTCTGCCTATTTTCCATAGCAACCACCTCTTGGAAGAACTCTGGTGTTTGCAAGTTCACACAACAATGTTGCAATTGAACTCTGAACTCTCAGTGCACCTGCATATCCAGTGCATTCTTTCATTTAATGATTTTTTATTGACCACTCAAAATACATCTTTCAAAGAACACATCCGTGCACCCTAACTTTCTGTTTTCAGCAATCAAAATCCACCAATCACTGTTACTGCTTCATTAACACAGAAACTCCTCAGTTTTTTTCATTTTACACTCTCATTTTTTCAACTGCCATTTCATTGCCACACTTCATCTGACTGCAGGAGAACCTTCTCTCACCATGTTTTCTGTCTGGATTGTTGGTCATAGTTATATTCACTGGGCTCAAAGGTACGTTGAAAGCAGGAATTTACCTAACCTCAATTTACAAGATGTGGAAATTAAGTGGTTTGGCCACAGAGGATTAAAATGTCACCAATTGATACCATTGGTGAAAACCTTTATGCATTTGCCCAAACCTGACCTGTTAATTGTGCACTGTGGAGGTAATGACTTGGGCACTTTGACTGGTGTAGGTCTGGAAATGCTTTTAAAGGACACCTTTGAGCAATTAATGGCACTTTTTCCTCAGACTGCCTTGGTATATTCAAATATATGCCAAAGACAGAAATGGAGGTGGTCAAACCAATTTTGTCCACAAATTGAGAAGTCGAGGAAGCATGTAAACAAATCTGTTTCAGCTTACATGAGAGACCATGGAATGGGCTCCCTGTACAACAATAACTTGCGTTACTACATGCAAGATATCTACAGAGGAGATGGAGTTCACTTCTCAGATGAGGGCAACAGAGTTTTCACTCTGAATTTAAGAATGTGCATTGGTACCTACTTATAAGTACCTAAATGTACCATAAACCCAAAAGCTCTTCTCAGAGCTACCCTACATCTAATCACTCACAATTATTATTTTACTCTAACTTTTTTCACTAATTTTCAACAAAGTACGCTCCCTGGGGCGCTACCCGGTACGCGTACCGGGAGCTAACCTCGCGAATTTTTTTTTTAAAAATGTTTTTTTTTCGCACATATAAACCTCCTCAGCCACCCTCAGAAAACCTAGGGGGTCAAGATAACTCTACCGTGCCCCCTTCTACCCATTCCGAACATTAATTGCCCTCCATCTTGTATCTTAATTCGACCGAAACACAAAATGGTGGACTCCCGGAACGCTTAAGGTCCGCGAACCGAGGCGCTCAACGGTTCGCGTACCTGGTCACTCCCTGGGAAGATAAAGGAAATAAAAAATAATCAAAAAATCCAACAATCAATTAACATACAGCATTTGAAAAGACAATCTTTCATTTTTCATTGTAGTACGCTCCCCAGAACGCTTCCCGGTTCGCGGACCGGGCGCTAACCACGAAAAAAAACAAAAAAAATATTTATTTTTTTTTGCCCCGCGGGGCCCCTTTAAAACCTCCACATTAAACCTAGGGGGTCAACGAGGATCTACTATGCCCCCTTATAGTTATTTCCCCCTTTGTTTTGGCCTCCTCTTGTCTCTCGATCCTACCGAGAGACAAGATGGCGGCCGCTCCGGACTGTTTAGAATGTTGACAGACACCGGAGAGCCAATCAGCTTCGCTACGCGAAGTTCCGATACGCGTAAGGTCCGCGAACCGGGGCGCTGCCTGGTCCGCGCTTACAGATATATATCTTTTTTTGAACGTTAATTTCTCAAAATCCACTGCAGCACATATAATGAGACCTACAAAAGGCACATCGGGCTACCAGTCCCTACAATTTTGCCAAGTTTCGTGCAAATCCATTCAGCCGTTCGGGCTAAAAGTGAGGCTAACCGCCCTATGGAAAACTTAATGTTAAAAACACGTTTTGGGACCCCCCTTTTTTCTCGGCCCCCCCTTGACAAACCCCCCCCAAATTTTCAGGGGCTCCTCAGAAACAAAATGTTCCATTTTCCAGAAACTTTCAGCCAATTCCGTCCACAAACGCCAAAGTTATTAGACATAGAATTTTCAAAAAACCCATAGAGAAAAAATCCTAACTATATATACCTACTGGCGACCGCCAGTAGGTAATATATTACCTACTGGCGGTCGCCAGTAGGTAGTTATAGTTAGGATCTAACTTCCATATGAAATCCGCAACATTCTATTGGGAATAACTTTGGCGCCGGTGGACGAATCTTCGCGAATTTCTCCGCTCTGCTCCTTCCTTGAAAGTTTGGGGGGGATTCGTCAAGCGGGGGCCCAGATAAAAGGGGGGTCCCAAAACGTGTTTTCCCCATGTTAATTTCCATAGGGCGGTTGGACTCACTTTTAGCCCGAACGGCTGAATGGATTTTCACCAAACTTGGCAAAATTGTAGGGACTGGTAGCCCGATGTGCCTTTGCTATGTCTCAAGATATGTGCTCCAGTGGATTTTGAGTAATTTAGGTAAAAAAATATATATATATATCTATAAGCGCGCCCCGGTACGCGCCCCGGTACGCGCACCGGGGCGCGTACCAGCGCGCTACACGAGTTCAAGAGCGGAAAGCTGATTGGCTCTCGGGTGTCTTGTCAACATTCCAAACAGTCCAGAGCGGCCGCCATCTTGTGTCTCGGTAGGCTTGAGACACAAGAGGTGGCAAAAACAAAGGGGAAATTACTAAAAGGGGGTAGGGTAGACCCCCCCTGACCCCCTAGGTTTGATGTGGGGGCCATAAAAGGGCCCTGGGGGGCAAAAAAAAAAAACGGTACGCGCACCAGGGAGCGTACCGGGGAGCGTACCATGGGGAAAACCTAGTGAAACAGTAAAATAATAATTTAAAGTGCTTAGAGGTAGGGTAGCTCTGAATAGAGTTGTTGTGTTGTGTGGGTGATTTAAGTACCAACATGTAGGTACCAATGCAGAGTCTTAAATTCAATGTACACCTTTTTTTCTGTAAATATCTTGCATGTTGTTACAGAAGTTATTGTGGTATATGGAATCCATACCTTAGTCTGTCAGGAAAGCAGAAACAGATCCTTTAAGCACTCCCTGAGAAGACCTAGGGGATCATGGGTAGTCTACCCTGCTCCCTTATGATGTTTTAAAATTGCACAGTATACTGTAAGTTTCACTTTATATTATAATATAAATATAATCATTTTGGTAGTACTTCATGAATTACATATAAAAATGAATAATGTCTGAAACAATTTTTAATTATGAAATAAAAATTTATTGGTTAGAATTTTCATAGTTTAATAAAACTTCCAGCATTAGTTCACCTGGAATCTCCTCAAAATTGCATGATTCAATCTCTTGTAAACAGTCAATAAATTGTTGGTCCAAAGACTCATCCATAAAATCATCGTCAACAAAATCTTCATTAAGAATCTCCTCATTTGTAATCTCGAAAGAAACATTGATGTTTTCTTGTTCCCCTTCCATTTTCTTGCTGTAAATTGCATAAAAAATAACTATATCAGTAGAGTTAGGGCAATGTTGGGTTTAAATTCAGACAGGTAATTCTGATTTTTTTTAACAGTGAAGTTAACTTTGGGCAGTGTATGGTATCAGGCAGGAAGTAGAAATATAAAAAAGTGCCTGTGAAGACGCATAAGTAAATTCATAATTATAGCAGAGAAGCCTAAGTCAATCCATAAATATAACAGAGGAGCCTATCTCAATCTATAACTATAACAGAGGGACAGTAAATAACTATCAGAAAACGTTTTTACAAATTAACTTAAAGTGCCCCTTACAAATTAACAACTTACTTTATAGAGAGGTGAAGAAGAAAAAATGCGAAAATCCTTTCAAGATGTACCTCAGGTAGTTGTAGTCAAAATGGATGTGTTTCCCTCTTTTTTCTTTTATATTCATGTACATAACCAATCAAATGTCAGGAAATAATATTAGAAAATGAAAGTAACATTTTAATTGGTTGTAAATTCTAACACTTCATATGTGTTTTTGTCATGTAATTTACCTCAGGATATTTAGACAAGGCTACAGGCCAAATGGCTCAATGGAATTCCATCACATTTGGGAAAATGGTAGGGACTGGTATGTAGTATGGCCTATTCTATATTTGGTGAACATCTCTACAGAGGTTTTTATGTAAATTAACTTAAAAAAATTTTTGGGAGCGCTTACCGGTGAGCGCCCCAGTACGCGTACCTGTAGCGCTACGGAAGTCCTCCATCTTGTGTTTCGGAAGAATTGAGACACAAGATGGAGGACAAACAACGTTGGGAATGGGTAAAAAGGGCCACAGTAGACATCCCCTGACCCCCTAGGTTTTCTGAGGGGGTCTTAGGAGGCCCATATAGGCCAAAACAATTTTTTTTTTTCGCGGGGGGAGCGCCCGGTACGTGCACCGGGAAGCGTACCGGGGAGCGTACTTTGGTGAAAAGCAGTGAAAAAAGTTAGAGTAAAGTAATCATTTTGCGTGATCAGAGGTAGGGTAGCCCTGAAAAGAGCTTTTGGGTTCTGTGGCTTATTTAGGTACCTACAAGTAGGTTCCAATGCACAGTCTTCAATTCAGGAGGAATATTCTATTCCCCTCATCTGAGAAATGCACACCATCTCCTCTGTAGATATCTTGCATGTTGTAACGCAAGTTATTGTTGTATATTGAACCCATTCCATAGTCTCTCATGTAAGCAGAAACAGATTTATTCACATGTTTCCGTGCTTTCTCAAATTGTGGACAAAATTGGTTGGACCACTTCCATTTCTGTCTTTGGCATATATTGGAATATACCAAGGCAGTTTGTGGAAAAAGTGTCATCAATTGCCCAAAGGTGTCCTTTAAAACCATTTCCAGACCTACCCCAGTCAAAGTGCCTAGGTCAGTTCCACCACAGTGCAAAATTATAAGGTCAGGGTGTGGCAGATGGTGAAAGGTTTTCACCAATGGTATCAATTGATGACATCTCAATCCTCTTTGGCCAATCCACTTGATGTGCACATTTGGTAAATCAAGGTTGTGAAAATTTCTGAGAGCTGCATACCTTTGAACCCAGTGGATGTAGCTATGTCCAATAATCCAGACAGAATACATGGTGAGAGGAGGTTCTGGTGCAGTCAGATGAAGTGTAGGAATAAAATGGCAGTTGGAACAGTAGGAGTTTGCAAAAACAAAACTGTGGAGTTTCAGTGCTCTTGAATCACAAGCAAAGATTGGTGGATTCAGATAGTTGAAAACTGAAAGGTAGGGTGCATGGTTCTGTTCCGTGAAAGAAGTAATTTGAATGGTTAAGAAAAAGTCATTTAAAGAAAAATTGCACCTGATAAGCTGATGTATTGAGAGGTCAAACATCCTTGCTGAGTTCATTTGCAACATTGTAGAATAAACTTTTAACCCTGAGAGCTCAGTGAGGAGGGAGTTGCTATGGTAACAGGTAGAAAGGGCTGAGGGGGGGCAGGGTGTTGGTTTGAAAATAGAGAGGGAAGAGTTTTGATTGGTTAACATGAGGGATATGTGTGTAGAATTAGAGGTTTTCTGAGCCATTCATGGTTGCAGTGTCTGGAGTCCATACCTTTTGCTCTGCTAAAGAAATATTGGTGTGTGTATCTGACACTGTTCTCAATCTGCCAAAGCATTTGTAAAGGTGAGTTATGATTCATTTAAAATAAATAGAGAGTTCAGATTAGGAAGCACATTGAGCTTCTTTGCTGTTGGTTTGTGTCATGCTTTTTGAAAATGCATGGTATCAATATTTGCAAGATAGAGGATTTGTATTTTGTGAAATAGTGAGGTTTTAGTAGTGAAATTGAATGCTTCTACATAGGACCTGCGCTCTGTTTCTAAAATGTTATTTAAAAAACGATTTTAGGGCAAATCAATGGGTTTCAGTAGTGAAATTGAATGCTTGTACATAGGACCTGCGCTCTGTTTCAAAAATGTTATTTAAAAAACGATTTTAGGGCAAATCAATGGGGTTCAGTAGTGAAATTGAATGCTTGTACATAGGACCTGCGCTTTGTTTCTAAAATGTTATTTAAAAAACGATTTTAGGGCAAATCAATGGGTTTCAGTAGTGAAATTGAATGCTTGTACATAGGACCTGCGCTCTGTTTCAAAAATGTTATTTAAAAAACGATTTTAGGGCAAATCAATGGGGTTCAGTAGTGAAATTGAATGCTTGTACATAGGACCTGCGCTTTGTTTCTAAAATGTTATTTAAAAAACGATTTTAGGGCAAATCAATGGGTTTCAGTAGTGAAATTGAATGCTTGTACATAGGACCTGGGCTCTGTTTCTAAAATGTTATTTAAAAAACGATTTTGGGGCAAATCAATGGTTTTTATATTTTTGAGAAGGAATAAATAGTGTGTGCATGATTAAAAAAAAATATTTGAACCTTTTACAATCATGTCACCTGTGTTACCTCAGATTAGGAAGCACACTGACCTTCTTTGCTGTTGGTTTGTATCATGTTTTTTGATAATGCTTGGTATCTACATTTGCAAGATAGAGGATTTGTATTTTGTGAAATAGTGAGGTTTCAGTAGTGAAATTGAATGCTTGTACATAGGACCTGCACTCTGTTTGTAAAATGTTATTTAAAAAAGGTTTTTAGGGCAAATCAATGGCTTTTACATTTTTGAGAAGGAATAAATAGTGTGTGCATGATTACATAAAAATATTTGAACCTTTTACAATCATGTCACCTGTGTTACCTCAGATTAGGAAGCACACTGACCTTCTTTGCTGTTGGTTTGTATCATGTTTTTTGATAATGCTTGGTATCTACATTTGCAAGATAGAGGATTTGTATTTTGTGAAATAGTGAGGTTTCAGTAGAGAAATTGAATGCTTGTACATAGGACCTGCACTCTGTTTGTAAAATGTTATTTAAAAAAGGTTTTTAGGGCAAATCAATGGCTTTTACATTTTTGAGAAGGAATAAATAGTGTGTGCATGATTACATAAAAATATTTGAACCTTTCACAATCATGTCAACTGTGCTACCTCAGATTAGGACGCACACTGACCTTCTTTGCTGTTGGTTTGTGTCATTTTTTTGGTAATGCTTGGTAGGAATGTTTGCAAGAGAGAGGAAATGTACTTTGTAAAATAGTGAGGTTTCAGTAGTGAAATTGAATGCTTGTACATAGGACCTGCGCTCTGTTTCTAAAATGTTATTTAAAAACGATTTTTAGGGCAAATCAATGGCTTTTACATTTTTGAGAAGGAATAAATAGTGTGTGCATGATTAAATAAAAATATTTGAACCTTTCACAATCATGTCACCTGTGTTACCTCAGATTAGGAAGCACACTGAGCTTCTTTGCTGTTGGTTTGTGTCTTTTTTTTGGTAATGCTTGGTAGGAATGTTTGCAAGAAAGAGGAAATGTATTTTGTAAAATAGTGAGTTTTCAGTACTGAAATGGAATGCTTGTCCATAGGACATGTGCTCTGTTTCTAAAATGTTATTTAAAAAACGAGTTTAGGGCAAATCAATGGCTTTTACATTTTTGAGAAGGAATAAATAGTGTGTGCATGATTAAATAAAAATATTTGAACCTTTCACAATCATGTCACCTGTGTTACCTCAGATTAGGAAGGACACTGAGCTTCTTTGCTGTTGGTTTGTGTCATTTTTTTGGTAATGCCTGGTAGGAATGTTTGCAAGAGAGAGGAAATGTATGTTACCTGTGTTTCCTCAAATTAGGAAGTGGATTGTGCAGATGAGGTGAGGCATGTCCAGGGATGCAAAGGAGTTGAGGCCTGTGTCCATGAGTGCAATGGAGAGGACTTACCTCCTCTGACCCTTAGACAAGCATTATCTAATCTGTGCCCCTTGGACAGCCCTCAATACATTGAGTATAATTGATGGTAACAGGGTGCAGATGAGATGAGGCGTGCCCAGGGGTGTAGATGAACTGAGGCCTGTCTAATGGTGCAGATGAGTTGAGGTCTATTCAGGGTTGCAGATGAGGTGAGGATTGTCCAGGGGTGCATAGGAGGTGATGCCTGTGTTGAAGAGTGTAGTGGAAGAGAGGTCTGTCCAGGGGTGAAAAGGAGGTGAGGGCTGTGTCTAAGAGTGCAGTGGGGGATAGGCTTCATGAAGTGCACTCTTAGACACCGGCCTCACCACCTATGCTCCCCAGGACAGGCCTTACCTCATGTGTACAATCTGCTTACTAATCTGAGGAAACACAGGTGATATGATTGTGAAATGTGCTAATATATTTTTTTAATCATGCAGATACTATCTAATCCTTGTCAATAATGTAAAACCAATTCATGTGCCTGAAATATTTTTATAGAATAACATTTAAAAAACAGAGATAAGGTCATATGTATAAGCATTATAGTGTTTATATTGTTTACTTATTGTCATTACTTTGTTGTTTGGTAATAGTGGTCTATAATGTTTTTTTTTTGTTTACCACAGATTGAAATCAAGATTTCAATAGTAAGGAAATATGCCCTCAAGGCAGAGGAGAAGGAAAGATGCTAAGCGGAAAAAAACAAAAACAGCAATGGAATTAAAGCAGTCTCCTACAACAAATACTTCACAAAACGCGAAAAAAGCTCCTGGTAAGACAACTAAGTCTTTTTTTCGGAACATATGTAGATAAAAAAAAAAATAATATACATGTGAATTTACAGAAGGAGAGAGCAAATTTGAAGAGGAAGGAGAGGCCCCCCAAAAATGTTACTACTGCAGCAGGAGACAATAATATGTATAGGAATAGAAGGCAAAATCAATTTAGGGACATTCGTAAACAAATGTTTCGCAATAGGGTAGTTTTAAATTTGTTAAAAAAACGTTAAGAAAGGTAAACAGAGAGCTGCTTTTTACAAGAAAAAGGAAAATGTAGAGAAGATTGTTTATCAAGCTTTTGAAGTTAAGAAAAAATTATTTATTTTAGTAATTAATAGAATTAGGACACTTAACAAGACAGATGATGTTTTCAAATCAAACAGTAGATGCAAAAGAGTAATTAATCGAACTAATTTTTGGAAAGTTTTTTCTGGAGAATGGATGCATAGTTCAAGTTGTGAGCCATTTTTTAATGAGGAGAGTTACTTCCAGGAGAATGATTTGGTGCATGCAGTTGACACCAGTGGTCGAGCATATGAGGTGAAAGATGGTTGTCCAATTGAAAAAGAGAAACTTGTGTCTAGAGATGCAGAAGAGGTGTTAGCTGATGAAGTTTTAGGGAGACGTACTAAGGGTCCAGTGTACACTTGGAAGTGTAGTAGTATTTGTAGTGTGCAACAGGATTCAATCTATGTGCTTCGTAATTTCTTACGTACATATAGTAAGAAAAGTCTAAAACAGAAAATGAAGATGTTGCAAGACTTAGATCCTTGTAGAGTGAGAGAAAACACAGGTTTGCATGGACATTCACTGGCTTGTCTTTCAAGAAAAGTATGTCAGAGTGTTTTTCATCATTTTAGGATGTTAGCAGTGCATCTTAAAAAAATGAGGAAATTAGTGAGAAGGTTGTATTATGCAAAAAGTCCAGCACTTAAGCTTAAACAGTTAAATAGTGCTCCCTTGCATGGAACTGAATTAGATGTGAAGAAGATTTGTGAAGAAATTGAGATTTGTTATTTTTGTGAAAAAGAGGACAGTGTAGAAATTGACACAGTAATACAAGGTAATGTGGAAGACAATGTACAGATTTCAAGTACAGAAAAGTTTGACCAGGAAATTATCAAGTTTAAGGTGAAATCAGGTGAAAGGCCTAATTTTACTTGTGTGTGTTGTCGACGGACTCATTATAAGATTCAGACTAGGTTAGTTGATTTATATGCAAAAAGTGAAATGGAAAATAATAGTGAATGGAAGAATTTTGCAACTTATTTGTTGGTGGAGAATACTTTTGATTTGAGTTCTGATCAGCGTATTTGTAAATATTGTTATAATAAATTAAATGAAAACAGAATGCCTGCTAGAGCTGTTCATAATAATCTTGAGTCGGTAGACATTCCTGCTGAATTGATGGATTTAAATACATATGAATCTATTTTGATTCAATGTGTCCATCCTTTTCAGGCTATTGTTCGCATGGAGCCTAAGATAGGGAAATTGCCTCCTTCAGATTTACAGAGAGGATTAAAGGGAAGAGTTGTTTATTTGCCTTTAGATTTCAAGAAAAATATTGATACAATTGGTGTAGAAAAAGTGGAAGAGGAACCTTTAGTTATTCTAGTTAATGGGGTTCTGACAAAGAGTAAGAACATTTGGCAAGATTTAGTGGATGTTAGGAAAGTCAAAAAGGCAACGTTGTATTTAGTCAAAAACAATGAGTACTACAAACATGTATGTGTTGGAGCAGAGGAAATAGCTGCAGAAGAAGACAGTGATTGTTCAGCCAGCCAAATTGAAAAAGTTGATGTGTCTAGAAGTGAAGAAATATATGAACATTATACTGTTCATCCTTTGCATTCCAAAGAAGTAATGGGGAATGCAATTGAATTGTTTAAAATGAAAGCAGCAAAAGGAAGTCCCATTAGTGTATGGGAAGAAAGTTTGGAAGCTCGTTCTTTTCCACAGCTATTTCCAACAGGTCGAGGTGGACGATATGACGATCGACCACTTCAAATTCCTGCATCTGAATACCGGCCTTTAAGATTATATGCTGAAGATCCAAGATTTCGTCAATGCATTCCATATTTGTTTCATCTACTGTATGAAAGTGACTTGTCTGGGCTTTCTTATGCAGTAAATCATATACTGAAAAGTGGAGCACATCTGCAAAATGTTTCGGCGTGGGACTTTATGGAGAAAGTGAATCTGCAAGATAATATTTTGGAATCTCATCTAATCAATCTCATGGCATGTCAGTGTGGTACAAACGAGTATTGGTACCGTCGTCATGGGGAATTGAAATGTATGCTAAGAAACTTAGGGACTCCTACATGGTTCCTCACTCTTAGCTGTGCCGAGTATGCATGGGACGACTTACTTCAATTTATACGCGAGGCAAATGCAAATATACAAAATATAGAATTCAAAACACCTGGAGAACTGTGTTCTTTGGATCCAGTGAATGTATGCAGATATTTTAATCATAGATTTGAAGCTATGATGTCTTTTATTACCAACAAAAAAAATCCTCCCCTTGGAGAGGTTTTGGATTTCTTTTGGAGAAAGGAGTATCAAGTGAGAGGTACTCCTCACATACATATGTTGTTGTGGATTAAAGATGCACCCAAATTTGGAACAGATTCGGATGAAACAGTGATGAGTTTCATTGAAGAGTATTCAACATGTGCTGTTCCGAAAACTACCGAAGAAAACAGTTTAAGGCAACAAGTTTTACGCTTTCAATCCCATCGTTGTGGAAAGTACTGTCATCGAAAATTCAGAAACAAGGAAAAGTTCTACACAAAATGTCGTTTCGGCTTTCCACGACCAGTGATTTCTAAAGGAAGAGTAAATAATTTGATGTCTTCTCTATGACATACTGTGACAAGAGAATCACCAAAAAATACATACAATTTAAAAAGAAACGAAGAATCCAAGTACATCAACGACTACAACCCAGTGATTTTGTCCATGTGGAATGCTAACATGGATATTCAATTCGTTGCTGACAACTCTATTGCTGTGGCTCGATATGTGATGTCTTACATCACAAAAAAAGAAAAGACTGAACTGAAGGAAATGTGGGAGGATATTTCACATGAAAAGAGTCTAAGCAAGAAATTATACAGTTACAGTCTGAAGATGTTGTCACATCAAGAAATTGGAGCATATGAATGTTCTGATCGATTGTCATCAGCAAGTCTATATGCCAAATCTAGAACCATCATTTGGGTGAGTCTAGGTCTTGCTGCAACACGAAACCGAGTTTTGAAATCTGTACAAGAGTATTTGGCGGAGAAAGAACCAGAAAGTACAGATATTTTGAAGACAAACATGTTGGATACATACTATCCAAATAGAAGTCCTCACCTTGAGAACGCTTGTCTCTATGAAGTTCTGCAAAGCTATATTTATAAGAGGAACATCAGAAAAGATATCAATAATGGAATATATGCTGTCATTGGATGTGAAGGATGTCTAGTGAAACAGAGAAAAGGTCATTTGATTAATCATCGAAAATTGAGTTGCGAAAATCCAGACAAAAGGGAATTTTACTATTTGGCTCTTTTGCAACACTTTAAGCCATGGCATACAGAAGAGGAACTACTTGGAGATTTTCTCTGTTACAAAGATTCTTTTAATGCAACCAAGGATACCATAGAATGTCCTGTTTTTCCAAATTATCTGCAAATGTTGAACGAAGAAATAGAGCAAGAAGCAACAATTGCTGCAGAAATTGCTAGAGACAGTCAGAGTTCTACTTCATTGAGTCAGGATCCACTAGGAGGACCAATTATTCAAAATGAGGCTGCCACTGCCATGGATGAGGTGGAAAGAGCTATGGAACAAGCTGAAGAGGATATAATTAACCTAGGAGATTTGGTGAAACAACTAAACATTGAGCAGAAACAGATATATGACGAAGTCACAGAACAGATTGAACATGGATTCAGTCATGAGAAAAAAGAGTGCTCATGTAGATCATTTAAGCCTGTCCGACTGTACGTGAGTGGAGAAGCGGGAACTGGAAAAAGTTTTCTGATTAAAGCAATTGCAACTTATTTGCAGAAAAGGACTGAATCACCACTGTCTTGTGTTGTAACCGCTCCAACTGGGCTGGCAGCACATAACATTAAAGGGATTACTTTACATCGTTTACTGATGCTACCAGTTGAGCATGATAATACATTGCAATACCACAAGTTATCTGGAGATGCGTGTTCTGAAGTTTCGAGAATCCTGAAGAAAATGAAACTTCTTATCATCGATGAAGTAAGCATGGTCTCAAATCTCATGCTTGCTTTTGTGCATTTGAGAATGCAAGAAATTCTTAGAACAGACTATGATGTGTTATTTGGAGGAAAACACATTATTGTTTTTGGAGATCTATTGCAGTTGACTCCAGTGAAAGGACAACCTGTGTTTAAAATGCTCACGCATGAAGATACCAGGAAGTGCCTAGGAAGCATTGGAAACGTTAATATATGGTTAAACTTCAAATATGCAGAACTGCTTCAAAATATGCGACAGGCAAAGGATGAAGATTATAAAAATATTCTACAAGATGTAAGAATCGGAAAACTAAGTGAGCATGGGAAGGAAGCTTTACAAGCACGATTAATTTCAAACTTGCATCCAGATGAAAACATTCTTCCAGAGGATATTTTTAAGAAAATTACTGACAACAAATCTGGGATATGTTTGATGCCAACTGTCCAAGAATGTTCCATGTTCAACAACAAAATGTTAAAGTTAGAAAAAGAAGAGATTGTGAAACTGGAAGCTGTAGACAAAATAGAGCATATGGGAGCAACAATTATTTTGTCTGAAAATTTGAAATCAAAATTGGATTCATTAGAGAAGAGTATATCTAAAACTGCTGGTTTTGAAAAGACTCTGAATGTGTGTTTAAATTGTCGTATCATTTTGAGAAGGAATTTAAATATTGAAAGAGGTCTGGTAAATGGAGCAATGGGTCAATGGGTCATGTTGTTGATTTTGTGAATTACAGAAATAGAGATAAAATTGAATTTTTAAAAATTACATTTGATGGCATTGAGGAAGTACAACAAATCAGTCGTTGTTCTGCTAGATTTTTGCTTGTAAAAGACTTATATGTTCGCCGAAAACAGTTTCCTGTTTGTTTGGCATATGCGGTGACAATTCATAAATCTCAAGGTTTAAGTGTAGATAGTGCTTTGGTGAACATTGGAAGTTCTGTGTTTAAAGAGGGTATGGCATATGTGGCATTATCACGAGTCAGAACTTTATCTGGATTGTACTTGGTTGAGTGTGATGAGACAAAGATTTGTGCAGATCTAGATTGTGTTAAAGAATACAATAGGTTAAGAAGAGAGTATGCTCCACATTTGCCTCAATATCCTCTGTTTGAAAAACGTGTGGTAGGCCGAAAAAGAAGAAATGAGAATAATTGCAGTGAGGTACTAGCAAAAAGACAAAAAGTAGATGAAACTGTAATTGTAAGCAGAAAGAAAAAGGATTCTGTTGAAGATGTTGTTGGATTTCAATTTGAAAACAGTTCTGGTGTCAACTGCTATGCTAATGTAGTGGTTAATATTGGTTTTTTTCTTCAAAATCTACAAGAACAGATTGTTGAAAATCGAGATCAAACATTCTGCTGTTTATTGAATTCTGTGTTTGAGAAATGTAACAGTGATAGAGCAAAAATAGAAAGTGTTTCAGAAATTCGAAATGTTTTAGACATATGTTCTGGTCAAAATCAATTTTCACAGAATATTCAGCAGGATTGTCAGGAATTTTTAATGTATATGTTTGGTGTATTAGAAGATGAAGGTGTAGATGTAGAAAATCTATTTGGCCTTTCTTATCAATGGCAGCATGACTGTGACAATTGTAGTTTATCAAGTAGTACTAGAATAGACACTGAAAGATTTATATATTTGACCTTACCAGACTGCAAATCAGTGTCTTTCAATAATCTAGTTAAAGCAGCTGATCACAATATGGTATGTACCCAATGTAAGTCTGCAATGCTGTCCACATTATTTCTACAAGGTTATGGTCAGTATGTCATTTTAATGTTCCAACGAATTAGACCTGGATGGAACGAAATTGACAACTTCTATTAAAAATTTTGTGGCTTCTCAGTTATCAATGTCAGGAAGAACCTTTGCAACTGTAGCTATTATTTATCCTGACGGTCCATCGACAAGATCAGGGCATTACACATGCTATTTAAAATGTCAAAAAGGGTGGAAGTTGTGTGATGATACTCATTTGACTTTCAAACAACGTTTGCCTTTTGACTTAAAAAACTCATACCTAGTGTTTTTAGAACCAAAATTTAAGTAAAGGTAATTGGACTATGAAGACGGGAGCAGTTAATATAAGTTAGTTTATTGTTTAAAATTATATTCTGAGTAAAATGGATCAAGATAATATAAAAAATTGAGTTGTCATATAGGTACTGTAAGTGGATCTCATAGTAAGTGATATTAGTATCATACGAAATGTTGAACATGAGTGAGCCAGAGATGGAATTATGAATATTTAAATATTGTGAAAATGTTGTACAAGCCTTTCTTTCAGAACGTCGGGAAAACGGTAATTTCAGAGTTTGTTTTAAGTAATTTGAAAATATACTGATACATGTGACACTATTTGGCCTTAAGGAAAAGTGAAGGAATGAGCAAAGAGTCATGACTGAAAAAAAGGAGTATATGAAAATATTGAAACATATTTCAGATGTTCTTGGAGCTTTTCTACTAGAAAGTCGATGAAATGGATTTTTTAGTGAACAGCAGAGTACTTTCCAATGAAAAGGACCTTCATGATGTACTATTTGGCCTAAAGGAAAAGTAAGTGAATCAAAGATTAGTGTACATTTGTGATTTTTAAGTTTATATGTTTTTTTTTAAAACGCAATCTTTGTGGTTTTTTTTCCCGCTGTCATATGATGAGTAGTTTGAACTCACTGTTTTAAATGAAATTCAATATATTCTGGGAACAGCAAACATAAACTATGTAACATGTTGTACAAGTTATTCTATAGTGTGTATTGTGTAATTTAAATTGTATTCCCATTGTCTCACACTCACTTTCCTTTTTGCACCCTCTTTCAGCTCTTTTTACTCACTTATAATGTCTTTCTCTCACTCTGTTTCACCCCTGTTCCTTTACTCCACTTCTTTCACAACCCCTTATTCCCATTTCAACTGTCTGCATCCCCTCTCTCCCTTGCATCAGTTTTCAACTTTCAGTCTCTCTGTTTTATTTCCCTTTTCCGTGTTTTCCTTCTTTCCTGTTTTAGTAATTTTTCTTTACTCATTCAGCTCTTTTGTCGTAGTCTGTCACTATAACTCACCCACTATCCCTGACTTATCTTTCTATGCTCTTTTCTTTTGTCCTCTTCTCTTTCTTTTTCCTTCACTACCTCTATGTCCTCAGTCCCTGACTTTCCTTGTGTTATGCTCACTTATGTGTATCTAGCTTCTATCATTTCTCTTAATACAAATTCACTGCTCCTCTCTCATAGTTCTTCATCTCCTTTTTCTTCATTTTTACTCCGGTTCCATTACTACTTCTCATTTCCTATTATTCAGTGTCCTTCTCTTTACTTTCATCACCGAATCACATTCTCTCTGTTCCATTGCTTTACTCCTCTTACCCTCTCTTTCCTTATTTTGCTCCCTTACTCATTTTCCTTTCCTCACTCATTGTATTCCACTTCACTCAGTCCTTCCCTTAGTCTCTCTGTGTACTAACTTCCTCACTCCTTTTCCCTCAATCCTTCTATATTATCCTCTCTCCCTTCATCCCTTCACTCTATGACTCTCCTTCACTTACTCTCAGTTATCTTCCATTCCTCATTCTTCTAAATGCATCCTTAATTAGACTCCTTTCCCTCTCAGTCATTGTCTTTTTACTTACTCTTGTTTCCTGATTTAGTTTTGCTAACTCACATTCTTTTAGTATATTTCTTACCTTCAGTTCATTTCTCTCTTCTTATCTTCCTCTCTGTCAGTGAATCTATATGCCTTACTCTTAGTAATTTGCTCTCCTTCTATTTCTTTTACCCTCTTTTTGTCCTTCTACATTACTTTATTTCCCTTTCTGTGTCTTTCACTCGTACTTTATTTCTTAATACACTGTTATGATTTTTAACCTCTTCATTTGTTTCTTTTATTTTAAAATATATATTTTACTAATTATAACTTATTTTTTCTTCTCTCTTTCACAGATACAAAGTGTAGTAAAAAAATGTATTTGAAGTTACATTAATTATATGGTAAGTGTGACTAAAAAAATGTAGTTTGTCATCACCCTTTGCTTTAACCTCACTATTATTCTCTCACCCTACCTCACTCCTGTTTCCTTACTCTGCTTCCCTCACTTATTCTTATCCTCCATGTTTACACCCCTTTCCCTAACTCCCCTTCCACATTCAACTTCTTTCAGTCCCCCTGCTTTACTTCCCTTACCCTCTGTTCCCTTCCTTTGCTCCTTCACTCATTCCCTTCCCCTTAATCATTTACTTCACTCCTGTCACTCCTTCTCTCAGTCCGTCTGTCCTCACAGTTCCTCACTTCCGTTCCCTCAGTCTGTCTCTCTTACCGTCGTTGTCTATGTCGGTGTAAACAGGCAGAAAGGGTTTGGAGGAAGTCCTACTCCGAGACTGCTAAATCTCTTTATAAATCAGCACTGCTGGAATATAAAGCCCAGATTAAATGCGCCAAAGCGAAATATTTTGAGGTCACGCTTAAGCATGGGCGGATTTTGCGAATTGGCAATCCGCGAAATTGCGTATTTACGGATTCGCAATCCGCAAAATCCGCGAACTCTCGTGAATTTTGCGGATTCCTTTTTATTTTTGTGTTCGCAAGTGTTTCTGCCATTTCGCAAGGGTTTTTTACCAGTTCGCGAACTTACTTGTCGGGTAGAAACGGTCGCGACCATGTTGTTTCTATGTCTGGTTCATCACAGCACCCTCTGTTTCACCACTGCCACCCTCTGTTTCTCCACTGCCACCCTCTGGCTCACCCATGCCACCCTCTGACTCACCCATGCCACCCTCTAGTTCATCACTGTAGATTATGGGGGGAAAAGCACACCTGCCCTGCCTCAACTGACATGAATGAATTAGGGGCTGATTAATGTGTCACTGAATTTGAACTTCCAGGCTGGCACATGCTTCCTTATCTGTAATTGCTTTCTGTTGCAGTGTCATTTTTTTAACAGGATCTTTGTTGTATACTTGTAGCTATTCTCTGAGCCTGCTGTGAGGGTCAGAGCAGGGTCATAGAATAGTTGCAAGTAGGCAACTGAACTCTGAAGGGGCCCCTCAGGAAGCACTACAGGGAATGGTTACTAATGATAAGATTGAACTTTTGCACCTGCTGAGTGCTTTCAGTTTTGCAAAAATCCAAATATCCAGCAGCATCCACAAAAAGTAATCCTTCCAGGCACTACAGGGAATGGTTACTAATGATAAGATTGAACTTTTGCACCTGCTGAGTGCTTTCAGTTTTGCAAACATCCAAATATCCAGCAGCATCCACAAAAAGTAATCCTTCCAGGCACTACAGGGAATGGTTACTAATGATAAGATTGAACTTTTGCACCTGCTGAGTGCTTTCAGTTTTGCAAAAATCCAAATATCCAGTAGCATCCACAAAAAGTAATCCTTCCAGGTCAAGATCCAAATCAAAGTGACCAGCACATGAAGAAAGCACTGGGAGGAGCCTGCTGGACAGGAACAGGAAGTTGGAGACTGTGGGGCACTTCCTTCCTCCCACCCCCCCTCCCCAAAATGGACTCCTTGCAAAAAGAAAGTGCAGGCAAATGTCAACCTGAGGAGTTATTCTGATAAAAATCATAATTTTCAAGGTTTATGCTGCCTGCTGGTGGATTTCCTGTGCGAAATTGCACATTTTGCAATCTCGCAATTGCGAGATTGTCGCTGCCCGCCGCATCTACGTGTTCGCAAGTGTTTACTCCCGCGAAATTGTATAGTATTCTAGATGGCGAGTGCAACCAAGCAAAAAATCCGCTTCGCACGGATTTACGAATTTTCGACAAGTTCGCGAGAGTTCGCGGATTGCGAATTTGCCGAAAATCCGCAAAATCCGCGAGCAGAACGGATTTTACGCCCATGCTTAGTCACGCTGACACAAGCAACTAATAAAGCGCAGACTCTGTTTAAAATAGTAAACGACTTCGCTAGGCCTGCTTGCGCGGCGAATAACATCCCAGCCTAACAATCCCTTTGCGACTCTTTAGCAAAAGCATTTGCGGATAAAATTGCCAATATCCTGAGTGCTCTCACTACTTCAGGCACGCTTGGCCCTCAGCCTTTGGATACCCCTGTATCCTCCCCTGCTCTTGTTGAACTAGAAGAACAGACAGCTCACCGTCGGCTGGAGAGTTTTACTCTCCCCCCATTCGATGAGTTTTGTACATTAGCAAGCGGGGTGTCTTCTGGCTCTCCTCTGGATCCACTTCCCCACAAATACTGGAAATCTTTTCAGGAAGAACTTTTCCAACCTTTATATTCCATCTGTCATCAGTCCTTTAGCACTGCTATGGTTCCTGATAGCTGGAAGCTAGCGGTGGTCTCCCCTCTCCTAAAGAAGCCCACACTTGACCCCACCTGTTTGTCTAACTATCGGCCAATCTCATTGCTCCCTTTCCCAGTTAAGATCATGGAAAAACTTGTGACCCGGTCTCTTTCCAGCTTCTTGGAAAGTAACATCTGTCTGGAGATGGCCCAGTTCGGCTTCCGGCCAGCTCATGGTACGGAGTCGGCGCTGGTGGTCGTGTTGGACAACCTTCGATCTCGGGTCGACAATGGTCGAGCAGCCTTCTTAGTTTTGCTCGACATGTCGGCCGCGTTCGACACGGTCAGCCACCCATTCTTATCAACAGGCTGGAGGAGGCCGGGGTAGCAGTTTGGCACGGGACTGGCTGATTTCTTACCTTCAGAACAGGCATCAGGTGGTGGCATTACCACCTTTTCGATCTGGCATTAGGAGAGTGGGACAGGGCGTCCGTCAGGGGTCTGCGATCAGCCCTATCCTGTTCAATCTGTATCTGTGTCCTCTGATAAAATTGATCAAATCTTTCGGCATCTCAGTGATCAATTATGCCGACGACACCCAGCTCATCTTTTCCCTTGAAGGAGAAGATGCGGTGTCTACAGAAACTTTCCATCGCTGCATGGCTGCTGCGGCTGATTGGTTGAGAAACAACTCCCTTCAATTTAATAGCTCTAAGACCGAGGTACTCCACTGCTCCTCGGACCGCGTTCCGCGTGCTCTGCCGACTGATTTCTGGCCTTCTTCCTCCTTGGGTAATGTGGTGGCGGTGGATTCTGCCCGTAACCTTGGAGTTATGTTTAACTCTAACCTTCAGTTGGATGGTTTTGTTAATAAAACCATTTCCATATGCATGCTGCTACTCCGCACCTTACGAAAAATTCTTCCCCTGCTGCCACTCCAGGCTAGACCAGAGGTGGTGCGTGGCATTATCCTTAGTAGGATAGATTATTGTAATGCACTGCTTCTGGGGGCACCTGGTAATTTGATTAATAAGCTGCAGCGCATCCAAAACATGGCTGCAAAGCTAGCTCTTTCTAGGCCTCGCGCTGCCTCCTCTTCCCTTGTACTTAAAGACCTTCACTGGCTGCTAGTCCAACAGCGAATTCTCTTTAAATCATCCTGCCTGGTCTTTAAGGCTCTACATGACCAAGGTCCAGCCATGTTACAGAACCTCTTTTCTTGGTACCACGCAGTGAGACCTTTACGCTACTCTTCATTACATCTGGTAGTGGTTCCGAGGATCCATAGGCTACGGATGGGGGGTCGGTCCTTTGGTTACGCAGCTGCCAAGCTTTTGAACTCCCTCCCTCTGTCCTTGAGGAGCTTGGAGGATCTCCCATCCTTCAAGAAAAGTTTGAAAACTCATCTCTTCTCTAGAACAGCCTAAACAGCGTGTCTGTGTAGATGGTTCAGTAGAGTCTAAAGCGCCAGGATACCCTCTGGGTGGCAGTTTTGCGCTATACAAGTGCACAATACATACATACATACATACATGTCCCCTCATTCTGTCAATACTCTTTCGTCATGCTCACTCCCTACAACTCACCCACACTCCTTCACTTACCTTTCTTTGCTGCTTCACTTAATCCCTTTCAGTCACTCCTTCCTTTACTCTCTCTCTCCTTTCTCTCTGTCACTCCCCATGTCTTACCCTTATTCACTTTTATCCACCCTCTTTCACCCCTCTTTACTTAGAGTCACTGCTCTTTTCTAATCCTCCCTCACTGTTTTACTATCTAATACACAGTCCCTTTGTGTTGCTCCCTCTAGCTCTCTTTCTCTTAACATCACTCTCTCTGTCCCTTTCCCTCATGCTCACTCCTTCATTCTTTTTTTTTTCTTTTTTTTGGTGCGCGCCCCGGTACGCGTACCGGGGAGCGTACCGTTACGTGTACCGTGGAGAAAAAAGAATGACAGAGGTTTTTTAAAAATGTTTTTTTTTTATAAATTAGAGGTAGTTCTAAAAAGAACTTTTTTTATTCTTTTTGTTGTTTTATAATTTTTTATTGTTTTTTTGAACATTTATTTACTTTTTTTGGCTTTTCTGAACAGTTTTTAAATTTTTTTGTATTTTTTATGGGGAGAAACAAAAAACAGGGGATTAAAAACGGCTCAACTGGAGCAAAAAAAAAATCAGGAAAAATTAAGGTTTCTTGGGGCATTTGTAGTTATCACCAGCAACATTGATGAGGGTAATGCTTTGCTCACCATAACTAATTGTTTTTTTACAATATATACAAACAATTTTGTATCCCCCAAACTTTGTTTGTATATTTGGAATCATCTGACTTGCCTCTGGACCCGATGGAGTGGGTTCTTTGGTTGTTGAGGTTCGGGAAGATGATTGGGGTAGGTTTCTGCAGAGTTCCCTCACCTCTGCTGCAGAATAGTTATTTGGGTGCAAACGCTGCATGTGCCGAATCATTGTATGATTCCCAAAGGAATATTTTTTTGCAGGGTTCCCCCTGGATAGCACAGCACCACAGATCAGACAGGTTACCTTCGCAGCGTTTACTTTTTTGGAACCCCTTGGGATTTTATAAAACTCCCATATGAAATGCTCCCTAGGTTTGTATGGGGTTGTGTCTTCAGGCAGGAACTGCCTTCTCTCTTCCTACTCTTCCTCCTCCTCCTCCTCCTCCTCTTCTTGACCACCAATGTGATGTTCTGGTGGTCCTTGTGGTGGTGGTGGTGGTGGAGCAGATGCTCCAGCGGCTGATAGTACTGTAGCCATATCTGTAAGCAAAAAGCAGGTCTTCCTCACTCAAAGAACAAAGTGAGAATGAGGAAAAAAGGTAGGGGCTTTCATCATTTGGAAAACAAAACTGTTCTGAACCAATGAAAAGTGTTATTTTCAAGTCACATGATCCAGGCTTTCATAATTTGGAAACCAAAACTGATCTGAACCAATGAAAAGTGTTATTTTCAGGTCACATGACCCGACGCGCTTACGCTACGCGCCCCGGTGCGCTCCCGGGGGCGCGCCCCGGGGCGCCCCCGGCAGCTCTTACGTTGTGCGATCGTATGCGCTCGGGCGCTTCCGGGTGCGCTTATGCCGTGCGTCATAAGACGCATCACGCGGCTACGCAATACGTCACGATGTTGTTTTCGTTCGCGGCAATAGCGCTAATGGGAAGCTCACCGGTACGTGCAACGGGACGCGTAACACTGCGCTTACCGGTGAGCGCATCGGTACGCGCCCCGGGAGTGCACCAAGGCAAAAAAAAAAAAAAAGGAACATTTACATTAAAAAAATTATTATATAAATATACAATATACGATTTATTATAACAAATATTATATATCATAGCTATAGATATTAGCTATTAAAAAACATATGAAATTCACTGAAAAAAACTTAGGTTTGAGGCCCTATATAGAGTTAGGAATTAGCATTTACAAAACCTATGAAATTCACTGAAAAAACATAGGTTTCACACCAGTTATAGTTAGGACTTAGCATTTAAAAACCCTATTAAATTCACTGAAAAAACCATAGGTTTGACACCAGTTATAGTTAGCTGGAAATTTTACTCGCATAAAACCATTGAAATTCCCATGTTATAGTTAGTTGGACTCACTATAACTTGCGCGTGCAATGCACTGCTGATGACGTCACATATTACATCACTCATGACATGGTCAGTGACATCACTCATGACATCACTGATGACACCATCCTTGTGACAGAGTGACAGACCTCCTCTCACTGTAATGTAACCCTGGAAACACATATTCAAAAATAGAAACTAAAATTTTCCAAAAAATGGAGATACCCATACCAGTTACAACAACCAATTCAATAATTCCACCATCTATATACTTATCCACTCATTGACCAACAGTTCTATATAGTCACTCATACATATAATCACTCATCATATGTAGTGATACACCTATCCATCCTGTTACACACCGACAGTCATCCAAAAGATACTCTCACACATACTCACACATGCAAATAAACTATTGAACATCCATTTATTTGCATATACAGCTATACACACACTACCACCTTACTTCTAAGGAAACTTACACATACTTACTCTCTTAAACAATCACTTATAGAAACACATACTTATTTAAACAGGAACTCTTACAATCCCTCACTCTCACATATGCTCACTTATATACATCAATATTCACATATATTAGATTAAATCATATGTAGTTACTGATAAAGACACTAGTGAGACAGTCATTCACTCACTAACACACACATATACACACTCATCCACCCATACAGTCCTGCACATATGCTGTCTTCAAAACACATACAAAGAGAGAGTCAGTCATTCCTGCATCTATGTGCTAAGTAATACCCTCACCAAACCATATAAACACTTATACTGATACTAAGAAAAACATCTAATAACCCATATACATACACAAGTAGCTACTCACCAACCCATGCAGCCACTTATACACAAAGTGAAACACTAATACATATATTTAAATATTTAAACATTACTCTCTAATATATGTATTCACTAAGATACACTTAATAAACCAGTTAACCAATCAATTTTTTTTTAAAACATCCATGTAAACACTTACTTAAACATTTATTCTTCCATCAACTTTTACATATACGTATATAACACATATTTATTTTTCAGAAAGACACACATTCACTGGATGGTGTCATCAGTGATGTCATGAGTGATGTCACTGACCATGTCATGAGTGATGTAATATGTGACGTCATCAGCAGTGCATTGCACGCGCAAGTTATAGTGAGTCCAAGTAACTATAACGTGGGAATTTCATTGGTTTTATTCGAGTAAAATTTCAAGCTAACTATAACTGGTGTCAAACCTATGGTTTTTTCAGTGAATATATATATATGTATATTCAACTGTGAGCTCGAATTCGGAAAGACCTATGCCAACGAGGAGAGCGAATTTTTTAGACGAGTTCAAGGTCCTGAGACAGGGCCGTTTAATACCAGGATCAATCCCCGAATCACCACCGACGAAAGGAAAAACACGAGGCAGAGGCCGAGGAAGAGGAAGAGGGAGGGGAGGAGCAAACAAAGGCGGAAACGCAGAAAACAACAACAAAGCAAAGAAGAACACAAAAGAGTCCGTGGGAACAAGAACAAGAGGCTCAATGAACAAAGAATAATGGATCCTACTACGGTAAATCAAACTATTATTAATTTGAGTAGTAGACAACTAACTTTTTCCGAAAAAAGTACCCTATGTCTTGGACTTACTTTCTGTCCATCTGAAGCTTTTAACTATGCAGATGCGAGAATTGACCTATATAGGTTTGTGAGAAAAGTTAAACTTAAAAAGTGGCATTACCTATATAAATGTAATTCTGCTGAAACAACTTCAGAAAGAGACGATATTCCTAGTACCTTCCCTAACCTCACTGTAGGCGATGCAGCAGGCATTCAAAATGTACAAGAATTGGTGATTGTGAATGATACTGTTGTGAGTTTAGACAGTAATGGAGAGCTGGGCATGACCACTGATCGCACTCCACACACCGGATTCAAACCACGCTCCATTTTTTATCCCAATTTACCTCACGACAATATAGATACTTTTCAGGATGTTGTTACCCAAGCACTCTTGAAACTAAAAAGAAAATCTAATAATAAAAAAGTCTGCCACAATCTATCATACGAACAAAGACTTTTTCTAACTGAACTAGCCAATGATACAGACATCATCATCCGCCCTGCGGATAAAGGGGGCAATATTGTCCTCTGGCCAAAAGACTCATATTTGATTGAAGCACAAAGACAGTTAGATGATAATCAGTTCTATATTCCTGTGACTACAAGTGTATACAACAACAGTGTCATTGATATATGGGAAAGATTGAAACAATGGGAGCAAGCAGGTTTAATAACTTGGGAGGAGTATTGTTTTTTAAAACGGGATTACCCCAAAATGTCTATACTGTATCTTCTTCCAAAGGTACACAAGAATCCCACTTCTCCACCAGGGAGACCCATTGTGTCCTCGATTGGGAGTGCATTAGAACATTTCTCGAAATATGTAGATTTCTTTTTGAGAGAATATGTAACAAGTCTACCATCATATGTGAGAGATAGCACTGACTTTATTTGCAAATTACAGGATGTGCAGTGGGAACCTGATGATCTGCTAATTACTATGGATGTAAATTCATTGTATACTATAATAGACCATAAAGAAGGTATACAAGCAAGTCATCATTTTCTACAACAGAGGTCCATACAGTTTTTGGATCATACTAAAATGATATTAGATATGATGTCACTGTGCCTAACTAGTAATATCTTTATGTTCAATGGCAATCTCTTCCAGCAAATCCGTGGCACAGCTATGGGCACATGTTTTGCGCCCAGCTTTGCCAACCTCTTCCTTGGAAAGTGGGAGGAGGAAATTAGATCTGACCACACCTTGAGCGTGTATTTCTCTAATGTGAAGGTGTGGTTCAGATATATTGACGATTTGTTTGTCATATGGACAGGAGGGAAAGCAATGGCATTAGAATTTGTTAACATCCTAAACACCAACAATCATAACATCAGATTGACTAGCCAGATCAGTAATACCTCTATTGAGTTCTTAGATCTACTCATAACAGTTGAAGAGAACACCCTTAGAACTAGCCTGTATAGAAAGGCCACTGCAGGAAACACTCTTCTTCATGCCCTCAGCAGCCACCCAGACACCCTTAAGTGGAGTATTCCGTATGGGGAACTGCTGAGGGCAAAAAGAAACTGCAGTACTACATCTGCCTTTGAAGAAGATATGGAGGTTATGATTAACAGGTTCAGAGTCAGAGGTTACCCAGACTGGGTAATCAACAAGGCTAAGGTATGAGTCAAAAATGTGGAAAGAAACACATTACTCGATCCACACAAAGACATGAGTACACAAGTTCCGAACCAAGAGTCAGAAACAACTTTGAGAGCTATATTCACCTACAACAGTAATTCTATTGAAATATCTAAAATTCTAGCAGACAAATGGGATGTGCTGACTAGTGACCCTATCATCGGTCCCAGCATGACACGCAGGCCCAAAATCACATACAGGAAAGGGAGAAGCATAAGAGACATCACTGTTCGAAATGATGTCACATCTGTGAAAAATAAAAGCGACCATGATTTAAAAGGCTTCTACCCGTGTGGGCACTGCAAAGCCTGTCGCAATAGCAGTATGGTGAAGTCATTTAAAATTCCCGGTTTGGAATCTCCAAAAAGTATCAACCAATTTCTAACATGCAGTTCCACCTACTGTGTATATGTATTGATGTGTCCGTGTAAAATGAAGTATGTAGGAAGCACCACACATACATCGAAAAAACGAGTACTTGAACACATGAGGGCAATAACAAACAAAGACCCCCACTATCCAATTGCCAGACATTTTGAACTTTTCCATCATTCAAATTGTAACCTGCTAAGTTTCTTTGCATTGGAGCAAGTTCATACGGGTCCGAGAGGTGGAAATAGAACTTTGGCACTTCGGAAACGAGAATCGAAGTGGATAATAAATCTCGAGACCAAACATCCTAAGGGTCATAATTTGGACGAGGAACTTGCCTATCATCTAAAAGAATAATATCTGATCTCGAGTACTGTCAGACTATTGATTTAATAACTGCCTCTGTTAAATGTAAATAATGTACATTATTCTGCGAACCATGTTATTGTTGTATAGTTTTTTCACATATTCATGTAGTCCCTCATTTGTTTCACTGTAGGAAGAAAAGGACCGGTTACCTGAATAATGATCCTGATAACCTACTCCTTTCTCCCGTGGGTCCTATCTATCAGATAAGATTTTTTGCACTTTTTTGAGGTGGATTTTATAATCTATTTTGGTGTTGCACTCTTTCTTTCTTTTTTCTCTGACTCAGGAAACAGTCTTTGGACAGTAAATGTATGTGATAACGGCTCATCTTCATTGCGGTGCAATTGAGATGTAGGGTGTTGTGCTTTTGAGATCATTGCAAAATGTGTATAGCAGTCTCCTATCAAGTATGTGGAGACGGGCACTATGCCAAGCATAATTTGGGTTCACGTGGGTAGACAGTGAGTTTGACACTATGTCGAAAATACTATATATCCACGATAATATGTTTTTTGTACATATATAAATATTGTGTGCAGAATATACTGATGAACTTCAAACGATAAATAATTTTGTAAATATGCAGAGATCAATATCTGTTTATACTACACAGCATGTAAATATTTTAACCACTATAAGATGGCCGCCAAGTCTGAATTTGGACACTAGTTAACAAACAAAGTCCTTTTTCTGTTTCAGTCGTCTATGTATTGACTTCCTGGTCAGATTGCAAACTGTGTGATCAAGACAGCTCTTGCTGTTGATACGCGTTACTTTGCTGGAATAAACTTTGGTTCAATCATTCCCTAGTGCGAGCCTTTCTGTGAAGAAATTTTGTGGTTGATATATATATATATATATATATATATATATATATTATTTTTTTTCACAACAATTCCGCTTTTCCTCGCAAGCCGAAAATAGAAAGCACTCTGGACATCCGATTTAAAAGTGATTTATTGCCAGACCCCCTGCCCCTCCAACAGACGCGTTTCGCCTCACGGCTTTGTCTGTGTCGATGAGTGTGACTTAAGGAAACCATAATATTGTCCGCCATATACACACACATATATATATATTTTGTCTGTTTTTAAAAATTATTTCAATAAATATATATATTTCTTTAACTTCTAAATGTGTGTTCTTCAGTTACAGTTTATTTTAAAATGAAATAGGGAGTACATCTCTCCATGCTAAGCACATTTTCAATTTTTACAATTAATTATTAGTTCTTTTGTAATGAATACCCAGGTATTAAAGTTGATACCCGAGTGTTAATACAGTCCCCCACCATAATCCTCTATTTGCCTCACATCCCGTGCCAGAGAGTGGGTGTTAAACCCCAAGTGTATTTTCTGATTTTGAATAAAAAAATTCAAATAAATTAACACCCAGGTATTAAAATGAATACCTGAGTATTAATACACCCCCACCCAAAACCCCCTTTACCCCCTCAAAGCCCTTCAATAATATATTTTTTACATTAATTTTAAAATAAACAAAACAAATTCAAAAATAATAAAACACCCATTTTTAATATCATTATTTCAATATAAAAATGTACCTATTATGCTTACCTAAAAATGTGCTGTAATGGTATGCGTTGTAATGGCAGCTGGGCTGTAGTGGCATCTGTTATACTAGCATGCGTTGTAGTGGCTTCTGCGATGTAAAAGTTGCGTTGTAATGCCGGTGTTAAATGGTAGTTTCCCGCATATATGCTTCTGACAACAGCTGAAAATATGGCTATTTTCCACAAAACTACACCACTAACATCCTGGCAATAAAGGCCCAGAAAGCAATCACACCCTCAAGCATAATCCTCAGCTATGAGGCATCATATATTTACTTATTTATTTATAAAGGTTTTATATAGCGCGAACGTGACCCATGAGGGTATCAGATCGCTTTACAGTGTACAGTTATTAAACAAAAGAGATGAGGTAGTATGAAAGCATATTATAGTCGTCATTTGGTACAAAAGAGGTATATAGTGTATGGATAACATATGTGACCAGTAGTCAAAACATAATACATGGTTATTAAACATTTGGTGGTTGAGGTCATGAACATACATATAATATTCTGCTTCAATACACAAGAGGTAGACAGTGAAATGCAGATCATGTAGGAGACTCGCGGTCAACCTAGAATTCAGTCTTAGGATGTGAATTTGTGATATAAGGAGTATTTTTACTTCTTTTTTGAAGGCGGTAAAGGAGGAGATTCCACGTATCCCAGGAGGTAAGGAGTTCCAGATCTTTAGGGCAATCCCTGGGAAAGCTCTGCAACCAGTTATCTTTTTATGGAAGGATTGTGGTTTCAGCAGTAAAGAACTCGCGCTGCGTAGTTGTCTGCATCCTCCTAAACGCTCCAGCTTTAGAGCTAATTAACTGGGTGTATTGGTATGCAATGCTTTGTGGGTCACGCAAGCGACTTTTAGGTGTATTCTTGCCTCGTAGGGCAGCCAGTTCAGAGCTTTCAGGGTTGGAGAGATGTGGCCATTTCTTTTTGTTCCTGATACCAGTCTTGCCGCAACATTAAGCGATGCCCTCAGCGGAGCCAGCTTGTATTTGGGGGGACCGCAAAGAGTGGTACTTCCATAGTCTAATCTTGGTAGCACTAGGGCTTGCACTGCCGTTTTTAGGACAGCCTGGGGGAGGAGGGGTTTGAGTCTCCTTAGTATACTCAACTTGTGATTAGCTCCCTTGGTGGCATTAGTAAGCACAGTCAAATGAGGTTAGGTGTCTCAGCCATAGATCTATCTTAGGAGTGTGATTGGGTGGGGAGATGAGAAAGAATTCAGTTCTTTTTGTATTAAGCATGAGATGGTTGCCAGTGAGCCAGCTTTGAGTATTCTGTAGAATAGCGTTGAGGGAAATGAAGTCTTCTGGAGTGGAGATTTTAAAATACAGTTGGGTGTCCGCATACAGGTGATATAGAATGTTCACTGAGTTCAAGGCATCGCCAGGGGTTCCATTAGTGGGTTGATGAGAATGGGTGATAGAGCTGAGCCCTGTGGAACTCCTACGGTGACCGCGGAGGGTTGAGAGAGTGAATGCTTCATCTTGATTCTTTGTTTTCGGTTATTTAGGAAGGAGAAGAACCATTGTAACATTCAATCAATCAATCATTTGTATAGCGCACTACATACCCGCGAGGGTCTCAAGGCACGGGGGTGCTACTGATCGAACAGCCAGGTCTTGAGTATCCTTCTGAAGGTCAGCAGGTCTTGGGTCTGTCGTAGGCTCAGTGGGAGGGTGTTCCATGTCTTGGCGGCGAGGTGGTAGAAGGGTCTACCACCAGTGGTTGTTCTTCGGATGCGTGGGACGGTGGCGAGTGAGAGGTTGGAGGAGCATAGCTGGAGGTTGGGGATGTAGAAGGAGAGCTGTTTGTTGAGGTAGGCTGGGCCGATCTTGTGGAGTGCCTTATGTGCGTGGGTGAGGAGCTTGAAGGATATCCTCTTGTTGACGGGGAGCCAGTGCAGGTTTCTCAGGTGGGGGGTGATGTGGCCATGGCGTGGTACGTCAATGATAAGTCATGCCGAGGCGTTTTGGATGCGTTGTAGTCGTTTGATGAGCTTGGTCGGGGCTCCTGCGTAGAGGGCATTTTGGTAGTCAAGTCTGCTGCTGACGAGGGCCAGGGTGACTGTCTTTCTTGTATCTGTCGGGATCCATCTGTAGATCTTGCGGAGCATGCGGAGGGTGTTGAAGCAGGAGGAGGAGACGACGTTGACTTGCTTGGTCATTGAGAGCGTTGAGTCGAGCCTGATTCCCAGGTTGCGTGCGTGGTCGGTGGGTGTCGGGGCTGCCCCCAGTGGCGTCGGCCACCAGAAGTCATCCCAGGCTGAAGGGTTGGAGCCGAGGATGAAGACCTCGGTCTTGTCCGAGTTCAGCTTCAGACGGCTGGTCTTCATCCAGTCGGCGACGGCCTTCATTCCTTCGTGGAGGTTGGCTTTGGCAGTGATGAGGTCCTTGGTGAGAGAGAGGATCAGCTGAGTGTCATCAGCATAGGAGATTATGTTGAGGCTGTGCTCTCGGGCTACGTATGCGAGTGGGACCATTAAAATGCCATCGATGCTCATGCTGGCCCAGGCTAGCAGGGGGTCGTGGTCGGTGATGTGGGGAGGGTCTGTTGTTTTGCTGTCTATTGGGGCTGTCTGGGTGTTGAAGCTGTCGTAGATGTCTGCTAACTTGCGGTGGAAGAAGGTGGTGAGGGAGTCGCACAGGGCTTGCGGCGGCGGGATGTCATTGGTGTTGGAGCTGGGGTTGGAGAGTTCCTTCACGATGTTGAAGAGCTCCTTGCTATTGTGTGCGTTGTTGTCGAGGCGGTATTTGAAGGAGGCCCTCTTGGCCGCCCTGATTAGGTGGTGGTGGTTGCGGGTGGCGTCCTTGTGTGCTGCATGGCTGTCCAGAGTTTGTTCACTGTGCCATTTCTTCACTAGTTTCCGGCAGCCTTGCTTGGAGGCGAGGAGTTCTGGGGTGAACTAGCTGCCCCTCTTGCTGGTGTCTCTGTGGGGGGAATTCTTCAGTGGGGCGAGGGTGTTGGCGCGGTCCTCGATCCAGGATCTGGGGCTGTAGGCAGCTTCGGCGGTGTAGGAGGGTTCGGTGGGTGGGCTGAGAGCGAGGTTTACGTGTAGTTGGTCTTCAGTGATTTTGCTCCAGCAGTGGCGGGGTATCTGTTGGGTGTGGTGATGTGTGGCGTATTTTTGGAAGGCGAAGTGGATGCAGCGGTGGTCGGCCCAGAGAAGTTCGGTGGTGTGGCTGACGGAGACTTGTGGGCTTGAGGAGAAGACGGGGTCGAGAGTGTGGCTGGCAGAGTGGGTGGGCAATGTGATGACTTGCTTCAGTCCAAGGTTGGCGAGGTTATCGATCAGGGTGTGGAGTTGTTGTTCTCAAGGTGAAAGTTCAGGTCTCCGAGGAGGATGTAGTTGGTGGAGGTCAGGGCATGTGTACTGATCAAGTTGGCGATGGAGTCGCTGAACTGGGGGCGGGGTCCGGGGGGTCGGTAGACGAGAGTGCCTCTGTGGGTGGATTTAGGGTCTGTGTGGATTTGGAAATGCATGTGTTCGGCGGTGCTGAGCGCGTCATCGTTGCTAGTCGAGACCCTGATGCTGTTCTCGTGGACGAAGCGATACCTCCTCCGACTCCGTTGGTGCGGTCTCTGCTGGTGATCTTGTAGCCGTCTGGGATGGCTATGGCAATGTCGGGTGCGGAGGAGTCGTAAACCAGGTCTCTGTCAGGAAGGCGACGTCGGATGTTGTGTCGAGCAGGTCCCAGAGCTCGACGGCATGCTTGCGTGAGGAGTGGGTGTTCAGTAGTATGCATTGGAGGTGGTTGGGGTCTTTCTCGGCGGGTGGTTTGCCGGCTCTGAGGCTGGTGTAGCTGCAGTTTCGGCAGGTGAAGGTGCCGTGTGTGCGTTTTGGGGCAGCCTTGAAGCAGGTGTGACTCCGTACGGAATTGAGAGCGTGCAGAGTGCTGGCGTCATAGTGACGGCGGTCGTCGTGGCAGGTGCGGGGCGGTCTGGCGCTGGGCGCGGTCCAGGCGCAGTCCAGGCGCAGACGGGTGCAGACGGGCTTGCCTTAGGCATGCCTTCGGCCCACCATTGGCGAGGCAGCGCAGCAGCCGGCATATATGGGGAGGTGGGAGGGAGGAGCAGCTGGGAGATGGGAGGCGGGGGCAGCGAGTGGGCAGTGGGCAATCAGGGGGGCGGTGCCACAGGGGATGCAGCGGTGAGGGCGGTGAGGGACAACAAAGGTAACAAAGGGAAAAAGGGGCACAAAATCAAGGGAAAAACGAGTGGCACAGAAGGCAGAAGGGCACAAAAAATGAGTGGAACAGAAGGCAAAAGGAGCACAAAAACGAGGGAAAAACGAGTGGCACAGAGGGCAGAAGGGCACAAAAAACAAGTGGAACAGAGGGCAGAAGGGCACAAAAAACGAGTGGAACAGAAGGCAAATGGGGCATAAAAACAAGGGAAAAACGAGTGGCACAGAAGGGCACAAAAACGAGTGGAACAGAAGGCAAAATGGGAACAAAAACGAGGGAAAAAGGAGTGGCACAGAGGGCAGAAGGGCACAAAAAGCGAGTGGAACAGAGGGCAGAAGGGCACAAAAAACGAGTGGAACAGAAGGCAAAAAGGGGCACAAAAACGAGGGAGAAATGAGTGGCACAGAAGGCAGACGGGTACAAAAAACAAGTGGAACAGAAGGCAAAAAGGGGCACAAAAACGAGGGAAAAATTAGTGGCACAGAAGGCAGACGGGCACAAAACGAGTGGATCAGAAGGCAAAAAGGGGCACAAAAACGAGGTAAAAATGAGTGGCACAGAAGGCAGACGGGCACAAAAGGCACAATACAGAATACAGAACAGGGGCAGCTAAGAACAGAAGGCAGAATGGGCAGAGAGGCACGGGGGCAGCGAGGGGTACAGAAGGAAAGACTGGGCAGAGAAAGCACAGGGGACAGCGAGGGGAACAGAGGGAAGGAAAAGGGGCACAAACCATGTACAGGCAGCGGAGGAAGACAGACAGCAGCAGTCATTCATAGACACAACAATGAAAATACAGGCAAAACAATAAAAGCAATAAAGCGGAGGATGAACAATCCTACCTACAGCCTACCATTGGCACCCAGGGATGAGGCACAGGTGGTAGCCTGTGGGTGGTGGAGGGCCTCGAACTTCCTCAGCAGCGGTAGCTGGGGCAGGGACACACAGGCGGTGCTGTGGGGAGGGGGAGCGACCTACCTGGTGGGTCAAGGGTCGCTTGTGCCCGTAAGGCCCATCTTCCGTTTCAATAGGGACAATAGGTTGTCATGTTTAACCGTGTCGAAGGCGGAGGATAAGTCCAGAAGTAGCAGTAGGCATGATTCGTTGTGGTCTAGCATTTTTAGTATGTCATCCATTATCTGGGTGAGTGCAGATTCTGTGCTGTGACATTGCCGGAAGCCAGATTGGTGTTTTTCTAGGAGGTTGTAGTTCTCAATATGGTTACATAATTGTATTTGTACACATTTTTCCAGCAATATAGTTATGTACTCTCATATATAACAGTTGTGACCCACAAAAATACTAAAACCATATTAAGCTACAGTCCGCAACAAATAATAAGGTATACCTCTTAACTTCACGTAAGACATATTTGCTATGAGAGTGGTCCATCACCAGCACTGTACCGCCAATAAAACACACAGTGAACCGGCATGGAATAACTGAAGAGATCTGTCACACATTACCTGACAATTTGGAGGACTTTACTATAGCCCACCGCTGCAGATTCCAAATACCAAAACAATCTGACCACTTCTTTATATTTCACAAAGCCATTCAGATACGGGATGATAATACATAGGTGCATCAAAACATATCTCTCCACTTCTCTTTCCCTCCAACAATGCACCTCAGTACGAGAAATATACACACAATCTCTGATTGGAAAACAAAGTGCAGTAACCAGCTCAGTAGACTATCATATGAAATACCATAAAGGGACCTGCAGAGCTGTACAAAGCTACCAGCATACTGAAAACCATATAACTGTATGCCTGTCTATCACACTTCATTGTCCAATACATTGCTATGTGATGCGTCCCATTACACAATAACCGCAGCTTGTAGGTCATCACGTTCAACATGGAAATACTTCCTAGTTAAAATCAAAACAAAGAAACCATCCTTCCAGCCACACATCCTACATGGTGTATGTAGCATGCTACTCATGTAGGCAAGTGTTCCAGCACCTCACATGGGGTAGTAGGCATATATAAATGTTGCAAAGCAATACAATACATTGTAACTTGTCCGGACTTCTTATATGTATCTAGGTACATTGCTGAAGCCTTGAGAAAGTCCCTGGGGTTGCTGTTACAAGGTTCCAAATATATTGATTCATGTTCGATTACCAAGAACATATTAAATTATTTAGATTTTAATTATGACCGTTACTTTGACTATGCAAATTTGTACAAATATGTATGTACTTACTTAAAAGCGAATCAAGAGTCTGCAAGCAATACCATATCTTGTAGCTTTATTTGAATCTCTCACTGGGACTCAGCTTTAAAACACCCTTTGGTAATGGTGTGTTTCTCATTGGTTTATGCTCGGTGATTACTAAAATGAATATAAAGATAATTCAAGCAGCAGTGAGGCCAGTTTAATTGCCATTTCTTGTCATTGTCCTCACTGTGTCAAAGTAAATGTGGCGCTGTTGAAGCCTTTTTGGCGGTACTGGATGTCTATGTTATCAATTCACAGAGACTTGTCAGAATAGTACCCTGATTCTCAAACAGACACTGCAGATGACATTAATTTTACATGTATTGTAATCTCACAAATCCTGAATGCAGGCAACAAAGATAGAAGTCTTTGTTCCAAATATTATTTTACCCATCTTTTTACAAATTGGTTAGGAGACCACCTCACTGACCAACCCACCGCCATTTTGTAGTCTGAAAAGTAGGCACCAAAATGTGCGAGGACTAGTCCTGAAACCTCCCTTGTAATGAATGGTGATGCGGACCACATTTAAAACAGTTATGAGGAGAACACAGGTCAGCCGCAGCCTGTGCAGGTAAGAGCGTTGGGGCGGTGGGACTCTTTGGGGGGGATTTCGACGGACGATGACGAGGGAAAATGTATTATTTATTTAATTTTCCGTCTTTTAATTTTTCGTCAGTCCAAATCCCGCCTCTCACCACCCCCCCCTCCCACGGGCCCCATCACTCTTACCTGCACGGGCCGCGCCTGACACAGGCTGATATTTTTCTGCTTCAGTAACATGTGGAACCAAGGGATTTGTATAAAGCTCTGTAATGTCTTCTTCCCAAAAATGACGTAAAGGTCTGTATTTCAGCCAGACCAATAATCAGAGCTGGTGCTAACACCAGAATAACTGCATTCACTGTTGCCCACTGAGGCAAACCCACTACTATTTTTTCGAACCCTGTAGTCAAACGTCAGTGGACGGTCTTCAGCTTACTTAGAAATATGCTTCAGCCAACCACAGTTTTCAGCAACACTCAAGATGAGCTGCACGAGGCTTCTGGTGGCCTAAAATGTCAAATACAGTGACTCAGTTACTGAAATCCTGCTCCGTATGTACTCAAGAGAAAACAAATATTTAATCTGCGTGCTGTTCCTGAAAGGATTATTTACAGCCAGGGTGCCCAGTGAAAATGTTGACAGGAGCTCTGCAGGCCGCTGTTAACCAAAATGTCACTGAATTTGTAATACCATTTATGTATTTTTCCATTTATAACATCTCCACTTGCCACACCCAGTTTGTGTGTGTATTCCGTAGGGTAAAATACGTTTTTATGTAATGTTCAACTACATAGTTGTCGTTTTGCAGTACTGAAATTAACATGTAGTAATATTACCCAAATTTATCGTGCAATGATTCTCAAGCCTGCAAGCAGAACATTAAGATTAGTTAATAAAATATAAGTGTTGCACATAGTTGATATTAAAAGTCACACAACTAAATTTCCCCACCTTAAAAAGTATAGCACCGAAGCATTCAAGAATATCTAACAAGAAATATACCAAATAACTATACTATCGCTTAAAGTTTGCCAAGTTTAGTTTTACCTGGAGATCGAGGGTTGAAGAGCTGCATTATTTTGGACCATAATCTGGGGAGCACATCCGATTAGGACTATAGGGCTATATCCCGCTAGAAGGTTGTGCTGATAAAATACAGGGATTCTACGACGACCAATATCACTCTAAGCAAAGCTGAGGGGTGCCTGAAATCATATTTTCCTTCATCTATGATATAAGAATATGTACGGTGCGCAAGGCCGTCCTTTAGCATGGGTGAGCTGGGCCCTGGTCCAGTGCACCAATATTCTGAGGGGCGCACGGAGCTGCCTGTGCGCAATAAGGTTATGCCAACAGCAGAGGCCCTCTCACCTTGTTCCAGTCTTGTCCTCGCCTATTCGTTTCTGTCTGATTTGCTAGTGTAAAGCGATTTTAGTCCTTCATTATCATTTGGCGGGCGATGTTTTTAGCACCCCTTTAGCCCCCTACTGAGCCCTCTCTTCAGACCTGGACTGGGAACCCAAAGAAGCCCTGGCAATTTTGTCTGACTGGGGGGGGAGGGGGTTTAAGCGTGGAGCACTGCTACTTTTGTTGCCGGGGGCCGATATTGTAGCATCGCTTCACAACCGCCCCCCAGTAAAAAAGAAAACAAAACACAGCTCCAGCTTCCCGGGCAAGCTCTCGATGCCCGCTACGGATAGTCCAGCCCTGCCTCCCGTCACCCTCCGACCCCTGCTGGCACACATCAACAAAACCATCTTCTGCATGAGGCAGCTAAGCTATCTGTGATTTAGGCGCGCTGGGGGAGGTCCGGGGATATTTGCATTCAGAGGCCAGTCCATGCTTATCCAGGCACTGACCAGTGAACACAAAAGAGACTGCTGCCTCATTTAATTCACTGGCAGTCGGCAAGGGTGCCAAATTTCTCTCTGTCCACACCTAGGGCACTATCTTAGCAAAGGCAGCTCTGACGGTGCAGGTGTTGTCATAAAGTGGCCCCTTGGTGCTGAAATAGGTATCGGAACAAGCACATGATTAGGGTCAGGGAATTAATGGGCAGCAACGATCTAGGCTAGAGTAAGAAAAAAATGCTTTCAGAGGTTTTCTAAGGACTAGCTGATTCATTTTTATGTCGAGGCCTACTAGACAGCTCAGCTGACTTGTTGCAAAGACAGAATTGCTTACCATTTGCCTTGTGGGGGGACCCAGGGAGAGCCAGGCGCGAGCCGGTCTCTCCCTGGGCGGGTTCGCGCGAGGAACATTTTACAGGTGGAGGGCTGATTAGCGGAGAGGGAAAAAGGGGAAGTCAAGCGGGGATTAGTTACTGCGTGGCGGGAGGCGTGAAGGGAGGTTGTTTTGCGCGGTACCTGGGTCATGGACGAAGCGGCGGAGGTTAGGCGGGCGGTTCAACTCCTCTGTGAAGCAGGGCGAGAGGATTTGTTGATGCCCGGAGTCCCGGTGGAGGCGTGGGTCGGCTTGTCCCGCCCCCCTCGCAAAGCTGCGGAGGGCGTCGCCAGGGCGGTGGAGGCGTGCCTGTCGCCGGGCCCTGAGGAAGACGACGACGGCGAGGCGGCCATGCCGGCCGATGGGCCTGGGTTTTTTCTGCAGACCGAGGAGGCAGGACCCCCGCCGTGTGACCCGGGCGCCCTCCAGCAGGTATGTGACGCCCCCTTTTTGCCTGCTTGTTCGCGAGGGGCGCCCGGGGGGAGGCGGGGGCGTTCTGCGGGTCGATTGACACCGCGACTCGGCGGTCTCGCTGCTGGTTCGTCGGGGAAGCAGCAGGCGGGGCCCAGGCCCAAGCGAGGGCGCAGCACAGAGCCGCAGGGGCGCGCGCACGCCCCCCCCCCTGCTGTGGTGTCTCCTGCCCCTCTGTCCCCTGTGCCGCCTTTGCAGGCTGGGGGCCCTCCATGTCTGTGGCTCAATGGGCAGTGTTACCTGCTCTCCCCGGCCGCGCCGGGGCCTGTCTCTGCCCCCCCTCCAGTTGTTGGCCCCTCTCCCTCGGGTCCCATGGATGCTGGGCACCCCCGGGTTGCCATGCTTTTGCGCCCCCCCCCTGAGGCCCCGCCCCCGGCTCCTGCTGTGGTCCAGGTGGGTGCCACGCATGCCACGCCGCGTCCCACGGCCCCTGAGGCTGTTGTACCTGGTGCTCCTTGCCCCCGGCCCCCCCCCCCCACCTCTAAGTCCATGACTTTGGGGGGCAAGGGCATTTTGCGCAAGGGGGCTCCCCTGGCCACTGGTCAGCCCCTGTTCCCGGTCCCCAGGGGCCGCCCGGGTGGGCTTCTGGGTGGTCCTGAGGCTGGGTCGGTGGGTGGTTTGGGGCTGGCGCCGGGGGGTGAGTGCGGTTCTCATGTTGGGGGTGATGTTTTCGGGGCTGTTTCCTCGTCTGGCTTGAGCGGCCACAGTTTTCACTCTGCGCCTTCGGCTGGGCGGCTGTTGGCTGTTTCTACGGGCCCGGGAACTGTCCACACGGCTGTTTCCAGTGGTGGGCTTGCAGGGGGGCTGTCTGGAGCGGATGGCTCTTCTACAGCTTTCAGTTCTCATAGCTTTCAAAACATAGACTGGCAATTTTATGATGGGGGTATTGGTGATGGCGCTATGCCCAGTGGGAGTGAACAGGTTGCATTTTCTGATGAAGCTTTCTGTGGGAGTTTTCGTGATGCTGATTTGGAAGAAGGGGAATTGAGAGAGACAGATGTTGGGTTTTTGGCAGCACGGGCCCAGGGGGGTGGGTTAGGGCAACCCGCTGTTTCTCGTGTTTTGCAGGGGTCTCGAGCGGACCTTGCGGGTGTACGAGGGGCAGTGTGGTCTGGACCTTCTCAGCGGGATCGTGGGGCCGTCGCCCAGCAGTCGGAGCAGTTACCAAGAGGTAAGACTGGGTGGTGGTCAGTGTGGCAACCTAGGGAGAGTCTCCCGGTTAAGAGTACAAGATCTGTGGGTACGGGTGATGGGGTTGTGGTTGAGCGAGTCGCTCTGGCACCGAGGCTTGAGCGGCCCGCGATTTCTAATGTGCAACCTGGGGAGAGTCTCCCTGTTAAGAGTACGAGATCTTGTGGTACGGGTGATGGGGTTGTGGTTGAGCGAGTCGCTCTGGCACCGAGGCTTGAGCGGCCCGTACTTTCGAATGTTTCTACTGTGCAAGGGGCACAAGAAGTTTCTATATCAGGGGATGGCGGGGTGGCTGCCACTGGGGTGGCGGAGGATAGTATCCTACCGAAAAAGTTGCCTTATTCTGGGGTGGGGATGCCCTTGGGGTCCCATTTGTCCGAAAAAACGAAGACGCTGATCTGGTCTGGGGCTTTTGTGGATGTTTTTCGACTTCTTCACAGGGATGTCCAGGCGAAAGAGGGGTCGAAAGAGGAGGAATTAGAATTGGCTCGGAGGCCTCGTGTTCCGAGGTCTATAGAGAACTGGACTTCGGCCTTTCTAATTTATGCCAGCGTTTATTGTCAACGTCATCCTGAGAAAGCAATAGACATGTTTAAATATGCTGATGTCATCCGCAAGGCTCACAGTTATTTTGGCGGCTTTGCTTGGTTGTCCTACGATGACGAATTTAGGGCGCGCATGGCCGCTTTCCCTGAGCGTTCGTGGGGTGCGGTTGACTCTGAGTTATGGTTGCAATGGATGGCATCGGCACACCCTCCTGCTACGACCCACACAGCTAGCGGGCAGCCTGTGTTTTATCGGCCCTTTTCAGCTCGCCCCGCTCAATCTGGGGCGGGGGTTTGGGGCAGAGGTCAATCAGCCGCTTCCGGCACTTGCTGGCATTTTAACAGGGGTTCCTGTAACAGACCCGCTTGCAGGTATAAACATGAGTGTTCGCAGTGTGGAGGGAAGCATGCCCTCACCCAGTGTTTTCCCGGCCAGAGATGGGGTGATCAGGGACGGGGTTCTGGGGGCAGGGGGCAGCAACATCAGTCTGTTTACAAGGGCCCCTACTCCTATTAGGCAGGAGGTTCTCGAGCTCTGGCTGGTGGATTATCCGGATTTTGAGGCCGCTAAGATTTTGTCTTGGGGTTTCAAAATTGGGTTTCGGATTGGGTATCAGGGACCCAGGGTGGGCAGGTGGTCGGACAATTTGAAGTCTGCGAAGGAGAGTCCACATGTGGTGCGGAAGAAACTGGATGCAGAGCTTGCGGCTGGTAGGATTGCTGGTCCTTTTGTGGATTGTCCCCTGCCTGACTTGATTGTATCACCCCTGGGTGTGGTGCCCAAGAAGGCGGAAGGGGAGTTTCGTCTTATCCATCACCTGTCCTGGCCCGAGGGTTCATCAATCAATGACTTTATTGATCCAGCTGACTCAACTGTCAATTATGCTTCGGTGGACGATGCCTTGCGGCTCGTGCGCACGGCTGGTGTTGGGGCTTTGCTGGCGAAGAGCGACATTCAGTCGGCTTTCCGGCTATTGCCCATTCATCCTTGGGATTTCAGTCTGTTAGGAATGCATTTTGATGGTAGTTTCTACGTGGATCGGGTGTTGCCCATGGGCTGTTCAGTGTCATGCTCCCTGTTTGAGACTTTCAGTACCTTCCTACAGTGGCGATTCACTTTTGTTAGTGGCCACGCGTTGGTCTGTCATTACCTTGATGATTTTCTTTTCATTGGGGAGGGTTGCTCTGGGCAGTGTCAGTCGGCTTTGCACATCTTTCAGGCTCTAGCGGAGGAATTGGGTGTCCCCTTGGCGCCGGACAAGACAGAGGGTCCCTGTACGTCCCTGACTTTTTTGGGGATCGAAATTGATACTCTGTCTATGATGGCGAGACTGCCTGTGGCTAAAGTGAAGGAAATGTCTGCTTTCATACATCTGGTGTTGGGGGAGCGGAAAGTGGTTTTGAAAACTGTTCAGAAGTTGTTGGGTTATCTCAATTTTGCTTGCCGGGTTGTTCGGGCGGGCAGGACGTTCTGCAGACGTCTGGGTCTGTCCATGTCCGGAGCAAGCCTTCCCCATCATAGGGTGCGCATTACCACCGCTGTGCGTGCCGATTTGACTGTCTGGCTTCGTTTTCTGCAAGACTTTAATGGCGTGTCCTTGTTTTTTGCGGATGAGGACATGGTGTGGCAAGTGCAGTTGTTCACTGATGCGTCAGGGGCCCACGGCTTTGGAATATTTTGGGAGGGTCGATGGTGCGCGGCCGGCTGGCCGGCGCACTGGAAGGATCAGGGTCGCAGCATTGCGTTTCTGGAGCTCTTCCCGCTGCTGGTTGCTTTGCATCTATGGGGGGAGGAGTTTCAGAATCGTTCCGTCTTGTTTCACGTGGACAATTTGGCTGTAGTGCACCTTGTCAATCACCAAAAGGCTCGCGATTTGCGGGTTTTGCGGCTCCTGCGCGCATTCATGCTGCGGTGTCTGCAATTGAATATTGTCTTTAAAGCGCGGCATGTTCCTGGTACTTCTAATTGCATCGCTGACTCTTTGTCTCGCTTTCAGTGGTCCGAGTTCCGCAAGTTAGCTCCTGGGGCGGACCTGGCACCAACAGCGATCCCACAGTACGTATGGGACCTGGGGGATTGAGGGTTCACCACTTGGTGGAATGTTCTGTGGCTGAATCCACCAGGCGGGGTTATGTGAAAGCCTGGTCTGAGTTTCTGCAGTTTTGTAATGTTTCGATGGGGCCGTTCGGGGCTGGTTGGTCTGATGAACAATGCGTCTTGCAGTTTGTTTTGCATCTGGCGGACAAAGGCCTGTCGCCCACTACCATTTCGGGTAAATTGGCTGGGGTTTCTTTTTATGGACAGCTTTGGTGGGGGAGGGATCCGGTTGGGGGGGTGTTGGTTCGTAAATTGTTGAAAGGTTTGGCCAGGCTCCGGGCTGGGGGTCAGCAGCTCCGGCAGCCTGTGACGTTTGAATTGCTTCAGTTGATGTTGCTGGAACTGGAGGTGTGTTGTCATGATGCTTTTGAATGTGCCAAATTTCGTTTGTGTTTTGTGTGGTTGTTCTTTGGGGCATTTCGGGCATCAGAGTTGCTGGGGTTGCGGGGCAAGGTAGGCATGACCAGCGGTGAGGTGGTGTTGGAGAGTGACAGAGTGCGTCTTTGGCTGCGGGCATCCAAAACCGACCAGATGGGGAGGGGTAAGTGGGTGTTCCTTGGTAGGAGTGGGGTCTCTGCATGTTGCCCGGTTGGGGAATGGGAAGTGTTTGTGTCCTCTCCGCATTTTCTCCAAGGGTCCATATTTTGTCATGCAGATGGTAGTCCCATAGTTGCATCTCAATTGTTGGCTGTCTTACGCAAGGTCTTGCTGCGTTTGGGGAAGGACCCTGTTCAGTTTGGTACCCATTCCTTCAGAATTGGTGCGGCGACGGAGGCCGCCCGCCTGGGGTGGGACTGGTCCCAGATCAGACGCATTGGTCGTTGGCGTTCCAAGTGTTGTGAAAAGTATGTGAGGAAATAGTGCATTTTTGGCTGGTCTAACCTTTCTTTCTTTCCTAGGTCCCTGGCTATCTGTCGCCGGATGCAAAAGGAGGGTGTGGATACTGGGGCACTCTTTCATTAAAAGAGCAGCTTTAGCCGCTGCCAGCCAGCTTTGTGGGAGATCGCTTGGTCTGAACAGTCTGACACATGAAGTCTCATGGCACGGCACAGGGGGAATGCGCTGGGGTGGGCTTTTTCCTGCCTTGGCTGATTTGGTTTCGCAGTGTTTGGGGGGCCCTCCGGATCTCCTGGTGCTACATTTGGGAGAGAATGACTTGGTTTCTCTCTCTGGGCTGACCTTGTTAAAACTAATGAAGCAGGACCTGGAAATCATCCGAACCACATGGGAGAGCACCATGCTCATATGGACTGAGTTTGTGCCCCGTTTGCACTGGCGTGGGGCACGGACCCATTCTGCCCTGGAAAAGGCTAGACGGAAAGTGAACAGGACAATGCGCCTTTTTTGCCAACGTTGGGGGATATACAGTTTGAACCATTATCATTTACAAATATCTGAACATCATTTATTTTGTGAGGACGGTGTGCATCTTTCAGCTTTGGGCCTCTCTTTTTACCTCCTTGAACTCAGGGACTTGATTAGCAAGGTTCTTCAAGTGCAGTTGTGGTGTGCTCCTTCCTGTCCTTTAGGTGGGGCAGGAAAACGCTAAAGGTTTTCCTGGGTGGCGGGTTTTTGTTAGTGGGGGTGGGCAGCCTGGAGCGGGTTGGCCATCCTGAAGGGTAGCGTTGGGTAGGCTAGGTTTAGTAGGCAGGAGTTTGTTCGGGGTTTTGGGATTTAGGTTTCGTAGGCTCAATGTTGAGTTGAATTATGTAAATAATAAATAAATAATGAATATGTTTATCATTGATGATGCACCTGTCCTAAAATAAAAGTGGCCTTTCTTGCTCCTAAAAGAAGGTGTGGACAATGTTTTCTTGCGCGAGGGGGGACCCAGGGAGAGCCAGGCGCGAGCCGGTCTCTCCCTGGGCGGGTTCGCGCGAGGAACATTTTACAGGTGGAGGGCTGATTAGCGGAGAGGGAAAAAGGGGAAGTCAAGCGGGGATTAGTTACTGCGTGGCGGGAGGCGTGAAGGGAGGTTGTTTTGCCCCACCCACCCTCCCTCTTTTTTCTTTTTCTTTATTTATTTCTGGGTTTGTTATTTTGTGGTGCTCTAGGCACTGTTTAGTTAGGTAGGTTTGCCACTGTTAGGATGGGTGCCTTTGTTCTTTCGTAGGCGGGTTTTTGTTAGTGGGGGTGGGCAGCCTGGAGCGGGTTGGCCATCCTGAAGGGTAGCGTTGGGTAGGCTAGGTTTAGTAGGCAGGAGTTTGTTCGGGGTTTTGGGATTTAGGTTTCGTAGGCTCAATGTTGAGTTGAATTATGTAAATAATAAATAAATAATGAATATGTTTATCATTGATGATGCACCTGTCCTAAAATAAAAGTGGCCTTTCTTGCTCCTAAAAGAAGGTGTGGACAATGTTTTCTTGCGCGAGTTCTCTTTCTTACATTTGATTGCTTTCTATTTTCTGGCTCTGTTTGGTTTAGACCAATCAGGATGTCTTTGTCGCTTCCACAGTATATAGTCACTTTACAATGTATCAAATTATTTATTAAGATTTAGCTCTACCATGAAATCCACAAAAATAGTAACTAAAGATCACATAATTAGTACGACTTTAAGAAGCTTTTAAAAAAACTTATATTTTTAAAAACAAACTATTTCATTAATTGGATTAGCAAAAAAATGAAATACATTGTTCACTGAGCAAACCACATATTCAAGAACAGTGGTTTCAGCAAGCTGAAGCAATTAAAGTGCAGCCAAGGGCAGACAAATAGGATACGGATAAGGTCATGAAGAGAGAACATACAACGTTTACTAAGTATCCTAATATGTCCTCCTGTTTTAAACCTTTCCAGGCACCAGTGACCATGTTTAATTTCAAAACTTTCATCTACAACATTAATACAAAGCATTGGACTCCATGTTCCAAATTCCAGGTTAAAGGTTGTGGTTGTGCTTCAATACCAGTAGAAACAACAAAATTCAACTTCTTAGTCCCCAAACAGAATTACATATCCTTAACCATCGAGCTATTCTTGATATTATATTTCAAATACGTTTTCAATTTGAAACAAGACAATTCTATATCCTGTACATGGATTTTCAAATGCGTAAGTGTCTAATTAAAATTTCTAAAAGGAGTTAAAACCTTCATGTTTTGTTCAAAAAGTTATGTATGTAAAAGGCCTCTTAAAGAATTTACCATAATATGCATAAAAGCCATTGTCCCCAACGGAGGGTTTCCGCCAACCCTAATATATAGCTACTAAGCAACCCATCTCAAGTCAAACAGCTTCCATTGGGGCTAGTGTGTTTAAAGTGCAGATTTTTCAAACACATCTACCCTCCAGTTTGTGCAAAAAATTTTGGTGTTTTGTATGGATAACTTATGTTGCATCAAGCAAAAATAGGGGGAACAATAGCCCAGTAAACTGATAATAAACATTGAAAGTGCCTTTGACTAGTAGCTCTACATAAAGATAAAAGTGCATTTACAAAGGACAGTGCCTATAGTAGATGTGCTCTTTGTCTGAGAGGTTGGCAGTAAAAATGTTCCCTAAATAAGGATATGTGTAGGCTGTCCTGTTTTCAGTTTCTATTTTTGGTAAATTCTTTTTTTTTTTTTTAGTGTTTTCAGTATCTTAAAAAACAGTTGTTATCAGTGGTTACACATTTTCACGGCACTAAAAACAACAGAAAAAGTGTTTTTCTGGTGTTTATGGAACGTTTTGCTTTTATCATTGCTTGCTGTCTGCACTGAAAAAACATGGTATATAGACAGTGTACGTATAGCGTATATGAGGTCCAAAGAGATTTTTGCAAATTAATCTTATTGTAGTACATACAATACTTCTTCAGTGAGTCTTTGGTCATGTGCGCGTGCGCTTTCCTTCCCATGTAAACTTCTGTGAAAAGGCCCTCTCAGCATTCATAGCCCCTTGGGCTGAGAACCGTCAGATAAGGGACACAGTTGGGATGACTCTTTCTTTGATGCCACATAAAGCACAAATTGATAAATATTTGCGTTTTAGTTCTGGGGCATAAGAAAACAGTGCACCAGAATGGACTAAAAAGTCAATAGCATCCCTCATTAACTCTGAAGATTGTAAAGATGCTTTCAGCATACCATCTAACAAGTGGCAAGGATCTCCTACAGGGAATCACTTCAGCTCGGGTATCAATTTTGACAGGTCATCGCACAAATTTTTCATATACGTAGCTGAATCACTACAAATACAAACAATATCACTCCAATCTTTGTTGAACTTGGAAAGAACCTTTTTTGCAGAGCATAACAAGTGACACTGTGTTCCATGTTTTCCAAAAGTCTGGTGTCACGTTTCACCACTATCCCAGATGCTTGGTGATATATATACTTGTCACTATGCCTTGCATTTAATGTTTAAAGCCTGAGGTGTTGGCAATTCACTTATTATCAATACTGTCCTACTAGAAACTATGGTCTGATGTATTAAGGGTTTTTATCCATTCTCTGTGGGTAAATGTGATGACATGTATTGGGAAAGATTTTTAGGAAACTAGCCGTTTTACCTATCAGTGAAAGAATCAAATGCAGCCAAAATATCAAATGTGAGTTTGATATGTCCTGATTCTCTACAGTTTATAAAATAATTAAACTAAACCTAAAACGTGAAACTAAACCCTGCATCTTTTGACCAAAGGCCATAAAACTGAAAAAAGTAAAAGGAAGAAGAAACAATATTTTAGTGGCATCCCTAAAGAACAAAACTCAAGCAGAATCATGTTAGCCAGTCTTTCCTACTACTAGCTTGTATAACAAAGTCACATTTTATTGACCCCTTCAGTAAGAACAAAATGACTCTTTCACTTTCTTTTTCCTTTCTTTGAATGGCATTTAGTTTGTGGTTGTGCAGGTGTTTTTTCAGTGTTTATATGTTTTCACCGGTGAGGGCTATTTTTCTTTCAGTGGGGTTTTATCAGTTGTTATAGGTTTAAACCTAAAACCCCACAGCCTAGATATGTGTCAACCATTTCCAGCACCTCGCTTTCCACAACCAATTTGTATCTCCTAATCTTTTTAATGCACTTGCCTCGATACGCCATCAGTTTATTTTTATTATATTAATTCTCAAGTGATCCCTCGAGGTATATATTTGCAAGCAATCCAGTCATTATCATAGACTTTTAGGGGTCATTTCTATAAGCACTATATAGTCAGCTTAGAGTAGTGATGAAATATTTCGATGACCTAACTTCGAAGCTACCCCTCCCAATTCATTCAATGCAGTAGGGAGATCAAATACGTACATGAAGAATAATAACGGAGCAAGCAAATAGCATTGTTTTAAACAATATTCAGTGATTTTTGGAGAGAGCCCCCAGTCACTTCCTAATAATATGTGACATCAAGCACAATTAATATTTTAAGGAGGGGTTCTGGTATCTTTAGGTCACATAACTTTCACCACAGGCTAGGTCTGTCCACGCGGTTCAAATGCTGTTGAAAAGTTGTTTCAGTACTCATAGACAGGCATACTCAGAGTAAAAACATATTTCTCTACAATCAGGTGTAATGCTGTAATGTTGTCTAGGCTGGAACTGTTTGGTTTAAAACCAGCTTGCTTCAAAGACATTATGTTATTATCATCTGCCCAACTTTGTAGAATTAAGACACTTTTGGCAAATATTTTTCCAACGGAGTCAAGCAACGTAATCTGCCTATAATTACTCTGTAAATTCACATGACCTTTCTTATGTAAAGGGAAAATCATACTACCCTTACATGTGTTAGGGACTTGTCCAGTTTTATAACGAGGTTGACAAAGAAGTATCTAATAGCTAGACCACAAGTCTTCCTCCTACTTTATGACAGTGATGAATTGACCTTGGCCTGGCCACGTAAGCTTTGGCACAACGAATAATGTCTATAATCTGTGATTTTGATGGACAATAAGAGTCCGCTGCTTCAGACACCTGGGAACCAATAAAAGAATGATTTCCTGTCTCTGGAGTGTTTGCGGCATATAATGTAGAGAAGTAATTCTGCCAGACCTCACTTGTGACCAAGCAGATTTTAGGTGTTATCCCGTGACCAAACAGATTTTAGGTGTTATCCCGCTTCCGCAGGCCAAGGCAATTATTCTCCAAAAACTTCTTGAGTCTCTTTTTTTAATGGCTTCTTGAAGCCAGATCATATTAGACTGCTGTTTAACAATAGAATCTCTCCACCTAGCCTGTATTCTTGTTAATAGATTAATTACTTTTCTTCGTGCTAATGAGAACTATATCAATTGTCACCTTTGCGATTGTCTGTTTAAATTAGAGCCTTTACAAGGGTCATTTGGGAGTCCTCTTTTTACCTGATGAACTCCTTATACCAAAGATTGTTGTTTAATAAACTTTGCCATATCCTGATCAAATTTGGCTATAGAGATTGATCCCTACTCTGTTATGTGATTTAGTGCATGTTTTATTCAGCTCTTAAATCTGCTTTGTTAGAGACTGACCAGTGCCCCTTACCATTAGATGTATTAAGGTGACCTTTTTTCCCACCATATTCCAGGTCAAATTTTCTTTTTGTGTGATGCTCACTCAAAATCTTAACATATTATGATCACTCAGAACGGTATCTATGATCTCAAGCTCAGACAGTAAGTAAAAAGAGGCAAGGTAACAATGACAATAAATTATGGAGCTAGATTTTAAGCAACTAGGGGTGGGATGCTCTGGATTATTTTGATTGAGTCTACAATTTATGATGATGGATCCATTACTCCTACAGTGTTTGAGGAGAAACCTCCCCCTTTTGTCTGCCCTATATGGTTTCGGGAAAATGAGACTAGGGAAATGTACAGCGTGTTCCCTCTCGATATCTAAGAACTGAGCTTTTGCACTATTGGAAATGTCTGCATTTTGGTCCCCAATAGTGATCACGTTATTTATATATATTTTTTCAGCTATGTGCAAAGCTGATACAGCATTTTAATATCGAAATAGTTTTTCAGTCTCAGAAGAATATATATGTTGGCAAGAAGAAGAGTATCGGACCCCTGTCCTAGGTTCCTATTCAAATTAAACGGCAAAGACTGTGCTAAACTCAAAGGTTTACTAAATGATGCATAAGACTAAGAATAATGCGTAGATAGCAATATTGCAATCCCGTCACTTGCACAGACTTTTCTGGATTTTTTTGGCTGGACAACTGATTACATAATAATTATCATGATCTAAAATCCCTGTACACCATGTCTCCTGTAAACAAATAATATCTGTATTCAGGGAGATCAATGAATGCAATTTTTAAATCTCAGAGGCACATTCAGCTAAATTCCAGCAAAAGATTTTAAGATTATTATTAAGTAGACTCTAGGGCCAAGTGTCAGTTAGAATGTTTAAAATTAAGTACTCCAGCCAACAATTCCATTTAGTTAATTCGTCATCTTCACCCGGCCGTAAACAATTATTGTTCTGACCTGGTAATAGATGGATCTAACTATGGAGACTACTGAAATTATTGTCAATTTTGCTTAATTTGCCAAATCTTCTGGGGAAACACTATAGTGTGCAAGACATGGGCCTATATGTTTTCCTGAATGTGTGTCTAAAAAAGAAAAGGGATTCTGTACTGTCAAATAGGGGATAACATCAATACCTCTACTAACGAAGAAGTCACAATTATTCATGATTAGATTAACAATTAACCTCGAATTAAAGGTCACTCTTGATCTCATCTCAGCAGAGGTATATTATAGTTGCATCAAAGAATTGTCTTTACTCCTTACCAGCCTTAATGGCTCTACTTCTGAAAGAAAAGTCAATAAAAATACAATACAAGTCTGGGCTTCAACTTTAATATCCCATACTGACAGCCACACATGGGGCCAAAAAGTTCATAAAGTCCATAGGATCCATGGACCAGGCAACCAAGCAGCTGACTCCCTTTGCTCAGAATCCATAGTGCAATCTCTTGTATAGTATAGCCCAGGCAACTTGAGGCAGCGTGATCAGATGTCGGCTTCTCACTCGTTCTGTTCACAATGTGACACTAATAAAGCTCTAATCAGTAAGCTCTTGGGGTAGGAACAGGACCAACGATCCTCTAATGACTTATGTGGGGAGAGGGCTAACACACTCCGCCGGATACAAGCTTCACCAGTGCTATACTGGCTTCCTCCCCACACCAAGTGGGTGTTTCAACAGTCAGCAATCAATGTAGTCTGTCTGGTCCTCTAGTCTGTTCCAAACACACTCAAACGCTGTCCGGCATTTGGCGTCCTGCATTCCTTGTGGGACCTCCCAGTCTTGTTGCTGGAAACCTGCCAAACTCCTTTAGCCTCACAGAGCCCTGTATGCCCCTCCCCCCTGCCCCCCAGGTGGGGGCAACTGGATCTGAGGCAATTCGAGTAATAGGCAAGTGTAGGGTAGAAAGGCAAAGCTCAAGCAAATTCAGGCCGAATGAGTAGGCAGCAGGAAGGGGGTCGCATTGTAGGTGACAGCTTTGGAGAGGCTCAAACGTCTCCGTGCTCCATGCTCGGAATCTCCAAATTGCCAAATTCTCCATGGGTATACTATGCCCAGATTCTGAGCCCTCTGCCTGATCCTGGTTGTGACCCCAGCACTGAAATGGCTGCTCTCCATTCTGCTTACTCTCTGCCCCACGTACTGAGCATCGGAACAGTGTCTCTAGCGCAGCCTTTTTACTACCCCTGATTAGATCCTTCTCTTCCTCCATGAGTGCTTGCTTTTGGCCAGTATTTTATTCCTTTTTAATGTAGCACTACATGAGCGTGCATGAGGAGGCCTCCATATTTGCCTGAAACAAGTAGCTTTCCCTGTATCAATATCTCATGGGCTCAGTTTAGTTACCAGGTACCTAACAAGATGAACAAGCTAACCTATATCATTGAGGACACATTTGAAAGCCTACAACCCTTGAGACATCTTTTCAGGATGATGTCTCACTATGTTTATATCAACACACATCCAAACGCCCTATCTTCTCCCTCCTGCAAAGACTTCTACACCTCAAGTCAAGTCAACTGGAGAATTCAACATTTACAACTGTTTATCCCATCAGTTTACATCTTTATATTGATGCCAGCTAGCCTAATAGCAAGAGCCTGCCCCCACCTGTTGACAAATGAAAGTTCCCTGGTGTCTCCTCGGAGTGAAACCTAAGGTCTACAGTGCTAAAAAAGCCAAAAGGGGATTGTATACATCATTACAAGCAAAGCACTGCTCTGCTAGAGCAGCATGTCACACATGTACAAGAGAAGAAATTCAGAACGTGTCTCGCTAAAGCAGGAATCAGATGTCTTAAATCGAGAGCAGCAAGTCTTTCTCTCCCTCCCAAGCAGAGCCAACTCAAGCAAGCTGTCACCTGGAACTCACATCTGTGGCTCTTGGTTCTCGCATTTTCACAGGAAATTAAGGCTGATCTTTAACTGAGAAACTACCAGCATCAAGCAGAATAGCCATACTTTAACATGTTAATCACACAACATAATGACTAGCTAGATCTGGCAGTTGTTGGAGAGACTTTACAGAACGTATTTACCAATAAATACCACTCCATTAATCTACACCACAATAGGCACCCAGGCACCCAAGCCTCTGCATCAACCAAGTGCAATTTTACATATTCTGAAAGTGAACAGGTGAAGTATACTAATATAGAGCATAATAAAGAGAAGCGTATAAACTACAATTTCATTTCCCAAATTAATGTGGCTGCTGTCTGAACTCAGCCCAGTATCTCTGCATTCAATGAGTAAAGCTAACCCATTTTAAGCTGACCTTGAATGTCACTGTGAATATTTGTAGTCTAAAATTTTGCATTTATTGACACAGTTTGATTATGATTAGTCTTGAAGACCATAACACAGCGAAGAAAGAACCTGATATTTGTGACTCATTGTACATGTTTTCTCTTTTCACCATTGCTGGACTGTTTATCTCACATTCAATGTATCAATATATATTGGAGGAATCCCAAGCAACACATAACTATGCAATGATGCTAAACAGGATTTCAAAATGGATGCTGTATTACTGGACCTGTTTACTTTGTGGCGCTAACTGTGAGCCAGAAGTAAAAAAACATCAACACTTATGGTCTGCATGAGTGACACTGCCACTGCTGCTATCTGTTCTGTACTTGAGGGAAGGTTGCTTGTTGCTGCCCATTATGTTCCTTTTCAGTCTGAGACAAGGTAGCTTGCACCACCACTTCCTATTTTGTACCTGGAGGGGTGGGGGGTTTGTGTTCTTTTTCTGGGTAAGGGAAGCTTGCACAGCTGCAGGCTCTGAAGTTTTTCTTCCATGTCAAACAGGATGCTCAAACTGCTGCTAATGCCTGAGCTGTTATGTTATGTTATGTTATGTTATATTTCTTTATATATAGCGCGCGGCGACTCAAAAAGAGTATCCCGGCGCTTTAACAACGAGACCTACGGCAGAATACCATAACACGGCAGTAAAAACAGAGAAGGGAATGCAGTAATAAAAAGGGGAAGAAAGGCCTATAGAGTAAACAGCCAGGTCTTTAGACCCTTCCTAAAAGCCAACAGGCTGGTAGCGCCCCGGAGTGTCAGCGGCAGAGAGTTCCACAGCTGAGGTGCCCGCAGTCCAAAGGAGCGACCTCCGATACGAGCTCTTTCCACGCGTGGCACCACAGCCAGGAACTGTGACTCCGATCTGAGAGCCCGGGCCGGGTGGTAAAAGGACAGTCTCCTTTGAAGGTACTTTGCGCCTCCAGAGTGAAGGGCCTTATAGGCCAAAGTCAGCGTCTTGAAAATAATGCGCTTGCGGATCGGCAGCCAGTGTAAGGCCTGCAAGAGACCCGCCACACTGGCTCGCCTATTTAAGCCATAAATGGCTCTTGCCGCAGCGTTCTGCGTCACCTGGAGGCGCTGTAGCAGATACTCCGGCAGGCCCAGGTAGAGGACATTGGCATAGTCCAGCCTGCACCCGATCAGAGCCTGCACAGTCAGTTTCCGGTGTTCTTCCGACAGAAGGGGTAGAAACTTCCTTAGTACCTTAAGGAGACCGAAACAGGTGCCCCTCACCCCCATAATCTGGGCTGTCATCGTCAAGCCCTTGTCCATCTTGACCCCCAGATTCTTGGCAACTAAAGATGGGGAGGAAGGTGGAAACATGTTGATAGGCCACCAGCCATGCCAGTCAGGCTCCGACGTACACCCAAAGAAGAGCACCTCAGACTTCTCAGAATTGCACTTGAGGCCACTCAGATGAAACCATCTGAAGACAGCCCCAAGGCAATCCCGGATGCTCTCTCCATTGAAATCTCCTCCCCTCTCGCAGGAGAAGAGGAGCTGTGTGTCGTCGGCATAGGACACGATCCGGGCCCCAAAAGACTCTGCCAGTGCCAGTGTTCCTGATTAGGTCCCGCCAACCAGAATGTGAAAGAGGTCTGGTTGCGAAAGATCTATTGTGGAACTACTGTCACAGTGCAAAATCGGCAACACCTCGCCTCACCTCACCTCACAATTTCATAACATGAACATGCACTTAGCATTTTCTTGTGTGGTCTAACAAAATTAAAATAAGGGTTGCACTTGACATTATTTCTAGAGTGCATTTATTGTAGGACTAGGGAATTTACTTAAACTATGAGCTTTAACTGAATCAAATAAGATATTAATAAACCATCCTTACCTAGTAGATCTGTACTCACTAATAGATGAAATCCACTCACATAATGTGTGCCTTAATGCACTAATATTTGATATTTAAAAATTTGTAAAATGCTGTGTATACCTGTGGGTGTCTTGGCGCTGGAGTCTGTGAGATTCTGTACTTAAAAAGGCCAAAAACAGGAGACTAAAGAGGGAGCAAAATTAACCAAGCGTCTCACTACAATTTTGACCCGGTAAGGCAGTTCCAGGCAGGGTGGGAGTGGGAACAGGACTGTATGGATCAGGATTCAGCTCATACACACTTAGGTATCCCCTCAAGGAGCGGGGGGGGCAGAAAAGGGAGCAGTAACAGTACTAAGTTCCCCTGAAGTAGCGGGGGGGTCCAGTCAGCAGTTCGAGCCTAGGGGGAGTGGAGGCCAAGGGGTTAGAGGTAGAGTTCCTCTTCTAAAGAGAAATAGATATCAATTAAGGTCCCAGCAGGAGTTGAGGACCAAAGGCATTCTGGACCCTACGGAGGGGGCAGGAGTGGTGACCCCAATAACTCCACGCAAAAAGAAAGCGGCGAAGACTGGGGATACTAAAATATCGAGGGGGCCTAAGGTGATTTGCCCTCCTCAGAAGAACACCCCATCCCTTAAAACCTACTTTAAAATTATTAAGCAGGTAGCGGAGTCGGTTCTAGCCACAGAGTCAGTCTCGTCTGCACAACATTTTACCCCTCCCATTTTGCTTGAAAACCGCTTTTCACCTCTGGAAAGCTTAGTGGACCCAGAGAGGAGTACAAGTGGGGTGGCTGGGGCAGTCCTATGAATTTATCAGTGCACAATTATGTGGATCCCTCCAGCCACCCCAGTATAACCACTGCTAGTACTGGTGTTATAATTACCCCTTCTTCCCTCGGGGCCTCTTTAGCCCCCGTAGCCCCTGTGATTCCACAGGCTTTACAGGAATTGGCGGCAGTCGAAGGTAATACTGGAAGCACTGGAAATAGCCCCTCAAGTACTGTGGCATTGAAAACAGCTCAAGTTCAAGCCCAAGTTCAAGTCCGAGGGAAAAATCTTATATGGACACCACTGCGCAAGCATCAGGAGGTGCAAATACGGACAGTGACAGTCTAGGCTCTTTGTTGCAGGCATTAAGGGGGGATCTTTTGACTAAATTCAGGATATCCGAATCAAACCAGAAGGGCATTCATGATAAGTGCGATGCCCTTGAATCAAAACTGGACGATATGTGCGCGCACAGGATCACTCGAACTTAAAGTTTCATCACTATCAGAATCGGTCCAAGGAAACTCCAAAGATATAGAAGTTCTAAAAACCCAGAACCGAAATTTCCGCAGATGGATATGGAGAGGTTAGAGATGCCGGCCCGCAGGAACAACCTTAGGATTTTGAAGATACTGGAGGGGGCTGAGATGGAGGACATAAAAGGAATCGTATGTAAGCTTTTGAGAGAGGGGGTGTTAAAAGATCGACCAGATATTGACCTCAAAGCTGAAATTCAAACAGTGCACAGGGACCCTTTTAGGCTGTATCCGGACAGAAAAGCCCCCAGGAAAATCTTGGTTAATTTTCAGACCTATAGCGTAAAGGCGTTAATTTTGGGGAGGTCTCTAACACGTTCTCCATTTTACCATCAGGCTGTGCCCTATCAAATCCGTTCAGATATTGGGGGGAGAACTGCGCAAAGGCAGTGGGAGCTGGGCTCCAGAATGCCCGAATTAAGAACCCTGGGGGCACATGTTCAGATGAAGTTTCCCGCATTGTTGAAAATAGTGTGGAAGAATAAGATGTACAATCTCAGTCAACCTGAAGATGTAGATGTTCATCTGTCTCAGATGAGGGGGTGAGGGAATGTCAGGTGGTAGGGTCCGGCTCTGAAGAAAAGGAACAGGGAAAAGCCACAAAGTTACAGAAGAAGAAAAAAAAAAAGAAAGAGGGGGAAAGGAACTTTTTTTTTTTAATTAAAAAAAGAAGTAATTGGGGAAAAAAAACTATAAAAGATTTATAAAATAAAAGGTAGGCAAATGGGCTATATCGGACACAGATAGGAATGGTTTTCCTTTTTCTTGGTAGCATAAACTAGATGCTGTGCTGCCTTAGGGAGGGTTCCTAAAAGGCGGTTTCAACGCCAAGCACTAAGGGTGGGTTCCTCGGGGGTGGGAGGTGCAAGGGGGGAGGGAGAAAATTGGAAAATTTGTCCTCATACAAATAAAAAGAAGTTTTTTTCTTTTAACTCTAAATGGGTGGTTCATACAGGTAGACCATGACAAGATTATCTAAGATAAAACTCCTTTCCTGGAATGTGAACGGTCTGGGAGGGACCAGGAAGCTATTTCAGGTTTGCGAGTTCCTAAAAAATAGTGAAGCACATATTTCTTTCTTTCAGGCAACTCACTTGGAAGCCCCAGACTGTAAACAAGCCTTTAGTAAAATAGGTTGGGTGCAGGAGGTCTTATGCTCCAAACAAAGAGGGTGCACAAGAACGGTAGCAATAGTAGTAAGAGCGAATAAGGGGATTAAGGTTGAGAAATGGGACACAGATCAGTCTGGGAGATGGTTGGTGGCAACTTTGTCTATATGCGGGTCGCCAATTACGTGTGCTGTATATTATGGGCCCAATGAGGACAATTCTGTTCCTCTCTTGAACCTTGAGACTAGTCTGCTACATACGTCTGCCCCAGTCATACTGGGCGGGGATTTTAATTTAGTGTTTGACAAGCAATTGGACCGGACCTCTAAAATGAAATATTGTGTTCCAACTAGAACATTTACTATACTTAGAAATGTTATGAACGAGTTCAACTTGCTTGACATCTGGAGATCAAAATATGATACTGTTAGAGAATTTTCGTTCTATAGTAAGAAGTATAAGTAGTATTCAAGGATAGATTATTTTTTAATTGCTTTCAGATGTAGGATCCATCAGTTATATCCCAGCGATTATATCAGACCATTCTGCAGTAGAGTTAGTTCTTAAACTAGGGCTTAAGAAGATAGAGAAAATGTGGACTTTAGAAAGGAGTTTGTTATTGGACGAGATAGTAAAAGTGGAATTAAATGATAGAATAGGCGATTATTTTAACTTTAATATAGGCTCCGCCACGGAACAGACGGTCTGGGAGACCCTTAAAGCATATTTGAGGGGCTTCTGAGTTCTCTTATGATTCGTAAGAGGAAAACTAGTAAAGAAAGAGAAATAGAGGGCCTTAAGAGCATTAAGGAGAAAGAGTTAGAGTTGCAACAAGCAGCCCGGATGGCTAGGGGATTTATCCCTCAGTTGGAGAAGGAATTGGTGAGTCTGCAAGCGGATTTTAATGCTAGAACGGATAAGATTATGAAGGATAGGTGGGATGCCAGCAAACTACAGAATTTCGCCTATGGCGAAACATGTGGTTCCCTTCTGGCGTGGAAATCAAGAACAGAAAGGGTGAGAAACAATATCAAGAGTTTGATACAAAGGGGTTCAGGGGTCCTGTTACTAGAAGACGATAAAATCAGAGAGGAGGCTAGGTCATTTATGCAGGGTCTATATCAAGAGGATACCATTTGTGGACTAGATGAAGTCAAGGCTTGGTTGGACCTTGGGGATCTACCCCAACTGTCTGAATCTGATAAAGAATATTTGGTTACCGGCATCTCGGAAGGGGAAATTAGAGAACAAATAAGGAAAATGAGTCCGGGCAAAGCCGCTGGCCCTGACGGATTACCAATTGAAGTCTACTTAGGCCTTCTGGAGAGGGTTGTGCCGGTACTAAAAAATACTTTTTAATAAAATACTCATACAAGGAGAATGTATCCCCCAATCATGGTCTGAAGCAACAGTATCACTGATCCCTAAACAAAATAAAGACCCTAAAAAAATTGATTCGTACAGACCAATTTCGTTATTAATCTCTGATTTAAAGATTTTTTCAGGGATATTGGCCACTAGGCTGGCCAGAATTATCAAAACAATTAAACACCCTGATCAGAGAGGGTTCATACCAGCGAGGCAGCTCAATGAGCTTACTTTTCAGGTAATTGGAGCAATCGACTTTGCGGAAGAAAATAAGTTGCCACTTACCATCGTCGCAATTGACGCCGCTAAGGCTTTTGATCAGGTTAACTGGGAGTATCTTTGGGAGACTATGAATAAGTTTGGTTTCCCACTTAAATTCATTGGTGCTGTTAAATCTCTCTATTTGAATCCTAGGGCAAAAGTTTTAGTTAATGGTGCCCTAACGGAGTGGTTTAGTATTCACAGCGGTACTAGGCAGGGTTGTCCCCTGTCCCCCCTATTATTTAATGTATATATTGAACCCTTTTTATGTGCACTTAGAAGGGATCATAGCATCATACCTTTTAAAATTGTGGATTTGGAGCTTAAGACAGCTCTATATGCCGATGACCTTCTTCTGTACACCTCAAATCACATGGATGCAATACCCCGGTTATTCGAACTGGCGGAGGAATTTGGAAACATTTCTGGTTATAAGATCAACAGAGAAAAGACTGAAATAATGGGGTGGAACAGCTCAGACACTATACAGGGGGCAAGGTAGCAGATGAGAAACCTAGGGATTCATCTAACCCAGAAACTGATAGATATACCTAAGATCAGTTGGGAGAAGGTATCTAAGGAGGTCTGCAGTCTAAGGAGGTCTGCAAGTTATTACTGAGATGGGGAGTCTACCACTGAATATTTATGGGAGAGTTAATCTCGTAAAAATGACGATTCTGCCCAAAATAACTTTTCTGTTCAATACAATCCCACTGTCTTTTAATCCTAAGGATATTGCTAGTCTCCAAGGGAAGATTGGTTCCTTCAGATGGGCTACAAAAACCCCTAGAATAGCTTGGAAGAAATTAAGGAGAGGATTGAAGATTGGAGGCTTGGCCTTACCTGACATACAGCCAGATTCATCAAAGGAAAATCGGCTCGTAAAGGGCCAGATTCTGAGAATCTGGCCCTTTGCGAGCGCTATTTTTGCATTTGGGATTCATCATCCCAAATGCAAAAATCGCAATTCTAGAATTCGCTAAATTGCGATTAATTGCTTTTAAGGAATCTCAATTAGAGATTCCTTAAATGCAATTCATGACCCATTTTAAAATTGGGAATTCGCAATCTGGGGCCGCTATTTACAGCGAAGTCGAACTACGTGGTAAATAGCAAAAACTTTGAAAAATGCACTAAAGTGCATTTTTAAAAGTTTCATGTTGCGCACACACATACCCTAAGGGCATGTGTGTGTGCAACATATGTGCACACATTAATTTCAGGGGTGCAACAGGGTGTCCTTTAAACACCCCTGCACCCTTGAAATCACAATCTCAATTTGGGAATCTCTAATTGCGATTCGCAAATTGAGATTGTCTTCCCATTCATTCCTATGGGCCTCTAGGCCCATAGGATTGAATGGGGAGATATTCCTTAATTGCGACTCGCAATTTGCGGGTCGCAATTAAGGAATTAGTAGAAATCGCTATTTTTTAAGTGATTTCTTGATGAATAGCATTTTGCTATTCCTTAATAGCGAATCGGTAATTTTCGCTATTAAGGAATCGCAAATTTGTTTGTTGATGAATCTGGGGGATACTTTCTTATTGTCATGCCTTCCATTTTAAGAATTTTAGAATATTAGCCAATAAATTAGATTCTTCCTCGCAGGGTCTCTTATTTCAGGCATTGCTACATGATGTGCCGCAGGGACAGGAATACTTTCTTTTTAAATTTGGTGACCCCAAATTTTACAGAAAGGTTCGCCTTAAGATCCTGCTGACTGCTCTTAAGAACTGGGGATATATCAGGAGAGTTTTGGGGATATCGTATTATACTTCACAGGCTCCAATTTGGGATTCTCCTGGCACTCCTGACTGCCTCCGGGATCAATTGTGTCAGCCACTCAAGTCAGCGGGTATTGCTGTATGGGCGACCTTCGTAAAAAAACACAGCTTAGGAACTGGGAGTCCCTTTCTGATTTGACAAATGGTACTCTAACAAGATTTAAGTTTTAGCAGCTCTCTGTGTGGTGGGCAACACAATCCTGGGGTAATGAAGAAGATGGAACGCCGGTCGATTCCATTTCCAGATTGGGCTTATGGAAATGTGAGGTTTCCTTCTGGTATAGGGCTTTTATTGGAACAGGGGACTGTTTGGACTCTGAGTTGGAGAATCTTTGGGGTAATGCTCTTTCAGATAGCTGAGAGGAGATACGAAAAATCTGGCGTGACTCCTTTATTATGTCCCAGACAGTGGTCAAACCAGCGAATCTTAGGTGGAACCATCTCTATACTGCCTATAGAGTGTACTGGACTTCGGGCAAACTATCTAAGGTGACCACAAGGATATACTACTGTCCCAGATGTAAGCATAAGACTGCAGACGACAATCATATGTTTATGGGTTGCCCAAAGATTGCTCCATATTGGTCTGAGGTGGTAAACAGACATAATATCGACTCCAAAATATCGACTGGACATAATATCGAGTTCAAAATATAGACTGGACAAAATATCGCCTGGATAGAATATAGACATCAAAAATATCGTTTTTAAGGTAAGTAATGTAATATCGAATGTTAAAAATATAGATAGTTAAAATATCGAAGTATATAATATAGGTAATTAAAAATATCCAATCCAATCCAAAAAATATCTAATTTTTAATAATATCTAATTTTTTATAATGTTTTTTATGTTATTATACGTGTGAAAATTGTGTATTTATGTTATAATTAATTTAAAAAAATGAAATTAGTTTATTTATTTATTGCGTAATTAAATTCTGTAGAGGGTTGTGGGTTTATAGGGGAATAGGGTGGGAAGTAATTTAATTATAATTAATTAAATATGTAAATTTATTTATTGGTATTATTTTTTAATTAATTAGTAATTAATTTATATTTGGTAAATAATTACATTTTAATTGGTAATTCATTTTAATTAATTGAATATTTGCTAATTATGTTAATTTTACTAATTTATTTTCCGTAGCGGCTTGTGGGTTTATAGGGGAATTGGGTGGGAAGTAATTTAATTAAAATTAATTAAATATGTTAAAAAATGTATTGGTATTTTTTTTGAATTAATTGTTAATTAAAAATGTATGGGTAATTATTTACATTTTAATTGGCAATTATTTTTATTTAATTGATTAATTGCTAATTATGTTAATTTTACTTATTTATTTTCAGTAGCGGGTTCTGGGTTTATAGGGGAATAGGGTGGGAAGTAATTTATTTATAATTAATTAAATAATTCAATTTATTTAATTGTATTTAATTAGAAGAAATAGATAAATAAGTTTAATTGTTAATTAAATACATTTTAATTTGTAAATATTTTGCATTAATAGGTAAGAAATAATAATAATTAATTTTAATGTGTAATTTTAATTGATTAATTGTTATATTAAAATAAATTGGTAATTACTTTAAAATAATTTGTTATAGATATTAATTTATATTTTTTTAAATAATATATGAAGTATTTAATTTCCCTACTGTTGCACACTCTGGAGTGAGAATAGTAATTTTTACCCCTACGCTATCCAACGCTTTCCCTACTGTTGCACTCTTTAGAGTGGGAATAGTCATTTTTACCCCTACGCTATCCAATGCTTTCCCTACTGTTGCACTCTTTGGAGTGGGAATAGTAATTGTAACCCCTGTGCTATCCAACGCTTTCACTACTGTTGCACTCTTTGGAGTGGGAATAGTAATTTTTACCCCTACGCTATCCAACGCTTTCCCTACTGTTGCACCCACTGGAGTGGGAATAGTAATTTTTACCTCTACGCTATCCAACGCTTTCCCTACTGTTGCACCCACTGGAGTGGGAATAGTAATTTTTACCCCTACGCTATCCAACGCTTTCCCTACTGTTGCACCCACTGGAGTGGGAATAGTAATTTTTACCCCTACGCTATCCAACGCTTTCCCTACTGTTGCACTCACTGGAGTGGGAATAGTAATTTTTACCCCTACGCTATCCAACGCTTTCCCTACTGTTGCATTCTTTGGAGTGGGAATAGTAATTTTTACCCCTACGCTATCCAACGCTTTCCCTACTGTTGCACTCACTGGAGTGGGAATAGTAATTTTTACCCTTACGCTATCCAACGCTTTCCCTACTGTTGCACCCACTGGAGTGGGAAGAGTAATTTTTACCTCTATGCTATCCAACGCTTTCCCTACTGTTGCACTCACTGGAGTAGGAATAGTAATTTTAACCCCTACGCTATCCAATGCTTTCCCTACTGTTGCACCCACTGGAGTGGGAATAGTAATTTTTACCTCTACGCTATCCAACGCTTTCCCTACTGTTGCACCCACTGGAGTGGGAATAGTAATTTTTACCCCTACGCTATCCAACGCTTTCCCTACTGTTGCACCCACTGGAGTGGGAATAGTCATTTTTACCTCTACGCTATCCAACCCTTTCCCTACTGTTGCACCCACTGGAGTGGGAATAGTAATTTTAACCTCTACGCTATCCAACACTTTCCCTACTGTTGCACCCACTGGAGTGGGAATAGTAATTTTAACTCTACGCTATCCAACGCTTTCCCTACTGTTGCACCCACTGGAGTGGGAATAGTAATTTTTACCCCTACACTATCCAACGCTTTCCCTACTGTTGCACTTACTGGAGTGGGAATAGTAATTTTTACCCCTACGCTTTCCAACGCTTTCCCTACTGTTGCACTCTTTGCAGTGGGAATAGTAAATTTTACCCCTACGCTATCCAACGCTTTCCCTAGTGTTGCCCTCACTGGAGTGGGAATAGTAATTTTTACCCCTACGCTATCCAACGCTTTCCCTACTGTTGCACTCTCTGGAGTGGGAATAGTAAATTTTACACTTACGCTATCCTACGGTAATAATATTGATTATTATTTGATTATATTATGTTACTCTATATATATGTTTTAAAAATATGATTGTAATTTTTTTTTTATAACTTTCATTAATTATTTAAATATTATAAGGTAATTTAAGTATTTTTAAATATATTTTAGTAATTTATTTTTAATATTAATTTAATTTAACACTGTTTTTAATAAAGTCGATATTTTAAATAATTATATTTTTGTAAACGATATTTTGTAGTCGATATTTCTGTACTTACCTGTTTGTAGATACAAACTCGATATTCTGTCTGTAGATATTTTGTCAACGATATTTTTTCAACTCGATATTATGTCCCTCGATATTTTTTCAGTGATCCATCTGAGGTATGTAGCTTTTGGAGGAGGTTTTATTTAGGCCAATTGAAGTCAGTATCAGATTTGTTTTCTTTGGTCTACTCCTGGACTATTGTATGAGTACCCCTCCTTCAAAATTTACATTCCATGTAATAGTTATTGCCAGAAGGGAAATGTTTAGGGCATCGAAATCTGAGGCTCCAACCACATTTGCTTATTGTCTTAAAAACATAATTATGACTAGTCAGTCGGATATGACCTGCGATGAATCTAGCATCAATAGGATCTGGACAGCTTTGGAGACCTGGAGGAAAAACTAATACCGGTCCAATGATTATGCCAGAGGATTATTGTCCGGTCCTCCCTAGTAACTTGTGGTTGGTATAGCCTGGTGAAATGGAGTGAGACCAGGAGGCAGCCTTACCTCTGGGTGAACTCTGTTTGCCCAGCACAGATATCGAGGGCGGCTATCGAATATGTTTGTGTGGAAGGCGCAGAGGGACCCCATCTAGAGTTTATTAGTTCTGGTGGCATGTATCAGGACTAAAAAAAAAATATAAAAAAAATACACTTATGGTCTGCATGAGTGACACTGCCACTGCTGCTATCTGTTCTGTACTTGAGGGAATGTTGCTTGTTGCTGCCCACTATGTTCCATTTCTGTCTGAGACAAGGTAGCTTGCACCACCACTTCCTATTTTGTATCTGGAGAGGTGGGGGGTTTGTGTTCTTTTTCTGGGTAAGGGAAGCTTGCACAGCTGCAGGCTCTGATGTTTTTCTTCCATGTCAAACAGGATGCTCACACTGCTGCTAATGCCTGAGCTGTTCCTGATTAGGTCCCGCCAACCAGAATGTGAAAGAGGTCTGGTTGCGAAAGATCTATTGTGGAACTACTGTCACAGCGCAAAATAGGCAACACCTCACCTCACAATTTCATAACATGAACATGCACTTAGCATTTTCTCGTGTGGTCTAATAACAAAATTAAAATAAGTGTTGCACTTGACATTATTTCTAGAGTGCATTTATTGTAGGACTAGGGAATTTATCTAAACTATGAGCTTTAACTGAATCAAATAAGATATTAATAAACCATCCTTATCTAGTAGATCTGTACTCACTAAAAGGTGAAATCGACTCACATAATGTGTGCCTTAATACACTAATATTTGATATTTAAAAATTTGTAAAATGCTGCGTATACCCGTGGGTGTCTTGGCGCTGGAGTCTGTGAGATTCTGTACTTAAAAAGGCCAAAAACAGGAGACTAAAGAGGGAGCAAAATTAATCAAGTTTTGAGATGTTTTCAAAAAATTGTCAGATTTGACTGGCTTCTTAGGTGCCAGGGCAGCTGGTTCCATAGCTGACAAGTGGAGTAGACAAAGCTTCTGTCCCCCCCTCCACCGAATTTTGGGTAATTCACTGTTTTGGAGGATGCTGATCGAAGACATCTCCAAGGAACATACCAGGAGAATTTTTGCTTAAAGTACTCTGGACCGGTATGATGAAGAGCTTTATGCTCTGCACAAAGTGCTTTGAATGCCACTCTCTTTTTTATTTACCAGGAGCCAGTGAAGCTCCATTCATGTGTTCAAGACAAAATGAGACTTCTAAATGTTCTTGAATGCCGCAGCATTCTGTACCCTCTTCAGTTTCCTCAGAGAGGCTTGCTGCATGCCCAAATAAAGGTCATTGCAGTAATCTAATCTCTACAAGACCAGAGATACAATTGCTGTGTTTTTTGTAGTTCAAAGGGAATAAAAGACATGAATTTCTTTCGTTTATTTAGCATGAAAAAAACAAAAAGAAATTAGCTTATTGGTCTGGTCTGTAAACGATACCCCTAGATTTCTCAATTAAGAGACTGGAATTGGAATGAGGGCCAAGGTCTGTGGACACCAGGAGAGGTTCCAAAATGATTTGTCCTTCCCAAGGAGGAGCAGCTCCATTTTTTCTCAGTTTAGTTTAGTTTGTTTGATCCTCACACCCGGCAGGTGATCGTACAACTCACTGTCCTATTGGACTATTGCAACATGCTGCTCTTAGGCTCCAACAAATCAGTACTCAAAAGGCTCCAACTTGCCCAGAATGTGGCATCTCATGCTCTGTTCGCACTCCCCAAGCACTGCCACGTCTCCGACCTCCTTCACTGGTTACACTGGCTGCCAATGGCACAGAGAATTTATTTGAAAGCTCTCTGTATTGTCCATAAGATCTTTTTGGGCCTCTGCCTTGGGATTTATTTTGAGTGCTATGTGCTCTCCTTATCCACCCACCATGCTTGCGCTCAACGGATCTGCATCTGGCCCGAGTGCCTTGGGTACGCAGGGCCAGAACGGGTGGTCGCTTGTTCAAGGCACTGGCACCTGCCCTTTGGAACTCTCTACCGCATTCTATCCATAGCATCTCTGATCACTGGGTTTTTAGAAAGACTGTGAAGACTTGGCTATTCTCCAGTCACTAACAGGTACATGCACCATTGTTGGTTTTTGTGATTTCTTAATTGCGATATTTAAGAAATCGCAATTAAGAAATCGCAAAAGCCTATGCATGAAGAAATCGCTGAAAATTTTGCAATTTCTAAACATTCCTTAATTGCGAGTCACAAATTGCGAGTCGCAATTAAGGAATACCTCCCCATTCATTCCATACGAATGAATGGGAAGACATTCTCAATTTGTGATTAGCAATTAGCGAATCGCAAATTGAGAATGCGATTTCAAGGGTGCAGGGGTGTCCAAAGGACACCCTGTTGCACCCATGAAATCAATCTGTGCACATATGTTGTGCACACACATGCCTTAAGGGCATGTGTGTGCACAACATGAAACTTTGAAAAATGCACAAAAGTGCATTTTACAAAGTTTTCGCAAATTACCATGAGGTTCAACCTCATGGTAATTTGCTCCCCCTAATTGCGAAATCGCTATTTTTTTAACTTTCATGCATTGCATTTAAGGAATCGCAAAATGCGATTCCTTAAATGCAATCACAATTTGCGAATTCGCAAATATTTGCGAATTCTTAAATTGCGAGGGCCTTCACCCTTCATGCATCCCAAAAGCTGATTTTGTGATCGCAAACGGCCGATTTTTGCGAATCAAACCGTTTGCGATCGCAAAAAGCTTTGATGCATGTGCCTGTTAGCTGCCTCTGCCTCTCACCATACTAGACAGTTAACGTTGGGACGCCCCATTGCTGGGGCAGCCATGCGCTTTATTAAATATTTTAACATAACATAACAGTTTAAGGCAGTGACTGGGGGGACACAGCGCACTCACCAGGGGCGCAGCGTTGTTGTGTTGTTGGCGTGAGGGGTCCGTGAAGGGACAACAACCATCCAGCTTGAAGCCGCGGCGCTCTCTGCCATCGAGCGCCGCCGCCGTGCACACACCACCGGGGGCAGCAGGAGCAGAGACTACAAGCCCCAGCGACCAGTGCGGACGGAAGCCGCATACCGCGATTTGGCGCCAGGCGGCGCATAAACACCAGCGTCTCCCCCGGCAGAGCGGGGGACACAGCGCACTCACCAGGGGCGCAGCGTTGTTGTGTTGTTGGCGTGAGGGGACCGTGAAGGGACAACAACCATCCAGCTAGAAGCCGCGGCGCTCTCTGCCATCGAGCGCCGCCTCCGTGCACACACCACCGGGGGCAGCAGGAGCAGAGACTACAAGCCCCAGCGACCAGTGCGGACGGAAGCCGCATACCGCGATTTGGCGCCAGGCGGCGCATAAACACCTTCGTCTCCCCCGGCAGAGCGGGGGACACAGCGCACTCACCAGGGGCGCAGCGTTGTTATGTTGTTGGCGTGAGGGGTCCGTGAAGGGACAACAACCATCCAGCTTGAAGCCGCGGCGCTCTCTGCCATCGAGCGCCGCCGCCGTGCACACACCACCGGGGGCAGCAGGAGCAGAGACTACAAGCCCCAGCGACCAGTGCGGACGGAAGCCGCATACCGCGATTTGGCGCCAGGCGGCGCATAAACACCAGCGTCTCCCCCGGCAGAGCGGGGGACACAGCGCACTCACCAGGGGCGCAGCGTTGTTGTGTTGTTGGCGTGAGGGGTCCGTGAAGGGACAACAACCATCCAGCTTGAAGCCGCGGCGCTCTCTGCCATCGAGCGCCGCCGCCGTGCACACACCACCGGGGGCAGCAGGAGCAGAGACTACAAGCCCCAGCGACCAGTGCGGACGGAAGCCGCATACCGCGATTTGGCGCCAGGCGGCGCATAAACACCAGCGTCTCCCCCGGCAGAGCGGGGGAGACAGCGCACTCACCAGGGGCGCAGCGTTGTTGTGTTGTTGGCGTGAGGGGTCCGTGAAGGGACAACAACCATCCAGCTTGAAGCCGCGGCGCTCTCTGCCATCGAGCGCCGCCGCCGTGCACACACCACCGGGGGCAGCAGGAGCAGAGACTACAAGCCCCAGCGACCAGTGCGGACGGAAGCCGCATACCGCGATTTGGCGCCAGGCGGCGCATAAACACCAGCGTCTCCCCCGGCAGAGCGGGGGACACAGCGCACTCACCAGGGGCGCAGCGTTGTTGTGTTGTTGGCGTGAGGGGTCCGTGAAGGGACAACAACCATCCAGCTTGAAGCCGCGGCGCTCTCTGCCATCGAGCGCCGCCGCCGTGCACACACCACCGGGGGCAGCAGGAGCAGAGACTACAAGCCCCAGCGACCAGTGCGGACGGAAGCCGCATACCGCGATTTGGCGCCAGGCGGCGCATAAACACCAGCGTCTCCCCCGGCAGAGCGGGGGACACAGCGCACTCACCAGGGGCGCAGCGTTGTTGTGTTGTTGGCGTGAGGGGTCCGTGAAGGGACAACAACCATCCAGCTTGAAGCCGCGGCGCTCTCTGCCATCGAGCGCCGCCGCCGTGCACACACCACCGGGGGCAGCAGGAGCAGAGACTACAAGCCCCAGCGACCAGTGCGGACGGAAGCCGCATACCGCGATTTGGCGCCAGGCGGCGCATAAACACCAGCGTCTCCCCCGGCAGAGCGGGGGACACAGCGCACTCACCAGGGGCGCAGCGTTGTTGTGTTGTTGGCGTGAGGGGTCCGTGAAGGGACAACAACCATCCAGCTTGAAGCCGCGGCGCTCTCTGCCATCGAGCGCCGCCGCCGTGCACACACCACCGGGGGCAGCAGGAGCAGAGACTACAAGCCCCAGCGACCAGTGCGGACGGAAGCCGCATACCGCGATTTGGCGCCAGGCGGCGCATAAACACCAGCGTCTCCCCCCGCGACGCGGGAGCGCGCGGGAGCAGCCCGGGAGAAGCCCGGGACAAGGGCGGGACAGTCTACGGCAGTCCACGGCAAGACCAGGCAGGGCTGGGCCACCCATCGTACATCTTCTGCTAACATGAGTAAGCGGAAATGCGGAGCTACCGCAGACGATGGCAGGAAAAAGGCTAAAGTGGCAAAACAATCTGACTCCATCTTGTCCTACCTTACTTCTGCGGTGGGGGCTCTAACTAAAGAAATAGCTACAGCACAGCAAGAACTGGGTTTAATAGCTAAGTCCCCCTCCTCAGCTATACTACCCGAAGCACAAGCCATCCCTTTAGAGCCTGACGTTATCATAACAAAACCCATAACTGCTACTGTTTCCACTTTACCTCAAGCTTGCGCATCCCAAACCTTGCGTCCCACTGTAAGTTTGGACCCTATGGGAACTTTAAAATCACCCTCGAAAAAACGTAAGAAGAGGGAGGCCCCCCCTCGAGTTACTCATGGGATGGAGGAGTCTCTAAAGGACCTTATTGAGGCTCTTTTCGAGGAACGGATTGAACCCCTCTTAGTGGGAATTGCAAAGGACATAGTAGATACTATGAACACTTGTCTCGATGGCTTGCTAAAAAAATGTGTCTTGATAGATGATATAGCAAAAAAAATCGATAGCTTGCATCTTAGTGACAAAAAGGCCGTAGATTGTCACAGAGCACAACACTCACCTTTACCACTTTATGAGGCCACCTCCGAGCCCATGGAATCAGATATAGTGGGTTTACAGGCCCCCCATCCACCCATACCTATTACCCGACAGGAGGTCCCCTCAACATCAGGGGAAACTAATTACATGGGAAGTAAAATTCATCTAAATCTGCCCCCTGCGGTAGTACCCTATGTAGCCGTTTTCCTAGGGGTGACCCCACTAAGGCAAGGCGAGGAGGAGTCAACTCCCGCACTTATTGGAAAAGCAAAAAAATGGTGTGATGATTTAAGTAGCGGTGACTCAAATACATCCTCTAGCATTATAGCCGCAAGAAGGGTAGGATGGGTGGGAAAACGGGCTAAAAATGTGAAAGGTGATTGTGTGGTGATAAACTTTAATAACGACCATTGCCCGAGTACTCTGTTCTGGGATGGATCAGATATTAAGGAAAGTGATAGCCTCAGGGCAGTCCCATTAGGCTTCTTTTATCCCCCACAGCCCCATTTCAACTCACAGAGGAGGCCCCCCCCAAACATGGTCCCAGCAGTTAATGGGTGGCAAACCGTAACTAGGAAAGTGAGCCGAAATTCACCAACGTACCACAACACAGGCCCTATTATGGATTTGGTTAACCGTTTTAATCCTTTAAGTGATTTGAACACTAACGATTGACTACCTATACCCCTAACATCACCTATAATAGCCATGCCTGAGAGGGTAACTCACCTACCATGTACATTTATGACCTGGAACGTCGCGGGAATAAGAGCTAAAAGATCAGACCCTACCTGAACACATTTCTAAACATAAGGTCATAGCTCTGCAAGAAACGTGGGACACTTCACTTTCCTTCCACTTAGATGGCTTCCTAAGTTTTATAATACCCGCTAGTACCAGTAACGCGGGGAGAGCAAAGGGGGGGCTTATTACATTTTTTTCATTAGATCTAACAGGAACTTTTAACCTACTGAACTCAGGTTCCCCAAACATTCTAGCAATAGAATGGACAGTCTCCCCAGGCTGTATCATACTAGTAATTAATTTCTACAATGCCTGGGGTGGACCAAATGAACTTGAACATGTGCATTGTCTGGCGAACTTGATTAATAAATACAGTCAAAATTTACATATTCCCTTCGAAATTCTTTTAATGGGCGATTTTAACAGCCACAAATGTCAATTGCCTTGTCAATCACTAGATGCAGATTCTCCTGACGGAGCCTGCATTCCTCACTTCGAACACACCAAAATGGGGGAGTCACTTGACCTATTGTGTGCCAATTTTAATTTATACGAATCATTCAAAACTGCTATTAATGAGAAGGTCCCCACCTTTAAAGGTACAACTACGGGGACGATAATTGATTACATATTTATGTCCGTAGGCTTAATTTCAAAGACAAGTGATTATAAAGTAACTGTCTCACCCCATAGTGATCATAACCCCCTGTCAACTGCAATACACTGGAGTGACTTATGGCGCAGCCAGATGGACCAGCCCCGGGTTTGCGCCTTGACGGTGCCCAGTGATCAGGGCAGACGACTCAGATGGGGTATGGCCATGGAGGAACGGTTTATGGAAACCTTACTTCCCAAAATCGAAGGACCGATAGAAACTTGTCTAGATCAAACTGCCTCGAACCTTCAGGTTGTTGCAGCTTTTAATAGTATCTGTGCACAAACCGTCAGGGATCTTACAAAACCCAAATCTAAGTACCCCATAAACCCCCACAAATGGTTCGATAGGAAATGCTCGAAGGCACATAGAGAATTGAAACTGGCTCTTAAGGCCAAGGAAAGGGATAAAGAACTAATCTCTCATTTAAGACGGGCCTATAAAGCCAATGTGAGGGCAAGGAAAAACGAGATTAAGAACAATGCTTGGACTGATCTACTCAATGTAGGTGTTTTAAAAAACAGTAAACAGTTCTGGGAAATTATAAACCACTCCTTTTTTACAGGGGAGAACAACCTGAACACAGATTGTGTAATTCCCGATGAGAGATGGGTACAGCATTTTAGCAACATTTATGGGGGTGAACCATTAGCCTGCCTAAGTACCACTGAGGTGGCTCACTGTGCAGCCACAGTGGTATTTACGGAAGAGCAGGTCCTTAAAGCCATTAGAGATACCACAAAAAATAAGGCACCAGGCCCTGATGGTGTCCCGGGAGACTTTTTTAAATATTGCCCAGTACTATGGAGTAAAGTACTGACTAGAGTGTTCAGAGCAGCAGCCGAAGGATACCTACCTCAAACATGGGCAACATCCATAATAGTTCCCATTTTTAAGAAGGGAAATCGGGAGGACCCCGGGTGCTATCGCCCAATTTCCCTCATCGACTCTACTTTTAAAATCTTAGGTAGAGTCCTTCTGAACCAACTAAGGGAAAATATAGAACTGAATGGGGGACTCTCGAATATCCAATACGGCTTTCGCGAGAATAGGGGGACTTTGGAACAATGCTCTAATCTCCACCTTTTAGTCTCCAGGTATACGGTGGCCGGGGAGGGGACAGCTTACCTGGCCTTTATGGACCTCTCCTCGGCCTTCGACCTGGTGAATAGAAGTAAGCTATGGACTATTCTACTAGACTTAGGCATAGAGGAGCCCTTGGTGGCATTTATGGCAAGGTTACACCAAGATCTCAAGGCAAAAATAAGAGTCACCAGGGACGGAAGGTGCACAGAAAGTTTTAAATCTGAAAAAGGGGTGCGCCAGGGTTGTATCCTGGCCCCCCTTCTTTTTACTATTTATATAAATGGTCTGGGGAAATACCTAGAAACAGGATTGGTTGATGTTCCCCGTGTAGGAGGTGCTCAGATCCCAGCCCTCCTATACGCGGACGATGCCGTCCTGATAGCACGAACAGGGATTAGCCTACAGATTCTTCTGGACCGCTTTGGTTCCTTTATGGGGAATCTAGACTTGAAAATCAATGTTTCCAAGTCCCACACTATGATCATCGGTCGCAAAGTAAATATGTTGCAGAAAAAATCTTTTATTTGTAAAGGGGAGATCCTTTCTAGGGTTCCAGCCTTTCCATACCTGGGAGTCCTTTTTGACCAAAGAGGGTCCTGGGTCCCCCAGATCAAAGCTAAAAGTCTCAGCTTAGCACGATCTTCATCAGCCCTGCTGGCCTTCACAAAAAGACTGGGAGCAAAACCAATGGAGGCGGTGATTAAAATATACAATAGTAAGTGCGTTCCAATCGCTATGTATGGATCTGCGATTTGGGGCTATGCAGAGACGGCAAAAATACAGAGGGTAGAAAACGGTATCATCAGGAATATTCTATCTGTCCCTGATTCCACACCCACCTTTTCTATCCATGAGGAAATAGGCTTACCATACATCTCTGATAAACTAAAATTAGCCCCCCTCCTTTTCTGGGTCAAAACATGGTTGAACACCGAGCTGACGCTAAACCATGCCATCCTTAAGGACGTCATTGCAAGGGATAATGCCATGAGAATCCCCTGGCTAAAATTCATTAAATCTACTTTTTTAATGCTGGGGAGACCGGAACTCTTTAATGACCCTTCTAGCATCAGGAGGGAGGATGTCAGATGGATTAAGCAGATATTCCTGGAGAGGGTTTGGATGGATAGAGAAGATTTGGAACTGAGGAAACCCATGGTGAGGGCACATATTGTTTTAACCACTTCGCCCACCATGGAACCCTATCTAAAAACTGTGACCAATCCTCTACATAGACTCCTACTAACCAAATTCAGGATGAACTTAATCCATTACTCTCTAGGAAATTTTCCGGTGTGGTCAAAACCTGATGATGGCCCGCCATGCGGATGTGATCAATTTTCAGTTCAAGACACCCTTCATTTTATATTTTTTTGTGACTTTTATAGCAGTGAAAGGAAAAAATATCTATTCCCTGTCTTGAAAGCGGCGGGCTTTACTCAAATAAGGCCAGCCTTAATCTTCCTTCAAACATTAGCAGATACTTACACCATGTTCAGTGTTGCTTGCTATCTAACCGCGGCATTTAGAACTAGAAAGAAAAGACTACCCCAGATTGACCTGTTTTAACTTAAATTTGCTTTTAAAGGAAAATTTTTAATGTTTGTAAATAGATTTGTATTTTTGCGTGTAACAATCTGATGAAATGTAATCATTATGCAGAAAACCTTTTTGTAATGAGATCGAGTGATGTCTTAAATATTGTATTTGTGTCTGCTTTTTGCCTTTTATGATTTTAACAAAAATCGAATAAAGAGTATTTTGACTGACTGACTGGCAGTGACTGCTCATCCAGCTAACAATGGCTAAACATTAAATGACATTAACTGTTTATATGATTGAATACAAAACATCCTCATCTGTGTAGAATGTGATTACTTTAGAAACAACATAGTTTATATAAAGTGTGCGTTAATATTTCATATATTGCATTAAAATGTAGTTCTTAGACACACATACACATTTACCTTTAAGATATTACTGTATGCCACATGTAATATGAATCTAATGTACTGATATTTTACATTTATTGGTGTTTAAATGTGCACACACATATTAAAGGTGCACTCTTGCTTTAACACGATAAGTTGACATTTTAGGGTTACATTTTTGTGCTGCATAAGATATTGTTTTCCATTTTCTGCTAACAGGAACTATCTTGCAGCTATTCACACTCATTTGAGAATATATACATTACTGTCCTAATGATAGAGACAGACAGCCTGAGAAGAAGACCATGATGAAAGAACATGGAGAGCCAGAGCATTAACTGAAGGATCTATTCAGCAATGTTACCACCTAACCTGCGTGTGAGAAGTCAATGGTGTTCCCATGTCCAGTGTGGGAAGCTTTGCGAATGTTGCAGTCTGCAATGTGAGAATGGCGAAAGACAATGGACCCCTGATGATGCGAACAGAGAAGTTTCACATGAACAATTTTAGCGTAGATAATTGGAGTCTACACTGTCTGAGGTTAGAGCACTTTTCCCTGGACTTCGAGAGGTTTAGACCTCTATGCTTCCCTTGATTCTTTGCTGAGTGTGGCTTAAGCTGACGCTTACATCCCCGACCAAAGAAGGCTATTGACCAAGCTTCCGGAATGCTGACACCTTCTTGCTAATTTTCATGCATATTCTATTTTCCAATATGGAATTTCTTGATTTTTGAGACTCTTTAGAGCAATAGGACAATCCTGCTCGCTTCGACTTTACTTAAGGTGCTTTAGATTTACCAATGTATAGACAAGAAATCTTGAGACTCTTCTCTGAGCATCAAATACTTTTATTATTCTTTTGTATTGTCATGTCCTTTAGGCTAGTCCTGTCATGTATACCCCTATTACATACATTTGTCCAATCCACACGACAATAACGATTCTAAACGGGTGACCTTTTACCTAGTAGTTTGCTCCTGTCTCTTCGACACCAGGTTCTAAGTATTCCATCATAATCCCTGTACCTGACGTACATAACCTTGTCCCCAGGCACAGCAGAATTATTCGGTATAAGGGTCACCACTTTTCATCCTTGGCCAACAGCCATTTGAGCATGATCACACTTGTTTAGAAAAGCATCAGTGATTGTTTTCAAAATGTTTATTATTATTTTCAGAACAACCATGATTGTTTTAAAAACATATTGATTCTAGAAAAAAACCTGGAGTGACCATTTTAGTATAAAAGACCCTCACTCCCCCTACAAATTAGAGGAGAATTCCTTCCAAGCTGAGACGTTGTCCTGCATGCTGCATCTTCGACACACAGCGGTCTGACATCCCTTGCGGGGTGTCATCCTTGACGCAGAGACGGGGTCCTTCGTTCTAAACTGACTGACATTTACATCGCTGCCTAGCGCTTCGTGCGCACGCCGCTTTTTTGCATTTTAAAATGACCTGGTTTATTATTTTATTTCTTCCTCAGTTATTTGCCTTGATTTTAATCTCTGCCCTCTCACCTGCATCCTAATTGTTAACCACCGCTATTCGAGCGGGTCCGGTTCCCGGGGTGGGCTCTTTCAGCAGCAGACATCTCGGAGTGGGGTAGTTGGTGTTTGTCTGCTCGGGCGCCATCTTCAGGGAGCGCTTTAGTGCGCAGAAGCTCACAGGGGACGCCTATTTAAAGCTCCCTGCCTAGCGCAGCGGGATCGCGCAGCGGGATCGCCTCTCGCGTAGCCTGAGTCGTGCCAGAGTCCTGCCCGTCTGCGCCCGTCCGCGTCAGACCGGGCCAGACTGCGCTTAGGGACTCTGATTTACAGCTATGCCTACTCCTGCACCTCAGGCTGTACCTATGATGTCCTATACGGGTGAGTTTTTGCGATCACTACACCCTCCTTCTAATTTATCCTGCTTTTGTTGTTCCTTACCGACCCATAATTTCAACTGTGGAGGTTGTACTTTTCGTACGGGTAAAATGTCTACCTGTAAGGCCATGAAACCGGTCCATTCGCGTGGTCGCAGAAGGACAAAGGTACCTCCTGCTAAACATCCTATTCTCCAGTTCTGGAATATTAATTGCCGGTCGCTACCTAAACATAAATCAAATATTTTTGATTTTTTGGTCGCTGAGAAACCTGATGCTCTGTTCCTAACGGAAACCTGGCTTCATGGTAGTTCCGGCCCAGATATTGCGTGTGCCGTCCCTAGCAATTATGTCATATTGAGACAGGACAGAGACTCTGGGAAAGGAGGAGGTATTGCTATAATTTTCAAGTCTTGTTACCTTTGCAAACTTGAAACTTTCCCTCTTCCTGGTTGTGAGGCAGCACTTTTTAAACTTGCTATTAACCCACAATTTACTTTATCTATCTGGCCTTTTGATATATCGCCCTCCCGGCAATGCCCATACCTGGATATCCGTGCTCACCAACTCTATAGCTCCTCTACTTCTTAAAGCCGCAAATTTTACTATTCTTGGCGATTTAAATTTACATCTTGATGACACTTCTTGCGCCTTAAGTAAGAGTTTTTTAAGTGATTTAGAGGTATTGAGCCTGATGTTGTGCAATTCGGGTCCCACTCACTCGGCGGGGCATCAATTGGATCCAATTCTTTCCAATCTTTCCTTTGACTGCTCACAGAGTGCTCGTCCTTTGGACTGGACTGATCATTTCGCAGTCCACTTCGCCCTATCTGACATCAAACTGCCTATTTTGAATAGACAGGGCAAGGGCGAACTAGTCCATAGATGGGGTAAACTAGATATTTCGAAGTTTAACCAACATCTCTTTGATACTCGTCCTTTAAATGACGAAGCCCCTCTTAAAGACCTGAATTTGGCAGTTACATCTTGGCTCACGAATGCTGTAAACATCGTGCTTCCCCCTACTCCGAGACTTTCCAAACTCCATCGATGTCCGGCCCCATGGTTCTCGCCCGATTTAAAGGTTCAGAGAACTAATTGTAAGGCCTTGGAAAGGAAATGGAGGCGCACTTACTCTGCTTCTCGAAAGATCTCTTACAAAGAAGCATTGAAGGGATACCATTCTAGGTGTAAAGAGGCAAGAGCTACATACACGACAAATATAGTGTCGCAAGCTCAGAATTGCCCTTGCACTCTATTTGCAGTGGTTAAAAAATTGACTGGTGCTGATACTTTACCGACCCCCCCAGTCTTGGAAGAAGCCCAATGTAATTCCATTGCGGAATTTTTTATCGCCAAAGTTGAGCGTATTAACAACTCCATGAGTGCCTCTAACACAGCAACTCAGTCTCAACTGGGGTGTGCGACTATGACTGTACCTTTGTCTCTAGGGGCAAAGATAACTAACTGGCTTCTGTTTGATGATGACTCGTTCCTCGCCTGCCTGAACAGTGTAAGATCTGGTTCACCGCGTGATCCGGTGCCTGCTAAAATCCTTAAGTTGCTAGATTTTGAGTGTCGGCGCCCTCTTATGAGACTTCTTAATACCTCCCTGAGTGAGTCTCGTGTGCCACAGGACTGGAAGCATGCGATGGTGGTCCCACTTCTGAAAAAGGCTGGTGCGGACACATCAAACCTTGCCAACTTCAGACCTATTTCTTTGCTGCCTATCTTCTCAAAGATACTGGAGAGGCATGTTAACATGCAGCTTTCTCTTTTTATTGAAAATCAGGGCTTTTTACATCCATCCCAGTCCGGTTTTCGAGCTCACTATTCTACTGAGACTGCATTACTAGGGGTAACGGAGAGACTTCGGCACGGTATCGATCGCGGTGAAACTTCTGCTCTCATCCTTCTGGATCTGAGCGCAGCGTTCGATACCGTGTCCCATTCCATCTTAAAAATTCTCTCCGTTCCCTTGGAATAGATGGCCCCGCACTTGCTTGGTTTGCCTCCTTTTTAAGTGAGCGCACATTCCAAGTTTTCTCTCAGAAAGCTGCATCCACGATATGTTCATCGGCGTATGGTGTCCCTCAGGGGTCTATTCTCAGCCCGCTGCTATTTAATATCTACATCAAACCTCTCGCTACCATCGCAGAGGAAGCCGGGCTGACTATTTTTTCATACGCCGATGACACGCAAATCGTTTTTTCCCTCTCCAGCACTGAAGATAACAGCGTGTCTGGTTTGAAAATTGGTTTGTCACTTGTGGCTGAGTGGATGCAGAGGCATCTCCTCAAGCTTAACGGTGATAAAACCGAGATCATTATTTTGGGGAAACAGAAAGATCTCTGGGGCCCTCAACACTGGCCCAGCACTATGGGTCCTACCCCTCTACCAGTCCAGGTGGTACGTAACCTGGGTTTTCTCATAGATGATAGACTGTCTATGAGGCAACAAGCCACCAAGGTGGCGGCCATCTGTTTTACTACCTTACGATGGCTCCAAAAAATTCTCTGGATGTTGCCTCATGCCGCTAGGAGAACCGTAGTCCAGGCGTTAGTAACATCTCGCCTGGACTACGGTAATGTTCTCTATCTTGGCGCAGATGCCGCGACTGTCAAAAAATTACAGGTCGTACAAAATTCATCAGCTCGTCTCCTTTGTAATATTCCGAGGAGGTCTTCGGCTGTGCAGGCTCTTCACGATCTCCATTGGCTCAAGATCTCGAGTCGAATTAAATTCAAAGCCTTATGCTATCTTTTTAAAATCAAACAGGGTTCTGCCCCATTGTATCTACAAAGTTTAGTCCAACCCTATAGGCCCCAGCGTACTTTGAGATCATCGGCCAATTGTGATTATGTTATCCCCAGATTTAAGCTAGTGAAGATGGGTGGAAGATCCTTCTCACATCTTTGCCCCAAGTATTGGAATGCCCTGCCCGTTGCCCTGAAGACCGAGACCAACATGCTCTGTTTTCGAAAAAAACTGAAGACCCTACTCTTTTAAACTAATTCCCTGTAGCTCTTGTTGCTAAATTCAGCTGTGTCTGATGTCAGTTTTCTTCTTCAGTCTATCCCTTGCGCCGGGAAACCCACTGCGGGTAGCTGTTGCGCATTATAAATTTTAAATAAATAAAATAAAATAAATAAACCATCAGGTGAGGGATTCTTTTCTAGGGGTTTCTTGGCTACAGACACACCTACAGACACACATAGCTACAGGCATATATATGCTACACATGTCGATCTAGGCTAGGTACACTTAGGCAAATTACTTAGGGCGCATTTTAGGAAAATGTAAGTACTATTGTTTTTATCTGAACTGCTTATGTTCATCTCATTAGCATTATGGTAGAAATGAATCTACTGTTTACTATATTGGTACTAGCAATCTCTTTTGTGTGCTTCTGTCTCCTTATTGTCACAGCACATATGTTTTACACAAGGCCCTCGCTGGACCAATAAATACTTATTGAAATGTCCTAATCACCATCCTGTGTATTTTTGTGAGAGAACGTAAGCACAAATGTTTGAACGAAGCGTACTGTACTGTTTTCCACGATCCCTGAGGAATCAGGGTAGTCATGCTCAGTGGTTGCCAGAGACTGCCTACACCACTGTAGAATACAGGGGGGTGGTAGTGGCAAAGTAGAGCTAGCTGGTCTAACGGCTGACATATCCTCTGGGGTGTCCGGAAGCAGTTGGGACACCAAGCACTCAGTTTAGGTCATCCAAAACACGCAGATCCTGGGGGATTAGTAGGAACTACATGACAGTAATGCTGTGACTGAACTTCTTGTTTTCTTGATACAGGTATGCTTAAACCTTTTAGGAGGTTGGGTTTCCCAGTTGTTATTCTATATCTTTATAGTATGGTGCTAACTGTTGTGTATCTAAACTTGATTATTAATTTGTAATAAATCTTCTTAATCATAGCTAATGATTCCTGGTCCTTATTGTGTAGCTAAATGGGTTACACTGTTAATTGAAACTGATTGATTAAATGTTAACTCCCATTACCTCTCAGTTGGGGAAAAAAGTCCATTGGAGGACCATTGGTAAAAAAATGTGCCCAGAGAGTGCTGGATCACTACTAAGAACTTTCAGTGGGCTTACAGTTCACCCATTGCTTCTCATTGTATGGCTTTATTGTTACTCTTATCTGCTTTCTTCTTATTCAAAGGCTTGCCTTCCTCTTCTTGTATTTATCCTTCCTTTGGCACATAGCCTCTTTGCCATCCTTTTGCTTGGCTTACTTGCATCCTTCCACTGCTCACTTTTAAGGAACTACTTTTTTTTTGGCTAAGTACTTCAAGAGAGTGTATGTGCATTTCCAGCTCTCTCCCCATGTGCCAATCTCCTACAACCCATCCTTCAAGTCACTCTTTCTCACTTTGTGCTCCTCCTCACCAAACTTCCCCACTGCCTACAGCTCGAATCAGCAAATAGAAAGGAAAAAAAGTGTCTGCATCATTTTGCCATCATGCGCATGCGTGTTGCACATGCTTACAAAAAAGTGTGGCTTGTTTTTTTGTTTTTCTTATTTCGCCATTCTGAACAGCATACAAGATGCTGTAGACCATGGCTAAAAACCATTGACAAAGTTGGTAGGTCTCAAAGATGAGGTATATTGGCTTCATCAATGCTTGATAACTCATTAACTCAGTTCAGTACCAAGAGGTTTTTCAGCCTGAGCAGCCATGGCTAAAAAAGATCTTTTCTGAATGCCACATTTTGGAAAAAGAAGTAACAAGACAGTAAACCGAGCAGCTGGGATGAAATACTATTGAACAGGATGAGCAAACTGACATCAACTGAACAGAGGAAAAAAACACTCTAGCTGAGAGCAAAGAATAACACCTCACCAAACTGGAAGACGGCAAACTAACTGGTATCTCTGAAGGTCGTGCCATACTGTGCATTAAGTAATTGTTCTTAAAAGACTTAAAGAATGAGCAGGGGTGACTAATACTGCTTTGAAATGGATCCACTCATTCCTCATCGCTTGTAGCAAACAGGTCTGGTCTCCTTAGTCTTACCTATACACAAAGCTGCATGCAGAGCGCTTCAGTGGTCATATTTCCCCCAACATTGTTCAATGTCTAAATTTTTACTTTGATGGTAGTGGATGGGAATGTAAAGATTAATTTCCTTATGTATGAGATGGGAAGCAAATTGTCATGAGTCATAAAAATGACTCAGGTCGTCTTTCAAAGTATACCAAATGCTGAAAGCACATATATCAAAGGATGGAATAAAGGTTTTTCTGCTTGTGCAATGCTAAAATTGAAATCTGTAGATGGTGGATCCATATTTGAAACCTAACCATTGAATGGCCAGGAAGTCTTGATTCTTCTAGGAACACTTCTGAGGAAGTGAAAAACCTGAGGACCATTTTTATGCAACCCACTTCACACATCAGAAACATTCGGCTTCCCAAGAAATGTTTAGCCAGTTTATAAGGACTGAATAATCAGGCTGCTGCACAATATCTAAATTTTGAGGAAATTAAATCATGGGAAATGGAGCACGCTGCTTAGATGCCACTGGCTGATAGAGCTCCCACTCCCTGGTCCGGATTTTGTTTTATTTCCAGAGACACATTTGGCTTTTCCCCATGGAAGCAGAATGCAGCAGGAAGGAAGGGGAATTTGGTGGTGAGTGCTCTTTGATGTTTTGAGCACCTGCCATCACGTAGCCCGTTCTCCTGCTTTTACCTGTGGCAGATCATGATAGGAATCTGAGTGCTCACTCGCTCCCTGCAAGGTTGCTCCTTCTTTAAGGTGCAATCCTCGGTCCTGCTCACCCAAATAATGGCCAAGTCTTTGGAAATGCTCTAATATGTCCTCCTGAGGATTTTCCCACCTGTATTTCTCAGTTCCTCACTCTACAGTAAATCTGCTGTGGCGGCTCATATCACTCAGCCTTGTGATATCTCCTCTACTACAGTTGGCTTGCTTATCATAGTTTTGGTCAGCCAGTCCAGATATTGCAGTCACTTCCTATTCCCACTTTACTGCTGATTGCACTTCTCTTCATACTGCATATGTACCTCCAATATGGCAGACGGAGGCAATACTCCTTCGAAGAATGGTTCTCACTCCAATGTCACCTCCATTACATGCAAGGAGAATCCAGTGGGAGGAATTAAAAGACTTACAAAAGGCCCTGCTTCTCCTAGGAAATCTCCCCTCCCAATTACCATAGAGGGCTTAATGGATAAACTCCAAATGTTGAAACATTTCATGTTGGAAATCGCTACTAGTCTTCAACATCTTGAAGACAAATAGTCTTCCCTCGAGTCTAGGGTTTCAGATCCCGAGCTTCCTATTGCTGAGTCAATGGTCAAGGAAATTGCCACCCTAAAAAGACAAACGGACGATTTAGAAAACTGAAACAGGCGTACAAATCTTTGTGTTTATGGTATACTTGAGGGAGCTGAAGGGGGTGATATGATTGCCTTTATACCCAATAATTTACCTAAAATAGTCGGTCTCACCAGAAGTTCTCACCAGCAGTCACAGGCCCAGACTCCCCAGCATAAATTCTACTCCCAAACCTAGAGAAATTATCATCTATTTCCTCAGTATACAGGCATAAAGCAGGTTTTTTGTGCCTCCAAGCAACAGAAGCAGATGAGTTGGTCTGGTCACAGGATTTTCCTCTCACAGATGTCGCTCCTGTCACAGCTGCTAGTCGCAAGAAATTATTTGACCTATGCCCCTCTTGCACGATATGAATGTAAGATATGGCATTATCCACCCATGTATATTCAAGATCAATACAAGGACAGTACAAGCTCTTTTGACTCTCCAGCCGAACTTAAGGAATTCATCCATCTTCATAAAAGAGAAGCCACGGACATTTTCACTAGGCTAATATTATTTCATTGTTGCCTCTATTTTCTCACTAATTTCTTCTTTCCCTCTCTCCCCCAGGTCCCTTGTCTGTTGCTATTGGTGTTGTTTAATTTGTTCATTGTTCACATGTTATTTAGTCTCCTTTCAATTGAATGTCCATCCCAAGTCTCCCCTCCTGAATGGGTAAGACCTCATTTCATTGTTTGCCCATGTCCTAGATTGCTGTATTCTGCTTTTGTCATACCTCCTTTTCTTCTTTTCATGTCGGGTCACCTGCGTTTAACAAATACATTTTTCTTGGACTGCGTGTTCCAGCTGCTCCATCCTCCATGGTGCTCCTCTGTGCTTCAGCTCCAATTTTTCCTTCATCTTGAATTTTCCTTCTTTGGTTCAGGTCCTTCTGACTTTTTGCCATACTTCTCTGGTATTACTTCTTTTGGGTCTTCTTTGGACTAAATCCTTGTTCTTTTTTCCCTTTCCTCCCTGTTATCATCCTTTCTTTTTCAATAACATGTTTCCATGTTTTGATTAATTGGATGGTGTGCAGTTATGCTGTAAAGTTTTTTTACTATTTTTGAAGAGGTTGATGTTTTGTAAACCGTCTACCAATTATATTTAGGAATAGATTTAGAATTGATTCATTTAATGTCCAAGGCCTTTGGAGCCCACTCAAAAGACAAAGAGCACTCACACATCTCTCTAAACACTCTTGTCTTTTTGCTATTTTACCAGAAACTCATTTATTTGAAAAAGACGTTCATATGCTGAAAAAAAGTTAGGTCTGTTCTGTTCTGTTCTGTTCTCCTGCTATTCATCATGTGTGATTATTTTATTTCATAAAGCTTTATCTGTTAATATCTTAAGCAAGAACCAGATGTGGATGACAGATGGCTTCATTGAGATACAACGAATAATAGGTGCTCTTACTCCTTTCTTTTTTAATGTCTATAGGCTTAATGGGGTTGACATACACATCTGACAGTCACTTTCAACAAAACTAATGTTAGTCTTGAATGTCAAACTTGTCCTGGGTGGTGATTGTGATCAACTATTTGACCCCTTTCTAGATAGAATATCTGCTTGAAATACATCCACAGGGCTTGGTCACCCCACTCTCTGCTGCCGCTCCTGCCTGCCTTTGCCGCCTCCTGCCTGCAGATTCCTTCGCTCGCTGCCCGCTGCTCCTGGGAATTTCCCGCTGCTCCTGGGAATTTCCCGCTGCCCGCTGCTTCTTGGAATTTCCCACCGCTGCCTCCCTGCGGCCCGCCCCCCTGTGATTCCATTCGCCGCCCCGCTCCCGCCACCCAGCTGCTCCTCCCTCCCGGCTCCTTACTTATGACGCCCCCAGAGCGACCGCGCAGCGGACGCGCGCAGCGGGAGCGCCGATTGAGCACCGAAGGTACGCCAAAGGTAAGCTCGTCTGCGCCCATCCGCGCCTGGCCCGCGCCCAGCGCCAGGACCCCTGGCCCTCCCCGCCGAGGCAAGACGACCCAACTGACCTACGACGCCGCCACTCTCAACGCACTCAATGCCGGCCGGACCCACGCCTGCTGCCGAGCCACCCCGAGACGCACCCACGGACCCTTCACCTGCTGCACCTGCAAGTTCTCCTGCCTCCGAACCTGCCCCGCACCCGCCAAGACAAACACCAGCAGCAACCACCTCAAGTGCATCCTGATCAACACCCGCTCCGTCCACAGACACGCCGTGGAACTCTGGAACCTCCTCGACGCTACATCACCGGACGTCGCCTTCCTCACGGAAACCTGGATGAACGCCTCCTCTGCACCCGACATCGCCATCGCCATCCCGGACGGGTACAAGATCATCAGGAGGGACCGCATCAACCAGACAGGAGGTGGCATCGCCATCGTCCACAGGAACACCATCCGCATCACGACCGACGCCAATGACTCCTTCGCCGCAGCCGAACATCTCCACTTCCAGATTCACACCGACCGTAAGACGACCCTCAGAGGCACCCTCGTCTACAGACCCCCGGGACCACGCACACAATTCAGCGAAGACATCACAGACTTCATCAGCCCGCACGCCCTCCCCTCCACCGACTACATCCTCCTCGGGGACCTCAACTTCCACCTGGAGAACAACAAGGACCGCAACACCACCGCCCTGCTGGAAAACCTCGCCAACCTCGGACACAAGCAACTGGTCAACACCCCCACCCACTACGCCGGCCACACGCTTGATCCCGTCTTCTCTTGCAGCAAGTACATCACCTTCAGCCACGCCACCGGACTCCACTGGACCGACCACAGCTGCGTCCACTTCAGCTTCAAAAGATTCACGACCCACCACCACCCGCAACAGGTACCTCACAGGAATTGGAGCAAGATCACCGCAGACCAGCTCACCACCTCCCTCAGCCAGAGCCCACCCGTCAACACAACGGACCCAAATGAAGCAGCCCGCAACTTCACACAGTGGCTGACCGCCTGCGCCGACGACCTCGCGCCACTAAAGAACCCTCCCAGCAGACCCAGAAGCAAGAAGGCATCCTGGTTCACCGACGACCTCAAGGACTCCAAGAAGACCTGCCGCACCCTCGAGAAAGCCTGGCTCCTCGACTGGACCACCGACAACATGACCGCCCTCAAACACGCTACCCGCAAGCACCACCAGCTCATCCGCACCACCAAGAAGAAATCCCTGAAGGAACGACTGGACAACAACGCCCACGACAGCAAAGAGCTCTTCACTATCGTCAAGGAGTTCTCCAACCCCAGCACCGGCACCAACGACATCACTCCGTCACAAGACCTCTGCGACTACCTCGCCTCGTTCTTCCACCGCAAGATCGCCGACATCCACAACAGCTTCGGCGCCCCACCCACGCACCCAACCGTCGAACCAACGCCCCCCACCGCCACCCTTCGCACCTGGACCACGGTGACCACCGAAGACACAGCCCGCACGATGAACACCATCCACTCCGGATCACCGACCGACCCCTGCCCACACCACGTCTTCAACAAGGCCGACTCCACCATCGCACCCCAACTCCGGAACATCATCAACGCCTCCTTCAACACCGCCACCTTCCCGGAGAGCTGGAAGCACGCCGAGATCAGCGCCCTCCTGAAGAAACCTACAGCGGACCCCACCGATCTCAAAAACTTCCGCCCCATCTCGCTCCTCCCTTTTCCTGCTAAAGTCATCGAGAAGATCGTCAACAGACAGCTGACCGCCTTCCTCGAGACGAACGGATCCCTCGACCCCTCGCAGTCCGGCTTCAGAGCCAACCACAGCACCGAGACCGCCCTCATCGCAGCCACCGACGACATCCGGACCCTGCTCGACAAGGGGGAAACAGTGGCCCTCATCCTCCTGGACCTCTCCGCTGCGTTCGACACGGTCTGCTACCGCACCCTAGTCCAGCGCCTCAGCAACATCGGTATCCAAGAGAAGGCACTGGAGTGGATCATCTCGTTCCTCACCGGAAGAACACAAAGAGTCCGCCTCCCCCCGTTTCGCTCCGAGGCCACCGAAGTCATCTGCGGCGTCCCGCAAGGATCTTCACTCAGCCCCACCCTCTTCAACATCTACATGAAACCTCTCGCAGCCATCGCACGCCAGCACAACCTTAACATCATCTCTTACGCCGACGACACCCAGCTGATCCTCTCCCTCACCAGAGACCCCGACACCGCCAGAACCTGCCTACATGAAGGGATGAAAGACGTCGCCGAGTGGATGAAGGACAGCCGCCTGAAACTGAACTCGGACAAGACGGAAGTCCTCATCCTGGGATCTTCGCCCTCCGCCTGGGACGACTCCTGGTGGCCCCCAGCCCTGGGCACCGCACCCAAGCCAACCGACCTTGCACGCAACCTGGGCTTCATCCTGGACCCCTCCCTCTCGATGACCAGACAAGTCAACGCCGTCTCCTCATCGTGCTTCAACACCCTGCGTATGCTTCGCAAGATCTTCCGCTGGATCCCGACCAAGACCAGGAAGACTGTCACCCAGGCACTCGTCACCAGCCGACTGGACTACGGAAATGCCCTCTACGCCGGAACCACAGCCAAGCTACAGAAAAGACTCCAGCGCATCCAGAACGCCTCCGCCCGACTCATCCTGGATGTCCCCCGACGCAGCCACATCTCCAGCCACCTGAGGAACCTGCACTGGCTCCCCGTCGACAAGAGGATCACGTTCCGGCTCCTCACCCACGCACACAAGTCTCTCCACGACCTGGGCCCCAAGTACCTCAACGACCGCCTGACCTTCTACACGCCCACCCACCAGCTATGGTCCACCAGCCTCGCCCTCGCAGCCGTACCACGCATCCGAAGAGCCACCGCCGGAGGAAGATCCTTCTCTTACCCGGCAGCCAAGACTTGGAACTCCCTCCCCATCCACCTTCGGCTGACCCAGGACCATCTCGCCTTCAGGAAACAACTCAAGACCTGGCTGTTCGAGCAGTAGCATACCCCTCCCCCCAAGCGCCTTGAGACCCTCCCGGGTGAGTAGTGCGCTATACAAATGGCATGATTGATTGGTTGATTGATCCAAAACAATATGCAAACGGCTTTTTCTAGAACATAGTTGTTGCATGGCGTATTTATAACCCCAATTTTTTTAGAATATTCCCTATTCCCCATCCAGCATTCCTCCTCTAGAATAGATTATATTTTACTATACAAAAATATCACACAAAATGTCAATCCGTCCTTATCTCTGATCATACAGGATTTGAGCTCTAAATTCTCTAATCTTCTGGTGCCCCAAATCCTCTTACTTATCCAACACCTTCTAATCTCCGAAAGTATGGTTGGCTCTTTATCGGAGGCCATGATGTGTTGAATTCCTAAAAAAGATAAGGATCTGGCTGAGTGCAAAAATTACAGACCAATTTCCGCCATTAATTTAGGTTGCAAATTTTTCTAAAAAATATTGGTGCTCCGTGCAAATTAGTTAAGTCGTTCTCTCATCGAAAATGAACAGTCCTGTTTTGTCAAAGGCCGAAACAATTCCGACAGTTTGTGCATCATCCTAAATATTATTCATGGTGCCTCTAGGAGAAAAACCCCTTCAGCAGCAGTCACTTTATATGCAGAAAAAGGTGCTCTTACTCCTTTCTTTTTTAATGTCTATAGGCTTAATGGGGTTGACATACACATCTGACACTCACTTTCAACAAAACTAATGTTAGTCTTGAATGTCAATCTTGTCCTGGGTGGTGATTGTGATCAACTGTTTGACCCCTTTCTAGATAGAATATCTGCTTGAAATACATCCCAAACAATATGCAAAAGGCTTTTTCTAGAACATAGTTGTTGCATGGCGTCTTTATAACCCCAATTTTTTAGAATATTCCCTATTCCCCATCTACCATTCCTCCTCTATAATAGATTATATTTTACTATATAAAAATATCACACAAAATGTCAATCCGTCCTTATCTCTGATCATACAGGATTTGAGCTCTAAATTCTCTAATCTTCTGGTGCCCCAAATCCTCTTACTTATTCAACACCTTCTAATCTCCGAAAGTATGGTTGGCTCTTTATCGGAGGCCATGATGTGTTTAATTCCTAAAAAAGATAAGGATCTGGCTGAGTGCAAAAATTACAGACCAATTTCCGCCATTAATTTAGGTTGCTAATTTTTCTCAAAAATATTGGTGCTCCGTGCAAATTAGTTAAGTCGTTCTCTCATCGAAAATGAACAGTCCTGTTTTGTCAAAGGCCGAAACAATTCCGACAGTTCGTGCATCATCCTAAATATTATTCATGGTGCCTCTAGGAGAAAAACCCCTTTAGCAGCAGTCACTTTATACGCAGCAAAAGCTTTTGGCAGCATAAATTGGGAATTCTTCTTCAAAACACTTAAATGGCATTGTTTTGGTCCCAGATTTCTGCAGTATGTCAAAATTCTTATTGCATCCCCTTCCACCTCGGTATTCAATAACGGCCTTCAGTCTCTATACTTACCCCTCACTAGAGGCACCAGACAGGGATGCCCCCTATCACCATTACTTTTCATCCTTGTTTTGGAACCATTCTTGGAAACCTTATGTAGATCCTAGATTCCAAATGGCTATATTCACAGACATTTAAATATTAAATTTTCTGCTTATGCAGATGACATTTTGGTTTCTGTTTCCAACCCACTTACCTCAATCTCTGAGTATCTTCGACTATTGTCTTACTACTCTTTTGTTTCTGCATACCGATTTAACATAGACAAATCTGAAGTAATGCTTCTCAACGGTGCACAGACATAATATCGACTCCAAAATATCGTTTGGACAGAATATCGAGGAAAAAATATCGTTTGGACAAAATATCGACTGGACAGAATATCGACAGCCAAAATATCGTTTTTAAGGTAAGTGCAGTAATATCGACTGTAAATAATATAGAAAGTGAAAATATGTAAGTATATACTATAGATAGTAAAATAAATTGTTTTTATTTTTAGGGTTCAGGGTCAGTTTTGGGTTTTTGGGTAAAGGGGTATTTTTAGGGTTCAGAGTCAGTTTTGGGTTTTTGGGTAAAGGGGTATTTTTAGGGTTCAGGGTCAGTTTTCAGTTTTTGGGTAAAGGGGTATTTTTAGGGTTCAGGGTCAGTTTTCAGTTTTTGGGTAAAGGGGTATTTTTAGGGTTCAGGGTCAGTTTTCAGTTTTTGGGTAAAGGGGTATTTTTAGGGTTCAGGGTCAGTTTTCAGTTTTTGGGTAAAGGGGTATTTTTAGGGTTCAGGGTCAGTTTTCAGTTTTTGGGTAAAGGGGTATTTTTAGGGTTCAGAGTCAGTTTTCAGTTTTTGGGTAAAGGGGTATTTTTAGGGTTCAGGGTCAGTTTTCAGTTTTTGGGTATTATTTTATTATATTTTATTACTATATATATATGTTTAATAAATATGAAATAAAAAAATATTTATTTAACTTTCATTAATTATTTAATTATTATAAGTTAATTTAAGTAATTTTAAGTATATTTTAGTAATTAATTATTAATATTAATTTAATTTAACACTGTTTTTAGTAAATACGATATTTTTTACAACTATATTTTTGTAAACGATATTTTGTACTCGATATTTTTGTACTTACCTGTTTGTACATACAAACTCGATATTTTTGCTGTAGATATTTTTTCCTCGATATTTTGGGTAGTCGATATTTTGGTAGTCGATATTCTTTCAGTGATCCCTTCTCAACAGATTTTGTCTCAAGGATATGTTTAAGGATACAGTTTTCCTATGGAGTACCTCTAAGATCAAATGTTTAGGGAGTTTTTACTCCGCTTCCATTAAAGGAACCATTAACGCTAATATAAATGCCTTCTAAAAACACAATATTTCTGCTATTTCTGCTAAATGGTCTCCTCTATATCTTTCATGGTGGGGTGGACTAAATACAATTAAAATGATATTAAAATATTATTAACTTCTAACTGCAGGTGCTTTTTCTCTGGCAACCCCATATCTTCTTCAGATACATTGACTGTTTATTATCCAAGTTCTTATGGAATAAGCCACCAACTCGGGTTTCCCTATCCAATCTCAGAAATCCAAAAACAAATGGCATTGTTAACTTCCCTAACTTTACACAGTATCATTCCACCTTTACCCTCAAACAGAGTTGGTGCTCTTTTGAAACATCACCTTCTACCTCCCCCCTCTCTGGTGTTCTATTGAGCTGTCTCTCCTTTTTCATTTCTTCAATTTTCCCTTATTGCTCGAACACCTAGGTCTATGTCTTCTACCATTTTGATTCATTCCAGTTGTATTGTGAAAATGAGTTTCCCTCCGATATGAACACCTTCTCAGCTGTTGTTATTATCCTCTATTTGGTACAACCCTAACATCACCACAGACCTTCTTCATATGTTATTTCAATTGTCCAAAGGCCTCTTCCTTTTGGAAGCAAGTATGGCACAGACCTTCCCAGCTCTTTTCTATTTTGACTCCTTTCAACATTGTCCCACTCTTTCTTGTCGGGTTTTCAGATATATGGTCTGGAGACCAGGTTAAAGGTATGTTGGTGGATCTTCTTCTGGCGGTGGCCTTTCAGGCTATTACCACTACTTGTAATGACTATAATAATGTTTTTGTTTTTACATGGTGGAACTTGATCTGCCATAATCATAGATTGGACACTGCTCACTCGACCACACTACAGATAGCCATTAAGATAGATTTGCTTGGCTGCCGCTGACTTCTTACCTATCAAATCCCAATACCATTAATATTATAAATGTGCATGTTTCTAAACCTCCCTGAATCCCTTATATTACACTTCATATTCTTCATTCAATCCCACTACATAGCTCACTGTATACCTCTTAGTTCTTTATTACCACCATATCTTTGCCATAATCTTCTCCTTTTTTATTTCGTCATAAAAACGTTTGTGGTATAGGGAGTTTCCCCCTTATTTTTCTCCTTCTCTTTACAAAAAATATAAAAACACATGAATTCTATTATTTCTATGTTGCAAACTTTGTTTCCTTATTATGTTTGAGAGATGTGTCTCATTTTACGTAGCCATGTAATTGTATTTCTTCATTTTCTCGATTTGTCTTCAAAATCAATGACGTTACTACTGTGACATGTCACATCTTTTTGTACATTTCAATATTTTCTCAATACAGCATTTTGTTATTTAAAAAGAATCATCTGAAACACATTTTGAACTCATTCTGCTGGCTCCTGTTTGAGTTAAGATCTAAAGTAAAAATTATATGAAGCACACACAAGGTCTGTTGGAGCAAGGGTCTGAGGAACTTACCAAGGCAGGCCCATGTTCAAACTCCAGCCAGAGATCTTTGATCCTCCACCTTAACCTGATTAACAAAGAGGTTTCAAATGACTGAAACACAGAGGAAGGCCTCTGTGAGTACAAGCCTAAAACTCTATACCAAGATGAAACAATTCCGAGGTCAGAAACCTGAAAGCCACTGTCATAAGTCACTGGGATGTATTGCTACTTATCAGAATCAATACTGAGTAAAGTCTTTGGCTTTTACTAACAGGCATGAAAGTTTTAAATACTGAAATTTTTATTTGATAAATGGTAAAATGGAAGCTTACAGTGCTAATAATAAATTCACTTAAAGATTTAAAAAACACAGTATGTGCTGCTTGATCCTTACGGACCCATGGCTAGTTGATAATCTCTGAATCACAAATTACTTTCTTCACCAAGCAAATGTATGCTTCACAGAACAAATCGAGAAAAATGTTTAATAAACTAAGGAAGTTGAACAGCCTTTTTGGCAATCCTCTTCCTAAAAATGTATGGCAAGCTTTCTGTGGAAAACCTATTTTTCTTCTTTCAAGATAAAATCACGAAGATCCTCGAATCCTTTGACCCCAGCAGTACTGTTTTCCCTGTAACAGCTCTGGTGACATCTGGTGTTAGTCTTAGGAATCCTCTGAACCTTAACTTCACCTCAATATTGGATACATTTGTTTGAATGGACAAATGATTTGTACACTGATGCCTTTGAGCTCTGGCTCTCCAATGAACTCTGTGCCACCAATTTAGGTCCAACGTTTACTAAGCTTTGTAATTTATCACTCAAATCTGGGTCAGTCCCCACATTCTGGAAGCAAGCCATGGTCCTCCCTTGGCTTTTATTTATTTATTTTTTCAGTTTATAAAGCGCGACAGCTACCCAGGTAGGGTTTCCAGGCGCTAACGGAGACAAGAACCACAGACCAATGGATCATAGGTTATTGGTTAAACAACCAGGGTTTACCTGCTTTTCGGAAACGGCCATAGCAACTCTCGGCGCGAATGGCCAATAGGAGGGAGTTCCAGAGCCTGGGACCCAAGAAGGCAAAGGACCTTCTGCCCATTCTTGCGAGTCTGACCTTGGGCACACAAAAGAGTTCTTGGGTGGACGACCGCAGTGTGCGTTTTGGGGAGTATGTCTTAACCAGTGATTTCAAATATTTTGGTGCCGTGCCTGCTTTAATTTTATGCAAATAGCTTAGAGCTTTGAACTTCACCCGGCTCTCCTCTCTGAGCCAGTGAAGTTCCCTAAGATGTCCTGAAATAGGTTCGTTTCTTTTACAGCCGCAGAGTAATCGCGCCGCGGCGTTCTGGACCATTTGGAGGCGCCTGGTGATCGCCTTGGTAGCCCCCAGGTAGAGAACATTTCCGTAATCCAACCGGGAGGTCACCAAGGCGTTGACCACCGACCTCTGGGTATCGGCAGGCAGCATCCACAAAAGCTTCCTCAGCCAGCGCAAGGTGGCAAAACAAGTGGCCACCACTTTCATCACTTGTTTCTGCTTTGTAAGCCCCTGATCTATGGTCACCTCCAGGTTGCGGACGTGCGTAGATGCGGATGGAATTGGGCCCATTACAGTCGGCCAATGCTTGGAGCACCACAGCTCATGCTTGTTCTTAAGGATGAGAATCTCCGTTTTCCCCCCATTTAACTAGAGCAGATTTTGGTTCATCCATGTGGCTATTTCACTAAGTCCCGACTGAAGGAGGGAGGTGGATGACCGATCTGATTGTGAAAGGGAAAAGACAATCTGCGAATCGTCCGCATAAGTAAACAGCGTGAGCCCTGCATGCTCCGCGATGTAAGCCAGCGGGGTAACATATAGATTAGACAGCAGAGGGCTAAGGATTGAGCCCTGGGGCACTCCAAAGGGGGAGGCATGGATCTTAGATGTCGAGGACTGGGAAAAGACTTGGAAGGTCCTATCAGTCAGGAAAGATTCCAGCCATTTCAGGGCATTGCCACCAATGCTAAGGGAGTCCAATGCTCTGAGTAAGATGGCGTGGGAGATGGTATCAAAGGCCGCACTGAGATCTAATAGAATCAGTGCGGCAGTGTCCCCTCTGTCGAGCATAAGGCGAAGATTCTCCGTGACTCCCAAAAGTGTAGTCTCCGTTGAGAATCCTGGGCGAAACCCTGACTAGGAGTAATGTAATAGATTGTTTGTTGAAACGAACTGGGCTAAATGCTGATAGATGTGTTGTTCCATTACCTTGAAAAATACAGGTAGTAATGAAATCGGCCTAAAGTTAGCAGGGATTTTAGGATCTGCCATAGGTTTCTTCAACAAAGGAGAAATCATGGCGTGTTTCCAACACGCAAGAACACTGGCCAGATGTAGCGAGACATTGAGCGTAGAACAAATCCTTGCGAGCTGAGGCTTATCCAGGAGTTTGAGGACAGAAACATTGAGAGGGTCATTAGGTGAGCCTGATTTGATCTTAGCCAGATGTGCTGATAGAGTAGATAGATTAAGGTCTGGCCATTCGTCCAGGGGGGCATATGTAACCGGCGGGATACTCATAGGGCTAGGGCTGACAGCTGTGATCGGGGACATATTTCCCTCGTTCTGCTCAATTATGTCTTGGTAAATTTTCTCGATCTTAGTAGTGAAAAACTGGGCCAGCTCTTCACACTGGGTACTGTCCAGAGGCGGTGGTCCCGCCACTGTGCCAGATCCGGCTAGGTCCTTGACTAGCCCGAAAAGCACTTTGGATTTGTTTACAGCGTCGTTTATGGTTTTAGCGACGTAGGTGGCTCTGGCTTGGCTACACGCTTTATGGTAGAGCTTCAGTTCCTTTTTGTAGGTCTGCTCTGCTGTGGGAGAGTAGTCCTTTCTCCATAATCTTTCTAATTTTGTTGCAGTACGATTTTTCAGTTTTTAGTTGTTCATTAAACCACGGGCCGGAAGTTTGTGAGTGACTAATTTTTTGTGGATTGGTGGCAGGCAGCTGTTGATGGCTTCAATAAGCCAGGAATTTGTACTAGCTGCTACTGTATCAACGCCGTCCCTTTTAGTTTGATCATCTAATAGGTGGGAGTTTAGGTGCTGTTTAAGGACGGCCACGTCTAACTTTTTCCACTCCCTCCTAACGGTAGCCGTAGGAAATTTGGGCTGGACCGAAATGTCCCTAAGGGAAAGGTTGAAACAGATCAACGAGTGATCTGACCAGTGAATTGGAAGTGCTGGGTGGCATTGTATGTGGACCAAGTTTGAAAAAATGGGGTCTAGCAGTTGGCCCCCTTTATGTGTGGGACCGTGATTGTGTAGTACCATATTTAAGGCTGCAAGATCAGAAATTAAATTAGTGCTCACGCTGCACGTAGGGTCATCCAAATGGATGTTAAGGTCACCTAAAACCATAAAATTGCTCGAGTGCAGTAATGCGGCAGCTACATAATCTGATAGCTGTGGGGCCCAAGTGTTCGCTGGGCCAGGAGGGCGATAGACTAACAGGCCTGAGAGGGTGTACTTCCGATGAAATGCAAGCTTGACAATCCAATTCTTACTACCACGTACTGCCCAATATCTCTCTTACTGGGACCACCTGAAATCTTTGAAGCCTATGTTAATGTGACCCTTTCTACTCATCTTGAAACCATACAGCTCTTTGACCCTCAACAGTTTGAATTCAGACGGGGTTATAATATTGAATCTGTCCTTCTGGAAATCCTAGATGATCTGAGCCTGTTTAGTGACTTAGTTGGTGCAGCTGTCTTAACACTACTAGATGTATCTGCAACCTGTAACAATCATCCATAATATCTCCTTTCCTGCCTTAGGGCAGCAGAGGTGGGCAGTTGACTCCTAGACTAGCTAGCTTCTTTTCTATTAGATTATGCTCAATCAGTTTTCATGCTACCACTTAAATATGGTTTCAGAAGGAATTTCCCATGGGGCTCAGCACTTATCCCTACACAGTTTAGCATCTATTCAGCACTTTTGGCTGCGATCATCCAGTCCTGTGGTCTCGTCTTCGATTCTTATGACGATGACACCAATTGTTTATTTAGAATAGATGGTGAGTTAATTTCCATGCAGGCAAACTCAGACTTTGCATGATATCCATTGCCTGATGGATTCCAATTCATTAGAACTTAGCACTACTAAAACTGAAATTCCGATAGTTGGGAACCTTACTAGTCGGAGCCGAGTCTGGTACTTTGATGAGCTTGTAGCCCCTTCCCGGACAGTCTCATCTGTAAGAAATTTCAGGGTAATTTTTTACTCCAATCTTTCTTTTAAAGAACACCTCCAAAACTAATTCTACATGTTTCTTTCTAATAAGATCTCTTAATAAGATACTACTGTATAGTCCAAAGGATTTGAAAATGATCATCCAAGCTATATTAACATCCAGACTTGATTATTGTAATACAATCTACCTTGGGCTTCCAAAAAATAAAATACTGTGTTTTCAGGATATGCAGAATGCAACAGCCCGCCTGTTATTTGGCCAGAAATCATTTTGTCATATATCAGAGTATTTGCATGCCCTACATTAGCTTACTGTTGAGATGCCTGTTCAAAGCCCTCTATTTTTGTCACTGTGATCTGAATTAGATCTACATTTTTAGCCACAATATCTCAACCGGATTCAGTGAGGGAGGCAAATACACGTGCATGTACAAGACATTGTAAGGTAGCGAAAGAAGGAGAGACTCCCAATATCATTTTGGAAAAAGTGCATGTAGCATCAAATATTGAATTCTCACTTTATAGGACAGTTATAACAGCACTGTTGGCATAAAATGCAATGGCAATCCAAGGGGGCTTAGTGCACTTGATGCTCGTGAAACAAAGAATGACGGCGCAAGTGACAGGTGGGAAAACACAGCGAAGGACGCAAGGTGACAAGGTGAAGAGCAATATGTACAAAAGCAATGGTTCGTCATCAATGAATGGAGAACAGATAGTCGTTTGTGAACCAAAGTTGAGAGTGTGCCGTGAGTTGCGCTGTATGCTGGGTCGACGGCGTTTCGATCCTATCAAGTCAGGATCATCATCACGACCGGGTTGCCAATTTTGGAAAGTGCTGTGTGGGAGAGGAGAGGGAAAAATGAGGGTCACAGCCGGGGAGAAGGCAAGGCGGAGCTAGCACGGTGTGCCTGGGGGCTGAGGTGGACAGAGAGAATGGGTATGAATGAAACACTGGGAGGCTGAGGTCGCGGTGGGGTGAGACTGAAGGCTTGAGCTGGGGAGGGTAGAGCAGGAGAGGGGAGCAAGGCCATGGAATTGGAGGGAACCAAGAGGGTGGGGGAAACAAGGGGGAGTGCTGCTGGTTCGAGTTGTCCCGGGGGGGCCAACAGGTGTCATAAGTGCGGGGGACCAGGAGTGAGATAATGACCCAAGATTGTGAATATTGGTGTGGGGTGGAGCGGAGGTGATGTAGTGTTGGAGCTACCAAGGTGGTGGACGGCTGTGTGGTGGTTTGAAGGGTGCGGGGAGAACAAGACTGGGGGGACGTGGTGTGGTGCAGAGATGGGGAGAGGAGGACAGTGCAGGGGAGGCGAAGGACTAAGGGGAGTGAGGATAGGGTGGGTGGGTCACTAAGACAGGTCAGGTGGGTCAGGGGGTCAGGGGGTCAGGGTTGAAGAGCGAGAGAAGGGGAGGGAAGAAGCAGTGTGGCCAGGTGGCCGTCAAAACTTACATGTGGGCAAACAGTAGTACGCTCGGAGGTCATGTACTATCCAGTGTTGGTCGGGAAAACTTGATTCCGTATTCCTGGGGAGTGAGAAAAAAGGAAGTTGGGACAGATGGGAGTGGGGGCTGTTGGGGGGGAGCAAGGCGCATGAGGCGAGAAAACTTACAAATTGTTTCATGGCTCAGAACGAAAACGAAGGTGGGCGGAGGCGCATTGTTGGAGCCCCGAACTGCTGTGTGCCTCCGGCCTGGTCAATGAGGAGTTGGGGGCAGGGTCGGAACACTGATCCACTGCTGGGGTCCCGGAGTTGGTACCTGGAGCGGGGAAAAAAAGGGGAGGGTTGGAAAGGGACCGGTGCCGCGGGCTCCGTGAATGAGATCTAGGTACATCTAGCAGCATATTAAATGTTACCAATCTACATGTTCCTTGTGCTCAAGCATAGCCTTTCTTCTATACCTCTCTTTTTCTAACTACTAGGTCATGGACTCAGTTAACTGTTCAACTTACCAAATGACTGCCATTTGAAGTTCAGGAAACAAAAACATATCCTTTTATGCGTTTAGCTTCAATTTAAGGGCTTCTGCTTACTGGTGTTTATCTGTCCTAGCGCCAAGTTACCCTGATGAGGCTAACCGTCTGCGATGTGCAAGTTATCATTGATTCGTTATCATATCAATGGTAGAATCTCACCTCAGTCCTCTTATAATAATCATAAAGTGGGCTTTGAAATGAAGAAGGGCTAATGCTGAAACATAGATACATTAATGTGAGAGAACCCCTCTTTTTGCATGATCACCCCCTTTTTTTGCTTGCTGGTAGTGCTGGTTCTCAAACTGTACACTGCTGCCCAGACCCCAGTCTACGTGATCTGACACATAAGAAATGGTAAAATGGTAAGATTGGCTAATCCCCAACTAGCATATTTGACATTCCAGAAAGGACATAGTATGTGGTACAGGAAATACACCAATGAGATGAAAAGTTAAATGTCACCTCTGGAATCCAGCACATGTTGTGACATCCTATAGAATGACAAAGAAAACATGGTTTCAGGCCTATTTGTGTAGCCTGATTGCTGCAGCTTGTAAACCTGTAGGCAAACCTGCCAAAGTAACCCTTTTTGACATGACAGAAGTTTACTTTTCAGTATTTAATAAATCACCTTCTAACCCACAAGTAGGGTTCCTAGAAGTATTACATATAAGAATTTAGTGTTGGCATGCACCTACAATATCTAGCATCCAAAGCTATTTTCACTCTAAAGGACAGTAGCTGCTTTTATTAGAAAAAAACTAAAGTTCAGATTAAAATACTATTTCTGTTAACTTGGGTTTAGGATAAGCTACTGGACTATTCCCACACACAGGATCTGGTCCATATGTGGAAAGGGTTGCCCCTAGAATGTTTTTCTCATTGGTTAGGGAATGTCCAGAAGTCACCCCGCCTGAGGGATAACAGAACAGGATGTGATCTACTGACTGTGACCTGTGTGGAGACAGGCTAGACATGCTCTCACTTGAGATGTGGACTCCAAGGGTCAGTTGGCTGACTGCTTGTGTACCTACAGGGATACAACAAGCTGCAAGAGACCTTTTTCATGAAAAAAATAGTTGAGTATAAACTGGATCTGGACTGCAGCCTGCTTATGGCCTCTGCTGGAGTGATTTCTGGTCCCTAAATGCTGTACCTGTGGTCCTGGGAGCATTCGAAGAGACCAAGATGAACTACTCTAGAAAGTCTGAAAAGTTGGGACTTCCAAGAGCTTTGGAAATTCACTGAGACTTTGCGGCAAAGGTATCCAAATGTGATAGGATTGCTTTGGATATAAATTGCTGGCCTACGCGCTTGAGGATCTTGTTCTCCAAAAAAGAGTCTAAGTTAGTTTGAAGGCAGAAATCTTGCCTTGGCAAAGGAATGAAAAGTATCCAACCAATCAGAGTACTTTGGCAGACACAAAATGTATTTTTCAGAATATAAGATTTTCCGCAAAAACCATTGGCTTCAGTTATGTTATGTTATAGAACGCTTATATAGCGCATGGCTACCCCAACAACGGGGCGTCCCAGCGCTTGCAGACAGGTCCAATCACATAACAGCCGTAGGAATGCGGCAAGATATCTGTTCACCACGGAACCCTAAATAGAAGAAAACAGCCAGGTTTTTACTTCTTTTCGAAATTGTAGGTGGTTTGTGATGGAACGTACACCTAGAGGAATAGAGTTCCAGAGTTTAGGGGCCAAAAACTTGAAAGAGCGGCCACCCGCTCTGCATCTCCGGATCCTGATAGTACAGGCAAGGAAAAGGTCCGCAGACCGGAGTGCACGCTGCGGAACATAGAAGGAGCAAATTCCTTGCAGGATTTTAGGACCTGAACAGTGTAGCATTCTATGCATAACACACAAGGTTTTAAATTGTATGCGCTGTTTGACAGGCAGCCAATGGAGCCTTCGCAAGACCTGAGAGGTATGGCAGCGTTTAGGCAGGCCAAACAGGGTACGAGCTGCGGCGTTCTGAGCTTTCTGTAGTCTATTGATGACTGTCAGATTGGACCCAAGCATTAATACATTGCAGTAGTCTAGATGGGATAAGACCATAGCCTGGACAATTGTCTGATGAATGGAAGGTTCAAAGAAGCCAAGAATAGGTTTCAGAGAGCGCAGGCGACCATAGCAAGTACCAGCTATTCTCTTCGCATGGGAATCCAGGGTGAGGGCGTCATCTAAGATCACACCCAGATTCTTAACTTCCTTCTTAGGCGTAGGCGGAGAGCCCAATGTAGGGGGTCACCACCGCTCATCCCACTTTTGAGTGTCCGAGCCAACCAGGAGGACTTCAGTCTTGGATGAATTTAACTGAAGGCAATTCTCCGTTAGCCAGCTGGAGATGGCCAGGATATCCTCTTGGAATTTGGCTTGATCACCCACGATGTTATTGGAGAAGGTGAAGATCAGCTGTGTATCGTCCGCATAAGATATTAATTCAATGTTACGTTCCCTGGCCAATGTGGCCAGGGGGCGGACATACACATTAAACAGCGTGGGGCTGAGGGCAGAGCCTTGTGGAACACCACAGCCTAATGGAAAACTGCCGGAAGAGTACGGGGGAGCATGAACCTGGAAGGAACGGTCCGATAGAAATGACTCGAACCAGTCCAGAGCATCACCTCTGACACCTATCTCCCATAGCCTCCTAACTAGGATCCCATGGGAGATGGTGTCAAACGCCGCACTCAAGTCCAGCAGCACCACAGCTGAGGTGTCACCCCTGTCCTGTGCCACCCTTAGATGTTCCGTGACGGCCAGTAGGGCTGACTCCGTGCTATGTTTAGCACGGAATCCGTTCTGAGACTCCTCCAAGATCCCATTAGTCTCCAGAAAACCCGTCAAGATGGAATTGACATGTGCTTCCATTACTTTGGCCAAGTAAGGAAGCAGCGAGATAGGCCGGAAACTTTCTGGCTTGGAAGAGTCCAGGGTGGTTTTTTTTAGCAAAGGGACCACCTTGGCATGTTTCCAAGATTTCGGGATGGTGGCTGATTGCAAATATTTGTTAATCAGTTCTTGCCCTACCGACAAGATAGAGTCCGGGAACAGTCTAAACATCTCTGGTTTGAATGGATCCTCCGGGGACCCCGACTTAATTCTTAAAGTTAGGGTCTCCATATCTGTCTGAGAGATGAGTGGAAGATTTAAGAGAGAATAGGGAAGGCTCAATGAGTCAATGGCAGATCTATAGGTCATAGATGGTTCTCCAGAGTTAAATGTGTTGTAAATCCCCTGTACTTTATTGATAAAGAAGTGAGCCAGCTCTTCGCACTGTGAGTCCGATACTATGGTGTTATTAGTCCCCACAGGTGATGTTGTAAGCTCCTTTACTAACGCAAAGATAGTTTTTGAGCGATTTGTGCTGGCATTGATCAGATCAGTATAATAACTAGCCTTGGTCTTTTTTATAAGCCTATGATAGGCTTTTGTGGCGAATCTGAAATTAGATTTGGCTACAGAATCATACGATCTTCTCCAGATACTCTCAAGTACCTTACACTCCTTTTTTTTTTGTACAAGCGCCTCACAGTACCATAACTGGGACTGCTTACGTTTAGGTCTTGACATTTTCCTAGGTATGAAATGATCCAAGGACTCATTGATCCATTCTCTATAGGCTAGATCCGCCTCATCCAAGTTAGCAGGCCAAGCAGGCCGGGAGTTCGTTAATCTGGCCTCAAATAATGCCCCATCGAGTTTGTGCCATGCACGTCTCCAAAAAGGAGGAGGAGGCTTTCCTCTAGAGCCAGCTGGGATCCTAACAGCGATCTGCACCAAAAAATGGTCCGTCCAGCTAAGAGGGCTAGGAGTGGAGACAGAGATTCCCTGAATGTTAGAAAACACCGGGTCCAGTAAATGGCCTGCTAGATGGGAAGGCCCCACAACCAGCTGACATAGTTGGCATGCTTCCATATCCCCTAGAAACTTCAGTATAGCTGGGGAATCACAGGACTCCAGATGTAGATTGAGGTCCCCCAGTACGCTAAAGTTAGCTGACTGCAAAATAAGGGCAGAGACATTGGACACCAGTGACTCTTGAAATGTACTCGCTAGCCCGGGGGGCCGATAAATCAGCACGCCCGTAAAAGTGAAGGTATCTAAGACCTTCAACTTAAAAAGAGCGCTTTCACAATTGGCTATCCCTGCAGGGGAGAGAGTGCAGGAATAGATGTCTTTAAATATCACTGCCAATCCCCCTCGCTTGCCCTTAGGTCTATTCTGAGTTAGAATAAGATAGTTAGACGGGAGGGCTAAAGCAGTGATGGCCAGTGTGTCATTCGTCAGCCATGTCTCTGTAAGGACTAACAGGTCAGGAGAATAGTCCGTCAGAAGCTCGTAAATATCCTCATGATGTTTAACAAGGGACCTACAGTTAAGGCTTAGTATCTGTAAGCTCGCAGTAGTATATTCTTTGTCAGCGGGGGCCGGTGGAATAGAGCCTACCTCCATGGCCTCAAAGCTGCAGTGGTTACACCGTAGGTCAAGTGAGCCAGGGTGCAATGAGTGTACCGCACATGCCGTTTGGCAGCGAAGAGCAAGTAACTCCTCACGGGCAAGCGGGGCCATGCTATCAACTGGCATCAAGGGGTCCTGGCCACTGGCAACGGACCAGCGCGGACGGGCGCAGACGGGCTCGCCTTTGGCGAGCCTTCGGCAACCCGCCGGCTACCCGCCGCGCGCGTCCGCTGCGCGGGAAAATGCACAGGTCCCTAAGTAGGCACCAACCCCGCCTCTGGCGATGTAAACACCCTCAGGGGGCGTGCCAAGGTCGTAAACGCCCTCCACAACAAACGGCACTTGCCGCGGTGGAACGAGGCGCCGACCGTGATGTCAGGTAGCAGGTAAGGCACAACAATGAAATAACGATGTTACAAATGTCGTTTTTTTAAAAGCAAAGATTTAAAAGTTTTAGCCAGGCAACACAGAGCACCCTACACCGGCAGCACCCCAGCGCCTAGTAATCAAGCGCGTCCGCTGCGCGGGAAAATGCACAGGTCCCTAAGTAGGCACCAACCCCGCCTCTGGCGATGTAAACACCCTCAGGGGGCGTGCCAAGGTCGTAAACGCCCTCCACAACAAACGGCACTTGCCGCGGTGGAACGAGGCGCCGACCGTGATGTCAGGTAGCAGGTAAGGCACAACAATGAAATAACGATGTTACAAATGTCGTTTTTTTAAAAGCAAAGATTTAAAAGTTTTAGCCAGGCAACACAGAGCACCCTACACCGGCAGCACCCCAGCGCCTAGTAATCAAGCGCGTCCGCTGCGCGGGAAAATGCACAGGTCCCTAAGTAGGCACCAACCCCGCCTCTGGCGATGTAAACACCCTCAGGGGGCGTGCCAAGGTCGTAAACGCCCTCCACAACAAACGGCACTTGCCGCGGTGGAACGAGGCGCCGACCGTGATGTCAGGTAGCAGGTAAGGCACAACAATGAAATAACGATGTTACAAATGTCGTTTTTTTAAAAGCAAAGATTTAAAAGTTTTAGCCAGGCAACACAGAGCACCCTACACCGGCAGCACCCCAGCGCCTAGTAATCAAGCGCGTCCGCTGCGCGGGAAAATGCACAGGTCCCTAAGTAGGCACCAACCCCGCCTCTGGCGATGTAAACACCCTCAGGGGGCGTGCCAAGGTCGTAAACGCCCTCCACAACAAACGGCACTTGCCGCGGTGGAATGAGGCGCCGACCGTGATGTCAGGTAGCAGGTAAGGCACAACAATGAAATAACGATGTTACAAATGTCGTTTTTTTAAAAGCAGTGGGACCTCCTCCAACTACTATCTGATTTCAAGACAGCTTTTCTGGAAAAAGCCTGCAACCTTGACGCACTGGAAGACTTCGACTTCAATTCAGAGTCACAAGTTAAAATCTTTGCCAGGGATTAACCACTTAGGGATTCAGAAGTCCTCTCCATCACAGTCCTGAAATCATGCCTAAATCCCAGTCCACCATAAATAGTGATTTCTTTCTTTTTCTTGTCGCTTTTTGCTATAAAACGTTATTTAAACTTTTTCTCCTATGTTCCTTATTGGATTAAATATTGTTGTGTAATTTTTCTAACTAAAATTTCCTCTATTTTTAGAAAATTGTTGTGTCGTATTTATTGTGTTATGGTATGAAATTTGATATTTACATTTTTGGTACCAGACTTTGAACCCATGTTAGTGCATGAGAAGGACTCACAGCATCCCCAATTAATAACTAATAACCCTCACTGTACTAAGCTCATATCAAAATAAAATCCTAAAATGGATGTTTTTTGATTCAATCAATATATTAACTTTGATAGAGAGGATGTTTTTCTGGCTATTGTTACTGAAAGATTATCAACTGCATTCATTTTAGTGTACTGTTAAGAGCTTTGGTTAAAGCGGAGAAATGTACTTGAGTTAGTGAAACATCCTGCAGAATCACTACACTGTTGCACAGCGAGTGTATTACACAGAAGAGGAGACTCTGAAGAGTCCTTCTAAATAAACAAGGAAAGAGGGCCACAGGATAGTAACTTTTCTTATAAACTACAGTACAGAAACACAGGGAAATCATTGCTGGAAGTATGAACATGTTATAATAAATCTTTCTGGAAAATGTTAATTTGAGGATTAGGGAATCAGTGGAATAAAAGAAGGAAACATTCTTGGGAAAAGACATGCAGCAGCACTTGTGGCACACACAGACCCAGCATAAACCAAATGATCTAAATCAGGTACAACATGAATTCAAACCTGTGTCCAGGGTCACCACATTAATTGCTAAAACATTTCATGATCTTATCTGCTGTAAAAATGTGTATACTCATTTCAAGTGATTAATATTAAATAAGGTTAGAGATGTGAGGAAAGCATTGTGATTCTTCATAGTTGATTTCTGTAATGCATCATTTAACTGTGCCAATACACTGATGAATTAAGAAATAATGTTGAAAATGATACAAAAGAAATACAGTAGGAATTAAAACAACCAACTCGTTTGTCAGTTCAGGGAACCCTTTGTACAGATATTCTAAGAAAGGAAAACATTTCCTTTCTTTGCATTGTAGATTAAAATTCTATTCTAATAGTTTTGAGAATACTCAAAAAGCCTCATTAATTCTGTGTCCAGGATTGCAGTGCCATGTTAGCTAGCGGTAATGCCATTTGACACCAACTGGTTTAGTTATGAAGCAAAAGTAAAAAGTAGAACTTCAAAGAAATTGCTTTTTCGCAATATTTCCCATTTTACAAGCTCAATCACTCCTCATTTTTAGCTAATGCCATTGCAAGGGGAGCCCCGATTACAGAATCCTAGACGAGGGATATAGTGTAACCAATTTTTAAAAAGGTTGCAAGATCCCAGCCGAGGAACTATAGGCCGATCAGCCTAATAGATCACACTCAACAAAGGTTTTTAGCCGTTGTGTACTAGCTATGATTCACAAATGGGTAGGCGCAAATAATATCTTAAGTCCTTTTCAGGCGGGGCTCAGAAAAAAGGGTGTCAACTATTGACCTAGTTTGTTATTTTTTGTTAATGTACTGGTAAATGGTCATATTCAGCAAGGGCAACCTCTACGTTGCCTTTGTCGATTTCAAATCGGGTTTTGACATGGTCCTCTGTACCAAACTATGGCAAGTACTTGGGGGTATGCATATGCAGCTCTGGGGTCTTGCTAACATTGATGGGCTAACCAGATCTGAGAACTAATTCTTGAGAACTATTGTCCATTTATCATATAGCACCCACTTATAACCTTTGACATTGGATATGGGTAGAAATATATATATATATTTCGCATTCAAGCAGGTACTCTACTGCTAAAATCGTTTACTTCTACATGGGTGGCATCTGACACTCTGGTTTGCTTTTTGTGTAACCTCTCGAAGGAAACTGTGGCCAAGGTTTTCTTTGCCTGTCCTACATATACCCATGCATGCTCCTTTTGGCTGTCACCTGTATGTAAAGAGCTAGGCCCGAGAAGTCACAGCACTGCTCTCCGCATACTTAGACCTGATTGCTGGCCACTATACTCTTGTGCCGTAGACAAATATTTGGGTGATATGTGGCTGGTTAGCAGGCAGACTCTTCCTTTGCACATGTGAATATCTGTCTTATATTTGCGTATGTAACATGTATTTTATCTGCTGCTAGTTTTTTTGATGTCTATAATGTTTATGGGACATTTTATGGATTGCTGTCTTTGAGATTTTAATGTTATTACTCAAGCTTTAATATTTATATTTGTACTACAATGTATTTTATATGCACTTTTTTGGCTTTTACAGCAGAAATAAAGTTTTGGCTGATGATGCAAAAGAGCGTTGCCATGCCTCCATTAAGATTCCTATTGCCATCAGTCTTTAGAAAAATCAGTATTTGGCATAGCATTTTAAAGCTAAATAATCAACCAGTAAATTATGACTCCAAAGGTTCTAATGCAAGCCAGTCCTTGAATGTAAACCTTAATCTTATAAGCATTGTCTTTAGGGTTCAGATCATTTCAAACATTAATCAAGCCACATGATGCCCATCTCCCATCCACATCAGAATGCCATATGTGGAGTAAATCTGTTTTCTTTTTTTTTTTTTTAAATGAGAATTTGTAACGTATGTCTCTCGTCAAACAAACTTATGGTAGACCATCAAGGCACAATCACTCATTTAATACCAAATATGACATTATCTGTATTGCCTGGATCCACCAATGCACCCTGCCGACACCCTTCCAACATTTTGTTTCCACAGCTAACCCCGCTTTGATGACTGTACAGAATCCCATGACCTTAAATTTATTGTGATTAAGATAATGTCTATTTACCAGAAAATATCTTAACAAAGGATTTCATATTACCGCTATAGACATTTGATTTATTGCCATCCCAGGAAGTGTTTGGCCCTCTCTTAAGTTGCCATTCCATTCCCATTCTGTCGATGTCTCAAAATGTGCTCTGATTAAGTTGTTATTATAATTAAACTACAAATGGAGAAAAGTACCCATTGTCATCAGTTTCTTTTGCTCATCTTTAACACCCATTTTACTAATGTTCACATTTATATACAATTATTTTCTATTACGTTAAACAGAGGGGGTAGTGGTGCAAGAGTATAATACATTTATCATTGCTTACAGTACATAAGAATACAATTACATGTGAAATGTAAACATCCACTGAGATGCATTAAGCACATTAATCAGTAGTTGTGATAAAATCTTCATTAAAAACATTAACTAAAACCAAAGTAAATTAACAATTTTGACAAAGTAATTTAGTTAAGATGATAATATGCTTCCGCCTGCAGTCACACCCTATGTGGTAATCCTAGCCAATGTTGCCAAAATTTCTAATTCAACATCTGAATCACGGGAGTTCCTTCGGAACAAATGGTTAAATTGGCTGAACGCCAGGGTAGGTCTTGGGGGGTACTTTTTGCTGACTTAAAAATGATCAGGAGAGTTAAATGGGTGGCCTTGGGTAGTAAAACCTTGGAAGGAGATTGTCTGGTGCTTTTGTTTGCATCCCCCAACTTAGTGAAGCTAATACTTGAGAGAGCTAGTTTACCATCCCTTTCCACAAAGCATTGTTGTTCTACCCCTTGGTTTGTACTTCCAGCCTCCAGCCCCGTCCCTAATAGCAGCTCACTCACACCAACAGGTTCATTTTCCCATCCACCAACTTCCCCCGATTAAAACTTTTAATAGGTTTGCTTGCCTATCCACTCTTTGCGGTGTATTGACTGAGGGATTCTAGCCACCTAAATGATGGCAGATTGTGCGGGCCTGTTATGCCTTTAGTGTGCGCACGGGTCATACGTCTCACAAGCCCCGCTCTGCCGTGCCCCGAATCCTTGCATTGCCACTGATCCAATACTATTGAGATCTTTCTCTACAGTCACTAGGTTTCCTGCGGAAGCCAATACGGTTTTGTACTGGAATGTCACTGGCTTAAGCAAGAACAGTAGTACGAGTGAGTGGTTTTATTTTACCACAAAATTTCACATCTTATGTATACAGGAAACTTGGGCAGTGGATCCAATACATTTAATTGGCTTCAAAACATATCATTGCCCAGCGATTCAATCCAACAGTGGACGTCCTAATGGGGGCTTGAGTATCTACATATCAAACCTGGTTTCTCCTTTGAACACAACTGTAATTGCCACTAGTGCTTTTTATCAAATTGTCATTTTACAGATGTCTACACACTCCTCTATTGCTATTGTAAGTTTTTATAATAATGCTTGCAGTCAGGAAATCACTATAGCTCTCAATTGTTTAGATCATGATTTAGAGACAATCTTCCCAGCTAACTGCAAGAACCCAATAATCCGTAGTGGTGGTGATTTTAACATACACATCTGCCCGCATCCATCCAATAAGGTCTGTGGCATGACGTCACACGACAATGGTGATATTACTCACTTTTCCCATTCAGCGTATGAGGATTCCCTAAATGACTTGCTTTTTAAATACAATTTGTAATGAGCTTATTAGTACTCCGGTCTCAGTGAGTTGTACCTACCATGGCAGAGGTGAGAACAGTTTGATAGATTTTTTACTTTTCTCCCAGTGTCATTCTGAACTGGCTTTAGGGTTTCTTATACATGGCATCACAATTAGTGATCATTTTCCCTAAAGTGTTGTCCTGAACATTAACCTTTTGACTCATAGGGGGGACTCACATGGAGCCCCTACCTTGGAGAATATTGATATCTCCTGTCGTAATGGGTACGCACTAAGATGGTCCCTGGTGGATCCATCTAATTGTTTAGCAAAATTAATTTGGATAAAGAGGGAGGCCTTTGAACAGTGCCTTGATGAGAACAAGGAGGCACACACATTCATTAAAGTGTTTTACCATATAAAAAGGGCATTGGTGAAGGGCTTTTTGTCAACCGTAGCAAACCCAGGGTATCCTATCCTGGTTGGTTTGACTTGGCATGTTCTAAAACACACTAAAATCTAAAACTTGCCCTAGCTAGAAAGCCGAGCCAGGTCTTGGAGGTACAGGAATGCAGATCCGCATAGATAGTGGCCATTAAGCAACAGAATTGTTTTTTAAAGGAGGACACTTGGAATTGTTTACTTGAAGCCAGTCTGTCTAAAAACATTATGTTCTGGTGTATTATTAATTCTCCTTCTTACAACCCTGTGGACTGCCCACGAGCTGAGCATGGCTGGCCCACTTTACAGATTTATATTAATCGATGAATGATATTGAGAATCCCCCGATCACTACACCCTCCACTAGCGAGTCTGCCACTATCTCATCCCCCTACCAAAGGAATTATCCAGTTTTCACTTTGGATGAAGTCGAAGTAGCACTGAAGAAAAGCAAGGATGGCAAAGCTATTGACCCGAATGAGATCCACATTGACTTTTGAGTCCCCACCATTAATCTGCTCTACAGAGTCTGTCGGAAAAAGGGTTTTCTGCAAAGCTGGCCTGAGTCTCTCATTGTCCCAATATACAAGAAGGGTAACCATAACAGCCCAGCACAATACAGGCCAATTTCCCTTTTAGGCTCCTTAGTGAAGGTGGCTAGGCGTATTCTTTTAGATCGACTGCAGGACTAGGCAGAGTTTAATAATATTCTCTCTGACCTGCAGTATGGCTTTAGGCCTGGGTTGCGACTACAGAACAGGTCATTAACCTGGATTTTCTTACTGGTAAAGACACATACATTTAGAAAGGGAATCTGTTTTTAGTTTTCGGTGACTTATGGTCCACTTTGATTTTGTGGTCCACGAAAAACTATGGTGCATCATGACTAGCCTGGGAGTAGATTGGACAATTGTAAACTTCCTTAGAGACATTTATGCTCTAGGTCGTGGCAGAGTATGCTACGTCCTTAATGGCAACTGTACTCAGCTGTTTAACATAAGAAGAGAGGTACGACAACGTTGTGTACTCGCCGCTCTCCTGTTTAATCTCTATCTTAATAGGGTAGGTGACACCTTGGCAAGCAAGTGCGCTGACTTACCCCAAGAAGGTCATCATCCAATCCAGCACTTTTTTATGCAGACAATGCACTCTGAAAATATTGCATATGGTCCCTGAAGTGGTCAGTGAGCAACTATGGGTCATGTTTGAAGGGATCATTGGCTCAGGCACATTCCCTGCTGCATGGAAAATAGCTTCAATTTTGCCGCTGCTGAAGAAACCCAACCTTGATCCGGCTGAGCCTAGGAGCTACAGACCCACCTCAAGACTATCCATCCCGGCAAAAGTATTGGAGAAAATATTAAATATGCAACTTACAACCTTTATCTCCTCCGAGGACCTTTTGGATCCATGGCAATACGGGTTAGAGAAGGTCATAGCACAGAAACAGCGTTGATTATGGCCACTGAAGAACTTAGATCTATTTTAGATGCTGGGCGGAGGGCCGTTCAGATACTATTAGATCTGTTAGCGGCCTTCGACACGGTGAACCACGCTATTTTAATCAATAGACTCTCAGAACTAGGCATTAGAGGATTGGTCCTTAAACTGTTGACCTCCTTCATTTCTGATAGAACCCAAGCAGTTGAAGCCGGGGCCTTCATCTCAGAACAGTTTTCGCTCCCTTGTGGGAGGCCACAGGGCTCGGCCCTTAGCCCTACATTGTTCAATCTGTATGTCTCCCACTTGGCCAAAATAATCAGGCAATGGACTATGGAAATGCATTGTATGTAGGGATCCAAAAGCAGCACCTTCAAAAGCTGCAACAGCTTCAAAATGCAGCGGCCAGGTTGCTGCTGGATATCCCAAAATTCCAGCCGGTCACACACAGTTTAAAGACCCTGCATTGACTCCCAGTGGATAAAAGAATCATATTCAAATCCCAATGTTTATCCTTCAAGGCTCTCCATGGTAGGGGACCTAACTTTTTGAAAAAGCAACTGAAATGGTTTATACCAACTAGAAATCTGAAGTCGGCTCACTGCAAACTCCTACAAACCCCTAGAGTCAATTAAGTGTGCTGGGGGTAAGAAGCCTTGTTTTAGGGACGGTTGAAACCTGGAACCTACTCCCGGGTGAGAAAAAGAATTGCTGTATGATTTTGGCTTTCAGAAAAGCTCTAAAAACTTGGCTTTTATAAATTTCCTGTCAGTCCCTAGTCTGTGTGGTAACCTTTTCACTATTTAGCAGGTGTGAGCGCCTAGACGCCTTCGGGCAGTTGTGCGCTATATAAATGTTCAAATGAAATCCAATCAATGTCATTTTAATGTCTCGTACTCCCCTTGGATTCCAGAGTTTAGTCGATGAATTCATTAATTTTATGCAGAATCACGGCCTGCAAATAAACATTGTCAAAACATTTGCCATGAAGATTGTGTGCACTGCCTCTCGATGTCGTGACATTTTTATTGAGGGCATAAAAATTCAGCACACAACTAGTTTCTCCTACTTGGGGATAGTATTTAGTCATACTGGGAAGTGGCAACGGGCTATAAAATCTAGGCATCTTCAATTTGTTAAAGCTACAAGGGCCCTACTGCAGTTTGCTAGTACTCAATAAATTAAACATCTGAGGGAAATGTTGACCATTTAACAGGCTAAATGCAGACCCACTGCCATGTATGGGTCTGACCTATGGGGACATGGGCAGATTGATAGTCTTCAATTAGAAAACACGCTTTCTTGAGTAACCTTCTTGCAGTTCCGAAAAGTAGTGCAACTTATGTTTGCCATTCAGAATTAGGAGCCCCTTACATTTCAGACCTTATTAGGATACAGTTAGTGTTATCATGGCATAAAATGTGGTCATTGGAATACATCACACTTAACCGATCGATTATAACTGACTGTCTTAGAACCTCGGCCGCCCTTAAATTCCCTTGGCTCAAATTTGTGCACAATGTTTTGGCAGATATTGGTCATCCTGAGTACGTTTATCATGCTGAGAGCTTGGTTTTTGTACAAAGAAAAGTAGTCAAAACAAAATGTTTACAATATTAGAGGAAGCGAGACTAGCATCTGAAATTTTGAAACCTTCTGTCCTGAGGAACCAGATGATATTGACCAGTTTTAATATGCAATTTTATTTAGCAAATGTGTTCAATGCGCGCCATAGGTTTGTGCTGACCAGGTTTCGTTTGGATATCTTCCATCATTTAATCAGCTTCCCCACCATCAGTAACTGGTCATCTGATCTGGGGAAATGTACTTGTGTCGACATCTCTCTGCAGAGCACTATGCACACTGTTCTGTTTTGTAAACATTTTTCTGAGTCGAGGAAGATACATGTAAAACCCTTGTTACTGTAGCTGGGCTTTGCACAATGCCGACCAGCCTTTCTGTAACTGCAAAGGCTACCTAACATCTACATATGTGCTGTAAAGTCTCGCTTTCTGTGGTCTGTTATCAATTGAAGGAAGTAGCAATAGTTTGTACTTGAAATTGTAATTGAGTGTACATTTGTTGATGATATTTGCATTTGAATCTATGTACTGTAGTTTTTTCAGCTTTTTAATCAGTTTTAAATTTGTATATTGGTTTGTAATCCATTTTTACAGATGCAATAATGTAGCCTTTATGATTCATGTGTGAATTTGAATAAAGCTTATTTTGATTTGGTTTAAATATGCATGGTCTAGATACTTTGTGCACTTTACTAATAACATAATTAGATTGCATACTGAAACAAAGTTTTATAGCTGCAGTAACTGTCTTTACTTAAGCACCTCTAAAGACTTCCCATAGATATTTCTTTCATAGGCCTAATAGTTGTTGGCAGAGGCACATAATGTGACCAATAGATTTGTTCTTAAAACTGCAAGTCTTTATCCATTTGTTACTGACACATCGAGTGTTCCATGATCCTTCTGACTAAGATATTGGTATATACAAAAGTCTAAGGGCCTGATTACGATGTTGTTATGCAGGCTTTCAAATCGGATTTGGCTTTCCCAGATCCGATTCGTAGCCCTTTTTTCTGACCGAATCGTACACAGGTCCAAACGACCTAGTACGATGCGAAGATCGCGTACGCGTTGACCGAATCGTTTCCGATCCCGATCCTGTCCGTACGACTTGTTCATAGCCGAATCGAGCCGTGCAATGGAGACGGATTCCGATCGAGCCAGTACGATGCATGATTCGGACAGCTACATCGACTCGGTCTCAGCGAGATGAAACGGCTATTGGAATTGTACTTCAGGGGGCCGTAGCAGGCCCCCCTTAACCCAGGGCCCTCCGAAACTGTCACGTGGGGGTGCCCAGGGGTTCTCCCGATCCAAGTATGCACAATGTGGTGGGCACCATGGGGTGCAGCCACAGGTTGTACGCTTTTCCCCACCTACTCCTTTTTGCTAGGGGAGCCTGTGTACGAGTCCAGTATACAGGCTTCCATAGTGTTCAATGCGAGTCCGAGAGAACCAAGTCTGAAAGCAAACAAATGCATTGTACTCGTTTGGACTCCCAGAGCACGATTCACTTGGAAAGCCCTCCAGATCAGAGTCGTACGAAGGGCTTTTCTAGCAAGATTGCAATCGCCCCTAATCGTAAAAAAAATATTTTTTCCTGCACCATCAAAGTTTGAGTTGATGAATGGTTGCTTTAGGGTAAACTAAGACTCTAAAATCAGTTATGTGTAGTTTGTATTTCAAGGATAACATTAGCTGTTCACGTCTATTTCCCAACAATATTTTCTTTATTAATTTCTAACATGTGTTTCTGAACATTTCAGCGACATTATTTAATTCTAATAGTTTGTGCACTTCAGTTGTTTTTGTGGGTGTTGGAAGATCCTGCCCCACTTTTCCTGGTAATTGTTCCTGCTTTATGTTTATTTGTATTGATATGCAAGGCACAAGTCAGCTTCTCGTCAAGGTTTTACCCAAGCACTCATAATTGCTTACTTTGTCAATTGTTATGGTACTAATAGCCCACGATTGTTGCTTACTGTGTTTCTCAAAACATATTACAGATTTTGAGTGATTGACCATGAGACCATTCACAGGGTTGTATTTGTGAAGTCTTGATAGATTACTTTGGAGACCTGCCCCGAGTGCAGAAATACAGATAGTACTCGTAAATGTCCTTTGTGAATTCCCCAAATTGTAAACATAGACGCTTGGTTTAAGTTTAGACCAGACATATAATTTACCTTCATTGATAAGGCCCTAAGATTTTGATTATGCATTTTTCCTTGCTCTGCAATTTTTAATGGAATTCTCCATTTTGACATATCATTTTATTGTTTATGGATGTTAGGTTACCATTGTTTATTTTTATACGCAGAAGGAGTTGCTCATGGTTAACAAATAATATAATTTCCTTCGGATTGTGATCACTTTCTTGTTTGTGGACAATTTCATAGGTGTTGCATAAATGAAAATAACATAGTCAATTGTTGTTTTTGAATTTCCTGGATTAAATCTTCATTTGGCTGGCCTGTCTTTCTCAGTCCTTCCTTTCAGTGATCTGAAATCCAACTCATGTAGGCAGTTGAGTGTTTGTCTATCGATTGTCTTTGGATTTTTCTTATTGTTTAGTGTCGGAGGCAGGTGAATATTGCACACAACATTGGCTAGTTCTTGTGACAATTAGTCATAAGTGGGTTGAAATAGCATGTGTTGAATGAAATCTCCTCTCAGAATTATAGGTGAGTTGCCATTGTTTTCAATGGTTTACTCAAGATTGTCACGCATTATTCAATATTGCAACCTATTCATTATTACAAGGGGAAATGTATACATTTAAAGTAAAAACATTTATTTTTATTTCTGATCAAGCTATTAAAATGTTTTTGAATTAGTCTTTGGTTTGGGGATTGTAGGTTTCATTTGAAGACTGTTATTAACTAGGGTGATTAAACCGCCGCTAGGTCTGCCAAATTTGCTGTTAGTAGCCAGCATTAAAAAATACATAACATTTGACAGATAAATAGGTGTTGTCTTCCCGGATACCTGTAAACAGGGCACATGGTGTTTAGTAAAATATGTAACTAAATTGTTATCAAATTTTAAAATATGCCTCCTGATTCTAGTAATGTTTCAGGAGCATATTAGGAATGTTTTGGAATCTGTTATGCTTGAGGGATGTTTGTTAGGAATCATGTTGAGACTCTGTGGTCATTCTTCTTGATTGGCCAGATGCTATTAGCATAAGAAAATAATGGTCCCCGGTCACAAGCCAATTTGCACTAATTGTTAAATGTTCCAGAACATTTTAATTTTCTGGTCCTTTATAATAACTGCTCATATTCAATGGAATCTAAGGAGGTTCTGGTATTAGACCAGTCCCTTATACTATATATGTAGGCATTTCGGGTTTTCAACATGTGTGACTGTAATTCTCTATGTGTCTAACAGCCTGATTCATCAAGCTGATTTGCGCTCGCAAAGGGCCAGATTCTGAGAATCTGGCCCTTTGCGAGTGCGATTTTTGCATTTGGTATTCATCATCCCAAATGCAAAAATCACTATTAGCGAAATCACATATTTGCGAGGAATTGGATTTGAGGAATCTCTAATAGAGATTCCTTAAATGCAATTCATCAACCAAATAGAAATAGCGAAATCGCAATATTTGGTCTCAATTTACCACCAGGTCTGACTTGGTGGTAAATTGCGTAAATAGTGTAAAAAGCACTTTAGTGCATTTTTTTCTTTTGCATGTTACACACACACATGTCCTTTGGACATGTGTGTGCGCAACACCTGTTCAAATGTGCATTTTAGGGGTGCTACAGGGTGTCCTTTGGACAATGATGGATATTTGTAATTTGAATTGAATAATGTTCTCAATAAAAATGCTAGACTTTCTGCAATACTTTTTGTGATGACAGGAGTCAGTGTTATTGAATCTTCCATGTTAAGTGCCTCTGTGTTTGCCTCAGCTGAATTTGCTAAGATATTTGACTCTTTTGCAACAATGTGGCTATAAGTCGGTCAAGTCAATTCTGGTTCAGAAGGCGTAATGTGAATGACAGTGGTTGGTGTTTGATTAAATCTATCTTTTGTTATGTTGGTTCCACCATCGTTATCATCCTCAGTAGTCGCTTACATATCATACAGGGTTGTAACAATTTGTTTATTAACTCCTTTGCACGGAACAGTTTGGTCTGCCTGTTTAAATTTAAACTACATTTTGGTTTTCTAGAGGGGTTATTGGTTGTAGTTGTTAGGTCTTGCGCTGTTTCTTTCACTATGATATTTTTGCTCAATTTCTGTAGTATGTCTTGCTAAGATAAAGCCTAAATTCTTCCAGTGTTGTATTATTTATCTTATTGTGTGGTTCATTAGTGTTTGTATTGTTATTTATAGTTGGAGGCTCTAGGGTTCCGTCAAGAGGTGAGTTAAAGGTCTCTGTTTACTGTGTTCCCTCAATTACCACAAATGAAGACATTGTGGTAATTGAATGTAAAGCATGTCTTGGATCAGGTGTGATTATAGTTATTCATGTTTTTTACTGACCAACTGATGAGGACTAAAGAACTTGCAGTCGTTTTGATGGTTAGTGATTTTTCCAGGCAGTATCTGAATTAAGTTGAGAATCTCATCCATACTAGATAAACTTGAAATGTTGGACTTGTATTGTTTTAACATTGTTTCATTGGTTGCAAACTGCTTGGTGTTAGTCTATACTGATAAAATGTCTGTATGCTCTATAATAGAGACACTTGTTTAGACAGCAGGTAAGATTGATTAATTAGAGTGTTCAACATATGAGTTAGTATTGAACTAATAGTACCCATAGCTGTTAGGACTGGATATACTGGAGGCATTGTGACTTCAAATGATTCGGTTTGGATTAGACCAGAAACATCGATTGCAAGGGATAGTTTTATGATTGCAACATACTTGCGTACCTGAGTTTCAAAGTAGTAGACTGTAGGATCCACTATCTACAATTTCAAATTAATTTTAAAAGACATAGCCAAAAACAACTATTGATATGCAGCCATACAACTCCTAAAACCTTGTCAATCAAATCGCACTAAATTATGATGCTTTTATGCTTTTTTATCAACACATATCTTTATTTTTAAACATATACTTATAATGTTTGTTAGTAAGTATCATCATTGAATGTTCAATAATTGTATTATAAGCTATTACGATCAAGGCTAAAAGCATGATTAACAATTCTGGTCACACACCCTTTATATTTGACAATTATATGTCAGAAGCAGAAATTCATTAATGTGGTATATTTGTATCTTCATTTCCACAGTGCATTGCATCAAATCTTTAATTTTGTAATTTCTTAAAAAAGTTGGTCTTGTAATTACTATAAAATAAACATAATGAAAGTCTGCAATTGATTGATAAAATGAGTTCACACCTAAATTCATCAGTTTAATTTGAACAGGATGTAAATCATTATACATTGTTGGTACACCATATTGAACAAGAGTCACTAGATGAATGTGTGTCAATAAAACGGTATTAGTCTGAGTGATTTAATATTTCATAAGATTTTGTATCTATTGTTGGGCATATTTAAGCAGTGTTAATTAATCAAATCTGGGCCATTTCTTTTGCTCTATGGGGAATGAGAAATCTTAGAGAACCTCAGATTTAAAAAATGCAATTAGTCCTGAGGATGGTCTCACGTACTAAACACTATAGAGACCGAAACATTGACACTGTTCCACCACTTTTCTGAAATTTACTAACCATTAAAACAAATTCTACCACTTATATAAATGTTCTTCTGATTAATTTTTGAGAGCGGAGTTGACATATATTTGTCTCACATGTGATTATTCTAACAACATGGACCTAAGTGTGTCTGATTGCTATTACTGTACCCCTACGTTATTCTGTAATATACATAGAGTGAATGGATTAGCTTTAGTTTTTTATACCTGTTTTTCATTCATTTTGTTCCCCATTATTGATTATGTTTATTCCATTCAATTGGTTTGTTTATTAGTTTTAATACGGTTAAAAATGTTATTGTGTTTAATTCTTATATTTGATTCAATGTGTCTTATATCACAGAAGCCTAAATGTCTGCACATATAATCGTTTGTTTTATGAATTACCCCCTTGTGGGCCATTGACTTCAGTTGATTCTGTTACCTAAGCTCCCAAGCTCCCAAGGGAGTAATTGGGTTACCCTTCAGTTGACACTGGCCCTAAGTACATAAGGAAACGTCTCTCCCGATATGCACCTAGCAGGTCTTTGAGATCATCTTGTTTATCCAAGATGACAGTCCCGGCTATTAGGCGTGCAAGGATGGGAGGTCGATCATTCCGCTACCTAGCCCCGAAGGCTTGGAATGAACTACCACTTTCCCTTAGACAGGCTCCCAGTCTCCTCGCTTTTAGAAAAGATCTTAAAACGTGGCTTTTTATCAAATAATTCCTTCCCCTATTTTCTGTCTGCATTTTAGTTGTTATGTTGTTGTCTTACTTGCTGATACTCTTCGCCAAAGCGCCGGGATGCTCCTAGGAGTAGCCGAGCGCTATAGAAGAAATAAATTAACATAACATAACATAACATAACACCTTAGGAGCATCTTGAAAGTGTTACAAGAAGGGTTGCTACAAAAATGAATAACAGTGGAAAGACATTTTTAATCATGTGTTAGGTACCTGCCTCAGAGGGTACAGCATGATTGTGATAATTGAGGGGGAGGAGTCACAGGAATTGTTCGGTTGAAAACTTGCTGATGTTTAAGGTTTAGAAATGTTCACATATACAATAAACAAATATGCCATTCCTGAAGATGTGTGTGTAGCCACAAAATCCTTTTATTGTTTGCAATATTTGTAGCAGAGCTTTAGGGTGTTATTTTTTACCTAAAAGATTAATTTCTTCTTAAACAAATGTGCTGCCAACCAGTAATAGATATAAATTGTTTTAATTTAGTGCTTCATAAACTATTTCTGCAGTTTCTGTGTACTATACATAACAGATGTTAATGTTATCCAGTTTGATGGTATTTAATTTACTGACCTCATGAGGGAGCTAAGTGGGTCTAACCAGGGTTCCACCTTCAGACTTCCATTTCACAGTAGACATCTAAGTATTTCCCTCTTATAGAACGTGCATCATATGATATCATGAATTATTCTAACTCTTAAAGAGTGGGCCCACATGCATCAAAGCAAAAACTGGTCGCTAACAGGCTGATTCTCAGAATCTGCCCCTTTGCAACTGGTATTTTTGCATTTGGGATGCATCATCCCAAATGCAAAAATCGCAATTTAAGGAATCTCTAATTTGCGATTACTTAAATTGCAATTGCATTTAAGGAATCCCAAATTGAGATTCCTTAAATGCAATGCATTAAAGTAATAAAATTTGCGATTTCGCTAATAGCGGTGCAAATTACCATGAAGTTGACCTTCATGGCTATTTGCTAAAACTTTGAAAAATTCACTTTTGTGCATTTTTCAAAGTTTCATGTTGCGTACACACATGCCCTTAGGGCATGTGTGTGCGCAACATATGTGCACAGATCAATTTCAGGGATGCAACTGGGTGTCATTTTCTACTGGTACTCGCAAATTGCTCATTAACTGCAACTCGCAATTTGCAAGTCGCAATTAAGGAATGTGTAGGAATCGCTATTTTTATAGCGATTCCTACATGCAAGGGCTTTTGCGATTCCTTAATTGCGATTCATTAATAATCGCGATTAAGGAATCGCAAAAGCCTATGTTGATACATGTGCCAGTTGGTTGCTAAATGACATGACCATAGAAGCTTCTTTGGAAAAGGTGACAGTCAAACTTTGAAATTGTATTTTATTGTATTGAAGACTTTATATAGTGCTTCATTCACCAAAAAAAGCCAGGAAGCTCCAATGTGCATCAATTCCTGCATGACTTTTGGGAATGTTAGGTTGAAAAGATGCTGGATGTAGTATGTGCAAGGTTCTAGATGAGATGTAAAGACGTGCTTCAAACATGGCATGGTGTTTGTGGTCCTGCACCTAAGCATGTGGTGTTGTAGACAATGTGAGACTAAATGCATTTGTACATACATAGTTGTCATGTAGTAATGAACAGACTTTCATTGATATGTAGCGTAATTACCTTGATCAATGTGCGTAATCATCTTGCACTATATTGATTCACCCAAACACTCCTCTTATGTTTTATTATATTGTGATTTCTGCTGAGCCTTCCTTCCTCTCTGGTCTGTCCTTCCCATGCTATCCACCATTATTTTATTATTTCTGTCTCTCTTAAATATTTGATAGCTTGAGTGAAAATAGGGAGTTGATCCTAGTCAAATTAAATATTTCTTTTTTATTTAATGAATAATGCATTACTTTGTTGAGATTGATGCTTGATTATTTTTAAACAAAGTGTTACATTTTGCCTGCTACCAGTAATTTAACATTTTCTTTCTGCACATTTCTTGTAACTGATATTTAACATCCAACAAGCAAAGGATTTATTCAAGCATACTTTATACTTTGCAAATTAGCAGACTTTATAGGGCTCTGAACTATTTAGATGTAAATAACAATTGTAGACTAATTTACAAATATAATATTGATTACTGAGTTTTATTTTGTTGCAGGAATTTATAACCAGAAGAGGGAATTCTTATTGCTCAAGGTAGTAATACCACTGCCGTAAAGAACCTATGAAAGCTCTGTGTTCGAAAAAAGTAAATATGGCGAAAGGACCAAATCACATCCAAGTGGCTATATAAAGGTTTACCTGAATCATGCTACTAGAAATAACTCTTAGTATGCAGCAAACTGGAGGATTGGTCCTTATTTGAACAAGCTTAACTGAGATCATCAAGATGTATAAGTAGGTCTGAAGGATAAAAGCGGGTGTTAAGAATGGCATACTTCACGGATGCAGAGGTCTATATTTATTGTAAAAAATATTTCAAAAAGGGGGTGGTGATGGACAGAGTATCTGAGTTAATCAGAACACTCCTACCCAGTCAACAGATCAGGGCTTGATCCATCACCGTTTTTTAGCTCACTGCACCATCCCAGTTCAGAACCTGACTATATGCAAATTAGTCTGTCCCTGGCCCAGTGCATCATGGGAAAAGGGCAGACCAAACTACCAAGCCAATTCTTCACTGGAAAGGAAACAAGCTTCCGGGGACCGGTTTCTGGCATTACAGCCGTCTTCGGCCCGGCTTGCTTGAATCCTGATGGTGCAGTGAGCAAGGGACTCATGTCTGAGCATACCCTTCCACACTTGTGGTGGCCAAAATATTTCAAAAAGGGGGTGGTGATGGACAGAGTATCTGAGTTAATCAGAACACTCCTATCCAGTCAACAGATCAGGGCTTTATCCATCACCGTTTTTTAGCTCACTGCACCATCCCAGTTCAGAAGCTGGCTATATGCAAATTAGTCTGTCCCTGGCCCAGTGCATCATGGGAACAGGGCAGACCAAACTACCAAGCCAATTCTTCACTGGAAAGGAAACAAGCTTCCGGGGACCGGTTTCTGGCATTACAGCCGTCTTCGGCCCGGCTTGCTTGAATCCTGATGGTGCAGTGAGCAAGGGACTCATGTCTGAGCATACCCTTCCACACTTGTGGTGGCCAAAATATTTCAAAAAGGGGGTGGTGATGGACAGAGTATCTGAGTTAATCTGAACACTCTTACCCAGTCAACAGATCAGGGCTTGATCCATCACCGTTTTTTAGCTCACTGCACCATCCCAGTGCAGAACCTGGCTATATGCAAATTAGTCTGTCCCTGGCCCAGTGCATCATGGGAACAGGGCAGACCAAACTACCAAGCCAATTCTTCACTGGAAAGGAAACAAGCTTCCGGGGACCGGTTTCTGGCATTACAGCCGTCTTCGGCCCGGGTTGCTTGAATCCTGATGGTACAGTGAGCAAGGGACTCATGTCTGAGCATACCCTTCCACACTTGTGGTGGCCAAAATATTTCAAAAAGGGGGTGGTGATGGACAGAGTGTCTGAGTTAAGCAGAACACTCCTACCCAGTCAACAGATCAGGGCTTGATCCATCACCGTTTTTTAGCTCACTGCACCATCCCAGTTCAGAACCTGGCTATATGCAAATTAGTCTGTCCCTGGCCCAGTGCATCATGGGAACAGGGCAGACCAAACTACCAAGCCAATTCTTCACTGGAAAGGAAACAAGCTTCCGGGGACCGGTTTCTGGCATTGCAGCCGTCTTCGGCCCGGCTTGCTTGAATCCTGATGGTGCAGTGAGCAAGGGACTTATGTCTGAGCATACCCTTCCACACTTGTGGTGGCCAAAATATTTCAAAAAGGGGGTGGTGATGGACAGAGTATCTGAGTTAATCATAACACTCCTACCCAGTCAACAGATCAGGGCTTGATCCATCACCGTTTTTTAGCTCACTGCACCATCCCAGTTCAGAACCTGGCTATATGCAAATTAGTTTGTCCCTGGCCCAGTGCATCATGGGAACAGGGCAGACCAAACTACCAAGCCAATTCTTCACTGGAAAGGAAACAAGCTTCCGGGGACCGGTTTCTGGCATTACAGCCGTCTTCGGCCCGGGTTGCTTGAATCCTGATGGTACAGTGAGCAAGGGACTCATGTCTGAGCATACCCTTCCACACTTGTGGTGGCCAAAATATTTCAAAAAGGGGGTGGTGATGGACAGAGTGTCTGAGTTAAGCAGAACACTCCTACCCAGTCAACAGATCAGGGCTTGATCCATCACCGTTTTTTAGCTCACTGCACCATCCCAGTTCAGAACCTGGCTATATGCAAATTAGTCTGTCCCTGGCCCAGTGCATCATGGGAACAGGGCAGACCAAACTACCAAGCCAATTCTTCACTGGAAAGGAAACAAGCTTCCGGGGACCGGTTTCTGGCATTACAGCCGTCTTCGGCCCGGCTTGCTTGAATCCTGATGGTGCAGTGAGCAAGGGACTCATGTCTGAGCATACCCTTCCACACTTGTGGTGGCCAAAATATTTCAAAAAGGGGGTGGTGATGGACAGAGTATCTATATTTATTGTAAGCTCCTGATCTTCAAACTGTTGTGTGGTCAGCGGTGTTACAGGTAGGCCCCCAGGTCGTGGGCAAATCAACCTATAGATGTTGCGTTGCTGAGCAAGACAGTAGGACTTGGTCATTGGCACTGCTACCATCAGATGCCATTAAAAGGTCATCACATTTTCTAGAAGAACGTGTTTGTATCCCCGATGTGGCTAGAATCCAGCTTGGATGTGATTTAGACAATCCCTGAATTATGAATAATCCTTCAACTCTATAGGCAGATTAGCCTTCAACGATTTAGTAGAAACAAGCAGAAAAGAAATATACTGAAAGTTAAAATTTCACAGGTATTCAAATATTTTTCTTACTCATATTTAGAAGGCAACATATGTTCAATAGAATGAATGAGCAAGCATTGGGAAGTGAGCCTAAGTCCAATACCTCTAAACAAAAGCACAGATAATCATCATTCAGAATGACAACGTTATAAAAAGAAGTAGTACCTTTGCAATCATATTAAAAACGGGCTTCATAAAGAAGTCCCTCAATGAATGTTGTAATTTTCCTCTCATCAGGCAGCGAAAAGCCCTTCATATAAAGCTATGTCTCTATTGTGACAATGGTATTCTTTAGAATACCATTAGAAAACTACACATCATTTGGCTGCTGTAGTTCTGCCTTGTACAGTTTAAGTTATGACTGATAATGCAACCAGGCAGGCGGATCATAAATTACCCACGAGGGTAATAAATTTACCCCCCACTCTTGCATTCAACTGTGTTGACATATTGGCTCCTGGAATACTGAAGACCATCAGACCAGCTTGGGACAAAAGCATTTTGGCTTAGTTGTAATAGTTGCATTGTCATACAAAGTGAGGGTAATCCAGGTTGACAAAAAGTCCCGTTTGCTAATGTATTTCTTTTATTTATACTATTTTCCATGTGTAGCATGCCAATGGGAGCCAACTCAGAGTTATTTGAGGGAAAATATTTGTTAGGACAGTTATTTGAGGTAGAAAAAGGAAGAGTCGTTTTCTGAATGAGAACTTTCATGTTCAGCCTGGCCCAATTTAGTAGGAGTAAAATACTTTATTGTATTATTCATTTGATTACAATCAGAAATGCAAACATTTAAAAGATAAATTGATTTCAATAATTAAAACTTACTATAAAAGGTCATACACACTTCATAATACAGCATTTACACTAGATCACATCTGTTTTCCGTTTAGTGTCTCTCTGTCTACCACTGTATCACTGTATTTCATTTGCCGAGTTAAAGGGCTAATGTGCTGTTTGATAAAATGTATCCATCCGATTTGTCATAGGGGGCTCTATACGTGCTTTTCCTGTTGGAAATACAATTTATATTCCTTTACCTACAAGAGTTACACAAGCTATTTAGGCCATAAACATATTGGGCCCAATCTGCAGTTTCAACAAATACATAATTTCCAGTTTTAAAAGCTGTTTAAGCAATTAATGCTTTATAGGCATGATCTAAAAACGTTACCATCCTTTTTATTACACTGTCCTCTTTGAGCCTGAAACAGTATTGAATGGCCTCTGCAGTTGTTCTTATTTTAGCATTATTAAACAAGGGGCAAAAATATATCCTCCGTATGGGCAGTAGCTTAGGGTAGATATATTAAATGTTCAGGTGTTTCTTGAAAAGTTCCACAAAGTCGACATGCTTGTATACCTTTAAGTGCCTTTTTCAATTTCCCTTCAAATTCCCTGATCGGTCTGTAAAATTGCCTAAATCTTAGAAATGTCCTTTTATATAACTAGGTTGATTCCATCCTAAATATTCTTGACCCTGTATCGTATGTGTGTCAATTACTAAGTCCATATGTTTATATTGTCCAGTTTGTAAAATATCCAAATTTCACTGCTTTGTAATTAATGTATTTCGTATTCGAATTTTCAGCACAGCTGCTAAACTTTGGAATGCTCTCCCACTGGAGCTCGTGACCTTCTTCTTTTTAGAAGGCAATTAAAAACATGGCTGTTTCCTAAGATCTAACATTGGGGCACACATCTTTGTTCTTCGCTATATTCTACTGTGAGTTGCTAGCACCAGGATGCCTTCCAGGTGACAGAGCGCTCTATAAATGAAATAAATAAATAATCCGGCCATTCACCCCCATCTCCTGTATATCGAGCAGACTATAAGAGCCCAATTCCATCTTTATACTGTTCTAAATCTCTGACTTTGTCACTCCATAGCTCTTCAAATATTAGATGTTTCAATGTGAATAGATCAGCTATGGCACAATCAATAATGTAGTTCATACAACTTCTCTTATGCAACAGTTCCATTGATTTTACACCAAATTCCAATCTTATGATGCAATGATGGGTTGTCTGTCGTAGGTGTGGTAAGGTGCGTACAGATTTCGTAAAACATTTTGCAAATTTGAGAATTACTTTCTTACCCATTACTGGAGATGCATATAATAAGTACGGAATTAATTTCGTTTGTAATGCTTTGAGTGATGGGCTAATTGCATTCCCTCCGAACATTTTCATGAATCTCAAGATTCATTTAGCAATAGCTGTTGATTTGGCATTTTTACTGACCGAATGGCTAGACCATGATCACTTATTATCAAAGATTACTCCAATATAGTTTTATTGTTCCACTACCTCAATTGAAGTTTCTCCAAGTTTCCACTTTTTTGGTTTTATAGACTCTCCAAACATCACAATTTTCATCTTGGACTTATTGGCTATCAGTCCATTTGCTATATTGTAGGTATATAGTTTGTTCAGTTGGTACTGGAGTCCTTTCGAAGTTAGAGACAAGATTACTATGTCATCTGCATTTGCCAGGTATGGTATTTTTCTACCTCCTAATTTTGGTGCCATACCCATATCAGAAATGAACGCCATATCTATGTCAGCATTATAGAGAGAAAATAACAATGGTGCGAGGACACAACCTTGCCTGAGACCATTTATGATGTCAATTTTTGGCAATAGTGTATTGTAGTGTGCAAATTTCACCTGTAGCTGTTTCCAAATGCAGGCTGATAATACAATTCTGAAGATTCGGATCAACTTCCCATGTTGTTTGTTTGCTCCACAACCTTTGTCGGTTTAACTTGTCAAACGCTGTGGAATAATCCACAAAACAGTCGAAAATCAATATTTTCTGCACACTTTTTTTCCTAACAGAGCCAATAAAATGGTGCTATCAACAGTTGATTAGAAAAATCTTACAGGGAGTAAGAATAACCTGGGGCACTCTTAGGCACCAAAATGTGCTGCATGTAAGTAAATCTCAGTAGTCCAAGATAGAGTATATGATTTTACTCAATGCATGTAACGAATTATTTACATGATAATCCAATGTTCCATCATATTAGCATCATATGGTGAATTTATAGAAACATATCCATAATTGGTTAACCAAAGTAGATGAATAAATCACTCTTTCCACAGTATATTAAATCCCCGATGCATTTCGCGCTGGAGAGCGCTTCTTCAGGGGGTCTACAAAGGTAAAAGAAACTTCAATGTAACGATACAAAGTCACAAGAGCCTGCTACAAAAACAAAGTGGCTAAGATAAAAATAGTGCACATAATAACTGAAACAGTGTGAATGGAAGTCGGTAGCCTGAGTGTTAAATATCCAAAACAGGAGAGTGGGGGAGCAGGGTCCACTCGTATAAGAGCGAATTAAAGCATGTACACATGTGAAGGGTAAAGCATGTGCACGTACGAAAAAATGAAATTCGGTGTAGGATAGGTAAATGCCGTGCGCATGAAAATATCCAAATATAATGGTGGGGTGAAACGCCGATCAGTGGGGGAAAAGTCATGCCGAAGAAAAGCCATAGTCCTAATTAAGATGAGTGACAGTGATAGATCCAAAGGTCCCATACAATTGAGGATGAACAAGGTCTTATGGCAGCAAAGTTATGCGTTATAAGAATCGAGTCCTTACCCGATGTTAGTAAGAAGAACCCATGTGTGTAGGCGAAACGCGGAGAAAGTCCGGTCCCGACTGTCCGTGAACCCGGAAGACGCCGCGCATGCGTGGTGCGAGAAGATAATCCCAAGAATAGAGGAACATAGGAAACAGACTACGCGTGTACAAGCCGCGTGGGGGTTCTCAAAGGAAAACATGAAACCATGATAAGGAACACACAGTGAAAAATATGACAAAAAATAACGGCAGTCACAAAAAAAATGGTAAAAACGTGCGTAACAAATGCGGGAAGAGAGAAGTGAACAGCGGAAAATTAAGGGATACATGAATGAGGGTGTGCGAGCTAGGGAGAGAAGCTTGTCTCATAGTGGGAGCAATAAAATATGAGATAAGAGCATAGATTGAGAAGACAAAGTGGTCAAGTACATGTTAATCAAAAAACAAATGAATCAAAAACATGTTGGTCACATCAGTAGGAAGAATCAAATAACATGAAAGACTTGAATTTAGTTGTCACTTGTAAATCTTTACATTTTTCTCATGTTATTTGATTCTTCCTACTGATGTGACCAACATGTTTTTGATTCATTTGTTTTTTGATTAACATGTACTTGACCACTTTGTCTTCTCAATCTATGCTCTTATCTCATATTTTATTGCTCCCACTATGAGACAAGCTTCTCTCCCTAGCTCGCACACCCTCATTCATGTATCCCTTAATTTTCCGCTGTTCACTTCTCTCTTCCCGCATTTGTTACGCACGTTTTTACCATTTTTTTTGTGACTGCCGTTATTTTTTGTCATATTTTTCACTGTGTGTTCCTTATCATGGTTTCATGTTTTCCTTTGAGAACCCCCACGCGGCTTGTACACGCGTAGTCTGTTTCCTATGTTCCTCTATTCTTGGGATTATCTTCTCGCACCACGCATGCGCGGCGTCTTCCGGGTTCACGGACAGTCGGGACCGGGCTTTCTCCGCGTATCGCCTACACACATGGGTTCTTCTTACTAACATCGGGTAAGGACTCGATTCTTATAACGCATAACTTTGCTGCCATAAGACCTTGTTCATCCTCAATTGTATGGGACCTTTGGATCTATCACTGTCACTTATCTTAATTAGGACTATGGCTTTTCTTCGGCATGACTTTTCCCCCACTGATCGGCGTTTTACCCCACCATTATATTTGGATATTTTCATGCGCACGGCATTTACCTATCCTACACCGAATTTCATTTTTTCGTACGTGCACATGCTTTACCCTTCACACGTGTACATGCTTTAATTCGCTCTTATACGAGTAGACCCTGCTCCCCCAATCTCCTGTTTTGGATATTTAACACTCAGGCTACCGACTTCCATTCACACTGTTTCAGTTATTATGTGCACTATTTTTATCTTAGCCACTTTGTTTTTGTAGCAGGCTCTTGTGACTTTGTATCGTTACATTGAAGTTTCTTTTACCTTTGTAGACCCCCTGAAGAAGCGATCTCCAGCGCGATATGCATCGGGGATTTAATATACTGTGGAAAGAGTGATTTATTCATCTACTTTGGATAACCAATGATGGATATGTTCCAATAAATTCACCATATGATGCTAATATGATGGAACATTGGATTATCATGTAAATAATTCGTTACATGCATTGAGTAAAATCATATACTCTATCTTGGACTACTGAGATTTACTTACATGCAGCACATTTTGGTGCCTAAGAGTGCCCCGGGTTATTCTTACTCCCTGTAAGATTTTTCTAATCACTTGGTTACTAGCACCTCAGGATCCAGGAGGTGAACACCCGGAGTACCTACAAGATTCTGACTTTTGTTTTACCTATAGAATACCCTAACCACATTGGAGTGCTGCGGTACCTTCACACTTGCTATCAACAGTTGAACATCCTGCGCGAAATCAGGTTTGCGTTATTGGTATTAGAGACTTTTCCTCAGCCCACGCCCTTAATTTGTTTTGAAGGTGTTTTGCAAACAGTGTCCCTTCGAAATCTAACAATGCTAATAATCTATAACTAGATGGATTAGCTTTAGGGCCTCATTTGTATATTGGATAAACAATCGCTCCTTTCCAGGAAGATGGTATCCTTGATGCTTGATTACTTGTGAAAACAGCTGTTTTAGCAACATACTCCAAAAGGTTATGTTTAACTTGATCAAGTCTATTAGATACCATTTGGTCCTGCTGCCTTGGATGAGCGCCACCCGTTATTAATTCTACTATTTCTTCTTCCATTATATCTGCAAATGTTCCATCAACATTTGGCAACGTATAATTACAGGTAACAATTGATTTATACAAAACTTTAATATGATTTTTCCACTTATTGCTTGAGATTAATAGATCGTCTGGCTGCTTATACGAATTTGTACCATGTCCCACCAGGGACCAGTATGCTTGATCATTCCTAGCTAATATAGCATGATGTAATTTTGCATTGGCAATGTTCACACTATCCCACTTTATTTGTACATTTCTGTTCTTGAATTCTTTCTCTATGTTTTGCATTCTCATAATACGCTCATTAGATATCAGAAGTTTTAAAATATGTCACATCATCTTGCGATAGGTTCTCTTAGATTCAATTAATTCTAAAGTCTTGTGTGCAATTATAATATTCGACCGCAATTCCTGTAAGCTCACCACAAGGCTAGATAATATATTTTTTAATATAACTTGCTAAGCATCTAACCAGCCTTCCCCGGTTTTTAGTAGTATAATATCTTTTTCGGTACTCAATGTTATGATTCCTTCAAGATTAGATGCCGTCTCTTTTAATGTATTATTCCAAACAAGTTTTTTTTTCCCATTCACAGCGGTGAATCTGCCACTATTGGCCAGTGCATGGGTCTCCTAATAATCATGCTTGATGACCACCAACCTTTGAGGATCGTGATCACTCTCGGATCTTAGTATGATAGCATACTTTTTACACAGATGAAAATAGGAATAATGCACAAATGTAAAGTCAATAATGGAGGACACTGTCGGCCCGCAATAAGTTGAGGAGGCCGGTTGATCTTCTACTAGTCTTCCATTTAAAATTCTATGTCCTAAGTCTGTCAATAAATCATATGTGCACTTAGTTAAGATGCAGATCTTTTTTGGCCTATTCTTTGGAGAAAATATAACTTGTGGGATATTATAACTCATGTCTGCTACTTTGCTACTTGAAGGTTTGCTTGCCAGAGGCAGTAAAGTTTGGTTAAATTCTCCAGTTATAATGACCAACATTTGTTCATCGGCTACCATTATTTGCTCCAGTTCGTCTATTGCTGTCCGGTATCTGCACTTATTTTTCACCAATTGGGGAGGAACGTATATGTTGATAACCATCACTTCATAGAGTTTTGATGTATGAAAAGAACTGGCAATATATATTTCAATGATGTTTTTATTTTTTTGTTTCTCATGGATAGTTTAGTACTTATTGATATTGTCAAATCACCACTTGATCTTCCGAAGGCTTTTTATTTTGCTTTAATTTCATGTGTTGTGTAGTTATGAATGGTTAAATTTGCTGATTGCCAAATTTCCTGTAAACATATTACACATTAATCTTGTGGGAAGCTCATCTTATTTTCTCCAACCTCTTTAATTGTCGCTCAAAGCCAGCTATGTTCCACGATAAAATGGCCCAATTTAGGAAAAATCACATAAGTAGATTATTCAAATGTTTGCCTCAGACAGAAATGATAATAGTAGATAATAGTAGAAGTAATACTAGAATAATCTGATGACAATAAAGAATCCACATTTAGATGATAAGACCAGAATGCTGGGAGCAAACACTCAATACAGTATATTCCCTGTAATATGAGTGGAGGCCAATACTATTTAGGAAGGACCAAAAATATCTAGGTTCCCTACCATATCTTGTACTAGGGAGGCTGAAGGTAAAACAACCCATGAATTAAATTGACTGGTAACAGTAACGTGACTGCAGGATAGTGCTAAACAATACACCATGCACTGGTTCATTCAACTGAGAAGGAAAACAGTCAGTATTACCTATGGAATGATACACAATGACATAAGAAAGAGGGAAACAAGGGTCGCCAAGCATTTCCATCAAAAATAATTCAAAGAGTAGCATTAGTGACAGTGGCCAAAACTTTAGTAAGTAATACAGCCATACTCCAAATAATTTTGATGAATGACCCATCAAAGAAATTCAATAATATGGGGCTGGTCTAAGCCACAGTTGTGTGAGTGTTCCCTCATAAAATCTCAGAAATAATACAGATATCCAAACCCATGTTTGACAAAGAACAAGGACTATAGACCATCATTTTCATTAGGGAAAAGCTGTAGGTGCCTTTCAGCCGAGCCTTTGCAGTGGCAGCTGTTACAAAGGGGCAACTGTCAGTTGCATTAAAAAATAAATCCAGGTTGGAGACGCGCGAGCGTGTCAATCAAGATGGCCGCCACCACCAGAGCTCCGTAACTCCCTCAGCCCGACTCTAATTAAAACGCCGATTTTTGTGTCAGAAAGTCGGCGGAAATGCCGGCGCTTACTGCTCATGCTGTTTTCGACCTGTGGAGTGACTTTTGGTCGATTTCCTTCGGCGAAAGTGGCTCCATGGTTCCTGCTCCCAGCCTTTCCTGCAGGTATCACCGGTTCTGAGTGCTTGTGGGCGGAGTAACTTTTATGACAGAGCCTGGCTTGGTGCCTAGCCACGCCTACAGTCTAATTTAGCTGCTGCACCTGTTGTTTTGAGGAGATTTTTGGTGTTTTCTTACATACTTACATCATTTTTCTCACATTTTGAGGCTGTTTTCTTGTCTTTATCATTCTTCACATATTGTTGAGACTTTTTTCGCCTCAGAATGGATTGAAAAAATTCCAATACTAATAAAAGGAAGCAGCAGGTTTCTCCTCCTCCAACCAAGTCTAAGATGGTAGAGTCTTCAGAGCCTTCTCTTGCTTTAATTTTGGAGGAAATTAAAGCATTACGCTTAAATACTGATACAATTGCCTCAGAAGTCAAAAATGTCCGTAAAGATATGGCCTCTATGTCAATGAAAATTTCTGACAATGCCATTAAAACTCAGGATATTAAAAATAAACTTGACGCTTTCACGCCTTTATTGACCAAAATAGCTCCAATGCATACTCAACTGTTGGACATGGAAAATCGTAATAGGCAATACAACCTTCGTATTTTTAATTTGCCTGAAGAAGTTGAGGGGACAAACTGTCGTGTATATCTTGAATCTCTTCTGCCGGGCCTTTTGAATATTAAATTCGCAGAAAAATTTGAGATCGATAAAGCCCACAGAGTCCCTTCACATCTGAATCCTAGACATACTAAACCCAGGCAAATGATATTCAAGGTTCTGCGTCATCATCATCTGGTTCTCATTCGGAGGGCTGCACGAGAAATCCCTTCATTATTGGTGAATGGAACCAAAATCTTTATTCACCAGGACTTTGCCAAAGAAACTGTTACTATTCGTAAAGAGTTTTCTGCCTTTCGTCCGCAGCTGAGACACCTTGGATTTAAATATGGACTTTTTGATCCTTCTACGATGCGTGTATGAAAAGACAATGCCTCCAAATCTTTTCAACGTCCTGAAGACCTTCGACTGTTTCTTGATCAGCAAGCTCCTCCATCTATGGATAATTATGATCCTAATACTTGAGTTCGTCTAGTCTGACTTCACTTGCCACATCTTTGCATATTCTTATATTCCCGGGCTTCAACGGTTCCTGGCCATACTTGTGGAACGGGTGTGCGTTTCCTTGTCCTTATTTATGTTTCTTGTTTGTTCCTTTCTCTTTCTTTTCTGTTCTCCCCTTTCATATTCTCTATATAGAGTTACTTCTTTCACATGGCTATTTCTTCCTTCTTCTTGTTCTGATTCCTTTTTCTCCTTCCTTCTAAGTCCTGATGGCTACTATTCATAATATTAAAATTGTTTCTCTTAATGTTAAGGGTTTGAGACATCCAATTAAACGTACGAAAATTCTAGATTATCTAGGTAGTTCTAAAGCTGATATTTGTTTTGTTCAAGAGACACATGTTGAGGATAAGATTCTACAGTACATGAATAAAAAATGGGTAGATGCTATTGTTTCCTCACCTGCCAAAGGTAAAAAGAATGGGGTCGCTATTTTCTTTGCTAAGAGACTACATTGCCAAATTCTCAGTAAGATTTCAGATTCTGAAGGGAGATATCTTATAGTCAAAATCAAAATTCATGACTCGATTTTCTTTTTGCTTAATATTTACGGCCCTACAGCTGATGATCCCGTATTATGGGCTACTATTACTACCGAAGTTTTAAAGTTAGGAAAAGTTCCATTGATTGTTGGAGGGGATTTTAATGTTATTGTTGACCATTGTTGGACAGGCTATCTACCTCCCGATTTCGACCATCCAAGGTTTTCCATGCTTTTAAAGCTTTTCTTCATACCACCAAATTAGCTGACATTTGGAGACTACACTTTCCCACTGATAAATATTTTTCTTTTTTCTCCAACCCTCATAATTCCCATTCCAGAATTGATTATTTTTTACTTTCCCCTTCTCTTGTTCAATCTGCAACTAATCCTGTTACTGGTACTATTGACATTTCAGACCATGCCCTGATTTCTTTTGTTTTGAATGTCTCATCCACCTTTGCTAAGCAAAATAGATGGTGTATGAATGCTGGCATTGTCCTTAATGATACTCATAAACCTAAATTATTACAGGCGATTCAAGATTACTTTTTGTTCAACCCGGAAGACTCTACATCTCTAGTAAATAGATGGGACGCGTTTAAAGCTTACATTAGAGGTGCTACAATTTCAATTATGGCTCTTGAGAATAAACAATTTAACTCCAACATTAAACTTCTAGAGAAACAAATAGCAAAATTTGAACTTTTATTTATTACTTCCAACGACCCTCAATATAAAATTAAATTACAAAAACTTAGATATGAATTTAACACTATCCTTAGTACTAGGGCCAGGATACAACTCTCTAAATCCAAAGCCAAATTTCGCTTTAATTCCAATAGGTCTGGGAAACTCCTCGCAAATTATTTAAGTATTAAAAGAAATAAAACACAAATTACTTCCATTCGGAGCCCTCAGGGTAAAGTTGCACTCTCCCATAAGGATATTGTTCAGGAATTTTTAGACTTTTATTCCAACTTATATAGCAAACCAGATTTTTGTGATACCTCCTTAATTGATTCTTTTTTAACTACATGTCATTTACCTCACATTTCTCCTTCAGATAACTTGGGTTAGAGTCACCTATTACTACAGATGAAATTCTGAATGCCATCAAATCGCTCCCAAAGAATAAATCTCCAGGTCCTGATGGCATCCCTGCCGAATTTTATAAAGAATTCCAACCTCATTTGTTACCTCATTTATTCCAACTTTTTTCACTTTTTAGTTCTTTAGGCACCATTTCGGGCTCTTTTTTGGAAGCCTTAATTATTGTCCTCCCTAAGCCTGATAAAGATCCCACCCTGGTCTCTAATTACCGTCCCATATCTTTAATAAACCAAGATTGTAAACTTTATGCCAAAATCCTTGCCTCTAGACTAGCCCCTGTCCTCCATTCTATTATACATTCAGATCAATCTGGTTATATGAAAAATAGATATTCCACTAATAACACTAGAACATTATTACATGTCATTGAGCAGAGTTCCACACTGTTTGTCCAAGCAGGTGTTATGGCTTTGGACGCAGAAAAAGCCTTTGATAAAATTCATTGGCAGTTTTTATTTAAAACTTTATTGTCTTTCAATTTTGGTCCCTCTTTTATTCGTATGGTTTCGGCTTTATATTTTGCTCCCACTGCCCGATTGTTTATTAATGGTCAAATTTCTCCTCAATTTCCCCTTTTTAGAGGCACACGACAGGGATGCCCACTCTCCCCTCTTTTATTTTTATTAGGAATAGAGCCGTTTCTTAATTACATACGTAGGTGTGAAGATATTCCGGGTATTACCATCAAAGATGTTACTGTTAAAACTTTAGCATATGCTGATGATGTGTTATTGTTTATTAGTAATCCTATTTCTTCTGTTCCAGTTTTACTTGACATTATTACGCAATATTCAACTGTCTCAGGGTATAAATTGAATGTTAGCAAAACTGAATTTTTCCCTTTGAATGTGCTTTGTACTCCCGATATGTTACCGTCACCTGATATTATTTGGCAAAAAAGCAAGTTAAAGTACCTTGGCATTTTGTTTTCATCCTCATTACATGATACATTAAAACTGAATTATGATTTTATATATCAATATGTCAAACAGAAAACTTCTAAATGGTCTCCCCTTCATCTCTCCTGGTGGAGGAGAATGGAATCTATTAAAATGAATCTTGCCCCAAAAATATTTTATTCTCTTGCTATGATTCCCACTCAATTTCCACTTAAATTTTATAAAGATATTTATAAACTGCTGTCCAAATTTCTTTAGAATAATAAACCTCCTCGTATTGCTTATAAAAAATTGAAACTACCTAAATGTCAAGCAGGATTTGCCCTCCCTGATTTTTATTTGTACCATAAGGCCTTTATTTTAAAACAAAGTTCGTTGTGGTTTAATACCTCACCTCTTATTAAGCCTCCTATCTGGTTTTATATCGAACAATCACTTGTAAAACCTTTCCCATTACCCTCCCTGTTAACCATGTCTCATACCTCTAAGGTTGTTCATTACTCGTCCATAATCAAATCATCTAGATTGATTTTTAATGATTTGGACTCTAATTTTGCCTCTCCCCTACTTTCTACGGTACATTTATCACTATGGCACAGTGCTCTAATAAAATTAAATAGAAATGTCACTTTTTGGTCCTCGTGGATTGCCAAAGGCATTCTTTACCTCAAAGATGTTTTTTCTGAAGGCGCTTTTATTCCCTTTGTTCAACTCCAATTACACTTCAGCTTGCCAAAGTCTGATTTGCTTAAATACCAATTTTTGTGTAACTCCATTTTAGATTCCTTCCCAGATGGTATTCCATCTACTTGTTCAGCTGATTTTATAATTTACCTTAATACTGTTTCTACATCTACTAAAGCAGTTTCTGTATTTTATAAAAAACTTACCTCTTCAATGGGCACCAACATTGATGTAATTTCCACTTTTTGGAATGCTGAACTTTCCATTTCCCTTACTGTTGACTCTTGGTCATTAATTTGGACCAATAGTATTTCTGGTTGGTTACCAGTTTCACTTTATCAAACTAATGCATATATTTAGTTTAACTCCCTATGGACTCCATTACGCTTATTTCGTGCTCGTTTATTACCATTTGACCTCTGTTGGCATTGTAAATTGAGTCCTGGATCTTTGCGTCACATGTTATTTGATTGTCCTGTTATTATGAACTTTTGATCCGAAGTTTGGCTTGTAATATTGAAAATTTTGCCTATTAATGATCTGCTCTCTTATAAATTATTAATTTGCAAATCAGTTGTTTTGACTCACCCGCTTGAAGATGCGGAGGCAAAGTTATTTAATTTTTTTGGTTTCAGCAGCGTTAAAATCAATTACCTTTTGTTGGAAGGATGCTTCTTCTCTTTCAGTTCATGCTTGGTGGTCATGGATTATCTTTACAAGAAGAGGTGCTCAATTGTCATTACAAGGTGTTCATCATAATTCTATTTATTATCAATCTTGTTGGTCCCCTATTGATTCATATTTAATGTTGTGACTCACTTTATTTATTGTTAACTGCTTTACTTATGTATTGCTCTAATTATTTCTACTATGTTACTGGTAACTCTAATTTGTTTTAACTTTATTATGCTATGAAATGTTCTACTCCCTTCCCTCCCCCCCTCTTCCCTCCCTTGACTTTGGTTGTTTCCTTTGATTGATTGTTGCTTATTGTATTGCACTTTTTTATGACTATTGATTGTAATTGTTCTTGATTCCTTACTTGTACTATTACTGATATGGCATATATTTTTCTGTTTTGTCTTTTTGTGTCTTTTCTCTGAATAAATTCAATAAAATCATTTTGAACATAAAAAATATGAAACATGAAACCTTGTTCTCTGTGCTTCAGGATCCAAGCTATACCGCACTGATGAGGTTTAAAAAGGATGAATCTGGTCTGGGGTTGTTAATTCTCCCTTTCTGGAGGGAGCCTTACCTGAACTGTTACCATCAGTGGCAGGGTCAATACTGATTTACATATGGTGACCTCTGTCTAAAGTGGTGCAATGGGTGACAAATGATCAGCCGCGGCCGGCAGTGGGAGGAAATGCAGGGCAGTGACGTGGGGAGGGGGAGGGGCAGGGTGGGGGGTAGTAATGTATGGATTATGGAGTTTTACAGGTCAGTCCGCATGGACCCCGTTTGGGGCCAAAAACATTTTGTTTTCAATTTTGTCGCTAAAATCCATGGCAAAGTTTAAAGGAAAACAAGCATGACCTCCTACTCATGTTTTTCTGTATGCCCCGCATTGGGCCATGTCCCTGGGGAGATTAGTAAATATATTTGGGGGAGGAGTGCAAGTGGCCCCCACTCCCCAGGCCAATTTCGTTCCTGGGGCAACATTCTCCGGGCCCTGGCCCATTATAAGAAGGGCAAGAGAGGGCCTGGGGTCCCCATCCCCCAGGGCCCATCCTATATTGAGAAGGGTAGGGGGCTTCACCACCTCCATGGGCTGTTTTGGCCCCAGGAGCCCCATTCCTGGGTCCTGGTCTTATTATAAAGTGGGAGGGGTGCCTGCGGTCCCCTTCCTGGGCCTGTTTGGGCCGCAGGGACTCCATATCCCAAGGCTTAGCCATCATACTAATGGGCCGTCTTCATAAAGGGCAGGTGGCCACACATCACCCCTCGCCATGCTGATTTTGGCCCTGGGTACCCCATTCCCCAGGGCCCAGATGCAATTTCAAAAGGGAGGGGGCAGCGTGGCCCGCCTCCTGGAGTCATTAAAGACCCAGGGGACCCTATACCCCAAGGCCAGCTCCTTCTATGCCCGGGCTGCCCACTCCAGGACATAGCGGCTTCCGTGTTTGCTCTCATGAATTCCGCTTCCTGGCGGGAGTTTTAGCTGGGAGCAGACTTCTGATCTGTTTCACTGCCCATAGTGATCCGAGGAGGAAAACAAATCTGAATATTGCTGCAGCCTGTAAGGAGCAGGATATTTAGCTGCTCCGTGCGGGCAGGAGCTAGAAACAGGGAGCCGGCTGGGTCTATGGGGTCCTTAGGGCTGCCCCTGCAGCCCTCAAACATAGGGGCCGATTATGATTGCTGTTTTCCCGCATCCTCCGGGCCAGCGGAAGCGGGAAGATATGGGAAAACCTCTGCAGAGCCTCATAAGACCCACCGCCAAATCAGGATGGCTGGTGGGTCTTGAATTCCGTCCGCAGCTTTTCCGCCGCGGTCGCCTTCCGACTGCGGCGGAAAAGCACTAACATGGCTGGCGGTGTCTATCAGACACCGCCAGCCATATTAGGATGGAGGGAATCACATGCTTTTCCACGGCGGCTTTTCCGCCGTGGAAAAGCATACGGACATTCACTTCGGGGCCCGTTGCGGACCCCCTGGGTGAAGGGGGGGTGGGGGGTGCACATGAGGGGTACCTATGGTACCCCCCTGCCTTTGCGTGCACGAAGTGGCAGGCACCGCGCGGTGCCTGCCGCTTTGTGCATGCAAATGCACTGCTTTCATTTTTTACATTGCGGCGGGTGCTGCTTCAAGCAGCACCCGCCGCAATGTAAAAAATACAGGATGTGACCGCCAGGGTGGCGGTCACATCCTAATTGCCATGGAGGGACCGCCACTGCCCATGCAGATGGTCCATCTTACTCAGGGGTGGCGGACGGACGCAAGTCCATCCGCCATCATAATAGGGCCCATAGTGTGGTGGGTGCCTTGGGTAGAAACCAGGGCACCCCCCCCCCATTGTTGGCCATTGTTGGCTGGGCCTAGGGGGAAGGGGTCCCTGGAGCCGAAACCAGCCGGGGAGTGGGACCACTTGGTCTCCTTCCCCCTCTGGATACTGGCCGGGCTCTAGGGGATGGGGTCCCCTGGGCTGATTTGGGAGGCTGTGTGCCCCCTCGCTATTTTAAAAGGTGCAGGGCTCCAGGGGATGGATTGCTTGAGGCTGAAAATGGCCCGAGGAGGGGGGGCACATACCCTCTCCTCTAAAAAGGTGCCCTGGGCCCCAGTGGGTGCGGTCCTCAGGGCCAAAATTGGCACAGGAAGGTGGACACATCCCCCCTCCACCACAACATGTGCCGGGCCCCAGGAGATGGGGTCCCGGTGCTGAAATCGACACAGGGAGGGGTCTATGGGCCCCATACTCATTAAATATAATGCCATGGGGTCTCCAGGGTCAAAATTAGCCTTGGAAGGGTGGTCATATGGCTTCCCCCTCAAATATGTTTCCAGGCCCCAGTGGAAGGGTTCCCTGGGCCAAAAGCAGCCCAGGAAGTGGGCCTTGTGCCTCACTCCCCCTAAAAATGCATGGAGCCCTGGAGGATGGGATGCCTGGGAGAAAAAGTGTCTTGGGGAGGAGGCACGCAGGTTGGCTGCCTTTAGGGATTTAGCCACAAGCCACCCACTGTGCGTGGCTGAAGGCCGTATGCAGCGTTGGTTGGATTATCAAATGGTGATAACTATTGTTTTACATTACAAAAACTAGAAATACACAGAAAAAGCCAAAGGTTACAGGGCTGTTATAGTTAGGAAATAGCATTAAAAATCCCTACGAATGCACTCAAAAACCCAAATGTTACAGGGAGGTTATAGTTAGGAAATAGAATTTTAAAAAACGTTAGAAAATCCCTAAAAAATCAAAGGCTACTGGGATGTTATAGTAAGGTTAAAATTTTACATGCACACAACCATAGAAATTCAGCAGTTATAGTTATCTCAAGTAACTATCAGGCACATGCATCAATATTGCTTTTAGCGATTTCTTAATTGCGAAAAATAAGGAATCGCAATTAAGGAATTGCAAAATGCAATGCATCAAGAAATCGCTAAATAAATTGCGATTTCTTAATATTCCTTAATTGCGATTTGCAAATTGCGAGTCGCAATTAAGGAATACCTCCCCATTTATTCCTATGGGCTTGGAGGCCCATAGGAATGAATGGGAAGACATTCTCAATGTGCGATTCGCAATTAGCGAATCGCAAATTGAGAATGCGATTTCAAGGGTGCAGGGGTGTCCAAAGGACACCCTGTAGCACCCCTGAAATCAATCTGCACATATGTTGTGTACACACATTCCCTAAGGGCATGTGTGTGCACAACATGAAACTTTGAAAAATGCACAAAAGTGCATTTTTCAAAGTTTTCGCAAATTACCATGAGTTTCAACCTCATGGTAACTTGCTCCCCCTAATTGCGAATTTGCAATTATTTAAAGTTTCATGCATTGCATTTAAGGAATCGCAAAATGCGATTCCCTAAATGCCATCGCAATTTGAGTATTCGCAAATATTTGCGAATTCTCAAATTGCGAGGGCCTTCACCCTTCATGCATTCCAAAAGCAGATTTTGCGATCGCAAAAGGACGATTTTTCGATTCTCACTGTTTGCGATCGCAAAATCCTTTGATGCATGTGCCTGTATAACTCTTGCCTTAAGGTAACTATAGCTTGCGCCCCCACCAAGTACTGCTATATACACCACATATTTTCACTCATGACATTTTTTATGATATCATTGATAATATCACTGCAACATTTGCTATAAAATTAGTTATGAGAAAACTGTGCTTGGCAGGGTTCGAGTTGTAGTTACCTTAGGGCACGAGTTATATTTACTTATGGTAACTAAAACTGCTGAATTTCTATGGTTTTGCTGCCCTCTAATGTATATATTGCCCCCCGGCCCTTTACCTCCTTCTGAACACATCTCACATGATTCCAACAGGGTCATGGTAGTAGCTAACAGGAGGGAGACACCTATTTTTATCATGCTGTCGCACAGCACCCGTAGTGTTTAGGTTTTCAAAGAGCCCATAGTCCTTTTGAACCAGATTTTATACTGTTCATAGCCCTTATAACAAGTATTTTTGAAGGGTGAAATTGTTTGAGTGACAGAGGTGGTGTAGGATTAAGGAGGCTTGTAGTATTGTTTACCTTTGAGTGGAGGGTCCCCCTTCTTTACTTTATTTACCTCTAAGCTCCTTTTTGTGATATAATAATAAAAGTATTGTTGCCAAAATGTTGTTGCCAGTGCACCCACCCTTTGTTGGCTGAGCCTAAGGGGATGGGGTCCCCGGAGCCTAAATCAGCCCGGGGAGTGGGACCGCATGGTCCCCTTCCCCCTTTGGATCGGTAGATCAGGAGCAATCCGAAAGCTCACAAAGAAAACTAGAGTCAAGCCTACCCATAGATGTGTCAAAATATGAACAAACAAGACGAGATGATGGACGAAGGACTGAAACTTTTCAGACACTCACCCCAGTCACTGATCTGGGTTGAACCCATCATCAGTGTTTAGCTCACTTCACCACCCCAGTTCAGACCCAGTCATCTGCAAATCAGTCCCGACATTGTTCCTCATGGGAACAGTCCAGCCTGAACTGCCAAGCCTGGTCTTCCATGGACCGGAAACAAGCATCTTGGGGCCGGTCTTGGGGTAACACCCGTCATCAGTCAAGCTAGATTGAATCCAGTGGCAAAGTGAGCAAGGGACCCATGTCTGGGCATACGTTGCCAACTTAGGGCGAAAAAAGCAAACACAAGCAGTTCATAGACAGAGCACTGAAACTTTTCAGACACACACCCCGCAGTCACAGATCTGGGCAAAGTGAGCTAAAGAACTGATGGATTCAACCCTGGTCTGTGACTGGCGGTGAGTGTCTGAAAAGTTTCAGCGCTCTGTCCATCATTTCCTTGTGTTCACTTTGTTCGCCGAAATTGGCAGGGTATGCCCAGACATGGGTCTCTTGCTCACTTTGCCACTGGATTCAAGCTAGCCTGGCTGATGATGGGTGTTGCTATGAAACCGGTCCCAGGATGCTTGTTTCCGGTCCAGGGAAGACCTGGCTTTGCAGTTCGGGCTGGACTGTTCAATGAGGAACAGGGTCAAGACTGATTTACATGTGGCTGGGTCCAAACTGGGGTGGCAAAATGAACGATGATTGATTCAACCCAGATCTATGACTGGGGGTGAGTGTCTGAAAAGTTTCAGGGCACCGTCCATCTTCTTCTTGTGTTAGCGTCAAAATATGAACTCTGTATGACAAATAACCCTGCAAATACACTCAACAGATGATTAATCTTCCTCAAAACAAACCTAGACACTGGAAAGATGTTCATTCTTAGAATGGCATGTATGCAAAACGTATGCAAAACAAAACCCAACTTGTAAACGACGGAAACTTCCTGGATGTGCAAAGTCTATGTTGATTGGTTGCTTTTTTTCACACAATGTAGGGCGCTTAGCTGGGACATACACAATCATTGTAAGAGACAATAGATAAAAGGACCACATAAAACATTTTTAAAAAATGCAAACCACTATTATGGTTAAGGCTGAACAAGTAGGTTCATTCTGCCATGCATTGAAGAATGTTTTTAAGTTTTTCAATAAATTGTAATGACTCATGAAGGTGCCAAAATCACCAGTTAATTGACCCAAATAGCCATTAAACCACATGTTACTCACTAGAGAATCAGGGAAGAGGGGAACCCAAGGCCATTATTTGTAGTTACTTGTGTGTTGGCGACAGGAAAGAATTGTGAGGCTTGCTCTTGTTTATTGGGGCATAATCTCTGGAACCATCAATGTATTTTGGGTCTCGTTCCAAGTAAAAAAATGGAACTTACTACACTAGAAGGTCAGTGTTTTATGGATTTTGGGGAGAACTGTGCTGTGCGGCAATAGCTGCAAACACGATAATTCCAAAATCGAAAATCGGCACAAACACCCGAGTCAATAAATCTAAGAGCCTTCGTACCTGTGACTGTGTCGAATACATTTCACAAAAGTTTGCCTGACAGATAAAAAGAATCACCGAAGCCTGTGTAACCTCTTGGCTTTAACAATATTTTTTTTCCCTAGATGACCACTGTGCATGTACACCATATGTGTTGGCTATCTGTGAATGCTTTTGCTTTAAGAAAAATCAACAGATGGTGGGCAAAGCGCATGCACAACCAAGTAAGGTGGTATCTTTTAATAATTTTTCACAGGAGTAAATTAGAAAACGCAAGTGGTTTGATTGATGTGTGCAGCTGTCGGGCCCTCACAAAAAGGAAAGCATGAATCAATAAATAAGGTGGGCATTGAAGGGGAAGAAACCAAGGAAAGAGATGCATTCCCAAGGAGAGCTGAATAACATTTTTTTTTTAAATAGTTGTTACATGTCAGAAGCTAAAGAGTGCATTTCATCCACTAAACATATGGTGAGACCATTTCCTCCCCTGTTTCATACTTAAGTATCTCAACTTCCTTTCTTATACTTATGCTGAGAAAGACAAAAGATAATATGAAGGAATCTTGGAGTAAAAAAGCTTCCACATCATGGGTTTGTGAATGAACAGGCATCCCATGTTGAATACATTTTATGGTTCCTCTAAGTCTCAGTCGTTGTTTTTTTATCACAGCTAACAGTAGGATAGCAATTCGATGCCACTGTACCTGAAAGTATTAGTAAGCAAAGCTATTAAACCCTTGTCTCATAGTTTAAAGATCCTTTAATGCTAGAATTTGTATTTGAACTTAATTTTTATTTCATGACATGTGGTTTTGTTTCAATAATTAACTCCACGACTTTTATCACGGTAATTATGGGTACACAGTCTTAACGTCAATACAAACAGGTTGTGGATTTTAAATCTATTCAATTAGGTGTGCCAAGTTAACTAGATTATTATGTGACAGTGTTATGATAATATAAGACACAAAGACACCGCATCTTTCCTCCGCAGGGATGGGACATTGACCCCCAGTAGACAACTTGCCACAAAGGAGGATAGGCACGCTGCCTGCAGAACGCTGTGCAAGCACTTGAAAGACTCTTGTTTTTCTCGCAGTCAGGGTCCAACAAGCATTTACAATGCAATGGTCTCGGCATCATTAAAGGTAGAGCTATTGGCATTGCTCATGACATTTCTTTTTTTTTCTTTAAATCATAAATAAATGGCATTGGCATTTACATTGCCAATACACAGCACTCTGCACTCAACAGCACACAGCACTTTGCACTGAACAGCACACAGCACTCTGCACTCAACAGCAGACAGCACTCTGCACTCAACAGCACACAGCACTCTGCACTGAATAGCACACAGCACTCTGCACTCTGCATTGTGCACTCTGCACTCTGCACTCTGCACTCAGCATGGTCTTGGCTAGTAAGTTGTGGAGCTGGGTACATCTGTTGATTTATGGTGAAATCATGAAGTTAAAGAACTCACCGGAGTGACTTGCTGTCATCTGACTAACCGAAAGCATAGTGGCCACTGCCCCTATGTTCAAAATGGCTCTGGTGGCCACGGTTTCCATTCCTAAAAAGCAGGCTGTCTGCATGCTGCTGGGAGGATGCCATATAGTGTCCATTTAGGTTTTATCCAGGTGGCTCTGGACAATGCTCTCCCACAGGGAGATGCTGCTCATGTTTACAGATAGTACAACTCTAGTGCTAGCTTTGCCACTTTCAAGTGAACTCTGCTGAGTTGGTTCCAATGTCCAGTCATGTAATCACCCACTGGTCCGCTCTAGGGTAAAGCTACGCTAGGGGTCGCCCTCGGGAGGTACCATTAGAGAGTAACCCACAAATTCATAATATGACACCACTGGTACAGAAGAGGAAGTCATTTCGCCCAGAGTGGTTCCTAAAGTCAGTCCTGCCCCTTCTGACACTCGTTTGTCCCCCCTCGGAGTGGTTGTCCCACCGTGTTAAACAGAGGCTCTGGGTAGGATTCTGTGGAAGAGGTAAAAGGACAACAAGCACATGGCGGTGGATCAAAGCGCTGGAACTGAAGCAGCCTCCCAACCTTTGCACCTTTCTGTGAAACTCCCCGGTGCCAGCGCGGCGGGCAGGTGACGGGGGCCAGGCTGCAGAAATAACCAGTAAATACGCACACGGAGACCCGAGCTCGGAGGTGGAAAAGCAGGAGCTGCCAACAAGTTTACTAGGAAACAAAGCGTGTCAACAGTGGCGTTTCGTAATCCCTAAAAAGGGTTCAAAAACATGGCAGCCAGTGCATTATCGCTAATCAGTCGCTAGGTCTTCATGCCCCGATCTTATCACTACACAGCATCCCTCGACACATATATCTGTCTGCTGCCTACAGTAGGACTATTGTACTCCTTTCAGTCACTACGAAAATGCAGGTAAATAACGCAATATTCGCTGAGTCTGCCTCACTACAATTAATGAATGCATAGCGCTCAACACCAGTTTGAAGTGTTTCAAACCACTAAGACTCTAGAGAACATGCTAATAAAGACACATACAATGCACGAAAAAAACAGTACCCAGAAATGACAATTCTTCTCCAGCCCGACAGGCCGTGCAGGTGCCAACCAAATGCATTCGAGGAACACACAGATGTCATTGTCCTTTTGGATTTAAGAAACCACTGTCTGATGCGGAATGGGGGTGACAAGGATAACGCCCGTAGTGCACTTATCTGCCTTCACCCACTGCTCCTGGAGCGCCCCTCCCCCTCCCCGAAGCATGCATTCATTGCCGTTTCTGAGTAGTTCCAAAGTAGCCTCTTGAGGCCACAGCATTCCAGAAAAAATAATAGTTTATTGTCTTGTACCTGTGTGAGCAGCAGTCTTAGCAGGACTGCTCTACACGAACTTACCTCTTGACTGGAAATCCGGGGTCCCCAAACCAAGGCTGCAGAGCGGGAGAATGCGGGAGGGAGGGGTGGGGGCCGGGGAGCGGCAGAGCACGACGGAGGAGAGCTGCAGCAGAGGGAGGGGGGGAGGCGAGAGCGCGACGGAGGAGGGCAGAGGGAAGGGGGGAGGCGAGCGGAGCCGAGCAGCTCCTAAAAGCAGAAGGGAAGGGAAGGGAGGCGAGCAGCTCCGAAAACACCACCACGTTTCTCCGAGGCAAGGAGAAAATGCCTCGGAGAAACTCACGGCCATTTTCGGATTCGGGGGCGTGTTTTGCTGTTTTGAGTGACAGACAACGTCACTGTCTAAAGAACAGCAAAACTTACGCCCCCAAATCCGAAAAAGACGGAGCCTATTCGGAGGGACGGCTCTCTCCTCCAATGGCTGGCCTCCATTTAGGAAGCCAGCCAATGGAGGGAGAGCCAAAAAGAGGGAGGGATAAAGCAGCCCTCTTACTGACAATAAATCTCGGACTTCCGGTCTGCCGACCGGATATTACCGAGACCTAAAAACACGTAATTTCCTCCGCTGGGGTGAGACTTCGCCACAAAGAAGGAGGGGACGGTGCCTGCAGAATGCTGTGCAAGTACTTAAAAGTGCCTTATTTTATCTGCAACACAGACCCAGAGTCACTGTATCTGCTGGGGTGGGACTTCATCCCCAAGCAAGCATGTTGCCACAAAGGAGGACGGGCACACTGCCTGCAAAACACTGTGCAAGTGCTTAAAAGCGCCTTGTTTTTCTCATGGTGCGAGGCCCAGAAACACCGCATCTTTCCTCTGCTGAGGCTGGGGTGGGACTTTGTCCCCCAGCAGACATCTTGCCACAAAGGAGAGGAGCAAGTTGCCTGCAGAATGTTTTGACAGCGCTTCAAAGCACCTTGTTTTTACTCCACGAAGGACGCACATGGGACGTTCCCGGATGCGTGCCTGGGCAAAGATTAGCCACAAACAATTGTACTTTACGGGAAATTGACAATCTTCTTGGGGAAGTGGAGCAAATTTTATGTCCAGACAATTCCACTCCAATAAAGCCAAATAAAAAGAAACTATAAGTAGATTCTCTATTTGAGAAAAAGGGGTCACAAAAATAAACACCCTACGACTAATGAACTTCCTGCCCCAGAAAACCTGGTACCCATTTCTACAGGAACCAATCCTACTGCTCTCCAATTCTAAATTCAAATAGAACCTCATGTTCCGCTAAAACCCACGATACTTTTATACCAATCGCTTCGTCCCACTTGCTACCTATAATTCACAAATATAGGGCAGAGCCCGCCACCAGCCAGTACCTCACAGTCAATAAGCTCTGATGAGTCTAGGTGCTCACTAAAGGAACTCTGGGGTATTATCACTATCATGAGAGCTGATAATACAGATTCAAGAGACAAGGTGTGCTTGTTGTGTTTACAACACACACAGACTGCCACGTCTTTAAGTCATCTGATCAGGGAGTCTGAGACCAAGGGCCATGGGTTAGATTATAACGCACCTCAGTATGGTTGGGAAGTCATCCCCCAGTTCAATCAGGCCCAACGTGGACTTAATTCCCCACTTAAGATGCACCATCTGACATGAATCGGTAAACCAATCTCAACATTTTGCATTCAGCAAACGGAGCTAATTGTCTGCACACCCCCATCCTGAGGCTTACTATTGATCTAATCCTCTAGCTCAAAAAATTGGCCACCACCATGGAAACCCAGAATCTTTTCAGGAAGCCCAACTAAGTGACAACCCCATCTTCCCATTTAGAAGAATCATCCTTTCGTTCCTGCCCCTATGTCCCTCATTCCCCCACTGTTTTAAAATTACCTGACCAAGTCCAAACTCCTAGCCACTTGTTCTAGAAGTTGTTTAGGGGAGGGCACATTCAGCCCAAGTCCACCCTCCAGTAGGACAGTGTATGTGATAGGTGTGCCAAAATTATGACTGCATCTTAGAGAGAATGAGGCTTCCTTAACCAAAAAGGTCACCCGTTGGATCAGGGTTGTTCGAAAGTGCAATTTTTTTAATCCATTCTGACATTCTTGGGGCATCTTGTTTACCCTCTGAAATGGATAATTTTGACTGTGTTTAGTTGACACTTAGGTCATCACTCTTTTTAAGAGGTCTCCTATCTCTCGATGCCTGCACACTTCTGCCACCAAATTCTAAAATCCAATTTAAAATGATTCCCCTACACCAAAAAGAACAGAGAGATCATGAGCTGCTTTCCATATGTCTTTGATTGGCTGATGACTGGAGATGACTGCTGATAACATCTCTAGCAGATCAGCTAGAAACTGTGCTAAATTTAAGACAAGGGAATATTTTAGTTAATGTTTACCTGACTCCAAATTGCTTGTCTGGACCGGCCTTCAAAAATCCCTGCAAAGATGGAAATGTATATATCCCTAAGTTACCAAACATAACCCAAATAGTAACACTAACATTCCCACAGGGATTATCAGATAGTTGACACCACAGAAATTACCACCTTGGTTTTAGTGTTATGGAACATAGTGGGATTAAGGAAGAAATTACTCCAACAAGACTGGGCGAAATTCATTGATAAACCAATGCATTATGTTCCTGGAAACATGGGACTTAGTTCCATACTATAGGCAAGGCTTTAAAACCTTTCATATACCGGCTTTGGGAACTTGGGCTGATAGACCATCTGGGGGACTTGTCATATGGGCTAGTAGTTCATTAGGGTGCCGGTTATAACAATTTAATATTGACTCTCCGGATAATAGGGTTAGAAGTCTTGTCTTGGATGGCAAAAAACTTTCTTTATACAAAGTCTATAGCAGAAGCATAACAAAGGGCCATATGTATCAAGCCATTTTCCCGTTTGCAAATGGGCAGATTCTCAGAATCGGGACGTTTGTGAATTGGAAAAAGCCATCGCAAAATAGAGAATTGCAAAATTTGCGAGTCTCTATTTTGTGAATGCTATTAAGGAATTGTAAATTGTGATTGCTTAAATGCAATTCTGGAAGCACCAGAAATTTGCTATTTGGCCATAAGGAATTGCAAATTAACACCAACTTCAAGCTGGTGGTAATTTTCGATTTTCTTTAAAAAAGATCCTTTTGATTTTTTAAAAGTGCCATATGTCGCACATACATTCCCTTAAGGCGTGTATGTGCTCAAACTGTACACACATGCATATTTCAGGGGTGCAACAGGGTGGCCTTTTGGCACCCTGGCAACCTTGAAATTGCATTCGCAATTTGCGATTCTCTAATTGGTAATCGCAAATTGTGAATGCCTTCCCGTTCATTCCTACGGGCCTCCTAGCCCATAGGAATGAATGGGAAGGCATTCCTTAATTGCGAATCTCAATTCGTGATTCGGAAATAAGAAATATGTAGGATTTGCAACATTTTTGACAAATCCTACTTACATTGCATTTTGCGATTCTCTAATTGCAATTCTCTAAAAATTGCAAGTTGAGAATTGCAAAACTCTGTTTTGATACATATGGCCCAAAGTCTACTAAATCACAGGTCATGCTATTACTGAGAGAGTGAAAAGTGATGGTTAGCAAGACCTCAGCTGTTAAAGCTGAGGGAGACTTTAATGTATGCTTTGAGACCTCAGTTCTTATAAGGGATATAACACAAGACGAAGATCAACAGTGAGATATTTCTCAACAGCAATGATCTTGCATTCCATATACGTCTAGGGCCACCTTGCAGATGAAAGATCTTTCACTATCCTGGCATATGAGAACTTGTGTAATGGTCGGACAGCTTCAGATTTAACAAGGAACCCCTCTTTCAGAAGGAACGCATACTCAAATAACTTTGATTACATATTATTAGACCTGTACTCATGGCTAGCTCTTATCGACATGGAAGTCATATTTTGATATGAAAGTGATAATTTCTGCATCCTCTTTACCCTCGTGTGCAGCCCAGATCCTATTGATTTTAGATCTGGGCTGCGCTGTTGGGATTTGACCATTACTGATAATAGGAGGAACATTGGATGGGACACTGTCGCTAGTAATGAGGTCGCACATGGCCAACGATACCTTCGCTTAAATCCAACTTTTTAGTTATCCTGACCTCTCCCCACATACTGTCATAGACCTCCATAATAAATGTTTCAATGATCTGAAGAATTCTTGTTTCACTAAACTCACTACCACACATCGTTCTTCACGAATAGCTAACCCTACTTGGTACAACAGGGACTGCAGAGTAGCCAAGTCCCACCTGTTTAAAACTTTTAAAAGTGGCCTTCAACCCTAGATTCAGGCCTTTAGAGCTAAATATGAGGATGTCCAAAAACAGGCCAAAATAACTTGGGACACTTCTGTATGGGGGACATTTTGGATGCCGTCCGGACTGGGAACAAGGCAGATTTTTGGCACACAATCAGTCATGGTGGTACAACTAACACATCCAAGCTACTTTTTTCTCATCTCACTCATGTTCCCCATCGACATCTCTTAATTAAATGATCAAACTTGCTCTGCAGATGCTGGCCAAAGTAATTTGAGTGCTTTCCTGGAATGTAGCCGGGATTGTGGATAAAAGCACGGACCCTGCCTGGAATCGTTTTTTGAACTCGTTTCACATTATCCTAATCCAAGAATCCAGGGATGTAGCCCCACTTCTCAGACCACGTTATATTTCCTTTTGGAAAAATACCTCACCTTCTTCAAAAGGTAAGTTCTTGGGAGTATTGATTAGCTGGATCAAAATTTCACTCCATTTTCAGTGCAATAGGTTGGACATGTTGTTCCCTGATGTTCTAGGCATTAATTTTAGCCTCTGCAATGGGAGTTCCATTAATGTCTTACAATTGCACTACCCCCAAACACAGGGAATCTCCGACCCTTGCTATAGTGGAAAACTTTCTCTCTTCATGACCCAACCCTGAGTTCACATTCTTAAGGGCGACTGCAACACCACATACGAGCCCATGGGCTCTGTAACATCAATTACTAAATTGAAGATGAAGCTCTTGGCATTCCATCCTTGGAAACAGACCCTTTAAAAGTGTGGTCTACTGCTGCCCTCCAGTTAGCCTCCCTGACACTGTCTTTTGGCCTCATAGCCCGTAAAGGAAGATCCGAGTTAAATACATTTTCTGCCTTACCTTTAAGAGGGGTAATAACCAATCCCCACATTGATCATTGCATTATCGATACTATGCTTTGGACACCTTAGGGTTGATCCTGGTTGAGAGGCGACACACCTCTCCTACTTACTAATTTCCCGCTGAGCTTCCCTTCAAAAGTGGGGCTTGGTCAAGGGAGCAGGCATCTCCACAACCTGCAGAGGTCCTGGCTAGCATAACAAAGGGTGGGTAGCCTTGAGGCTCAACGCCCTTGAATTATGTTTCTGCTTGGGGGTAGGTGAGAAGCCTAGGGGGGGGTGCCATGTCGACTCTTAAGTTTGAGCTGCACCTAAACTGCAATGGCAGTGTGTAAGTGTTTGGGGAGGGGTCTCTGAGAGTGGCACAATATATGCTGCAGCCCTTAGAGACCCTCTCTGGTAACAATGCCCTTGGTACCACTGGTACTTTATACAGGACGGCTTATATGTGTTGCAGAGGTGTGCCAATTGTGGAACCAATGTTGCAGTTTAGGGATAATAACACAGGTACTGGGGCCTGGTTAGCAGGGACCCAGTACACACTCAAAGTTGCATCAGATACCAGGCATGAAGTAGAGGGAGGTACCACAACATTTTCCTACACAAGCCCCCCCCCAGCCAACAGGCCAGGAAGCTCAGCCACAGGTCTCTCCCTCTGGGAAGTTGACCTAGCCTGAAGTGCACTCTGTCTGTTTCTTTAGCTTCCTACCTCAATAATTTTGGCTTGGGATCAGCGGTATCTACCTCTGCTAACCCTATCTTAGCCAGGGCGATACCCAGCTCACCTAAAGGGGTCACCGGCAACTTAAGCAACCCCACCATGACCAGTAGGGTTAGGGGGCCTACTTGCTTTTGGTCATGAGTCAGACCACCATGCCAAATACAGTGCAGCCATAAAGGCTAACACCCAGCAGAGGCGACTGACAGCTGTCAATACCCAGAACCACACCTTTAGCTCTTCACTGACAGGTGAAGGAGCCAATGTCGAGGCTATTTGGGGTTCAGCGGACGTGTCTGCTTCTTTGGAGTGGGGGTTCACTACATCTTGTAGTGAACACCCTTCTTCCACTCTATTTTCTGTTAGCTGGGGAGCCACCACCAAAACTGAACAGCTGTGTGACTAGTCAGGGTTTTTGTGGGGCAGGTAGGGCTTTACCAGGGCCAACTTTGGAGTTCTTCCCTACTGGTGTAGAATCTCCATGGCTCCCTGGAACTGTGGCTAACAGTTGCCCACCTTTCCAACACTTTTGGGGCTTGCCTGTACTAGTTGCATGTGCAACCCCCCCCCCCCAAGATCCTTGAGTGAGGTCTGACACTGGCCAAGCACCTCTGTTTGGCTTAGACCAACCTATAGGTGATCATTTGCAATGAGACAGTCAAGGGGGAGGTCTTTACTGACTACCACGTTTCTCCAACTAAAGGTCCCAGCTATTTCTAGGGGCACTACAGCTACAGGCCTGAGAGCGACCTCCCCAAGGATAGTCCGTACTCTTCTAGTCTCCCCTGGGATATACCGGTTTGAGAGTACCAGTCTGTCATGCACAACAGTGTAACTGGCACAGGTATCTCTCGGGCAGTGGTTAGGATGCCATTCAAGTATGGGGTGGAAGTGTCTACTCCCCTCTGGAATATCAAACTCACCTTTTGGGCCTTTTTTCAAGTTAAAGGCTAGGAGGATGTCCTCATCTGAAGAACCACCCCCATAAACTACACTGGCAACCACTTGAGCTACACTAGGTGTTTTGTGTTTAGGACAGCTAGGGTTCTTGGTGTGGTGTCCTGTCTTTCAACAGTTGTAAGACCATGTCCTATTAGGATCCGAATTCTTACCTTGGTACCAGTTTTGGTCTGTGAGGTGTCTTTGGGCCCACCCACCTGGACAGGTTTTTTTTGGGGGGGGCTACATGGGACTTCTTACTTTTATCTTTAGGATGTTTGCCCAGTTTCTCCTGGGGAGGTTTTGTCACCCCTTTCTTTTGGTCACTTTAGAAATGGGGGTCTCTAGTTGGCAGAGGTAGGTACCTTTGTCCAAATAGGGACCCTTCTTCCTAGTCAGGATAAGGGAGTTACACTCCTAAAATAACCCCTGCTCACCCCCTTGGTAGCTTGGCATGAGCAGTCAGGCTTATTCTAGAGGCAGTGTGTAAAGTATTTGGATATAACCAACAGTAATACATTGTAAGCACTATAAAAGGACACCAGACCAGTGTAGAAAAGTATCCACTATTTTTACATACTTAAGATGAGACCAAGAACGATCCACAATACAGTACTTAGAAATCTTCAGTTATCAAAATAACCTTGAAATACAGTTCCTTGAAGTCGATAGCTCTGTCCAGGGCTATCACGGCGTCGTGAACAAACAAATCCAAACAGTTCTGGCTGACTGTGGTGTCGCAGGCCAGCTACGTTGTCAGGAAGACCCGCAAAACAGTACCTCTTAGAAATGCAGGGCGTCAGTGACCTCTTGTTGAGCTTCCGAAAGCACGGCGTGTGCATGCGTCGGTTCCGGAGGTCGGTACAGGAGTCGTCGGGCCCTTGAAGTCACACGCGCTGCAGATCGAACTCCTCGCGGTTGAAGTCTGGAGCGCTGGCGTCGGCAGGCGTCGGGTGCTGCGGTGCGAAGTGCAGTGGTACGGCGTGCGATTCCCTCAGGTCGCAAGCAAGCAAGCAGCGGCTCAGTGGCGGCGTAAAATGGCACCATCAGTGAGACCAGGGATGCAGTGCAAAGTGATGCGGTGCTCGTCGCGGTGCTGGCAGGTTACGGTGCAAGCAGCATCGTCATCGTAGCCTTTTTACCGGCTACTTCCGTCGGTGGCACAACCCGTGCTGCGAGCCCACCAGTAGCATTGGATTTACTAGCCTTGGCACACTCAGTGCACTTTACTAGGGACTTACCAGTAAATCCAATGTGCCAATCATGGAAACACCAATCCTTAACACAATTTACAACAGAAGCACTTGTACTTTAACACTGAACAGCAGTGACAAAGTGCGCAGAGACACTAAACCAGCAAAAACAGTCAAAACCAGGAGGTCAGAAAGCAAAAAGACAGGGGAAACACACCAAAAGATGTCAAGTCTAACAGTCACCACAGTGATCTTCTTGGTCACCCTAGTCTTGAGCCAGTGCTCTGCCTTCTTTCCCAATTCTTGGGGAGAAATTGGACTAGGTCTACAAGATACTGATGAAACGTTTCATTAATACCATTATGTAACATGGGTTCTTTCAGAAACAGATTATAAAGCCCAACATAATGATGCACTTCACTTTTAGTTACCCAGCCATCTAGTGTTTTCACTGAGTAATCCATGACGTCAACCCAGGCCTGACTCAAGGTTTTTTGAGCCCCACTGACTGAAATTCTATATTCCTCAGTTGTGAGTCCAAAGCCCTCAATCAGGGAACCCTTCATGAGGTCCTAGGACTCAGCATCTGCCCCAGTAAGGGTAAGGGGTCTCTCTCTGCACTTACTAATGAACAGTTCCCAAAGCAGTGCTCCCCAGTATGACTTTGCATGCCTCTATGCACAGGCCTTCTCAAAGGCTGTGAACCATTGTGTGATGTCATTATGTTAAGTTATGTTATGTTAACCCATCTTATATAGCGCAACAGCTGCCCCAGCAAAGAGGCATCCCGGAGCTGCGAGCAGCAAGACACAAAGACAAAGACCTAAGCCGGAGGGAAGAGATAGGTTTTGATAGCCTTCCGAAACATCAGATAGTTGTCCAAACAGCGAATCTGGGAAGGAAGAGAGTTCCAAAGTTTAGCCGTTAGGCTACGAAACAACTGTCCACCAGCACGTACATGTTTCACTCGAGCGATGCTGAGGGGAATAAGGCACTACTAAATTGGCCACGATCCCCGGGGAGGAGGTCTTCAGAATTTTAAAGGCCAGACAGAGGGCCTTGAACTCGATACGCTTGGCCATAGGTAGCCAGTGTAATCGTCAAATGGCGCCAGTTGTAGGGCAGCTTCTGGGGAGCCCAAGCAGGGCTCTGGCTGCCGCATTTCGGACTCTCTGCAGATGTGTGATCTCAGCCTTATTAGCCCCCAAGTAGAGAGAACTGGCATAGTATAGCCTTGACAAGATAGCCGCTTGGACAATCATTTGTCGAATGGACAGGTCAAAATACCCCAGCAGGGGTTTCAGACCCCGAAGTATGCCAAATCAGGTACGAGCCACTTTCATGGTTTGATCCTGAAAACTGAGGGTGGAATCCATACACACCCCCACATTTTTTACCACTGACTTAGGGGTGGGTGGGCACCCAAGACTATTCGGCCACCAGTGCTCACTCCAGAGCTCGGGGTCTCTCCCCACCAGCAACACCTCAGATTTATTGGCTTTGAGCTGGAGGCAGTTGGCGGTCATCCACTGCGCAACTGCTGCCAGACCATTATTAATCTTGGGAGCATCTTGTGTAGTGTTGTCGGAGAGGGCCACCACCAACTGCGTGTCATCAGCATAGGAGACAATGGAAAGACCCCAATCCCGAGCCACTGCAGCCAAAGGTTGAACATACAGATTAAACAGAACAGGACTCAAGGCAGAGCCCTGTGGCACACACTGTCCGATGTAGTGGACACGAGAGAAATGGCGGAGCAGTCATTTGAAATGTTCTTTCAAAGAGGAAAGATCGAAACCACTCTAAAGCTTAACCGACGATACCGGCCTCTTCCAGACACAGTAACAGAATCTGCTGGGAGACCGTATCGAATGCAGCAATGAGATCCAACAGAATCAGTGCTGCGGTCTTCCCAGCATCCAGGACGGTCCGCAGATGTTCAGACACAGCAAGGAGAGCAGTCTCAGTGCTGTGACCTGGGCGAAAACCGTTCTGCAAGAGATCCAGGATGCCGTGCCTGTCCAGAAATGTTGTTAGAGTGGAATTGATATGTGCCTCTGTAATCTTAGCCGCCCAAGGTAGAAGAGAAATCGGACGGAAGTTTTCCAATTTGGCTGGATCCAGTGAAGGTTTATTAAGAAGGGGGACCACCATATCCTGTTTCCATAGCCTGGGGACCACAGCGGTGAAAAGCCAGGCATTCACCACCTGGCACAGAGGTGTCAAGAGCACAGGCAGTGCGGTCATGAACTGATTAGGCTTAAGAGGGTCTGCAGGGGAGCCCGATTTGAATTTGCTGCATAGCATACGAAGTTCATCCTTAGAGACCAAGAGAAAGGGCGTAAGAATGTGGGTGGTAGGGAGTGTGTGTATAGTACTAGGATGGGCCACACCCGGAGGAAAAGATCTGTAGATAGTTTCTACTTTTCTAACAAAAAAAGTAGCGAGATCCTCACAATGCTGTTTAGAGGCAATTACGGGCACCACAGGGGTTTTCATTTGTTTAAGATCGTTAAGTATTTTAAAAATGCACTTGGCCGGGTTACTGTTGGACTTAATTTCATAGGCATTATAAGCAGCCCGCTCAGATTGTATGGCTCGATGGTAGCTCTTAATGGCGGACTGATACCGTCTTTTAGCTGCCAGATTGTAATCGCTCCTCCAATCCCGCTCCACTTTTTTACAGATTTTACACTGTGTGGCTAAACTATCTAAAAACCAAGGGTTGGGGTTGGAGTTGTGGCATTTTGACCATGTGGTCGGAATAAGAGAGTCCAAAACTTGAACAATCCAGTCACAGACTGTTTTATATGCCACGTCTGGATCGTTGGGCAGTTTAGGAGTTCCTAGGGCGAGCAAGGCGTGAAATTGCTCAAGATTCAGTTTTCGCCAAGGGCGCCTACGACAGGACTTTTGAGTGGTTCTGAGCACAGGTTCAGAGATGAGGAGGAACACAGAGATCAGAAAATGGTTAGTCCAGCATACCGGGCTAGGTGTATTCACAGTAAGGGTAGGGAGGTTGGAAAGAACAGGGTCAACCAGGTGGCCTGCATTGTGCGTGGGACCTGCAACTAGTTGACTATGTTGGCAGGCTGCCAGGTCTGCCAGAAAGCTACTGACTTCTGTGTCAGTATGGCTGTCCAAATGTAGGTTGAGGTCACCAAGAATAGTAACATTAGCTTTACTCATTACCAGGGCACTAGCAACTTCAATGAGTGAGGATTTAAACTCCTTAGCAGGACCAGGAGAACGATAAACCAGCAGCCCTGAGATGGTGTGATTGGCACTGAAGGAGATTGCACAGCGAGCGCATTCAGAGCCAGCCACAGGCTCTTTAACAAATGTACAACCCTACTGGGACTTAAAGATCACCGCAATGCCACCACCTCTCGATAGCCTATTTAAAGTCAGTATACTATATCCGGGCAGGCGCGCTAAGCCTGGCTCCGCGACCATATCATCAGAGAGCCAGGTTTCCGTCCTCAACTAAATCATAAACATCTAAATAGTGTTTAGCCAGTGAGTGACAGTTAAGGCTTAAGATTTTAATAGAAGACCTGGGCAAGGGCAAAGAAGGTGATGGAATCACTTCAGTTAATTTGGAATAGGAATCGAAGCCACAGTGAAAACAGCAAAACGGCCCTTCCAGGCACACAGTTCCTAGCTGGCCACAAGGTGTAGATGCTTTGTTAATGGCCCATAAATCCTCCCTTGAATAATGCAGCGCACCCCGTTCGACGCCGACAGCATGTCTGGCGTCGTCCAGGCGCGGACGGGCGCAGACGGGCTTGCTTTTCGTGCGCCTTCGCGCCCGCTGTGTGCGCCCGCTGCGCGTTGGCACCATGGGTCTTAAAGTAGGCAGGCAAGATAAGGAGCTCGGGAGCTTAGAACATCACCCGGCAAAGATGGCGGCGAAAAATGGCCACAGGAAGTGAGGGAATCAGGAAAGCTCCCTCTAACCAGGCGGGCCCCTTCCACACAATCAGCACAACCAGCTGCAGTGGACCGAGGGGCAGGCGTCATGAGAACAGAGCAAATGAAGGTAGGTCAAATACAGAATAAAAACAATTTTAATAAAACATCTAAAACAGCTAGAAACCAGTAAACGCTACTAGCACTGTAGAATGGAGCTAATAAAACGTGCCGCAGAAGTGGCAAAGTGAGAGAAGTGAGGAAATACCGCAGCAATACCTGCCACGCAAGTTAGGCTTTGACCCTATGTCCGCTGCGCGTTGGCGCCATGGGTCTTAAAGTAGGCAGGCAAGACAAGTAGCTTGAGAGACTAGAACGTCACCTGGCAAAGATGGCAGCGAAAAATGGGCCACAGGAAGTGAGGGAATCAGGAAAGCTCCCTCTAACCAGGCGGGCCCCTTCCACACAATCAGCACAAACAGCTGCGGTGGACCGAGGGACAGGCGTCGTGAGAACAGAGCAAATGACGGTAGGTCAAATACAGAATAAAGACAATTTTTAATAAAACATCTAAAACAGCTAGAAACCAGCAAACGCTACTATCAGTGTAGAATGGAGCTATTAAACGTGCCGCAAAAGTGGAAAAGTGAGAGAAGTGAGAAGTGAGGAAACGCCGCAACAATACCTGCCACGCAAGTTAGGCTTTGACCCCATGTCCGCTGCGCGTTGGCACCATGGGTCTTAAAGTAGGCAGGCAAGCCAAGGAGCTCTGGAGACTAGAACGTCACCCGGCAAAGATGGCGGCGAGAAATGGGCCACAGGAAGTGAGGGAATCAGGAAAGCTCCCTATAACCAGCCTGGCCCCTTCCACACAATCAGCACAACCAACTGCGGTGGACCTATAGCCAGGGGTCTATCCTCCAGGGCTAGTCTAAGAGTTAACCTTGCTAAAAGGATGTCCTCCTCATTGGGGCTGTCCCAAACATTGTTTGGGGTGCCTGTCCCACCTGTGTGGGAGCTAGGTACACTAACCACTACTAAGGTTGTTCCTTAGCATATTCTTCCAAGAACTCCTGGAGCTTAACCTTGGTAGGATTGGAACCAGTTTTGATTTGTTTAAGTTTACAGAGGGTTCTTCACTCCTTTCAGCCAAGATGGAGGTAAGGGGTCAGGAGTTCCACAGCCACATTCTCTGTATCGCCCATTATTTGACTACATTTTGGGGCCTTTTAAAGGGACTAAAAAACTTCTAAGCACTATTACCCCACCATTAAGTAAGCTTTTAAACTTTTGAAAATATTAAAAGAACTTAACCAAGGCCCGAACAAGATTTACATTTTTGTTTTAAATTTTGGATTGTAGTTGTGTGCTCACTTATTGTTAGAGTGGTCCAGCAAATGTAAAGTCATAGACCCCACCACTGATCCACCAATGTAGGAAGCTGGTTCTGTATATACTATACCAAAGTAAGGTATAGTGTGCAAAGAGTCCAGAGAATCCACAGAGGCTTTACAGAAGCTAAAGTGGATAATACCTTACTCTCTTTTTGTTGTAGTGTGGGCGAGCAGCTAGGCTTATCACAGGGCTGTGTTAAGCATTTATTGTACAGACTCAGACGAGAAATGATTACACACACCCAATAACTTAATCCTAGACCAATTGTTTGTAAAAGTATTACGTTTTGCATGTTTATTAATTAGAACCAAAGATACTTTGTTGTAATTAAATATGTTTTGTGAAATCACAATTTTTAAGTATAACAAGTGGACACCATGCATTTTACGAATAGTTCAATGTTAACCTATGGAAGGAAAACAAACATGTAATTTCACAGGTAAGTACACGACTTACAAATCCAGTCTTTTGGTTTTGAGACCAACACCGGGCAAGGGTCAGGAACCACAAGCGGCACCAGGTCGGCCAAGTGCAGAGGTCAAATTCGGTCACTGGGGCCCAATGTTAGTTAACGGAGAATGGGGGCAAGCAAGGAGGTGTTGGTTGCAGGTAGGTAAAATCAGAGTTGGGGGTCAATCTCCAGGGGTTAGGAGCAGCACTGAGGGGCCACGAGGCAGCACTCAACACACACCCTCAGAGGCACAGAGGCAGCCAGTTGCAAAGTGCCAACACATCGCCAGGTGCCTAATGCAAAGCAATGGAGTTTGAAGATCTTGAACAAAGGCTGCAGGCTCGGACCATGAGGCTGGATGAAGGGAACCGGCGGCTCTGGAGGTAAGTTGGGATGTTGAAGGGCACCTGGGCACCATTGGTCTGAATCTCCAGGGTCAGGGGGCTGCTGGTGCAGGGGTATCCTTTGAGGTCGAAAGATTCTTACGGGTGCCGGTCGCAGTTAGGAGACTCTTCGTGTTGAGGCTGCAGGTGTCGTCATTGAGTCCAGGAGATGTCACTCTGGGATGACCTTGAGCTCAGTACCGCTGGGGAACCTTCTTACCACCAGTGGGTCACTTGGACTTGTGCGCGAGGTGTCGGGTGCAGAGGAGGGTCTGGAGGCTGGTTGGGTGGTTCAACAGGGCACTGGAGCTCTTCTTCTTTGTTTCCTTTTGTACAGGGCAGCTGTCCTCAGGAGTTCTTGGTTTTTTGTGAAGGAAGGGAGTCCTACCAGGTTTATGGAGGTTGATGGGCCTGCAGGATGTGTCGCTTTTTGGAGCAGGTTTCTTGGAGGGCTGCAGACAGGATGGTATGGCTGGGACCAAGTCAGTTGTCGTCTGGGGTCATCACTGCTGCACTGCTCTTTGGCCCTTCTTCTTCTTTAGGTCGCCAGGAATATGAGGATCAAGGTTCAGGTGTGCCCCTAAATACTCAATTTAGAGGTGCTACAGGTACTGGCAGTTAGTAGCCAATGGACTAGTACTTTCCTTTAGGGTAACTACACCCTTTGTATGTCCCTCCTCTTTGGGGAGGGGGCATCCCCTAATCCTATTGACTAAAATCCTTCCATCCAACATGGAGGATTTTCTAAAGAGGGGGTCACTTCAGTTTGGGACACCATAGGTGTGGTCCTGGCTGAGACACCTCTCCTGCTTACTAATTTTCCTGCCAACCTTGCCACCAAAAGTGGGTCTTGGTCAGGGGGGCAGGCAGCTCCACTAGCTGGAGAGGTCCTGGCTAGCATAACAAAGGGCAGGATGCCTTTGAGGCTCACTGCCTGAATACTGTTCTTGCTTGGAGGTAGATGAGAAACTCCTCCACCCCAAGCAGGATTTCTTTCTGGCCCACATGAGCACAAGGCTCCCACCTGAGGGGTTCGGAAACATGTCTGGAAGTGGCAGGCTGGTGCAGACCATTCAGCTGCACACCAGAAAGTTGGTCGTTTTTCAGGGGCTCATCTAAGATGCCCACTGAATGCATTTTACAATAAATCCAACATTGGCATCAGTTTTGGTTTATTATGCTTAGAAGTTTGATATCAAACTTCCTAGCATTCAGTAAAGCCATCATGGAGCTGTGGATTCGTAATGACAAATTTTCAGCCCATGTACTCGATATGTCTTCACTGCACTTCCAATATCTAAGAATGGACTTAGACACTGTAGGGGCATATTTCTTATGCAGCTGTGCCCTCACCTGTGGTATAGTGCACCCTGCCTGAAGGCTGTGAGGCCTGCTAGATGTGTGACTTACCTATGCCACAGGCAGTGGCTTGTAGACATGGCACCCAGTGAGGTGTGCCATGTCGACTCTTCAGTTTAAGCTGCACCTAAACACACAGTATGCAATGGCAGTCTGTATGTGTTTGATGAGGGGTCTCTGACAGTGGCACAATTCATGCTGCATCCCTTAGAGACCTTCTCTGATCCAAATGCCCTTGGTAATCGCAAATAAGGATGCGATTTCAAGGGTGCCAGGGGTGTCCAAAGGACACCCTGTAGCACCCCTGAAATGAAAATGTAGACTGATGTTGCGCACATACATGTCCAAAGGACATGTGTGTGTATAACATACAACTTAGAAAAATGCACTAAAGTGCATTTTTCTCAGTTTTCGCTATTTACTACGAAGTCAGACTTCGCGGTAAATAGCGGCCAAAAATAGCCATTTCGCAATTCAAAAATGGTACATGCATTGCATTTAAGGAATCGCAAATTGCGATTCCTTAAATGCCATCGCAATTTGAGAAATCGCAAATATTTGCGATTTCTTAAATTGCGATTGCATGAACCCTTGATGCATCCCAAATGCTATTTTTGCGGGCGCAAACGGCCGATTTTTGCAATTCGCACCGTTTGCGCTCGCAAAAATGCTTGATGAATCTACCTGTATGTCATCTATAGCCAATGAGGAAGGGTCTGCCAATGGTCCGTCGCCTTCTTCTTCGATTCCCATGGTAAAGGTCCATGTTAACATGCAGTTATTTGAATGTGGCTACTGCGTGTTACAAAAAGATACATCTAAGAAGGATAGCTGTTCAATGTCCCATTGTGTTACAATGATCTACTCTATGAAATGAAACATTATCTAGCATGTCCTGGTTAGATCATGGAATTTAAACCTATAAGGAGCATTTATTTAATTAAAATATTTGTTGATTATAAGCATATGGCAGAGGAAACAATTTAAAATAGAATTAAGTCATATGGTGAGAGGAAAGACATTTTTTTGCAGCAAACAGCATATTTCGCGAAGATGTCAAGTTCTATAGTTCTAACATTAAATCATCATTTTACAAAAAGGCATTTATTTTCTTAAAGAGATAGGAAGGAATCAAAAAATATTTAGGCCTAGCAGTGAAAGAACGATAGAAACTGGAGCTTTCTACAGAAATTAGCAGCATTTCACTTTTTGCACGTTTAATAAAAACACATTTTCTAACCACTATTTTGATATGCATTTTCTATGTTACTGTTAAAGCACATTTCTATATTATGAGGTTACATTTACATAAAAATTGTCAACTTCCACGTAGGTCACTAATTGTGAACCACCAGGAATCGCAGCCATCGCAGGGACATTGACCTGCTTAGGTCAACAGACCATCAAGTCTGTGATTGATTTAAAAAAAGCTATTTTTTTAATGCATCCTGTTCTCCATAAAGGAAACGAGTATGCATTAAAAAAATGAAAAGTGTAAGTTTAATGTTGTAACAGCAGGCAGAGGTCCAAGGGACCACTGGCTCCTCTTGGAAAATGTTTTTGCCAACATTCACAATGTTTGCAAATGGCTTACTACCTCCTTTGATGAGGATGTAAAATAATGTTCCACGATCGGAATTTAGTTGCAAAACATTAATACATACCACTTGGATTTGGTATTTGGACGGATTTCCTAAAGACGCCCTTTCCAAAAGCCGAACGAGTATTGAGTCGCAAACTCAAATTGCGATTCGGCAACTTTTTGCCCTACTGCAATTTGTTGATTGCAAATAAGAAAATGCGTTTTCGCAAAGGCCTGCATCTGTTAATCGGACTGTTAGTGACTGCAAAAATGCTACTTACATCTGGTCCGTAGTGTTTAAGATGTTTCAGGGATTCGCAAAACTAAAAAGTGCCTTTCATTATTCTCGTTTGAAAATGTGTAATTCGCTTAAGTAGCATGGAAATTATACCTCAATGAAGAGGCATGCTTCTCTTATTAAAAGGAAAGGCCCTCATGCTTTGATGTTGTTGGTTGAGCTTTTTTTCTGTTTCCCACACACGATTTGATCTCTTTGCCAGTGGAGCAATTAAACGTAAAACAATTACACGGTGAAGATTTTGAGGAAACAATAAGTCCCCATGGTGAAACACTTCTCCTTATGAGATCAGCTTTTCCTGAAAGGTTTGTTTTCGCTCAGGATCCGTGACTGGAGCTTTCAGTCAAGGGTGGACAAAAGCACCGTTGTCCCCTTTATTTTGACACTTTGTGGTAAGCTAGATCACGCCCCAGGTGTGGAAAGCTCAGCCAGCCTGAGAAAAAAAATGTGTAATACCGTGGCATTGCAAGCATGCCTAAAACCGTATGAACACGAGAGCACTCGCATTACAACATGCAGGCCTCAGCCGGTGAAACCAGACTAGGAATACCGTCTCCTTTAATGTTGGCAGCATGTCCAGACTAGTGGCAACCCTCTGACGTCGCAATAAGTATCTATCCTTCTTGCAAGAGAAGGGCTGCTAAATTGTTGTGACACGTGAAAGCATTTATTTCCAGAGGCTTTCACACACACCCTTACCCAAAACAAATGGGTAAGCGGTAAGAGACTCTGGAAAAAGGCACTTGAGCTAAGGTTGAGAGATTTTCCACAATATTAAGTTGGTTATTTCGAAACGGGCTGTTTCGTAGAGGACACATCTCCCAGAATGTACCATGCATTTACTACAGGAACCTACCTGTTATTGTTGGCCTTTTCAATACATTTTTTTTCCACCGATGGTGACGAATTTCTGTTGCGTCTTTAGGGAACCAGGGGCTAGATGTAGGTAATTCATATTTACCGACTCTTAAATACAGAATTTTACCGATTCGGTATTTAAGAGTCGGTTAATATGAAGGGGGGAGATGTAGGTATTACAGATTCTGTAAATACCGAATCGTTAAAGATTCGGTATTTACCGAATCTGTAAATACCGAATCGGTATTGCCCATTGATTCCTATGGGCCTTGAAGCCCATAGGAATCAATGGGCAATACCGATTCTGTAATTACAGAATCTGTAAAATCTGACCCCCTACATCTCAAGTTGCCAAATACCGGTCGGAATCGGCCGTTTCCGACCGGTATTTGCCACCTACATCGGGCCCTTGAAAACATACCATGCGGCCAGCTAGCTCAAGTGCTTAAGTTGAGCCGGTGGTTGCAGATGGAGCACCGGCACTCATTTTTTGGAGACTTGGGCCCAGATGTAGGTAAAACTTATTTACCGATTCTTAATTACCGAATTTTACCGATTCGGTAATTAAGAATCGGTAAATAAGAAGTGGGGGTATGTAGGAACATCCAGATGTTCCATTTACCGAATCGTTAAGAATCGGTATTTACCGATTCGGTAAATACCGACCGGTAATGCCCCATTCATTCCTATGGGCTTTGAAGCCCATAGGAATGAATGGGGCATTACCGGTCGGTATTTACCGATCGGTAAATACCGATTTTTGGCAAGGGTGCAGGGGGTGTCACTTTGACACCCTCTAGCACCCCCAAAAAAGGTTCGGGGGCCATATGGCAGGCATACCTGCCCTAAGGGCAGGTCTGCCTGTCATATGGCACAGGTGTGCATGCACACATGTGCATGCACACCTGAATCGGTATTTCACCATCAAATTGAATTTGATGGTAAAATACCGATTTCTTAGGCCTTGTGGGACTCATAAGAGTCCCACCTACATATCGATTTTACAGATTCTGTAAATATACCGGTCGGTAAATTTACCGACCGGTATATTTACAGATTCGGTAACATTACCGATCGGTACATTTACCGAACGGTAAATTTACCGATTCTGCCCCCTACATCTCAAATTCCTTTTACCGGTCGGTAACGGCCGAATTCGGCCGTTACCGACCGGTAAAACCCTACCTACATCTGGCCCCTGGAGCTTACTTTACCTGATCAGCTTTTGATCTGGAACAAGAGAGGAAAAACACAAAAGATGTATAAGAGGAGGCAGAGAAAAACGGATAAGCAGTGACAAAGGGAAAAGCAGGGATGAGCAAGAAGCTGCATGGGTTCAATAAACTGGAAGGGAGTGTATGGGATGAAAAAAAGGCACGAGGTGGAATCAAAACCGCGCAGCTTTGTTTTTCTGCAATCCTGGCGATCCAGTGCTGGCTGGGCGTTTTTTGAGAAATCTTTGGGCAAATGCACTTATTATTTCCTAAATTCAGTTCTGCCAGTTTTGCAAAGTTCCAGAAGAGAGCTGTGTGCTCATCTTTTTGAATAAACAATTCTGCCTCCAACGCATCGTCTAACTGTCTAATTCTTCGAGGTGTAGCATAAACTCTGATTGTCACAGTTTGGAAAAACGGAGCAAAAAACACCCTCTGTGTTTCTAAATTGTGCAATCGGAAGATTGTTAAGAAAAAACAGGTGAAAAACTCCCTTCTGTTCCAGCTTTAAAGAACAATACAGGACCCTGATATTGTCCCAGGGCCCACTAACATGCATTGAACTGGTGTCAGTGTAATTTCCAGCTGCCGAATGCACCCACCCACCAGTGAACAAGCTTACATATGCATCAACCAACTGGCACAAAATATTATTTTTGTATGTGTAAACAGTAGCAATGCAGGTGTGACACCAGATGCATGAAGACCAAGATGCGCATACTATTGCAAAATCGTACATTCCTAGGCAATCCATAAATAACCCCTTATAACTGTTGTTACTAAGCAGCATCCTGTTCCCACTCTTTCCTTAACTTGACTGGTGATATGATGTCATCATACTAAAAATGTGCACGTTGCCTCTTTCCTTATAGTTAGGAGCAATCATTCACTATTTCCTTTCCTAGTTAATATTTGTTCACTTGAAACCGATTAAGAAGAAGAATCTGTACGCACACGCTGCTCCCAAGCAAGAAGTCAACAACTTCTAATTTTAGCAATGGGTGTGTTTTCCAAACAGATCCACGTCAGTACTGCATGTGCTTTTGACGTACTTTTTGGAATTGTTGTTGATCCATTTCTGCCATCTGTGGAGTTGAGGGTGATGTATGGCTAACCATTCTAAGCAGACCTGGGGCCCGATGTAGGTCGGTCGGTAACGGCCGGAAATCGGTATTTTCGGCCGTTACCGACCGGTATTTACAAATCGGTATGTAGGGCCACATATTTTACAGATTCGGTAAATTTACCGATCGGTAAATTTACCGAATCTGTAAAATACAGAATCGGTATTCATACCGATTCGGTATTTTTGCTATGTAGGTGGGACTCTTCTGAGTCCCACAACCCTTACCGATTCGGTATTTTACCATCAAATATATTTGATGGTAAAATACCGATTCCGGTGTGCATGCACATGTGTGCATGCACACCTGTGCCATATGACAGGCAGACCTGCCCTTAGGGCAGGTATGCCTGCCACATGGCCCCCGAATCTTTTTTGGGGGTGCTAGAGGGTGTCAAAGTGACACCCCCTGCACCCTTGTCAAAATCTGTATTTACCGATTCGGTAAATACCGACCGGTAATGCCCCATTCATTCCTATGGGCTTCAAAGCCCATAGGAATGAATGGGGCATTACCGGTCGGTATTTACCGAATCGGTAAATACAGATTTTTACCGATTCGGTAAAAGGAACATCTGGATGTTCCTACATCTCCACCCCTTAGATTTACCGATTTTTAATTACCGAATCGGTATGATTCGGTAATTAAAAATCGGTAAATCTATTTTACCTACATCGGGCCCCAAATCTTTGGAAAAATCTGTAAAAATGGGTTCAAATTTCTACAGGAGAGAAAAAGGTCATAGCTGATGGGAATACCTAAAAAGACAATGACAATGTGTATTAATGTTTCTCAATTTCGTTCCAATGAAAAAGAAAAAATATCGCACTGTTCTTGCTGCCTTTTAGTTATTTTCAACATTCTTGAATATTGGGAAAGCACGTTTATTGAAATATTCAAGGAATATGTACCCCCTCACAGTCCTCTCCTCACCCTCATCCTAATCAAAATGTCTGAGTTCTCCGCACAGGTGTTGTCATTCTCACTGTGCTATGATGCTAGTTTATCTGTTTCTTCACACTCCTTATCACCCGATTTGTGCATTTGTACCATAACGTTCAAACGTGTCCTCTCCACATGTAGTCCTAGTGCTTACAGGAGAAAGCCTCCACTGGGTGAGTGGCAAGCCTCGACTGAGCAACTTCCCAGCAGTGACAAATGTGAGTCTCTAGCTTCTGTTCACAGCAACCGGGATACCTCTGTTTTTCCCCTTCACCCCAATCATTTTTTTCTTCCCTTGCTGATGCGTCTACACACCTTTTATAGGCATGGAAATTCACACACATCTAAGGTTTCCAAATTATCCAAACTCTGCAGGACTTTTCTACAGTGGTCAAAATCTATAAGCCACTAAGATTTTTTAATTTTCAACACAAAATACTCTGCCATAGATCTGGACTGACCCCACTCCTCAGCAAACTTTTTATTAACTTATTATGTGTAATCAAATTCCTGACAACTCTGAAAGGAGAGTGTGGCAACCTGAAAGCTTGACAATTGCCAACCACACTTCAATTGATGAGGGACTGTGTTCTTTTACAATTACAGACAGCTATCACTTTTTTAATTTGCATGTTTTCATGAAGGTAAAGGCTTGGCTACAAACTAGTACACTACCGTGATTTTCTGGAGTAAAAGCAAGAATTCTTCAAGAGGAATCTGTGTACCCAAGTAGCAGGGAATTGTATCAGGAGCGCCTTGTTTACTCATAAGACTAAGAACATGATTTAGAGATGGGTAGCAAAGGAAAACTAACCGATTTGCAGACAAAGTACTAAATAATTATTTGGCAGAATCTTCTCTGGTGGAGAATCTGCTGGGGGTCTTACCTCCACCATTGAGATAGTATCAAAGAGGTAGCCGTACTAACATAATCCCCAATTAGTAGGAATCCTCCTTAGGGGGATTTATTACTTCTTATGCCAATCTGAGGGTTTTCCATTAGATCCCAACTGGAAATCAGGCCCTATGCTTCTACTCTTTAATGGTTTCCCACTTTTCAAATAAATCACTTTACGTGTGTCCATGCTGAAATTCTGTAATCCATCACAATGATCACCACATGAGTCACTGTTGATGCTATCAAATTGACCAACACAATTGGGAGTATTACTCTGTCCCCACTAGTACATATTAAACTAATAATTACTAGATTTGCATATTCATTGGAATGTTAAAAAATTGTATATCCTCCAATGGCTCTGATACAGCAGGCCCTCTGTGTTAAACCAAATCAGTCTAGAAATAGAAAGAATAGCTACTTTTGAATAAATGAAGCAACTACTTTCCAATGACTGTCAGGAGTATTGTGTATGATCAACTTTTGCAGATAGAGGGGCCTCTGTACTCATCAACTCAGCTGTCTCTGAGGATGCTGCTTGCACTGCAGAGGCCATCATAAATTGAGAGCAAGGCAGAATTTGCATCTGCAGGGCATCTTCTGCCCCTCAGTTGCACAGGAGTTCATGGAAGTGTACATGGCGGCCAGTGATCGACCCCGTGCTCAGTAGGGCCCCAGATTAGGCCAAGACTGTATGTTCCATTTGGCTTATCAAACGCTGTTGGGTTTGTGTGGGGGTCCGCAACCACTGTGCTTTATCTCAGCGGGGAGTCACTGGGTCGAGTGGGCAGCAGGGAGTTGGAAAGCTGTGGTGAGCCAACCAGGAGGTCTAGCAAAAGCTGGGAAGGGCCTGCCAAAGTCTACTCCTTGTGATATTAATAGATGAAGGAAGGGGATCCTAATCGATATAGTGGAAAAATTGGTTTGTCAGTAAGGAGTGCATTACCATAAACACGTATAGTGGTGGAAGTGGCAGCCGCGAGGAGGAGTGTGACTGTGGAAGGAGGTAGTCCCATGTGGCATTGGTTAATAACCCACAGTTAACATTTAGGTGTAGAAGAACACAGAAACCGCCAGCAGACCGTTTGTGAGAGGCGTGTCCACAGTTCTATCAGGGAAATAATTTAATGAGCTAATAAGGCTCCCAAGACAGTGAAGAGCCATCTACATCCTTTAGTTTTTGACTTTAAGTAAAATGATCTCACCTGGAGATCATTAAAAACACAAGTAACTGAAGTAATTGAAGACGGGTGATATAAAATATGCTTTCCTCGGGGACCAACCCTTGGTCTTTACTTCAATTGTATAGGATGCTGGTAATAAAGAAAAAACTGTAGCACGGCCCAGGGTGACCATAAATGGAGGACTTCCATGAAAGAGGGAAGAAGGAAAGCAAAGATCAACCATCCCTATACACTCAAGGGTTCCGGAGGATTTATTCTCGACTGCCACATTGTTTCCTGGGGAAAAGCTCTCCTGCCTCAGAGGAGCAAGATAATGGGAGGTGGTCACCTTCGCTTTGTTCTTTGGCTACATCAATCAAACAGTTTGTGGAGAAGCACTTAAAGGCAAGTGATCTACCTAATATAGAAATGTCAAGTGAGATAAACAAGCTCGCACAAACAGATTCAGTGCGTGAATATGATGGTACTCTGTGTCCCAGTTTCGTTCCCATAAAGGCATTACTTCCAGAGCCAAGATTGTCTTCCTCTCTAAATTTGTCATATAGCACATTATGCGGGGGCATGCGAAGAGTGTGAATAGTGGAATAAATAACAGTGCTGATCCCTCCAATTATTTATTTCGGGTAAGAAGAAGAACTTCAGCTTCAGAAAATGAACAGATTATACAAGTCAGCTATGAAAAAAGTGAAGAAAAGATACTATTCAGACCGAATTCAAAAAGCTAAATGTGCAAATAAAGAATTCCATAAAATTCTCAATGAATTTTGTGAACCAAATTGCCTAGAAGGAGCTCATCCAGTTACTCCAGATTTCACAGACAAACTGGCAAATCATTACACGGACAAAGCAGATACGGACTCATACTTAAAACAGAGACAAAGCATCAGCACTAACCCTTTTACAAAAAGACAATCCAAGAATACTCTAACCCAGCCTCCGCATTCCTTCCAACACATTTCACATGATGAATTTGTGGACCTCTTAAAGCAAGCAGACCTGCCGGCAGCCCTTCTGACCCGTATCCAGTGCAAACCTTCAAGACAATTCTTCTAACAACCTCTGCTGCCATTCCAGTAAGGAGAATCATCAACAACTCCTTAACTACCAGAAAATTTCCCATTACTGAAGAAAACAAACTTGGAGCCGCTGAACCTTGACAACTGAAGACCGAGTACAAATGGACCTTTCCTGGGAAAACTGATCGAAAGATCAGCAAGCCTCCAGATGTCACAATTCATTGAAGAGAATGCCATACTTTCAGACTTCCAAACGGGATTCGGTCCAGGATGAGGCACAGAATCTGCACTCCTTGCCATCCGGGATGACCTGAAGAACGCAGTTGACTGCACTACTTCTCTTGGACCTCTCGGCTGCCTTTGACACAGTTGACCATGACACTCTAATAAAAAGTCTCTACGAAGCCGGCATAGAGGGGACTGCTCTAGACTGGATCACATCTTACCTTTGCAACAGAACTAATGTCATCCATATCCCCCTTTCTCGTTGAAACCATACTTCACAAAAGAAGGGGTCCCTCAAGGATCTATTATCTCACCCATGCTTTTCAACATCTACATGAAGTAATTACCGACCTGATCAATCAATTTCACCTCACGTGCTATAACTGTGCAGATGACACACAAATACTCCTTCAACTAGAATGCCCCAAATACATTGGAAACTTGCTAATTTTCAGTTGTCTCAGAGCTGTGAATCAATGGATGATGTGGAGCCATCTCAAATTGAATGCTTCCAAAACAGAAATACTCACATGTGGTGATTGGAAACATTATGACCTGCTCGGCGCATGGCCTGATGCCCTGGGAACACCACCTAAAGTATAGAAAGAAGTAAGAAACCTCAGAATGACCATGGACTCCAAGCTGTCAATGAATGCCCAGGTGGATAAACTAGCAAGATCAAGCTTTGTTACTATAAAAACTCTGCAACCAATCTTCCCCCATTTGGGATTTCCACACAAAGTCCAGACTACCATCTCTATTGCTCTGTCCAAACTCGATTACGGCAATAGCCTCTTCCATGGATCACCTTTAACAACCATGAAAAGACTACAACAAATTCAGAACTCGGCTGCCAGACTACTCATACATATATAATACCGCAAGACCACATCTCACCTGCCTTGAAAGCCCTGCATTGGTTACCGGTTGCCAGAAGATCCACATTCAAGCTGCTTTGTATCACCCACAAAGCGATACATGGAACAGGACAACTCTTCATCAGGAGTAAAATCACCAAACACATTCAACAAAGGAACCTCCACTCTAGAGTGGCACCTCGCCTCAAAATCCCAAGATACAGGAAAAAAAAACATGGGCGGCACATCATTCTCTGTTCAAGCAGCCAAACTATGGAACTCTTTACCCCCAACATAAGAGCCGCAGATAACCACCTTATCTTCAGAAAACTCCTCAAGAATCGGCTCTTCGCCACATAACCACCATGCGCAAACAGAAATATACAATTTATCTCTCTGTATATAAGCATTTATTTGTACTATAGATATGTACCTATATATGTGCATTGCTTTGTATAAATGTGTAGAATAGTTATGTTTAAAAAGTATAGATATTCATTAGTTCTGCTTAACAAATGTACATTACTAATGATAGTTACATTATTCAGTTTTTGACATGTATATAAGTGACTGCATAAATAAATAAACATTTTATCATAACAATTGCTTAACTATTGATTTACAAAAAAAATATATGAATAAATAAATAAAATTATTTTAAAGTACAACGCTTGAAAGCCGGAGTTTATTTAATGCATCTTTATTCTACATATACTACCTTCCTTTATGCATCTATATACCTTCCATATACTTATGGATCTATATATTTATTACTTTTCTTCTAAGTCAGCATATCCAATGCACTACCCTATTATTTTTCAGCCTATACCTCTATCAATATATCCTCTACCTCCACACTCTCATTCATCCCAAACCCCATACCACTACTATGACCCCCAAAATAACCCTTTCTAGACTCTTCCCTACTCTACCCCTCCTTGCATCATCTCATATCTCTTTTAATATTTCGATCTCCCCCAAAAAGCCTTTCTAAACTCTTCCCTCTGACCTTTCCCCCTCCACCTTCCTTTTACTCATCCCAAGCCTCCTTATTGCTAGGAGCTCAAAAATAAACAAACAAAAATAATATTATTTCTAAATCCTTCCATCTTCTATCCCTCCACTATCCTTCTCAATCCAAATAATTGAGTAATATCCACCACTCACGTTACTTTTCAATCAATCAATCAGAATACTTGTAGAGTGCGCTTCTTACCCATTAGGGTCTCAAGGCGCTGAGGGGGTAGGGGGGTGCTGCTACTGCTCGAAGAGCCAGGTCTTGAGGAGTCTTCTGAAGGCGAGTAGACCGTGGGTCTGGCGTATGTGGGTAGGGAGGGTGTTCCAGGTCTTGGCGGCGAAGAAGGAGAAGGAACTGCCGCCTGAGGTCGTTCGTTGGATGCGGGGGACAGCGGCGAGGGCGAGGCTGGCGGGTGGGAGTGTAGAAGCTGAGTCTGCTGTTCAGGTAGGCTGGTCTGGCGTTGTGGAGTGCTTTGTGTGCGTGGGTGAGGAGCTTGAAGCTGATCCTCTTGTCGACGGGGAGTCAGTGTAGGTCTCTCAGTTGGGGGGGTGATGTGGCTTATACTTTTATATTTCACTATACTAATTCACCACTAATCCTTTATGGGTTACGGAGGATTATGAGATTGCCGATCCACAGAGCAAAGTGCACAGCAAATGCCACTTGGCATTTGCTGTGCAAATTGCTCCGTGGATCGGCAATCTAATAATTCTTTTATTTCCATTAACAATCACCTTTTCACTTCTGGCAGTAAATCTGCAGCCTCTTCAGCATGGCCCTCTAAGTTCATCTGGGCCCCAGGCCTACATGCATGGGAATAATTGATCTATCTTTTCCGAACGTAGCCAACCAACTGTAAGAATTCCAAGTCCTAGAACTGCTGTAATCATGGGGCTTTGATGTTATACATACACATGAGTTATTATATATATATATATACTAGCTTACCCGTCGCGCGTTGCTGCGATCTCAGAAGAAAGTAAATTCAAGGAAACTTGTTATGATAACATTCAATTTACATTGTGTCATTTTTATTGAAACCTATTCATTTTAATATGGAAAACATTTCAAAGTGTCGTTTTAATTCTATTTATTTATTCGAGTGTTTGTGGATACACAATATTTTTTGTTTTTCTGTCTGGTGCATACACGAATAAATCAGGCGGTTTTCCGACGCATGAGCTGGCCACATACAGTTGTCCATGTGAGAAGCACAGATTCTCCAAATGGAGTCAACACACTTGCAGCGATTGTCCTTGTGCTTTGTTGATGGTCATTGCAAAAGCGAGTCGCACCGGAAACTGTAAACGTTTGAATTCAAATGGCATATCTGTTGGGATCATTGGAATACGTGGCAACAGTACATCTTCCCCCTTGAATTTTCCATTCAAAATTGTAGCTTCGATGACATTGTTAATCATCTTTTTCACCGAAAGTCTTGTACCGTTGCAAAGTCGTGGTGGATTGATGTTTCGGAGAAGAATTATAGGCACGCCAATTTTCAATGTCAAAATGTGCGGTGGCATACCGGGCAAATCCAGTGAATTCAAGAATTCCGTTCGGAAATTGACAACTTTGTCTTGATTCATCACAGTATCGATGGACTTATACGTTGTCGCTTCGCCTGGTATTCCATTTTGAATGCAAATTTAGGCTAATGAGCTGGAATATTGCAGGGCTTCGGTCGAAAAGGGGTGATCAAAACTGGTTAAAGATTATTAGAGCTTGTGATGTCATAGCCTTACAAGAGACCTGGGATAAGGATAATAACTTCTGGACGGATGGTTTTAAATCTTATTTCCAGCCAGCCTGTCCAACCCCCTCGGGCAGAGCCAAGGGAGGGTTGATGCTCCTCCTCTCCGTGAGGCTGAAGGGTGCAGTAAAAATCTTAGATTCTGCCTCTCGTAATTGTTTAATAGCTGAGCTCACTCCCTCAAATCATGATAAAACTTTGTTAGTTAATTTCTATAACTCTGGGGATAGTGAGTATCCTAACGAACATTTGTGCCATTTGGCTCAGTTTTTAGAAGTGTACAAAGCACAACAAACCACTTATGTCGATATCATTCTTTTAGGGATTTTAATATTAATTTGTGTAATTTTAACTGTCGAATTAATGAAATTCATGGGCCCTCTTTTGCATCCCCACCTCATTTTGAGCATAATCACAAGGGGGAGGCTCTCGAGGATGTCTTATCATGTGCTGACCTCTACGAGCCAAGTTTTTTGAGATTAACGAGAGGGTTGTAACGATTAAAGCTAGGGAAAGTGAGTCGATCATCGACTATATATTTTTATCCCTCGCCCTGTTAGGGCATGTATTTTTTTATAATGCAATTAGCTCTTACTTCAGTGATCACAACCCGGTCAACCTGGTAATAGACAAAGGCTTTTGCCGTATGAATGCCATAGACAATGTCAAGGGACCTAATAGTGTGAGAACTCATGATCAAGGGAGGAGAATAAAATGGGCAAAAATAGTCCTGGAGCATTTTTTAGATAGTCTGAGTACAAAGGTGGAAGAAGATATCAGAAAATGTGCGGACAGCCCCGCTTCAGAGGGGGAGATCATCAGAGCTTTTGAAACAATTTGTACAGGTTACTTTAGACCTAACTGCTACTGGTAAACCTAAACGTAAACAGGAAAAAAGATGGTTTAACTCTAAATGCTCCAGGGCGCATCAAAATCTATTAAAATCAGTGAAAGTTCTACCCAGGGATAAAGCCCTTATAGCTAGCCTCAGACAAGAATATAAATTAAGTATGCAAAATCGCAAAAACAAAATTAAATCTGAGGCTTGGGATAGCCTGATGTCTAAAGAAGTTTTAAAGGACAGCTCGAAGTTTTGGTCTATTGTTAATAGTCCACTCCTAACAGGCGAGGAGAATGATATACTTGAAATTAATATCTCAGATGATGATTGGCTGAAACACTTTGAGGCTACATATGCGAGTAACAAGGTATTCGACTCCTTTGTAGCCCCTGCCGGTATATTGCCAGAGTCCAATTTAGTGTTTGAAGAGGAGGATGTGGAGAGAGCAATACATTAATCTGCAAGTAACAAGGCTCCGGGCCCAGATGGTGTCCCCGCCGACCTTTATAAGGGCAATCCCAAACTTTGGGCTAAGATTTTAACGAATGTTTTTAATTCTACTGTTTCCCATGGATTCCCTGCCTCATGGTCCCACTCTATAATCATTCCTGTTTTTAAAAAAGGCCAGAGAAGGGACCCGAGGTGTAATAGACCTATTTCTTTAATTGATTCTTCTGTTAAAATCCTGGGGAAAGTTATTTTAACTAAGGTGTCTGAGTGGGTAACAGAAAATAGGATTCTGTCGGAATTCCAATATGGATTTAGATCGGGCAGAAGCGCCGTTGACCAGGGCCTTAATCAGTATCTATTAACGAACAAATACACTGTAGCCTCCAAGGGGTCTCTAGGTGTTATGGACCTATCCAGAGCTTTCGATCTGGTAAACAGATCAAAGCTGTGGTCCCTTTTATTGGATTTAGGGATTGACGCTAGTCTGGTATTCTTTATGGCTGATCTCCACCGGGATCTATTTGCGTCCGTGAGGGTGACACAGGAAGGCACTTGCACAAGACACTTTAAATCTGGTAGAGGGGTCAGACAAAGGTGCATCCTGGCCCCTCTACTTTTTACTTTGTACATCAATGCTATAGCTAAATCCCTGGATATTGCTACTTTGGATGTCCCGCGTACAGGGAACAGTACCATTCCGGTTCTCCTATACGCGGACGATGCCGTCCTATTAGCGCGTACCCCGATAGGCTTACAGAGATTACTGAACTCCTTTTGGGAGTTCATGAACTCTCTAGACCTGGTAGTAAATATTGCTAAATCACACGTTATGTCTCTGGGGTTATGCAAAAATAACGTGAAAACCTTCTATTGCAAGGGGGCAGAGGTGAAGAGGGTGAAGGTCTTTACCTACCTGGGGGTCCTGTTTGATGACAGATGTTCCTGGGCCCCCCAGCGCTTAGCAAAAAAGAATGCTTTAGGTAGATCTACATCAGCCCTATTAAGTTTTGCAAAATGGCTAGGGGGAAGGCCACGTGAGGCGATTCTTTCTATTTATAAGGCAAAATGCCTGGCAATAGCGTTATATGGTGCTGCAATCTGGGGGTATAAGCAAGGTGAGGAGGTGCAGACGATTGAAAATATTTTTTTTCGCTCCATCTTGTCTATCCCCCAATCAACCCCAACATTTGCTGCTCACCAGGAGCTGGGAATGGGGTATGTTTGCGATCTGATTAGCATGGCTCCTCTTATTAGCTGGCTAAAAACCTGGCTTAATCCAGAATTAACGCTTAATCGGCGTATTTTAAAAGACTGTATTATTTTAGAAAGGGGAAATGAAATACAGTGGCTTTCCTATGTTAAACTAATGTTTGCGAAACTTGGGCAACCAGAAATTTTTGAATCCCCAGAGGGCATTGTTAGAGGAGATTTAAGGTGGTTAAAAAGCATTTTTTGTCCTTAAGGTCTCAGGAACGGAAGGCTGAGGAATTACAAAAACCTTTGGTTAGGACTCATTTCCTGTTAGTTACATCACCCTCGATTGAGCCCTATCTAAAGCTAGTAACAAGGCCATATCATCGCTGGTTGCTAACTAGATTCCGGTTCAATCAGATACATCTTTTATTGTGAACCTTTCAAGGCTGGAGTAAACCAGAGAAGGCAGCACTTTGTGATTGTGATAGCTGCTCAATTCAAGACACCACGCATTTTATATTTTTTTGTGGTCATTACTCTGATATTAGGCAAAAGTATATAATTCCACTCTTAAGAGGCAAGGGGTTCCTACAGGTTAAACCTGCCTTAATGTACCTGCAATTACTGGATACCCCATGGAATATTTTTAATATTGCCAGCTATTTTGTAGCTGCTGTAAGGTCAAGAAAGTTAAGATGCCCAGCTATGATTGAACCATGCATTTTTTTGTATTTACTTGTATTGGTATTTTTAAGGGGATACGAAATGGTATTACATTAGGTTTTTTTATGTGATTTTAATATTACCTATTGTCTTAAGTGTATTTTATGATGTGTGATTTATATGTGTACTTTTATGATTTTAATTAATCGAATAAAGTGGTTTGAACTGAACTGAATTGAATCCTGAAATTGATGGCATTTACATCGTTGTTCGTAGCTGCTAATATAGCACGTGCACTAAGCCACTGATGATTTTTTAATTCCGCGCGATATTCGAAAGATTATGAGGGCCCTGGGGGGGCCGATATTTAAAAAAATGTTATGCCAGAAACCTTCGCGGGAGTGTACTCAACAACTTCCCAAAGTTTCATGGCGATCGGATGAATGGTGTAGTAATGCATAAAGGACAAACAGACAGACAGACAGACATACATTAGTTTTTATATATAGAGATATGTATATATATTTATATTCCACCTCTTTCGTTCTCAACAAACCCCAGCCACTCGCAGCGGCGGGCCAGGATGGGGTCGCGACTCCCAGTAATTCAACAGCAATATTTTTCACGTTGTCTTAACAAAAACAATGTCCAGGCCACTCTGCAATTGCTTAGCGTGGTTTTTTTCCCGGTAAAGCTCACTCCCTCGACTCGTTTCGGGGGACAAGCCTCCTTGTTCACGAGTGCGAGTGTATGTTATCAGAACCGTTAAATACTTATCATGTGATTCTTCACCATTGGTGCAAACATAAACAACAGACTCCAAGAACAGACTTTCACGTTTGGAGCTAGAAGGCAGACTTGTGTTATACGCATCGGAGAGATTGCATTTAAATACCTATTTAGCTGGTATGCACATGTTAAGCATATAATTATACAATTTCATTACATGCCGTCAGTTTTACGTAGTAATAAAATAAAATAGGTTTCAACTGCATTTCTTGCTAAAACATTCAAAAGTGACAGTGGGGCATATGTATGTAATTTACATTTTATGATTCTCAAATAGCGATTTTTAAGGAATCGCTAGTTGAGAATTGCAAAATGGAATGTATGTAATAAATCGTGATTTTTTTGCGAATCTCTAAAATTCCTTAATTGCGATTAGTAAATTGCGAATCGCAATTAAGGAATGAGTGTCCCATTCATTCCTATGGGCCAAGAGTCCCATAGGAATGAATGGGGATACATTCTCAAATTGAGAATCGCAATTTCGAGGGTGCCAGGGTGTCCAAAGGACACCTGTTGCACCCCGGGAATGTGCATGTAAGTACATGTGGCACACATACATGCCCTAAGGGCATGTCTGTGCTCCACATGGCACTTTGAATTTTTAAAAAAAATGCATTTTAACAGGAAATTGCAAAATACCATCTACTAGGAGTAGGCGGTATTTTGCGATTCCTTAAGCCAAAATCGCAATTTGCAAGGCACCCCTACATAGCATTTAAGGAATCGCAAAATTGTGATTCCTTAAATGCTTGAGCAAAATTAGGAATCACAATTTTTGTGATTCCTTATTTTGCTATGTGGCCCATACATACCAAAACGCCGTTTGTGATTCGCAAACGCCGTAATTCTGCGAATTCCGGCGTTTGCGAATCGCAAACGGCTTCTTACATATGCCCCAGTTTTTGTTGATCGTATCGTGCATTCGTCACGTTATGATGGATTAACTCCAAAACGAAATCATCAAATCATCTGATGTAACCACATTCAGTTCATTATGCCCCATTGGGCAGGAGGTGACTTTAAAGCACAAGTCCATGAGGGAACATTTACACCTTGTGTTCAGCGCTAATTTCATGCAGTATAAAATAACACAGTCTTGGCTGTGTTTGAGATGGATACCTTTCAATCAAAATGAAGGGGATATTTTCGCCCTAGTGGGCTAAATTAATGACAAATGTCCAATGTATGTTTTTCAGTAATACCCAAGTGATCATTCATGCTTTAGTGCTTAATCCTCATTCATCTCTCCACTGTTTCGTGCGTTTTTCAAGCTGTGCCTTAAACTCTCCTAACATTGACTCATCCAGGACCTGTAATATAAAGTGAATTAAAAAAATGATGAGAAGGTGCCTCTTTCATTCGTGATTCCTAACATACACTACATAAAACCTATTTAAAATCAAAGAAGGAAGCATTTAAGACATAAAAACAACATAATTTCATAGAGAACAGTTCTTGGCATGTATAGAGACACCAGCTGGTTACACCTACCCTAGGTGTATTGCCAGTGCCTCGTCACAGTTATGACCTTCAGGTTGCATCGTACGGTATTTAATTATAAATCTTGATTCAAGCCTTCTCAACTCTTGCACCCTATCCCCTCCCCTTTCTCTGACTGGGACATTATTTAGGACAAAGAATGAGATAAGGCTGTTGTTGCTTTTGTGGTGGGTGGCAAAGTGCCTGGATACATTGTACGGTTTGTCAAGAGTTTTTATGGCCCTTAGATGCTCTAACACTCGTTGTTTGGCTGGATGGATTGTGCTGCCTATGTAGTATTTATTGCACGGGCATCTAAGTGCATATACCACATACTCTGTGTGGCATGTAAAATGTTTAAGGATCTTAAAAGGTTTGCAATAGTTGGAGAGTTTGACCTCCTTAGTGTTGTTACTGAACTTACACACTGTGCACCTGCCACATACATAAAATCCCTGGATCGGATTCTTTTTGGTTGCTGCAGGGATCAAGGTTTTGCAGATCATGTCTTTAAGGATTTGGGTCTACAATATGTAATCTGGGGCTAATCCTGAATCACTTTGGCCACATCTTTGTCAGTTGTAAACACATCCCAAAATTTGTCAATGGCTCTTCTGACTTCCCATGATTGTTGGTGATAATCAGTAATGAACCGGGCTGTCTCAGCTCCTTGTGGGTCATCCTTTCTTTTGCATTTCTCAACAATTAGCTCCTGCTTTTCCCTTTTGTTGACTGTCTCTATGGCACAATCAATGCATTTTTTGCTACAGCCTCTTTGTTCGAAACGCTCACACATTATCACAATCTCATTCTCAAAATCTTCCATCCTAGTACAATTATGTTTGGCACGTAGTAACTCGCCAACTGGGATGGAGTTATTCAGACTGCTAGGGTGACAGCTCTGAGCGTGCAACAAGCTGTTTCCAGCAGTTTCCTTCATGTAGAACATGGTTTTAAGCCTGTTGTTTTCTGCTTTGACTTTTAAATCTAAAAAGTCAATTGTGTCCTGCTCAATATGACTGGTAATAGAGAGGTTGAGGGTATTGGTGTTAAGTATATTCACAAATTCCCTCGCTTCTTCCTCATTACCTTCCCAGATAACAAAAATGTCATCTATAGAACGGAGCCATGTTCTGACTTTCGTCTGATATTGGGGAAGGGGTCTGACCACCTGCTCCTCCCACCAGCCCAGATATAACCCTGCAAAACTGGGGGCGAAGCAAGTGCTCATCGCCGTCCCAAGGACATATATATATCCAAAATCCAAGTTGCTCCTTCCGGGATGCTGGGACCCAAGAAGGGTGGCCTACACTCCGGGAGAGCATACCAGCCCTTAATATCCAACTCCAAACTTCGGTAACATATGCTCTCAGGAAGATACAGGCAAAACACCAATATTGAAGTCCAAGTTTAATTCACACAACACGTTTCAGCAACAACCTTGATCTCGTGATAAAGTGCACAATACAAACAGTCACTCATAAAGTTTTGCCACGACCCGCAGTAAACAGAAATAAACATAGGACTATGTCCTCGATCTACCCAACAAACCTGGCAGCCATATTGGACTGGTGAAATACATTTTGCAATATAGTACATCACAAAGCAGTAGCCCTGAAAAGGAATACGCACCTAGTGCTCGAGTGCACAATGCAAAAGTAAAAATCATAAATGATGACAAGTAACAACCCTGGCTTACAAATGTAGAGTCAATACTTCAATTGCCTAATATAGCAATCACAGTGTAATGTATTATATGTAGGTGCCAAGGCTCTAGATACAATTGAATGGCCTAAATGCTAGAAAAATATATCACAGCTGTGTGTGCCTTACTGGAGGGAACAGGAGGGCTAGTTGGCCCTCAAGGACCCTTAAGAGCCAAGGGGACTTCATCCCCAAAATAGTAGTGCACCAGGCGGTGCGTTTGCACAGTGAAGGAGAAAGAAGACGTGGCCACAAAAAACCTATCAGCAAACCAACTGTATGGGGCTTGCTGGAGGTAACTGGCAGAGTACTTGTCCCCTAAGGACCCTCAAGAGCCAAGGTGACTTTATCCCCTAACTAATCTTGCCCCAGGAGGTGCGTTTGCAGAGTGGTGGAGAAAGTGAGTGTAGCCACCAAAAACCTCTCAGCAAACCCACTGTGTGGGACTTGTTGGAGGCAACATGAGGGGTAGTTGTCCCCCAAGGACCCTGAATAGCCAAGGGGACTTCATCCATCTACTAGTAGTGCATCATGAGGCGTGTTTACAGAGTGGTGGAGAAAGGGGGCGTGGCCTCCTACAATGTCTCAGCAATCCCACTGTGCGTTACATACTGGAGGTACAGGAGGGGTAGTTGGGCCCCAAGGACATCCTTGGGGGCCAACTACCTCTCCTGTTACCTTCAGTAAGTCTCCCACAGTGGGATTGGTAAGTAGTGTTTGGAGGACACGCTCTCTTTCTCTACTTCTTTGTAAACGCTGCTCGCGGTGCACTACTGATTGGGGAATGCAGTCCACTTTACTGCTGATGGTCCTTGGGGCCAATAAGATTTACTGTTACCTCCAGTAAGCCCCACACAGTGGGACTGCTAAGAGGTGGTCAGAGGCTATGCTCCTTTCTCCACCACTCTGCAAAAGTGCCTCTCAGTGCACTGCTGGTGAGGGGATGGGGTCCCTTTGCCTCCTGAAGGCCTCAGGAATAAAGTGGACTTCTTCCCCCAAGCAGCAGTGAGCCCAGAGGCGTGTATGCAGAGTGGTGGAAAAAGGGTGTGTGGTTCTGACCAACTCTCAGCAATCCACCTGTGTGTGCCATACTGAAGGGAACAGGAGGGCTAGTTGACCCTCAAGGACCCTCAAGAGCCAAGGGGACTTCATCCCCAAAATAGTAGTGTGCCAGGAGGTGCGTTTGCACAGTGAAGGAGAAAGAAGATGTGGCCACCAAAAACCTCTCAGCAAAGCAACTGTCTGGGGCTTGATGGAGGTAACTGGCAGAGCACTTGTCCCCCAAGTACCCTCAAGAGTCAAGGTGACATCATCCCCTAACTAGTCTTGCCCCAGGAGGCGCGTTTGTAGAGTGGTGGAGAAAGGGAGTGCAGCCGCCAAAAACCTCTCAGCAAACCCACTGTGTGGGACTTGCTGGAGGCAACAGAAGGGGTAGTTGTCCCCCAAGGACCCTGAATAGCCAAGGGGACTTCCTCCATCTACTAGTAGTGCATCATGAGGCGTGTTTACAGAGTGGTGGAGAAAGGGGGCTTGGCCTCCTACAATGTCTCAGCAATCCCTCTGTGTGGTACTTACTGGAGGTACAGGAGGGGTAGTAGGGCCCCAAGCACATCCTTTCGGGCCAACTACCTCTCCTGTTACCTTCAGTAAGTCCCACACAGTGGGATTGGTAAGATGTGTTTGGAGGACAACTGCTCATGGTGCACTACTGTTTGGGGAATGCAGTCCACTTTACTACTGAGGGACCTTGGGGGCCAAGAAGCCCTTCTGGTACCTCCTGTAAGTCATCACAGTAGGATTCCTAAGAGCTGGTTCAAGGCCCATCCCCCTTTTTAACCACTCTGCAAATGCAATAAATAGTTTAAAAAAGCATAGAAATTCACTGTCTCGCACCCCCTACATTGCACTGCTTATGACCTCACTTATTACATCGCTCATGACATGGTCAATGACATTACTGATGATATCACAGTAGACATCTCAAATGACATCACTGATGACATCATCCAGTGACTGTGAATGTTTTTTAAATGTTTATCAGTGTTAAATCTATACACCAAGGTGTATTGGTAAATCAGTGGGTGTATTAATGCCTATATGGATGATTCAGTGGGTGCATGACTGACTGTATAAGTGAGTGATTAGGTGTTTTAGTGACTGTATAGTATGGGTGAGTGACTGGTTGTGTGAATGTCTGTATCAGTCTGTCTGTTGGTGTCTAGATGACTGTATGGGTGTGTGAGTGCGTACGTGATTGGTTGTCTGAGTACCTGTATAGTTGTCTGAGTGTCTGTGTGGATGGGTGAGGGGGTGTGTGACTACCTGTATGGACGATTTAGTGGGTGAGTCAGTAGCTGTATCGGTTAGCAAGTGCATGTGTTGAGGGGCTGTATTGGTGAGTGTGTGTGTGTATGGCTGTGTGAGTGAATAAGTGGATATGTCAGTGGTTTATGGGTGAGTAACTGGGCATGTGAAAGGCAGTATAGGTGAGTGATGGGGTATATGAGTGATTGTATGGGTGAGTGAATGAATGTGAGAGTAGCTGTATGGTTGGGTATGTGCTTGTATCAGTGGCTGTGTAGGTGAGTGAGAATGTATTAGTATCTATATGAGTAAGTGAGTAGATGGGTGTGTATCTTTGTAGGTGAGTAAGTGACTGTTTGATTGACTGAATGGGTAAATGACTAGGTATGTGAGTAAATATATGGGTGACTGACTCAGTATGTGAGTGGCTTTATGGGTGTATGACTGCATAGGTCAGAGACTGTATTAGTGAGTGAGTGGGCGTGTGAGTGGCCATATGGGTGAATTAGTGGATTGTTGTAGATCTATGAATCAGTAAGTGGATATGTAAGTACAGGTATGGGTCTGTGAATGAGTTTGTGAATGGGTGTGTGGTAGTGGGAGTGGGTGTATGAAAGGTTCTATGGGGTGTGAGTGGGTGTGTCAGAGATTATGTGGATGATGTCATCAGTGATGTCATTGACCATGTCATGAGTGATGTAATATGTGAGGTCATAAGCAGTGGATTGTGGGGGGCACAAGTTAAAGTTAGCTCAGCTAACTATAACTGCTGAATTTCACTGAATTTGTATGACTGAAACCTGAGCCTAACTATAACATCCCAGTAACAACCGCGGTCGGTAGGGGAGTACCTGCCGGGGTGGTGACGTGGGGAGGGGGAGGGGCAGGGTGGGGGTTAGTAATGTATGGATAATGGAGGTTTGCAGATAAGTAAACATTTAAATAAATCAAACAAATTTAGTTGCGCGCACTGCATCCCCAAATGCAATGCAGTGCGTGCAACGAAATTCGTTTGATTTATTTAAATGTTTACTTACCTGCAAACCTCCATTATCCATACATTACTAACCCCCACCCTGCCCCTCCCCCTCCCCACGTCACCGCCCCGGCAGGTATTCCCCTACCGACCGCGGCTGCCCAGTAACCTTTTTTCCCTAGTGAATTTCAAAGTTTTTCTAATTGCATTTCTGAACTATAACGTTTCTGTAACCTTTTTTATGTGGATTTCTAATTTTTTTTAAATGCTAATTTCTAACTATAATGTCCCTGCAACCTCAGAGAATTCAGAGAATTTCTATGTTTTTTTGAGTAGTAGTTTTTGAAGTGGCTGTAGGTCCCCTCATAATGCACCCAGAAGTACCTATTGCAAACATATTTACACCACTGGCGGGAATGAGCTTACTACATAGTAGCGAGGATGGAAGTGGAGGAGCAGCAGGAAAAGTAGAGGGGCTGTAGAGGTCCCCGTAGCCTTTCCTATTGGATCAGGCGAGTAACAGTGCTGTAACTAACCCACCAGGCTGTGGAGCAGTACAGGAGATGTTCAGCTAGATATCACAAGAGATCAGAGAATGCTTCTCAACCTTTCAGCAAATCAAAAAGACATACAGGCTACATGCCTGAATTTGGTGTATAAAATGTTTAGTCTGGCCCAGAGAACATATGAACTAGAAAGTAGGGTTCAGGCGCTAAGTTTAACTGTGAGTAGGAACACACGAGAAGTTGCTTTATTGAGGCACAGGGAAAAGGAACTGACAGAGAAACTGGGGAGAATGGAGAATAATTCTAGAAGGAACACCATTAGGATTCAGGACATTAAGGAAGGAGTGGAGGGGGCTGATGTCAAGTTGATTGCGGTGGATCTCTCGACTAAGGTCTTTCCTCAGGTGACCTCTGCTATAGACCTAGAAGTAGAAATTCACAGAGTACATTGTGATCCTTTTAAGTTACATCCAGGTCATAAGAGGCCTAGGTAGATACTAGTTAATTTCCAGTCATACACAGCTAAAGAGAAAATGCTGGGTGCAAAATCAGATCTGACATTTCTCGCACCACTGAAGATAGACAGTGGGAGCTCGGCAAGCACATGGAGGTCCTTAGAAAAATCGGAGCAGTGGTGCAGCTAAGGTTCCCAACAATTCTACAGGTTATGTGGCCAAATAAAATGCACAATTTTCTGGTCCCAAAAAAGATGGGCAACTTCATAACCCCGGAACATGTCAGGGGACAAATAGGTGAGGTATATACAAGTACTATCCCATGGAGAAACAGAGTATTTTAAATGATTCCTGTGGGTGTAAGTTTGAATTGATATAGTGTGTGAGGCGGTAGGATTGGGAGGGTTTTCGGTGGGATGCACATGAGGTGGGAAGCATAGGGAGAAAACAAAAAATATGTTCTCATATAGACTAAATAGAGTCACAATCATGGGAGAGAATTTGATAAAGGGTCATGGGGGGAAGAGATAACCTGCGGGGGGATAAACCCTTTTCTATTTTTAGTTGGAATGTTAATGGGTTTCGGGTTTGAAGAAGGCAACGTTTGGTTCCCCTATATCTGAAAGAAAGCCTATCTCAAGTTATCCTGTTACAGAAGACTCATCTATTGTGATCAGAGAGCATAGTTTTGTTCACAAAGCAAAGATGGATAGAAAAAGTAGCAGTTACAGTTCAGCAACACTGCACAAAGGGGATAGCCATTTTAGTTGAGGCAAACTCTGGGGTGGAAGTGGTAGGATACAAGGTGGATGGGGGGATGGATAATAGGAGAGATTAAAGTCTGGCAAATTTTGTATATCCTAGTTAGCTATAATGGTCCAAATATAGATGATGTCTCATTAATGACAGCTCTTTTTTCACTTTTATTAAAATTTGAAGCCCCTGTTATTCTAGAAGGAGATTTTAATGTCCTACTAGATAACAACTTAGATAGGTAGTTGGCTCGTATGCAAATGAGCTCTCCTAGGATGAGGGTTTATCTTTTATCGATGTCAGAAAATCTGAACCTTTGTGATGTGTGGTGTAGGATAAAGGAGAAATGCCGGAATTACTCCTTTTAGTTTCAAATGTATTTTTATTGAATACGTCAACAAGCATATAATGAGACATCTCTATCATAGGTGCAGGCAAGTGGCATACATAGCGGGCGGGACAGACAAGCATGTCTTCCCTATCATGAAGGAATAAGCAATATAAGTATGTCAGGAGAGCAATGTGACATCGTAAGTGCGGCAAAACTGTTAAGCAGTCAAATGACACGAAAAGAACGACAACAACCATAAACTCCCCGCCCCCTCCCCCCACCCCGACCAGTGTGCCCTGAAATGTCAGTGGAATCATCAATGCGCCAGGGAAGATCAGTGTGGCCGTCCGGTGGTTCACCGAGAGTCGTCAGTGGTATTGGTGAGACGTAGGATTCGAAGATACTTAGGGCATGTATTTTCATTGAACTCTTTGGATAGGAGAGTCAGTAAAGGAAGCCACGTCTTCCGAAAGGCTTCTGCAGAATTAGTGAGTGTAGCATGGATGCGCTTCATCCCAAGCCTGAACCAAAGCTTATGCAGCCAACCCGTGTGCGTAGGTGTGGTTGTGGATCCCCACAGTGATAAAATGTGTTGCGTGGCCGCTTGCATGGCGATGCCCATTTGCCGGCCTCGCAACGACCTTAATGGAAAAGTCAGTGCATTAGGTAGACCCAACAGAGCGTATGCAGGAAATCTCGGGACTTCAGTTTCGAATGTAGAGTCAATATCATCCAAGACTACTTTTCAGAAGTCTCCAAGACCCGCGCAGTCCCAAAGTATGTGGGTCAGAGTGCCCCTTTCCCCGCATCCCCTCCAGCAAAGCTCGCTACGCGCCGGGTTTCCCTTGTGCAACCGACTGGGGTGAGGTGCCAGTACATGGCTAACTTCACTGCTGATTCCCTTGCTGTGGTGTTGCGAGTGGTGTGTGAGGCTCTGTGATAGATGTGTCCCCATTCCTTGGGTGTCAGGGCTCTACCCAATTCAGCCTCCCAACGCCTCTGGCTTGGAGTTTTGGCCGGGGTGTGCGGTGGTGTGAGCATTTGGTAGAGTTCAGAGATGAGGTGTTTATCCGTATCTTTAGTTAGCAGCCATTTTTCGAAAGCCGACATGGGGCGGCTCACCAGTGCAGCGATGTCGGGGTTAGTGAGCCAGTGACGAAGTTGGAGGTATTGAAAGAGATGAGGCTTCTCTATGTCATACCCCTGTCTGATATCCGCGAAGGGAAGAAATCCCTGCAGGTCAAAGAGGTTACCTGCAGCCCGGCACGCCGTGCCACGCCACTGGGGGAACGTGCTCGCACCGACGCCCGGAGGGAAGTCGGGATTATCGAATATGGGATTGAATGGGGAGGGAAAAGAGGTCAGCTCGTGTTTGCGCGCCACCATATCCCATACCCACAGAGTCGTGCGCGTGATAGGTGACCGTAGCATGTATCTCGGTCTATGCTGTCTAGCGAGGAACGGAACCCTCCAGAGTGGCGTCCATGCCATGGCCCTGTCTTGGAAGAGCCATCTCTTCTCTGATTCAGGTCTGTACCATTCGACCAGGTACCGAAGTTGAGATGCATAGAAGTACCTCATGAGGTTTGGGACACCGAGACCGCCTTCGTCCATGCTCCTATACGCCAGTAACTTGTGGATTCGTGCACGCTTCCCCTCCCAGACAAAGGCAAGCAGGGCGTCCTGTAGGGTCGCCAGGATGCCCGCCGGGGGCATTACTGGAATTGTTTGGAACAAGTATAGGATCCGCGGCAGGACCGACATCTTCACTGCCGCCACCCTCCCGAGCAGGGAGAGAGGCTGCTTGGACCATCTCGCCAAGTCTGCCCGGATCCGGGCGACGAGGGTGTTATAATTAGTGGAGACCGTAAGGTCTGTTGAGTGAGTAAGAGTAATCCCCAAATACGGCACCTGAGTGGCTAACTGAAGACCAGTCCCCAGGCCCATGGTGGGGGTCTGCAAGCCCACATTTCTGCCTAAGGGCAAAATTAAGGATTTATCAATGTTAATACGGAATCCTGAAACAGTTCCGAATGAGGCAATTTCCTCCATAAAGGCGGGTATAGAGGAGTTGGGCTGGTCTAGCGCAGCAATTACATCGTCTGCATAGAGACTAATAGTATGGGGCTCGCGTCCAAACTCAATGCCTTTAATCCGAGGATTATCCCGGACTTTCTGTGCCAACGGCTCTATATACATCGCAAAAAGGAGGGGGGAGAGAGGACACCCCTGACGGGTACCTCGCTGGATGTCAAATGGTTGTGAGTGCAACCCTCCCAGGCGGATCTTGGCCTGTGGGTGGTGGTAACAGCCCGCTATGCGGGAGCAGAAGCGGCCGCCGAGGCCGAAGCGATGGAGGACGTGCTGTAGGAAAGTCCAATTGACACGATCAAACGCTTTTTCAGCGTCAATAGCGAGCAGCGCCGAGTCCGAGGCCTGAAAATGCGATTTATCAATGAGGAGCAGCACCCGTTTGGTATTATCCCCACATTGTCTGGTGGGGACAAAGCCTGACTGATCTGGTTCCAAGAGTCCAGGCAGGCACGGGCCAAGACGCGCAGCAAGAATGCCCGTAAAAAGTTTTAGGTCGAGGTTTAATAGTGAGATAGGACGAAATGCCGAACAATGTGTGGGTTTCTTGCCGGGTTTTGGTAGTACCACCACCTCCGCGGCCAACATGTCCGGGGGTATGGCACCCACTCCCTCAAAAGAATTAAACAGGCGTGTGAGCACTGGGGCCAGCTGTAGGCTAAAGAGTCTGTAAAAGCCTGCCGAGAATCCATCTGGTCCCGGGGATTTGAGCGGGCGCAGTCGGGATGTGGCCGCAAGAACCTCACCTTGGCGGATAGGGGCGTCTAGAGCCTCCGCATCGGCCTCGGAGATCTTGGTTAGAGTCGTCGTGGCCAAATAGGCCTCGATATCCTCAGAGGAGGCCGCTTCTTCCCCATACAGTGAGGCATAATAGGAGCGAAATGCCTCGGCTACTTGGGTATCAGTGGTTAGCACCGCACCGTCGTCACCCATGAGGGTATTGATCTTAGCTCGCTGGGTTTTAGCCTTTAGAGCGCTGGCCAGTAATCGGCCCGTCTTATTGCCCCCGACATAGTACGTGTGCCGAAGACGAAGAGCCGCAAATTCCGCCCTATCCGTATCCAGGCTGGCCAATTGGGCCCGGGCCGCTTTGAACTGTTTCCAGACGCGTGGGGCGCAGGTGCGGCTGTGAACCCGCTCCGGTTCCGCGACTTTCGCCGTGATGTCATCTCGCTTGCTTTTGCGGTCTTTGGCCTCTGCCGCCGCAATGGCTATGAGCTCCCCACGGACGACCGATTTCAGGGCCCCCCAAAGGGCCGTAACAGAGATTCCAGGCGTGTCGTTGATGGACAGGTAGTCAGTGATGCACTCACTGATTCTTTTAGTGACAGCAGGTCTCTGCAACAAGGTTTCGCGGAGGCGCCACGGGCCCCGGGGACGGCGGTCTGCACGGAGCGTGAGGGAGATTTCTACTGCGTCATGGTCTGAGATGGCTGCCGGCACTATATCGACCTCCTTTAGGGTTTTGAGAAAATCCGAGGAGCCTATGAAGTGGTCGAGTCGGGCATAGGTGTGGTGCACATGTGAATAAAATGTAAATTGTGAGGCGTTCGGATGGTGGGCCCTCCAGAGGTCTATTAAGTCCCTATCTTTAAGCCATTCTTGGCCATCGGCTGAAAGGGCACCAGTCTCCCCATAGCGGTGTCCCGATCGGTCCGCGTTCGTGTCCATAACAATGTTGAAGTCCCCGCCTATGAGTAGGGGCGTCTGCGGGGTTTGAAGTGCTTCTGAAATAGCACCCTTCAGGAAGGTCTCCTGTCTGGTGTTCGGTGCATAGAGGGAGCCGAGTGTGAGGGTTGTGTTGCCCAATTGGAATGTATGTGCCAAGAGTCGACCCTTGATCTTCCCTACCTTGGTCCCCACAGTCCCCCGGAAGCTCCTAGATACTAAAATGGCAACCCCAGCCGTCTTCGTTGGGAGGGAAGAGAAGAATTGTTGTGGAAAAACTCGGGAGCGCATCCTATGCCAGTCTTTCTGCAGGAGGTGAGTTTCCTGTATTAGGCAGACATCTGCCCCAGAGTTTTCAAGATAGGAGATAACAGCCCTCCTTTTGATCGGGTTGTTCAGCCCTTTCACGTTAAGCGTCACTATTTTAAGAGTTGTGTTTGTCATGGTGCAGTGGGTATGTGGCGCAGCGCAAAATGAGTGCATGCCGTAGTGCAGGGTCGTGGTGCATTTCCCCGCCCAATGGAGATTCTAAGTAGGTGTGCCTCCCGCGATAGGGAATCATGTGCCCCTAAATGTTCTAAGCAGGAAAGAGTGGGTCGCGGCTGAAGGGGAGCAATCAGCCCCAACACGGTGAGGGTCAGCATCCAGGGGGCAACATCAGGCATGGTGCATCTGTATACAGTATCACTCTGGGTGGGGGAACAGCAAGACAGTGCGCAAACAAGCAGTGAAAACAATGTTGGGCCTTCTCGGCAAACACAGTGACCCATCATCACACTCGCCAACCAAACAGGTGAGAGATCACCAAGTCGGCGCTGCGTAGACATGACCTTTGAAGCAACAACAGAATCGGATCGGCACACTGGTCCCCACCCCGAAGTCCCCCCTAGCCCAACAAACCCCCCCAAAACAACCCAAAACCCCCAGTGGCTACAACTCTGTTTGTGAAGGCTAAGATCAAGGCAATCAAAAGCCCTACCCCCCCTCCACCCCCCCAACTCCCCCCACCCCTCCCAACATCCCTCGAAACACATAGTCCCAGTCCTGTTTGTCCACACAGGGCCGTGGCAAGAAATAATGAAGGGGTCATCTCCGACGGCGGCTCCCCCGGTCTCCCCGCCCGACCCACCCATCGCCCGGGCAGAGTAAGTGCAATAAGGAATCTCTCTCGCTATAGTGGTTATCATTCTGGGGAAGAAGTCTCCTTGGCTACCTCCGCTAGTGCAGTTTCTCTTTCTCGGGAGTTAAATAGACCCTCCAGAAAGGACCTGGTGATGGGCACTTGGTCATCAGCGGAGGTCGGTGACAGTTTAGCTGGTATTGGGGAGGGGGGATCCTTGCTCCCCTTGGGTTGCGATTTGGCGAGCAGTTCCGGCAGTGTTTGGGATCCTTTCTTCCCTCTTTGCGCCAGCTCGTGGGCTGCCCCCACAGGGTCACGCTGCAGGTGGCCAGGCAGCTCGGGGCGCCCCCAGCAGCACGGGTCGATGCAAGCGTTGCGGCGAGGTCCCAGTGCAGAGCACCTCGCCCCTTCCTGCACTGCTGACCGTTATAAGTCCCCACCACGTTTCACCGCGTTTCACCAGTCTACAGTGGGCGCGGCCCGACCAGCGCCCCCGCGGGAGATCCCCGGGCCTGACCAGGCGAGGTGTAGGCCTCAGTCTGCAGCACCCCACTCAGTGCACCAGTGCAACACACATGTGAGTCTCCAGGCCTAAAGCGCGGCCCCCCGCGGCCCTTCGCAGCTTCCCCCACCGGGGGCTCGATTATGCCCCCCGAGCCTATCAGAGCTTCTACCTCCGCCCAGGTCCCTCTCACCTCCGTCTGGTTGCTGGGAGTTCGGGGCAGCCCCTCGAAGTAGGCCCGAGCAGGCCCGGGCTGTCAGCGCCACAGAGTCCGCCGCGTCAGATGGGATTCAGCGGGATCAGGCCGCAGGGCCGCGTCCGGACTCGGCAGCCCCGTTGTGCCCCTCCAAGTGCTCCTCAGTTGCGGCAAGGCTCCGCCGTCCTCCGGGCACACCTAGAACCTCCAGCGCTTCACCGTGTGCTCCTCAGCTGCGGCGGTGCTGCGCTGTCCTCCGGGCACACCCAGACCCTTCTGTGCTTTGCGAGCGGCCTGCTCTTTGGTCGCGTGGAACCGGGCCCCAGGCCCCAAGCCGGGGGCTCGATTTTGGATGCCCCGGCCGGGCTCTGTAGTTCCCGGCTGAAGCGACCATGCGGCGCGGCGTCGCCGCGGGTCGCCGGCCACAGGGTCGCCGCCCGGGACGCTTCTTCACTCCTCGATTCCGAGGCAGCTGTCAGCCGGGCGATCGCCGCTCCGTCTCCAGGCGGGCTCTAGTGCGGCAGCTCGGGCGCCATTACCGGCAGTGGCGCATCAGGTTTAAGCAGCTCCCGCCGTGCCAGCCGAGCGGGCTGTCGGCGGTGTCTTCGGCCCCCTGGTAGCGCTGGGTACTCCCCTCAATTTTGGGCTCACTGGGGAGAGATATGGGCCGTAGATTCGGCAAAACGGCGAGATCGGGCAGGGAGACTCGGAACCTGCGTCCGATCACGCCGCCATCTTGGACACGCCCCCGAATTACTCCTTTTAAAGCAAGAAGAATGGTCATTACTCAAGGATTGATTACATCTTTTTAGATGCAGGGGAGGCAGAAAGAGTTAAGGACATGGCGTATCTCCCTAGTCATATATCTATTCAAGCGGTGTTATTATTAAAGCTTAGATTGCTAGAATAAGATTATTTCTTCAATCACGAATTATGCATGGGATAGAGGAAGACTTGGCAGATTTCTTCAGATGGAATATAGCTTCAACCCCCATACATGTGGCGTGGGTTGCATTTAAGGCCTGGATAAGAGGGGCCCTAAAGAGCTCCTCAGTGGCCTGGATTAGGGAAGAAAGGATGCAGGTATCATTGATGAAAGAGGAGATAGCTACAGTAGAAACTGAACTGAAATCATATCATGTCCAGGGGAGATTAGAAAGAGCCTTTAAGAAAAGGTGGAGGATTTGCAACTGAAGTTTAAGTTGAAATTGGAGAAGAAACTACAACAGTAGTGGGAGGCGAGTAAGTTAAGGGAATTCAACACGGGGGCGAGATGTGGAAAGCTGGGGTCATGGAAGACTTGGATGGATAGAACACACAACAATACAGGGTGGTGGAGGACTCAGAAGGGATAGAACGGCCATTCCATAAGTTCTTTTGGGACTTATATTCAGAAACAGTCAAGGTAGATGAGGAGGAGCTAGATAACTGGCTTTTAGATAAGTAGCTACCAAGACTTACTTCCAAGCAGCAGCAATTCCTGAGTAGTGAAATAACAGGAAAAGAAATCTTGACAGCTGTTAAAAAATTTAACAGGGAGAAAGCAGCTGGGCGAGACGGGATCCTAAACTAGTTTTACATTCTTTTTCCAGAGGTAGTGATCTTGCTCTGGATCGAATTATTTAACGATGTGTAATAGAGGAGTTCCCCATTACCAGAGTCTTGGAATGAGGCAGTTATCTCACTTATTTTACAACCGAGCAAGTATCCCTTGCAGTGTCAGTCATATTGCCCGATATCACTGCTGAATTGTGATAACAACATTTTTACTAGCATTCTGGCTTCCTGTTTGTGCAAGGTAGGGGGGAGTATATTCAACAGAGACCAGAAGCTTCTTACAAGGGAGGCAGATGAGAGACCTTACATACACCTTAATAGGTTCAATGGATCGTGCTATTATCAAGGGAGTCCTACCGTCAATATTAACTCTTAATGCGGCCAAAGCCTTTGATCGGGTCAACTGAAAATATCTGGCAAGCACACTAAAGGGGTTTAGAATCTGGGATGAGTTATAGAATGTGTTGTGCTAGATTTATAGTGCATCACATGCTCATGTATTAGTCAACAGTAGTCTTACTTCTTCAGTCAAGATAAGTAGGGGGACTAGACAGGGTTGTTCCCTGTCCCCTATCCTCTTTGATTTATATATTGAACCCCTGCCACAAAGTCTGAGGTGGAACAGCGAAATAACGCCATACATAGCGGGAACCTTTCCCAGAAGGATAGCCTCATACTCAGTTGATTTAATGTTTTATACCTCAAACATAGAACATGCTATACCATGCCTACCATGCCTGATGGCAGAGGTGAAATATTATGGGATGCTGTCTGGCTGTGAAATAAATGATAGTAAAACAGAGATAATGTTATGGATCAGGACAATCAGGATATTGGGATGTGGAAAGAATTGAGGTATTTGGGGGTAACACTATAACATGATTTAGAGGAGGTCTCAGTTGTGAATTTGGAGAAAGTTTCTAAAGAGGAAGATATGATTTTAAAGAAATGGCAGAATCTTCCCCTCACTCTGTATAGCTGAGTAAATCTGGTCAAGATGTCCATTCTACCTAAGTTTTCATATTTGTTTGACTACATACTGTTAGAGTTGAATAAAAAATCTCTTATGAGAATACAGGGGAGAATTACATCTTCCATTTGGGCTAATAAGGGGATCAGACACTCTTGGAAGAAGCTGAGAAGGAGGATAGGGAGTGGAGGACTAGGGCTCCCTGATTTTCAACTGTACTGTTTGTCTTATGAACAGAGGAATAGTAGAATGCTTATGTTCCGCCCTGATAGCTCATTGGTGAGTCTTATTTATTGTGCTATGCAGAATAATTTGTCAGAGATTTGCTTCATGTATAAGTTCGGGGCTCCCACATTTTTAAAGAAAGTGCGGTTCAAGTATTTGAAGGCCATGGTGAAAATGGGATAAGGGGTTTGGTCAATTTTGAGATATCCTATTATGGTAATTGGTCACCAGTGTGGGATTCACATGGAATTCCAGCATGCTTACTGGACAGCGTGGCAAACCGCCTGAGGGACTCTGGAAAAATGTGCTAGCGGCAGATGATGGAAGGGGATAAGGGCCTTTCTTGGGATTCTTGGAGGTAATTGATGGATGGAACGCTCTCCAAGTTTAAGTTTGAACAGATATCTGATTGGCTCATAAATCAGGGTTGGTTGGATGCTGGAGTAAATTCTATGGAGAAGGAACTTCATTATCTGAAACCAAGAAAGAAGGAGGTATCGTGTTGGTATGGATATCTGGTGGCAGCTGCAGTAGAAATCATGAGACCCCTTCACCTGGTCTGGGAAGGATGCTTGCAAGTGCAGAGTTGGAAGAGTCATGTCAAGTATCTATAAGCATGCTTTACTTTGTAATTAAATCTACTGCATTAAATAGAAACCATGTCTTCCCTTTACACAAAGTTTATTGGACCTTGGTGAAGCTGGCTAAAACAAGAGGAGATGGGTTGTCCAAATGTAAGCAGTGCAGAGCTCGAGAGGTGGACAATATTCATATGTTTGCAAGCTGTCCGGTTCTGGAAAGATTCTGGAGGAATGTGGGTACGACAATCTCTGACATCCTGAGATTGGAAGTGAGGGTAAGACCCACTTTAATTATGTTTGGTACGGTACTGCAATGATTTGGGGGCCTTTCAAAGCCTCAAGGCCAGCTGATATTTTCTTTGATCCTTCTGCTAGGAGGGAGATATGTAAAGTGTGGTGCCAATCCCTGCCCCCAACTTGGAGGTAGTGGTGGAATTTAGTGAGATATTTCAGGGAAGTGTACAATAAGATTAATTGGAATAAGAGCAAGGTAGAGTCTGGGTCATTTGGGAATCTGTTGGAATCTGATGGAAGGCCATGATGTCTGAGGATTATACTTCTTGGACAGTTTTTGATCTATGATGTCGGGTGGTCGAGTGCACAGACATTGACTGAAAATAGACCCTGATAAAAGCACGAGGGGCAGATGAGCTCAGGAGGGGGCTTGCTTAGTCAAGGTGATATGAGCACAATAAAAAAACACCTAATTTACCACTATAAAAGTAGACATTCCTTTTGGTCTATAGGTTCAACTAAAATCACTAAAGGTTTGGCTGAGAAAAATGATTTGAATAAGGTAACATAATCATACCTGGCAAATGCTTTACGGAACAGAAAGTAATCCTTCAAACTTTGCTGAGAAGATCATTAACCAAAACTCCAAATTGGCTCTCACTTAGTATACAACTGCAAGTACACGAAAGTACATCAATGCAAGTCTTCCATGTTACAAAACGTCTTCCATTGCCAACTAGCATGATTATACCTGCCACTAATTAATTATTCCTTAATGGTTTGTAACTAGCATATTTTATACCTGACATTATTCCTCACTGGTTTGCTTTTGTTATTATATATGGAGACCAACAATTTTCATTCGTTGTGCAATACCAAACAAATGCGAGTGTCCACTTTCTCCTGTCAATCGTCTTTTCACACTTGTAATGCCATGAAAATCAATAGTTTGTGTTGTTTCAGTTACTTTTTTTCGTACTTATTTTTCGTTAAACTTCACAAGTTTTTCAAATATGTAAGGGAAGACTGCAAGAAAAAGAAAGCATTTTCGAAGTTGATATCCACCATTGCTCTGAATGAAGGCACACAACAGAATAACATCCTTTGAACATAAAACCTAAATAATTGATGAAAGAAAAAAAAAGTAACACAACATAAATGAACTAGCAACCCCAAAAATACTGAAACCTTTACGCTAAAGAAAGCCCTCCAAAAACAGCCATATAAAGCAAACTATCATCCAAACTATCACAAAAATAAAACTATTTTGAGGTCACCAGCTTTGCTAATTTTTGACTGCATCTTGCGAAAAGAACAGAGAAAAGAAGGCAGTGAGCCGTCACCATGACACAGCGGAACCTGATATTCCAGTACACAGTGTTCTAAATGTTTACCTCCTTTATCTGCAAGAATGCTAGCAAAGAGCAGGGTCGGAAGGTTTCTGTTTGTCTGGATAGTTTGCATATGTTGTGATTTTTTTATTTTAAGATATGTGCTTTAATGTTCTAAATATAAGGACAGAGCACTTGAGTGGCATTTTGCTAAGCTGAAAAAAGACTTGCTCCCAAGAACTCAATTGCAGCTTTCCGGGAAATAAGCAATAATGAAGTGAATTATTTTTAATGACAATCTGTGTTCTGTATGAGAGGCAGCCTTCCTGTACGGCATAATAAATAGCACTATCTCCCTCAGTCAGGTTTCTGTAGCTTAGACCAAAACAAGCATGGATAAACATAAGAGGACTTGGTTCTAAAATATCGGGCCATTATCTTTGTCAGTGCTTTCTTTCAGTTGCATGCATGAAGATGCATGATATGCAATAAAGAAAAAAATGGCTGTGCACACACGCAATCTAACACCAGTGTGCGCGTTTTTTAAAGCCAGCCACCATTTTTACCAATCTAAAATGTCAATGTGTTAAATAAAAATCGAAAGAACAGAAAAGATTATAAAAAGGTGCGTGCAGAGAAAGCGAAAATGTTTGTGAGCACATTGGCTGTGTTTAGGACATGCTGGGCCCTCTTAAAATATATAAGAATAAACAAATTCACTAGGGGAGTAGATTGGGAATAGGGATGGAAGGCAAACATAGGGGAGGGGGGATGAAAAGGGTACGCAAAAAGTGTGGGGCGTGGAGGGGGATGAATAAAACCCAAGCAGAAATAGGGATGGGTAGGAAAGCAACTTGGAGAGTGAGCGGGAGTGGTGGGGAAATTGAAGGAGGAAGCAGCACAAGGAGGAAAGGGCTAGAATGCATACTTGGAGGGCTTACAGAAAAAGAAAAAATGCAGTTCCCCGTAAGGTCAAGCAGTTAAAGGATACAAGTCAAGCAATCCGAACACTGTGACATGAACATGAATAAGGAGGAAACTATTGAATCAGGAACAGGAAATAGAGACAGAAAACAAAGTCAACCACACATGAGCAATAGGCTGACTCAAAGCCCACTAGATCTGTATTTTAAACAAAAGGTCTGGTTACCAACAGCTAAAACTCTACCTAGAAAGTACAAATATGTGATACAAAATTCTAAAAATATATTAAAGAAACTACACCCAAAACCTAAGTGATATTACATATGGTATGCTCTTATGATCTCTCTCTCTCTCTCTCTCTCTCTCTCTCACTCTCACTCTCTTTCCTTCCCGCCCCCTCTCCCTATGGGGAACTGAATTGCAAAATAGGCTGGGAACCCAATGAACAACCTTAATCTTCTCCATTTATTTTTGCAGAGCAGCTAGTCCCTCCTTGAGGTATGACAAGCATTAACTTGAAACCAACTGTGTTTATTTTGTTTTCTTGTGATTAATATTCAGTCAAATAACTACATTCTCTTAGCCAGGCTCAACCCAAATGGAGCAGCAAGGCCTAAGTACAATGTGTTTATAAGCAGATCAAAACTTCACAATCATCTCACAGTTCAATGTACAATACTACCATTTGTATTGTTCGGATGGGGCAATGTTGAAAAATGATTCCTAAGGAACGACATGGAGAATGAGAGAATGCGCAGTGGGTGGACAGTCTGAGAGACACAGAGAAGCGGCTGAGAGGCATTGTGGCTGATGAGGGGCTAAGGCAGACTGATGAGAGATGGAAACTAAGGTTGAAGTGTTGGGCCAGCAAGAGCGACAGTGAAGAGTCTGAAGAGAAACAAGGGGCAGGGAAAAATTGTGTGCTGGAGTGAGACAGACAGGGAAAAGGAGACTACCGCAGAAGAAAGGAGGCTTATTGGATAGGCCTAAATATGAAGTCCAACTAACAGTCTCATTAAGAGGATTTATTATTTGTATAAATTAATAAAGGTGTTGTACCTTATTTCATCTACCTTGAAACCTACTATAGTCGGCGCAATAGTCAATGAAAGAATATGATGACTCTCTATACCTGCAAATGGTTTAGAAATAGCTACCCTAACTACAGATGACAATAATGCCACTGTTTGGGTAGTGGTGAGGCTGAAGAAATAGGACTATGTCTCTGCAGCCAGCTTAAACTAATACAAAGGATTGAGTCTAAGGGCTTGTGCACACTGAACAAATGTGTTTTTAAGAAACCTCTTAAGTGTGCAAGGGGGGATATTTTATAGGACCTCTAAGAAAACTTTTTAGGTAATCTATCTATGTTCTACTCATAATAGGATATTGATGTACATTAACGATATGTTTTCATTTGTGCAGTTCTTTGCTGAATGAATAGATATGAACCATTTCGCTAATTTCCCTAAACAACATTTAATCTATACTATTTCTAAGAACCTCCTCTTGTTCTGGTGAGGTTGCAGGGAACAGGCCCTGCAGTACTTTCAGATGTCCTATGTGGCAGTGTGCTCTTGAGATGTTTTCAATCCATGCATGGCTAAGGGCTGAAGTGAGACAGATGAATCTCAGATGACAATATGAGAGGGAAGCCGGAAACAAGGAGAAATGACTGGGACTGTCAGGTGCAGATGGGGCTCAATAAAGGCAAAGAGTGTCTGTAGAGAGTCAGGGCCAAATACACACATATTTTGGCATGGGTGACTGTCGCTGCTGTAGTAAGTAAATGTTGTCTTATTTGAGTGTTTGGCCTGACAGAGAAGCCTCACAACACCAGTTACCATACTGGTGTGGTTTCTGTCCAATGGATCAAACAGTAATGTGATGCATATGAGAAGAAATGCATTTGAAAATATTAGACAGATCTAATTTATTTTTCTTGTTGTTCTGTCTTTACTCTAAAGTATCTTCAAGAAATAGTTCCAAAACGGAGTAAAAAAATCACACTGCAGGTTCCAATATGTTCTTTTTAAACCACAGCAACAACATTCTGTGATTGATGAATAATAAAGTGGATAATTAAATAGTCTCCACTTGGACGTGTATAATGAGCATGCTGCCACCTAGAAATGTGGAAATGTTATCATGGGAGTACTATTAGTTCATGTGGAGACTACTTGATTATTCGGATACAGTTACAATACCTAAATCTTAGTTCACAGAATCAGGATGTATGGAAGATTTCACCAACAAATTCCATTTACTGCGATGGCAGATTTCCCAAGTTGGCATAATTGTTTGCAGTAGTAAGTTTAGTAAAGGGATGGAATATGATTTTTTCTGGTTTCTGGTCCCATGGCAATTGGGAATATTTAGTTAAGCCCATAGAATCATAACTTTGTGGATAGTAAATACATTCCAAATAACTTTCAGCATATAGTTTACACTTCTAACTCTAGTGCTGAAAAAGGTTGGTGTAAATGTGTAAATATTGTTGGAAAGTGCTCCAAACACCCATATTTTCAAGGGGTGAAGGGAAAGTGTCCCTTTACATGGAAAAAGCTTTTCATGTGTAGCAACAAAGAGAAACAATTAAAATGTACACGTGCACATTTCTACCACACTAACTCCTGCAGATTGACTGTATTATAAGCATTCCATGGAAATGCAGAGGACTATTGGCATATTTATCAAATAAGCATAAAGCACAGCAAGCCACCTTGTTGCACTGTGCTGAATGATAGGGAAAGGGCAGGAATGTGCCATATTTAACATTATACAGCTCATTCCTGTAATTTCCCAGTGCTGGCGCACAATGTGCTGTCTAGTGCCAATGCAGGCACCCTTGCACAATGGTGCAAGAGTGCCTGCGTTGTAAGCAGGATTGTTTTTGTGCAGGAGGGACTCTTTCCTGCAGAAAAACAATCCTTTAATGCATTTTCCCCTCTGTGTGTGTGCTGCAGAATGAAGCACACATAGAAAGAGAAAGTAACGAGGAGACATAAATATATTTCCCCTCATGATGCCGCATCTGGGGAGGTGTAGCATTTTGAATCAATCCCAGGTCTACCAGTAATGGCAAATCTGGGAATGTGCTGAAATTCCTGGGTGGATGTCTGGGAACACCCACACTTCACCCATGGAATGCCCCTCTGTGGAAGAGTAACACAATGCAGTGGGTTGCTCTGCGCTGCTCTAGATTTATCAAGTCACACAGGGCCATGCAAGTTGGCATTTCATGGCTTGATAAATCTAACTTACGATTTGTGGTGCTCTTGCACCCCGGTGTGTGGCACATAAAGCAGTGCAACTTTTTAATAAATATGCACCCAGGCGTATACCTGGAAGATGGGTGGGGTTGGCTGGGGTTTGTTCTTCAGCCAGGGCCTGTATCTAGGTCACCCAAGGACATAACTCAGTATGGCTGGAGTGCAGGGCTTGCTCCAAATCCCCTGGAACATAGCTATTGGGTATAATGTCTGACTTTTTTTTTGTTTAACATTTTATTTGGATTTAAAGTACATAATCACCTCAGTCGATTAACCCCCCTCCCCCAACTGAACATACACAGTGCAACAATCCAGCGTCCCAATATACAAGCCCTTCAGTGATCTTATACACAGCCGTTCAGCCAACAACCCGAGAGAGGGCAGGCGGCAGTCACCACACACTTAAGAACAACCTATCCGAAAGGTCAAACTACCCCTACCAACTGACCCCGCCCCCCTCCCAGTACAATACACTTCCTCCTCCAAGCTTTAGTTATGCGGCATTACTTTTGGAGTGAGCACAGCAACCCCAGTGTGTCTCTAGTGTAGATACTCTCTGACCCCTGAATTCTCCCCTGTGGTACTCAATAGGGAGACTTTAGCCGTTAAGTCTTCCACCGCGCCAGAACCGATAGGGTCCCCCAAAGTGTAAGTCCAGTCTCCCTCGTCATAACTTTGAGATCCTTTCGTGTCACCTCAGTGTGATGCCTCCGCCCCGCCACCACAAGTATTCTCCGAGTCATCATTAGCACCCCTGCCACTTATATGTGTCTGGTACAACCCCCAAAAATTCTTCGGGCGTGTCGTGGGAGGCAGCAACTCACTGTAGTGTTCAGACTGCGTGCATCAGTAGAGCATGTCGTGCGCCCAGCGCTTAGCTGTGGGTGCTGGTCCTCTCAACCAGCAGAGGGCCACCACTCGCATTCACAAGCATTCCCATATCCATTAGCCTGCGAACTGCGCCTGGCAGCTTCCAGGGCCAGCGCTGGTCTGGGGCCAGTTCAATCTCCACTATCCTGCTCAATTCTGTGAAGATGTTCTCCCAATATGCTCGTACTCCCGGGCACAGCCACGCCAAGTGTAGGAAATCTGCATCCGGCAAGCGGCATCTCTCACATTCAGCCGTCTGGCGAAGTCCATACCTATGCAGTCTCTCTGGGGCATAATACACTCTATTGATAAATTTGAAATGTACCAGTCTGTGTTTACCATTTAAAGATATCCGCCTGGTGTTTACACAACAGTATCGCCACATGTCATCGTCTATTGTAATCTGTAAATCCCTTCGCCATGCCAGCCGTGCCTTCGTGAACTGGTGCTCCCTATGAGACATCGTGATTTTGTAAAGATTGGTCAGTAGTTTGCGGGGAGTCTCAGTCTTTACTATATATGAAAGTTCAGGGACTTCCGGCGGTTCAGCCAGGTCATTCCCCAGCAGTCCTAGAAGGGCTCCTCGTACTCTGGGGAACTGTAAGCGTAGAAGCAAGGAGTCTCATCCCCACCCTAAGCCACCTGATTCCAGGATTTAACCTGCTCGTCCTGGAATAGATCTCCAGCGAGTTAGATATTTAGCTTGTGTAAGGCATGTACCACACCTTTATCTCTGATGGGGGATAGCCATAGGGCCCATTACACCGGCATATTGGCGAATAAAGGAACACCCCTCCCTGTAACTGCAGGAGGTAGTTCCATACATGATTTGTGGCTGTGATGGAATCCAGTATCCCAGTCCTACGATCCGCCGGTGTGAAGATCGTTGCCGGGAGCAGAAGTGGGTCAGCAAATACTCTTTCCATACGAACATGGGGAATGCGCATGTCTCCATGTATCCAGGTGTGTAAGTGTGACGCCTGAGCTACCCTGTAGTAAAGCTCTAGGTCTGGGGCACCCAGGCCGCCCATGCTGTACGGCAGCAAGAGGAGTTTCCACTGCGCTCTAGGCTGCCTACCTGCCCACGCCAGTTTAATCATCAGCTGCGTCAGTCTCTGAAAAAAAAACATAGGTAGCACCATCGGGATGGTGGCAAACAGAAACAGTAATCTAGGGAGCACCACCATCTTCATGATCGAGATTCGACCAAGGAGCGAAACCGGGTGCCTACACCAGGCCTCCACATCATCTTCCAATTTGCTGAAAGCCACCGCATAGTTTTCCCGGAACAAAATCTCAGAGTCGGAGTGAAGCCGTACACCCAAGTATTTAATCGAGTCCGTAGTCCACAGCAGCGGGGACTCCATGTCAAATTCCCGAGTTGCCGGGGTGAGGGGGAAGGCCAACGACTTCATCCAATTCACTTTCAGACAAGAGAGGGCCCAAAGTGCACCACCTCTCGAAGCCTCGAAGATACATTAATTTCTGGGTCGCGGACATACAGCAAGGTGTCGTCTGCGTACATTGAGACCACGATCCTGTATTCGGGGAAACCTATGCCCTCGTCACCATGATATTCTCGCAGTGCACACGCTAGCGGCTCTGCAACCAGGGCATACAGTAAAGGAGACAGTGGGCACCCCTGCCTGGTCCCTCTGTAGATTGGGAAGGAGTCTGTGACCGGATCGCCGAGCCGTATTCTGGCCCTTGGTTTGTTGTATAGGGAGCCTATCATTTGCAGGAATGGTGAACCCAGTCCCATCCGTATTAACACTTGTCGCATGAAAGGCCACTCCACCGAGTCAAAGGTCTTTTCCATGTCCAAGAACACGGCTATAGCCTTCGTGTCTTGCTTTAAGTGCTGCATAGTGCCAAGTATAGTGCGAATATTATATGTTAGATTTCTACACAGGATGAAGCCCGCCTGTTCTGTTGCGACCAGCAACGGAGCTGTGGAAAAGTCAGCCCATAACGCACCTGATGCCCAGGCTGCTGGCGCAGGACGCCTCTTAGTTCCCATCTTGAACAATTACCAAATAAAGAGACGGGCGCTGGAAGCAGGAAAACAAGAACATGAGGAGAGCCTGTCATTTCGGACACTCGCATAGTGTCTTCAGGAGGTGCTCTAACAAGTTTCTCTGAGGCTTCATCTTTTATACACATGTTTATGATGCACAAACATTCCTTATTGCAATAAAGACGCTTTGAAGTAGAGCAAAGCATGCTTGGAATCCCAGCTTCAGGCCTATTCCCATACCAGTCGCTCAGATGTCATCCTCCCCTCCTGAATGTAACAAGAGATTGTGATCTCTCAGCCGGACATTCCTACAGGACACGAGGGCAGGAGGGGATGATCAGATCAAAGGTTGGGCAGGCGATAAGATCGGGCACTTCGGTTGGTGTATCACGGGTTTGTTATGCTGGGCAGGAAAAGGGGGGGGTGTACATCCACGAGGCTTGGTTTTAGGACTTGGGACCGGGTCGAAAGGCCAAGTGCAGCTGGGGGGGCTCCTCAGCTGAGGGGAAGGGTGTCCTTGGGAGGAAATGGGGGGGTGTGGGTCAAGCAGGAGTGTTACTTCTAGAGCAGGGTCACGCAGAGGGAGAGGGTTTTATGGCCGATGCATGAGCAGTGCGCGCGGGGAGGGGTGCCGGGGGTTTACCAAACGGGCGGAGAGGCCATGGTGCCTAAAATGGCTGTCGTGTACGTGTGTGCATGGGTCTATGCTGGCGGGATAACACAGTCAGTGTTTCGCGATATCCGTTCTGCTTACAACAAGGGGTACAGTGAACACAAATGAACGCCGCTTATGTGCATATACATTTCCATTTTCAACAGTCGCCGCTTTTTTTTACATAAGCTAGTTCATTTCGGTGTTTACCTCAACTGACGGAGTGTACATATAGCCATATGTGGCCAATGAAATAGCGTTTGTCAATACTAGCAGATTGCGTGTAACCATATACAGTCAATACCATTGGCGGAATGCGGTACGCATGAATTTACATTTGTTGGGTTATTCATACAAGTCTAGAGATCGGCATAATACTTAGTCGGGGTCAATCAAGAAAAAGGTTCCGACACATTATAGAATCAGGTTGTGACTTTCTCTCCGGTGACATCAACATACAGTAAAAAGTGCTCTGATACCTTCGGGTCTCGTCAGTGCTATAAGAGACTTTTGGAAAACTAAATACATGAGTGACCGATGAAACATTTTTGAAAGCAATGCAAAAATGGTTGAGGGAGGAATTCAGTTCGATACAAGCAATTAGTCAAGGGGTGGGTAGAAAGTTCAGGAAGGGGGGGTCTTCGTCACAATGTCTTTTTAACAGCGAGCCATCACTGGTAGGCTCTGGTAGTCCGTCTTCTTTCGTTGGCGCTGTTGAGCACATGCGGTGGAGCTATAGGTTCAGCTCGGATTCATCCTTACGCGTTGCAGGGTGCAATCAGTCCTCTGCTGTTAGATCACAGTCCTGTTTCCTAACTGATCTTCTTAGGGGTGCCTCATGCTGGGCACCTGCGTGTCTTTCTTCTTCCGTGGCAAAACCTTATTCTATCTAAATGCTGCTCTTCTTTTCTGAGTCAAAAAGTTATGCGAAAAGGGTGATGTTGTTGAATAATCGAGGGAAGAGAGGGCGGAGTGGGATCAGATCTTTGAACACACCAAGGGACCAAAGGAGCAAAGGACGACGAGCAGGCAGGCCCATCAGTCGGGCTCAAAAGGGACGGGGACTTCAGGCACGAGTGGGTCAGCAAATCGAGGGCTTCAAGGCAGCCCTTCATTCCTTCATCTGCCGAGTTTGAGAGTGGTGCCTCGTCCCGCGTCTCGTTGCTCTGCGACTCCACCTTTGGTTGAGGTCACACGTGCTTCATGATCTGTGGCCAGGCTGTGCGTCACGTCCAGCTCCTCTCCTCCGGTGATTGTATCTTTGAATGGGTACAAAACAAGTTTTAGAAAACTGGCAGGAGAAGACATTTATACATCTCAATTCCGTCCCCAATCCTAAGTAGGTGGGGGATAGGTTCATCGGTCACAGTCAGAAGTCATCACTTATGGAGGGTAGGAGGGCATTTCCACTGAATTCGTAAGCCTATTTGGCGTCCATTCGTGACGTACGTGGAGAGAAATCGGAATCCCATCGACAGTGTATTCTATCAAACTCGAAATTGAGTCCTTAGGTAGAGACTCGCCCCTTTTTGAACCCAAGTACTGACAATCTTACATTTCCCTTCGGGGTCGGCTAACTCTTGCAAGCAGGGGGGTTATCATCATGAGAGGGGGGCAGAGGTTAAACATGCTTTTCTTGGGGAGCGACGGTTAATCAAGGTCATCAATTACGCCTCGGGGATAGCTGATATGGAGCTGGGGTCAATCGGGAGAAGCGAGGACGCTTTGGACAGGGAGCTGGGGTCAATCGGGAGAAGCGAGGACGCTTTGGACAGGGAGCTGGGGTCAATCGGGAGAAGCGAGGACGCTTTGGACAGGGAGCTGGGGTCAATCGGGAGAAGCGAGGACGCTTTGGACATCCGCCCTTAAGTGCAGAGGGGTGAGGCAATCTGGGCATTGGGGATTGCATTTCTAACGAACTGAAAAACAGAAGACCATTGACGTTATAGTCCCCCTATAAAAAGGCCAGATTAGGGGACATCAGTCGTCTTACCTGTCCTTTCTTTCATTACCAACTCGGGTTCTATCGTTTTGCAGAAAGGAGAGGTAGTAATATGGCAAGTTACAATCGTTTTTGTTCCTGTCAATTTTGCCGAACACCTTTGTGTTCGAAGAGACCCAATTAGGTTTGTGCCGGTGGGGCACAACGTTACCACACAAGGGAGGAGGGAACAGGGGGACCCTCAGAGAGAGAGAGAGAGTTGTCCGCACTCTAAACGAACCATTCGGTACACGTATGACATGGAGAGAGAGAGAGAGAGAGAGAGAGAGAGACGTGTACAATAATAGGCCATTTAGTGCGCACACAACACAGAACAGCAGGGGTCAAGTAATACGGAAACACAGGCAGAGGGACGACGTAGATCCATACATTACGTACACACAAACTCAGGCGGGGGAGACAGTACATGTATTATATACAAAAATCCAAGACAGAACATAGAACAGTTACTGGTATTATATACAAAAAATCCAAGACAAAACATAGAACAGTTATTGGCCAAAAATGATCTCTTCTTGTATGCTGCGCATCCTTAGCATCCTAAGCTCTTTTTACCTTTTTCTTCTCTTTTATCGTCGGCTGCCTTCACTGGTGGCTTTGGTTGCACACACTTACGCCTTTGACAATTGGTCAAGAACTAACCTGGTCGGGCTAATGCTCACGGTGGGCTGAGGCAACAGTGGGTGTCAGTTGGGAGAACAATGGGGCAGCTTTGAGTTTCATGTTTATGAGGGTGCGAAAAGGAGGTAGTAGATTTTAAACACTGGCAACATTCCTAGTCCTTCAAGCGGAGGGTACTTGGGTGAACCTCACCTCGGAATATTCCTTAAACTTTCCCTATTTAGTTAAACGTAGGAATTTATTCATTAGCGCACGTCATTCTTGGTTGTATTATTCGGGGTGCCGAGCGAAGTCATATTTTGTAGTTTCCGTTTCAGGCTGTCCTCCCAAGCGCTAAGTTCAGGGAGAGAAATAGTCATTGTTTGCTCGTCGTGTGTAGGCACCATAATCGAACCCCTTTTTCCCATCTCTTCGTCCGCTAGATCACCATTTTTTTTGTACTTTAATCGATGTTCCGATGTGACCTGCAGAAAGAGGGAAAAAGAAGGGGAGGGGTGCGGGGGGCAGCATTTAAAAACACATTAGCGCGCATAAACCCGAAAAGGCTTTTACTTACTTCATACTCTGCCTATCTCCACGGGATGCAGTCCCTGCCAACTTGGCGTTTAAGCCCAGGTGGACCGTTTAGTGTGGGAGAGATGATTATCGGAAGCCTGTGGATAGCATAGGTCGCCCAAGTGTGGTATTACGGATCGTGTGCAGGGGGGGGGTCAGAACAAAGGGCAGTCGGTGCAAAGTGGGGGGCGAGCTCGTGCTCTCCTTTGTGGAAAAGGGATAACCTACAGTGGTACGGGGTCGTTGTCGTTCGTACTAGGGGGGTCAGGTGGCACTCCTTCGGGGCGACTTAGGGGCATTTTAAAACAACTTTCCTGATACAAGTAGTATATAAAGTATAGGCTAAATACCAGGATCTTTAGCGGTTGCTTTAGGCTGTACAAAAATGAAAAACACATACAACAAAAACCTGGACCGTTCATATTTGCAATATTTCTGCGTACTATACTTTTTAACCCTTAACTAATCGAGCTGAGCCATTTCACCTGTATTTTAGTTATATCGGAAATAGTGGTCATTTATTCGAAACATACCAATCTACGCGTGACAACTACGTTTGCTTTTTCCAAAAATCTTTAATAAGAATGTCGGTGCACAAATACGGGCCTACAACCCCGTGGGCCGGCCACGGAGCAGGCTGGAACTGTACATGTGGGGATACTTATTAGTGGAAAACCTAATGGAGTCGGTGGTCGTTGATTTCATAATAAAAAGTGCGACAGGTGCAATAAAATCATATCGAAACTTCAGTGTGAGTGAGTATCATAAGTGTTGAAATTCGAACTTTCAATAATCATGATGCGCCAAAACTTAACAATAATTCATTGTCCGAATGTTCAATCAGTACCCATCTCATGTCAATTCATTGTCCGAACACATAATCAGTACCCATCCCATATCAATTCATTGTGTTTAAAAAAACTGCATACATATCTCATGACACCAAGGCTGCGCAATCGGGGTACAACAAGGAGTTGAAAGTTTCATTTGTACCAGCGCCATTTTGGGTGCAGCCAGGCAGATCCAGGCATAGTCAAAATCTCCACCAACTCGTGGTTGGCCCAGAGCCTCTTTCGGCAGTCCAAAAGTTCCGTTTAAAGGGCAACAGAAAGGATCGGCGGTATGAACCATCAGTCAAAGGGGGAGGGAGGCAACAATTTTTTCTACCGGGTCATACTGGGTTTTCACCGGAACTGATCCGAACTGTAGTCTGCAGGATTTTAGTCATTCAAACTGAGGCTGGCGCCAGCATGGGAGCGCCGACGTCTCGCGGCCACATTTTCATCGTTCCGCGGGCAATCATGGCAGTCATTCCCCATCGGGGGTGCCTGCGGGGGTCGGGGGCCCCCGTGGCTCTTATAGAATCTTCAAAGTCGAGGAGAACACTTCTGATTGTGGGACTCATTTCTTAATTAACAAGCAACCGGGCCATCCCTTCACGCCGGGCCCGCTCCTGCAGGGTCGACCGCCATTTTACGAGTTCCAGCAGTCACTGCATCACAAGAGTGGACGAACCCTTGTCGGGTGAGTGGAGTGTTGGGGGTGCCACTGGGGGCCTCCACCTGGGGAGGTGGGAGAGGCTCGTTCGCGCCGCCTCTCCCTCCCAGCGCACCCCACGCCGTTTTTCTCGGCGTTAACATTCATGATGGCCGGACCAGGCGATGAGAGGGGGGGGGTCGGAGGCATAGGCAAGACATCCCCCCCCCGGTGGCCTGCAAGGCGCCGCTTCAGGGCCGAACGGGGAGCTCATACCAAGCCGGGGCTGGACCATGAGATACGAGGGGGGGGTCGATGGCATGAGCAAGACATCCCCCCCCGTGTTGTCATAGCCATTATTGAAGAAAGAAGAGGAGGGGACGCCCAGATCCCGTCGGCCTCGGCTCCTCTTCTGGCCCACCTTATGCGACGACCTCCCCGGCCGACGGCTGGCAGCAGGACCCGCCCTACACGTGCCGAAGATCTCGTCTTCCGGAGGGGCGTAGCCGCGGACCTGTTGCACTTCGGGAGTTTCCAGAATGGGGGTAGGTATCTGCTGACTTGTATCTATCTCATGTTACCGTTATTGGGGCGTGGCAGGCGGTGGGACAGACATGTTTGGAGCAGTGAGGGGTGGCGAAGCCTAGTTGCCTCGTGGCCGTCGCGATGTCAAGCTTGGCTTCTCTCACCATTTTCATGTTTCTTATTACGGGCTTATTTCTAACGTTTCTTATTCCTAGCGAAATCATGTGTTTTATCGTGAGCTATTTCTAACGTTTTCCTATTTGTAGCGAAATCAAAAACTCATCAGTGGCCTACTGATTTTGCTTTCTTATTTCTTTCTCTTTTTTTCTTTTTCTTTTTCTTTCCTTTCTAGCGTGTTTCATGCTAAAGTTTCTGTTAACAGGATACGGTGATTACTTCGTTATTGTTGCATATGTCCTTTTTATTAGGGGTGCCCTCCGGTCGAGCCAGATGACCTACCTCTAATAAATGGTCCGGGTGGAACTAGTTTTACCAATCAGTGGGGAGTAGATAGGCACGAGAGGTTACAACGGGGGACAAAGGTCCACATTACCTACCCTTCACTACTTGCAAAGATTAGACAGAATATTTCTTTTGTACGTTATTTGCAAACAGGGAATGCCTCGAACGAACTATTCCTTGAACAATAAAATGTCCAAGTAATCAATCAATCAGTGGGGAGAAAAATGGGCATGACGGATTACAATAGGGGACAAAAATCTGCATTACCTATCCTTCCCTATCTGCAAAGGGGGGCAGAATATTTCTATTCTTCCCTGTTTGTAGACAGGGAATATCTCAAAGAGCAATAATCGATAAAAATCGATAACAAACAATCAGTGGGGAGAAAGATAGGCATGACGGATTACAATGGGGGACAAACGTCTGCATTACCTATCCTTTACTATTTGCAAAGAGAGAGGAACGTTCCTATTCATCGCTGTTTGCAAATAGAAAATGTCTCAAAGAGAACCAATACTTCAAGTACAATCAATCAATCAATCAGATGGATAAAGCCATCCTACCAATCGGACGTAAAGACGTCCTACTTAACCTTACCCGGACCGGACCGTGTGGGCAATTCTTCGCCTTCCCTTTTCCAGCGCCCAATCGTTCTCTTTCTCCATGTTTTTTACCGCAGCATTCCTGTGGGATTCCAGTCAGGACAGTAGGTCACTTGAGAGAGGTCCGTTCGGAATCGGTGAAGTTCATTCAATCGGCAGCCGGACGAGGGCCCTCTCAAGGCAGGTATACTCCAATCGTTTAGATGTTCACCCCATCGTCTGGACCTCTCTTACCGGACCTTATGTCGCTGATGGACCCCGCGTTGGGACGCCAATTGTGGAAAAGTCAGCCCATAACGCACCTGATGCCCAGGCTGCTGGCGCAGGACGCCTCTTAGTTCCCATCTTGAACACTTACCAAATAAAGAGACGGGCGCTGGAAGCAGGAATTTTTATTTCTCATGAGGAGAGCCTGTCATTTCGGACACTTGCATAGTGTCTTCAGGAGGTGCTCTAACAAGTTTCTCTGAGGCTTCGTCTTTTATACACATGGTTATGATGCACAAACATTCCTTATTGCAATAAAGACGCTTTGAAGTAGGGCAAAGCATGCTTGGAATCCCAGCTTCAGGCCTATTCCCATACCAGTCGCTCAGATGTCATCCTCCCCTCCTGAATGTAACAAGAGATTGTGATCTCTCAGCCGGACATTCCTACAGGACACGAGGGCAGGAGGGGATGATCAGATCAAAGGTTGGGCAGGCGATAAGATCGGGCACTTCGGTTGGTGTATCACGGGTTTGTTATGCTGGGCAGGAAAAGGGGGGGGGTGTACATCCACGAGGCTTGGTTTTAGGACTTGGGACCGGGTCGAAAGGCCAAGTGCAGCTGGGGGGGCTCGTCAGCTGAGGGGAAGGGTGTCCTTGGGAGGAAATGGGGGGGGTGTGGGTCAAGCAGGAGTGTTACTTCTAGAGCAGGGTCACGCAGAGTGAGAGGGTTTTATGGCCGATGCATGAGCAGTGCGCGCGGGGAGGGGTGCCGGGGGTTTACCAAACGGGCAGAGAGGCCATGGTGCCTAAAATGGCTGTCGTGTACGTGTGTGCATGGGTCTATGCTGGCGGGATAACACAGTCAGTGTTTCGCGATATCCGTTCTGCTTACAACAAGGGGTACAGTGAACACAAATGAACGCCGCTTATGTGCATATACATTTCCATTTTCAACAGAGCTAGGAGCGCCAGGCGATTCGCCAACACCTTGGCAAAAAATGTTGTGTCGACATTCAGCAGGGAGAGGGGCCTATACAAGCTGCATTCATCGGGTGCCTTGCCCGGCTTAAGAATAGCCACCAAGAGCGCCTCTCTCATTGATTGCGGCATGCAACCCTCCACGCAGATATCATCGAACAAAGTCGACAGGTGCGGGAGCAGTTGATCCAGGAATGTTTTGTAAAAGCCCACCGTGAGCCCATCCGCTCCGGGAGCACTGCCCGACCACATGCCTGCGAGAGCCTCAACAATTTCATCTTTCTCTATTGGAAGCATCAGGAATTCCCTCTGCGCATTGGTGAGCGTAGGTAGCTCTATATGTTCCAGGTAATCAAGAATTTCATCATCAAGATCCCCGCACTTGGAGGAGTACAAGTCTGTGTAGAAGCTTCTAAACATCTGGGCGATGTCCGTCTCGTCCGTGAGGACCACGCCCTCCTCAGTCTTCATCTCTGTAACCTGTGGTCTTCCCTTCCTCCCTCTCAATACCCTCGCAAGAACTGAGCTGGGTCTCTCTCCCTCACCGTTATCGCGTGCCGTCGCATACTTTCCCATGTGTTTGACTTCCCTGTCTGCTTCCTCATGATATTCAGTCAGAAGTGACTTAATCTCTTCATCCACCGCTGTGTCTTGGGTCCTCTGCTGCCGCTCCTCTAACTGTGCTAACCGCCGCTCCAACTCTGTCAGTCTCTGCCTAATGGACATGAGTACCCCCGAATGCTTAGACATAGCGATGCCCCTTATGTAGACCTTAAATGCCTCCCACACTCATTGAAAGCTGTCCACAGCCTATGTTGGTCTAAAAAAAAACATCTATCGCCTCCGCTAGCTCCCCTCTGAACAGTGGATCAAGTAGCGAATATGGCGGAAACCGCCATGTAAATGGCAGAATCGTTTTCTTGGGGGTATCTAGCGCTAGCAGTAGTGGCGAGTGGTCAGACAGAGTGCGTGGAAGGACCCTGCAATCACGTATCAGTCCCAGTATAGAGGAGGACACCAACCAGTAATCTATTCTGGTGTGTATGTCATAGTAGGCTGAGTAGTATGTGTATCCCCCCCTGCGCTGCGTGTCTCGTCTTCCACACATCATCTAGGTCTAGACTAGTGATCACGCTGCGCAATGTTTGTGCAGATGCGGAAGGCCTACGTGATGGACCTGCGGATCTATCCAGCGTCGGGTCTAGTACTAAGTTAAAATCCCCACCCACAAGGAACTGGGCTGCATTATAGTCGCGGGCTATCGTTGCCAATGACAGGTAGAATTCTGGGGAGTCTTAGTTTGGGCCATAAACGTTGACTGCCACTAAATCCAGCCCCAGTCCTTTACATTGAGATATAACAAAATGGCCCCCGGGTCTGCTCTCAGGAGTACCAATGAAAGTTTCGACTTGGGGTTTACCCAAGTCATCACTCCCCTGGCATGTTTCGTGAAGCCCGCTGTGGTGATGTTCCCCTCCAAACCTCTACTGTGGAGTGGTGTGGCTCACTGGTTAGAGGCGGCAGACCCGGAAGCAGAGAACGGCCCGAGACCAGGGTTCAATTCCCGACACGGCAGGGTCGTGGACCAGGGTCAGCGGACTCGATAATTCTCGCCTCGGTGCCTACTCTAACCAGGGATCACACTCGGCAACTCTGGGCATTAGCTTGCCTCATCTCTACAACGGCCCCCCACATTCGCCGGGGATGCCTGGTTTCACCTTGGAGATACCCAGTAGGGACCATCTCACAGGGATAGCCAGGACGGGTTCCCCAGCGGTCTACAGCGCCACAACGCCTCAGGGCAGCAGTGCGCTTTACAAGACACATACATTTACTGTGTAGCATCCTGCTCGTTTGTGGCAGGTGAGTCTCCTGTAGGAGTGCCACATCCACTTGATGTCGTTGTAAGTAGCTCAGCACCTTCCTGTGCTTCCGGTAATCATTAAGACCCCTAACCTTCCATGTGAGCGCCCTTATCGTGTCAGTAGAACTAGGTTTCTCTGGTTCAGCTGAATTTGCCATTGCTCTCTATTCCGAACCTCGTGTGTGCATGTTCAATATGTGAATTTGCATTCTGATGTATTTTCAAAAACCGAAACAATCCCCCCTCCCCTCAACAACCTCCCCAAACACTCAAACATCTCGACCCCCCTCCCACAGCAGACCACCCCCCACTTGGCCTTGCAGAATCCTTCGCCACCCACCCTCCCCACACCCCACTACCCAAACTGTATGACCCTCAGGGAGTCATTAGAGTGCATAGCACGCGGGGGCCAAGGTTGCTTCACAACCATCTTGTAGTGCGTCTGCACAATATACTAAGCACTCTCCTCCGAACTCTCGTTGTACCGTATCTCATGCATCAGTAAGGTTTAAGTTTTACAAGTCCTTAAGCAGTTCTGATATTACTGTAAATATCCCCGTACTTGAAGATACCCCCCTCCCATTCTTGGTATACCGACCAACCTTCGCTAGTCGACTGTGCGTGCCTCCCACGTGATTGTCCACAAATAACCGGCAGTGTGTGTGCTAATAGCAGCCACTCTGTATCACACTCTGGAGGTAACAATCTGGGCCACCAGGCCCCCCTACCCACCCCGCCCCCAAACATCTGGAGTCCAAACCAGCCTTTAGAGTGACCCCAAGACCAGTCCTCACCGCATACATTGTCCCATACCCTTTCTGCCTTCATGAAGCATAAAAGAGGGAAAGTCACTCCTGCTCGTCCAACTGGCTGCTTCTCTCCTCTCCATCCGATGGCCTGTTCGCGTCCTTGCGATGTTCCCTCGTCCATCCTTTCAACGCTTGCTACAAGGTTCTTGGGTCTGTAAATAGGTGGGAATGCCCCTGCCGGTTAACACGCAGTTTTGCAGGGTACAACATTGCGTAATCCAGGCCTAGGACTCTGAGCTGTCTTTTAAACGGGGCAAAGGGCTTGCAGGCTTCCTGCACTCTGGCTGTAAGATCCGGATACAGTGAGATCTCTGAGCCCTCGTATTGTAGCGCCTTTTTGTCTCTAGCAAGTTGTAACGCTGCATCGCTGTCCCTATAATTAAGCAACTTGGCAATGATGAGACGCAGCGGTGCTCAAGGGCGCGGGCGAGCGCCCAGCGAGCGGTGCACCCGCTCCACCACAAACATTTGAGAGAATACCCCCTCCCCAAGGAGAGTGATCAGGAGCTTTTCAACAAACAACTCCATGTTGCCCCTCTGGGTCGTTTCAGGAAGGCCCGTAATACGTAGATTGCAGCGACGCGAGTGGGCTTCCAAATCTTCCGTTTTATCTTGCAAGGCCTGCATAAGCTTCCCGATCTTCTTATGATCTGTGTCCAGCTCCGTTTGTGCCTCCTCCACCTCTGTTAGTCTTCTTTCGGACATGTCGAGCCTTTCCGCATGTTTGTCAATCCGCTCCGCCATTCTGTCCATTCTGTAGGTGAGGTCGTCTATCTTCGAACCTAGGGACGTCATACTGTTTTGGAGGCCTTTTTCCATTGCAAGAAGCATGCTTTTAATGTCTGTGCCTACTGCAGTGTCCTCTCCAGCTTGTGTGCTGACTCTGTTATCGCCCGTCGCGTCCTGTGACTTTGAGCGCCTTTGATCAAAGGACAGTTTGCTCAGTGTCTTGTCTCCTCTACCCATGCTGCCAAGGGCGCTAGGTGCTATTGCTGCCGTGTGTTGCTGATTACGATTTCCTCCAGTGAATCCAGACTGGTCTGGGCCCCCAACGCACCAGCTATGTTGCCAAGATCCGCCACAGCGCAGCAGGGAATCTACATCGCTAAAAACTGCAATCTCTCACCGGTTTATGCGTTTTCACCAAGCGCCTCAGGTCACACAGGTCCGCACTTCGAAGCAGCCTTCACTCAGTCCTCTTAGCATCGCTCTTGTGCCCCACTCTGGACCTGTATCCCACCCTGAAATTCGCTGCCTTACTGGATGTGGCTCTCAATTAAAACACAGCGCTCAAACAGTGTCCAGGCTTCCACTGCAAGGAGGCGGGGGGAACACAGGCACCCCTCCAGGTTGTCGTGGGGCTGTGGCGCACTTCCGACTGCTCTCTCTCATTAGCACCAGAGTATCAGAATGCGCCCCAAAATGGTATCCAATGTCAGCCTCCTGGCCGGAGCTATATTTACTCAGTCCCTGCACTGTTTAGCTCATTCCCGGCTCAGGCCCGGTGTCTGGCTGTATCTAGCTCTGTCCGTGGCTCAGCCCCTCCACTCACGGGCCGCCCGTGGCCACCCGCCTCCGTCGCAGTTCCCTTTTCACCCTAGGGGCCACAGTCTACAGTAGCGGCTCTTCCTTCGTCTCAAACTCAGCAGGACTCCACCGCACTACGTCTTCAGTTCTCTGGGTGTTTGCACCGGCCGCCTTCGCGGTTCCCTTCACCGATGCCGCAACTGCTGTAAGCAGATTTCACCACTGCCTTGTATTAGTAGGCGAGGGGGGGAGAACGCCGCGAGGCCTCTCACCTCCCCAGTCTGGTCGAGCAGTGAAAGCACATACTTCACCAGGCCTCCCGGTCCGCCGCCGGGTCCGCTCCCGGTCTCCTTCCGCTCTCAAGCCACACGCACTGTGACGCTGCGTGTTCTCATAATACAAAGGTAAAACAATATCCCAAAAGGTATAAATGTAAGGACAATTTACATAGTATGCAATACGCATTACATGGAACAGAGAAAGGAGACACCTATTCAAGTAGTTTTAGAAAAATACATTTTTAGTTTTGATATTTTAAGCAAAAGATTTTTTAGGTACACATAGTTATATACAGCACATAAACCAAAACTTGGGGTGACAACCCAAAGACAACTTGGTGCACAATATATACAAGTGAGGTGTGGCAACTCAAGTGAAGGCGTGAGCAGCGACGGACGGCGCAAAGTGAGCGAAGTGAAATATATACAGTGAGTAGCTCAACAGTGACATGAAATCAGTGACAATCTATACTACAATTTGTAATTTCAATTGGGGTCACAATGGCATGCGCCTATAATTTGCGCTGGGAGGTCGACGACGTTTCGGTCCTTAACCAATGCGGACCATCTTCAGGACAGGGTTGTCTCGTTAAAGGTGCTGTGGGGTGAAAAATAATGAGTTTAAGCACCCAGGAATTCAATGACATGTGGGTAATGGGGAGACTGGGGGGAGGGACCGGGAAAGGGGGTGGAATGGACTAAGTAATGGACCGGGGAAGGCCGTGGAGACGACGGGCGGGGGGGGCGGGGGGAAGGGGGGTTGGAGGGGGGCAAGGAGAGCGGAAGGTTAAATAAAGGGGAGAGACCGTGGGGTGGCAGGAGTGAGGTAGGTCGCTAAATACCCTCACGTAGCATGAGACATCATATGTAGGACAGAATGTCAAAGAAATTTGAGATATGGCACGGATACTGGTTATGGTGTATTATGTGGAATGCCATATATAATTGATCAGCAAGACACTCATCTGTGGGGGGAAGGAAGGGGGAGGGAAGGGTTTTTTTTGTTTGGAGAAGACCAGAATTGGTCTTACCTGAGCGCGACAGGGTCACGGCCGGGATAAAAAAAATCCGGCAAGTGGCATATGGACGTCCAGGAACTGTAATTAAAAGAGAAAGGGGTGAATATATCGAGCCATAGTTAGGTTGAGCTGCGTCAGTGCTAAGAATAAAGAAGTCTTTACCTGAATTAATTATCCGGTAAATAAAGGCGTCACAAAGAGGTCGATGAGTGATTAAATCTCTGCGGTCAAGGACCTGTAAAGAGTACGGTATGGTAAGGGTCAGTCTAGGGTTAGCTAAACGGGCAAAGGGGAAGAGGCAGTATCATAGGTGATCAATACCTGAGTATTATGTTCCGGTCAGCATCTCGCAGCGACCGTGGCGAATTTGAAAAACTCCGCAACAAGGGACCTGGAATTAAAGGGAGTCAAAAGGGCCGTTCTATTGTATATATAAAAGAAAGTTTACAAGGAAAAACAACATCGACGCCTTTAACTTGTAGGAAAAAGGTGTCTTTGTATAGAAAATATTTGTTTTGAAGGGCGATGCGTAATAATGCCATGATGAAATCAGTGGGTATTTTCGTGGGTTGTGGTCTTGTCAGGAGAAGTTTCCGGATCACTTGTAAGCGCTCATCATGTGGGATGTTAGTATAGAGGGATTCAATATCCATACTGACTAATAATTGAGAGGTCGTGTCAAATTCGGTATCCTCAATGGTATTTATTAGGTCAGTAGTGTCACGAATGAAGGTGTCAGTACAAGGGACAAATTCCTTGATAACAGCATCAATATATTTGCCCAGAGGTTCTAGAATCGATCCGCACCCGGATATTATTGGGCGTCCTGGTGGATTCTGCTGGTCTTTGTGGATCTTGGGCAAGACATATAGCACAGGGGTTCTGGGGCTGGAGTTGTTCAAAAATTCAAATTCTTTTTTTGTGAAGATATTGAGATCTTTCGCTTCATTTGTGACTGTTAGTATTTTTTGTCTGATGTCTTCCATTTCTATTTATGAAATACGCCTGTTTATATTATTTGATATTGCTTGTTCCTTGTCAGATTTTGCTCTTGTGATCAAAGAAATGTTTAGCCGATTACATTATTGATTGCAAACAGACTTTGATTATATCCGGGGTTTACAGGGTTAACCTTCGGAACACTCTCACTGGGTCCTCGACCCCGCCCCTTCCCCTTGGTCACATGATACACCTCCCAGTCCACTTCCATATTCCCTTTGCGTCCCCAGCGACTCATACGCTACGAAGCAGCCTCCCGGATTGTTGACTGGCGAGCCCGACTACATTGACTGTGTCCGCGTCCCTCACTAATAAACAGGTATTTAAGGAGTACGTTTACCTTTCCATCCCCATATTCTACTCGGTTAGAACGGCCCTCAATATCTCTCTTAATTTCAGGTCCCTGGCCGCCATTACTACTCACCCTTGAGATTGCTTCACAACGCTTTTTTCTGGGAACCCCTCATAATTAACAGGTAATCCCTGATGTTGTTTTTCCATGTAAACTTTCTTTTATATATACAATAGAACGGCCCTTATGACTCCCTTTAATTCCAGGTCCCTTGTTGCGGAGTTTTTCAAATTCGCCACGGTCGCTGCGAGATGGTGACCGGAACATAATACTCAGGTATTGATCACCTATGATACTGCCTCTTCCCCTTTGCCCGTTTAGCTAATCCTAGACTGACCCTTACTATACCGTACTCTTTACAGGTCTTTGACCGCAGAGATTTAATCACTCATCGACCTCTTTGTGACGCCTTTATTTACCGGATAATTAATTCAGGTAAAGACTTCTTTATTCTTAGCACTGACGCGGCTCAACCTAACTATGGCTCGATATATTCACCCCTTTCTCTTTTAATTACAGTCCCTGGACGTCCATACGCCACTTGCCGGATTTTTTTGATCCCGGCCGTGATCCTGTCGCGCTCAGGTAAGACCAATTCTGGTCTTCTCCAAAACCCCTTCTCCCCCTTCCCTCCCCCTTCCTTCCCCCCCTTCCCCCCACAGATGAGTGTCTTGCTGATCAATTATATATGGCATTCCACATAATACACCATAACCAGTATCCGTGCCATATCTCAAATTTCTTTGACATTCTGTCCTAAATATGATGTCTCATGCTACGTGAGGGTATTTAGCGACCTACCTCACTCCTGCCACCCCACGGTCTCTCCCCTTTATTTAACCTTCCGCTCTCCTCGCCCCCCTCCAACCCCCCCTTCCCCCTCGCCCCCCCGCCCGTCCTCTCCACGGCCTTCCCCGGTCCATTACTTAGTCCATTCCACCCCCTTTCCCGGTCCCTCCCCCCAGTCTTCCCATTACCCACATGTCATTGAATTCCTGGGTGCTTAAACTCATTATTTTTCACCCCACAGCACCTTTAACGAGACAACCCTGTCCTGAAGATGGTCCGCATTGGTTAAGGACCGAAACGTCGTCGACCTCCCAGCGCAAATTATAGGCGCATACCATTGTGACCCCAATTGAAATTACAAATTGTAGTATAGATTGTCACTGATTTCATGTCACTGTTGAGCTACTCACTGTAAATATTTCACTTCGCTCACTTTGCGCCGTCCGTCGCTGCTCACGCCTTCACTTGAGTTGCCACACCTCACTTGTATATATTGTGCACCAAGTTGTCTTTGGGTTGTCACCCCAAGTTTTGGTTTATGTGCTGTATATAACTATGTGTACCTAAAAATTCCTTTGCTTAAAATATCAAAACTAAAAATGTATTTTTCTAAAACTACTTGAATAGGTGTCTCCTTTCTCTAATCCATGTAATGCTTATTGCATACTATGTAACTTGTCCTTACATTTATACCTTTTGGGATATTGTTTTACCTTTATACCTAGCACCCTAATGCCGATTGGTTTATGGGTCACACTCCTGTTTTCTTTGCAAGGCTGCGTGTTCTCAGGCGGCACTTGAGGTCGCGGCTGCGAGGCCTGCCGCTCCGCCGATCAGCTGCGGCTGATATCGTCGGACCCCGGGCTCCAATTCTTGATTGCCATACATCCGCTGCAAGCTCCGGCCGTCCTCTGTCTTGGGGGGTGACACAGCAGCAGAAAAGCCAAGTACTGATGCAGAATAATGCAGGATATTTCGGACAACGATACGAGCTCAAGGCTCAAGCGGCCATCTTGTTCGCTGGCAAGCTCCTCCCCCGGAATGTCTGTCTTTTAGCACAGCCCTGCACATAGCTTCTGTGTGCAAATAACCTAGTGTGTGTGGAGCACAAGGCCTGCCCTTTGGTCAGTTACTTCACCAACCCACCATATGAGGGACAGATTGTGCATTGCACCACAGTTACATTGCACCAAGGGTTACTGCTGTAGCAGAATGGTGGGTGAGCACCTTATGGAGATGTGGGGCATGGATCCGCATTTTCATAGGAATAGTGTGCACACATGCTGTCTTCAACATTAATATTATGACACATCACCTGCTTACCTAACGATTACCATGTCTTAATTGTGAACAAAAAATAGTGAAAGTTTTCAGAAGGTTAGTTCAGTTTCTTACACTTACTCTGGCAATGCTTCATAAAAAAAATAATGCAGCAACTAATTATGGACATTTAGATAAAGCAAAAAATAAGGCAAGAACTTCTCAACCTCTACAAGGAGAATGGAGAGTGACACTGTTCTCTGATTCCATAACTCATATCCTCATTCAGTTTCTTCGTAAACCCTAGCATTGAACCTCCCCACTGGCAGCAGCATAACAACATCCTCTCTTAATAACTTAGTTTTAGTTGAGTACAGATGCCCACGATTATGTACTGATAGATCAAACTCATCCATATAGTAAGTTGCACATGCACAACTAGTGAAATAGTGGAACATAGGTCTCTTGTTTATTGGTTTAATTTCATGCATTTACCTATCCTCCATTATATCACTTAAGCTGTTACCAGTGGTAAGGGTTCACTCTAACAATAATATAATCGAGTCACATAGTTCAACATGAGGCTCTACCATCGCTAAAACATCTGTATATTTTCTAAATGTTGCTTTAAATTAAGAAAAAGAGCATTTGAATCTCATCTAGGTGTGGGAGAAATTGAGAAATAAGCAAAATGTTCAAGAAACGTATGAAAATTGTGCCTATTTCATGAAAAATACAAGGACTTATCTCATTAAAACGTTATGTTAGATAAAGGCTAGCTCAATGAGAAAATCACGCTTAGAATGCCAGCACCTCACTTCCAAACTTTTTTTACCTTTTCACAATTCCCGTTATCTGATCTCTGTTTTTGTGAAGAATTTCAAAGTTCATGTCTCGGATTATTACCACAGCTTTAGATTCAATCTGGTTAGGAATTAATTTTTCAGGACCAACCAGAAGTTATGGGCTATTAGCTTGCTGACATTGTTGATCACAAAGCCTCTCTCCTCCTTAGCATATTTAGCTTTGGTCCTTTGCTCATGGCACGGTTATTTATGATTGATGAGGTTTTCTCTGGCTTTATCCTGGCTCAGTAGGGTGTGGTTCCAAAATATCTAAGCCAGAGCATTGGCTCTCTTAAATATTGTCTCAGAAATAGAGTTTCCAAAAATGTCACCCCTTTGGAGTTAATAATACAAAATCTGCACCCAACTCAATGATATTTTAAATAATATTTCATCCCCAATATTTATGTCAGACAATATTTCTAAATTATTCTGACACACTATCCACATTTTGGAATGTCATTTTTTTGTGGTCATCAGGTTGGCTGGGTTTTCTATATCTAGTGTTTTGTTTTTACGTTTAGCTTTCTGAGCTTCTTTATCCTCTCTTATTATCCTCATTTTGCAATATGATTGCATAACTCTAACATCAAAAGTAGTCACTTTTTCAAGTCACGGTCCCTTTACATTGATTTTTCTGTGATATTTTGACTGCCTTTGTCTCACTTTGGATTTTACAACTAGGTCAAAGAACAATTTAAGATCATTCTTGATTTGTGTTGTTTTCTTTTGACTCTCTCTAGCCGTATTTTGGGAGATATAATTAAAGGGAACATTAGCTACTTCAATCTGTACATTCAAGGATTTCCTTCTTTAAGAAATTCCGAATTTCACTACTGGATATTCCAGCCCCAGTTGGGGCGTTTTATTTTTTTCTGCTTCCTTTCACCTAGGCTTAGAATGGATATATAAATATGCAAAATGTCCTTCATGTCTTCTGACAAGATGTAGTAGTAGAAACAATAGAATGTTACCTATCTCAACCAATATAATGTATTAATGCAACAATGTGTGGAGACCCAATAACACTTCTAGAAACCTGAGAGAGTTATCTCAGAGTTTAACACAGTTATTACGTCTCTACATGCAAATATATTTTTACCACAACAACAAATTATGGAAAAGGCTCAATGTCACTGCATTCAGAGAACATTCAGGAGGTCACATGATATTTTGCTGAGGTCCACTCTAAGATTGAGGCTCTCAAAAACCAACATTGAAGAGATGGCTTGCAGTTCGAGGAGTGACTTAGGGAATCAAAGGTGTTTATCATTCAGACTCTCAAGACAGCATTTATTTCCTGGAAACATAGTGTAATCTAAATGTCAAACAACAGCACATTTGGGCTTAACTAATAAATTAGGCCAATTTTTGTATTTAGAGACAAACTAAACAATTTTGCATATCCAGCAAAGCCTATTGCTGTGGATATATAACTTCTATTGTACTGACAACAGTTGATAGACCCTCTCAACCCAAATCAACAGTAATCTGAATGAGCCCGCAGGGCTTAAGATCACTGGAATATAAGAACACATATTTGTGATAGACTTCTGAGCACTGAGGGGAGGTGATAATGCATAAACAATGTTTAAAGAATGTATACAAATTTCAATTTATTCCATGTTCTTTCAATAAATTAGTATTTACTTAAGGTTCACCAAAGACCTAGCAACACTGAAACAACTCTAACAAAAATACAGAGTGTCCTCTGAAGTTCTTTTTCCTACACAAAATAACTAATACATATACATTTTCCATGGCAAGGTTGAAGTATTCATTCAGATTTCTTTTTTAATCAGCACAATAAAGTAGATGTTTTGGGCTTGCCTACACTAAACAAGAGTCAGATAATTATCAGGACATGTTTAACAAATTGATAACTGGTCCCCACTGCTAGAAAAAATCAAATGTATTTTTATTCATCATCTAATAAGGAAAATCATGGTGCAAAATATAGGGCATTATTACGATGCTGGTCTGACGAGCATCCAACCAGCATCGTTTTGGACACAGGACCGCTGACAAGGAGTCAGTGTTCCCGCTGGCATTATTACAATGTGGCCACCATCAGGTTGGTTGCAAAGTGTATATTTGTTATTGTGGGTTGTGCTACTGGCTGCCACATGAAACATGGATGTCCAGGGCCCATAGCGGTGGGCCAGAGGGGAAGGGGGTCCTGCTTAGGGCCCCCAAAGTCACTTTACACCTGCCTTTTCATGGTACGTGAAGCGCCATGAATGGGCAGGCGGAAAGGGACATTGTAATCCCTATGGCGGTGACCCTATTTTAGGGATTACTGTCTCTCTGACGGGCTCCTTGAGCCAGTCGGAAAGCGTTGGATGGTCCCTACGCCTGCTGACTCCAACCGCACACATTGCAATATGGCGGTCAGACCACAGCAGCAGATGTCGGTAGGACTGCAACCGACAAACCGTTGGTTGCGGTCTGACCGACATCAGAATGAGGACCACAGTTCTGAATTAGTTACTATTTTTAGTGATTTCTGTTTAAAACAATGGTAACTACAAAATTAGAGATTACTTTCATGATAAATCTGTAGTATATCAAGGCCATTATTACAAGTTTCCCAGATGTAGCTCCTGGGATGCACCAGTGCCAACACTGGTAATTCCTGTCCTCTGATATCCCCTCACTTTAAAACAAAAATTACAAGGTATTTTCATAACATGCAGACTCATCTATACATAGTGAAATTTCATGTCCTTCCATTAGAAACACTGAGTCCAAAGTTAAACACTCTTACCTCCTGATTGAATGTGTATCAGTACTAATCTGAGTGGTGTGGTGTGTGCGGGCTATAGGACAGAACAGGGAGTAGAGATCTGTGGGAAATGTCCTTTAATGCTGCAGGTAGAGAATGTCTAAGGACCATAAATAACAGCTGCCATCAGCCTGCCAACTCCACTCTAAATTCCGGGCCGATGTCCAAATTATCTATTCTGGAGTTAGCCAACCTGGTACTTTAGAGAATGAAGACACTAGGAAACTCGTAATGGGCCAGAGCAGTAGCTACTCAGCAATTATTATTCCGTCCACTTGTCATAAGGGTCTAACAGGCACGTGCATCAACGTTTTCTGCTAGCGCAAATGGTGCTATTCGCAAATATCAGCCATTTGCGTCCACAAAAAGGGCTTTTGCGATGCAGCAGAGTGTAAGGCACTCGCAATTTAAGAAATCGTAATTTATTGAGATTTCTTAAATTGCGATTGCATTTAAGGGATCGCAATTTGCAATTCCTTAAATACAATGCATGTACCCCTCAGAAATAGCGAATTTACTATTTCGGGCCGCAAAATACAGAGAAATTACTCTGATCTGTATTTTGCAAAAATCTTGAAAGTGCATTTTTCAAGGTTTCAGGTTACACACACCCATGCCCTTGTGGCATGTGTGTGCGCAACATAGGTGCACATCACAATTTCAGGGGTGCAACAGTGTGTCATTTTGACACCTTTGCACCCTAGAAATTGCATGCAAGATTCGCGAGTACCTATTAGTACTCGCAAATCGTGCATGCAATTTGCTATTCATTCCTAAGGGCCTATAGGCCTAAAGGAATGAATGGGAAGCCATTCCTTAATTGCGACTCTCAATTTGCGAGTCGCAATTAAGGAATGTTTAGAAATCGCTAATTTAATAGCGATTTCTACATGCATAGGCTTTTGAGAATCCCTAATTGCGATTCCTTAATAATCACAATTAAGGACTCGCAAAAGCCTACTTTGATGCATGTGGCCCTAAGTGTCTTCTGACTTCACCACGATTTGTCACTCAAAGTAGTCTTTTCTTTACATTTGACGTTGAACAAGTCTCCTCCTTTATTCGATAACGGAAAATATTTCACAAGTACATATGGATACAGATCTCAATTATGAATTATATTGATCCTCATGGGGTAATTTCTTTCAGAATGATTATAGGAAAATGAACGCTGACAGTGCTTGAAGAACAGTGATCCATGATTACTAACACCTGGATGCAAGAAAAGAAGGAAATCTATTATTTTGAACATTATTAGGAAAAATATAGTGGCAGACAGCAATATTGTAACCAGATATGCACTGAATTGTATGTCTGGTATGGTTCAAATAACTCCAAATGTAGTATATTGTTTCTATGTTATTGTGACATTTTGTTTCTTCTATATTGATGCAAGTGAATTTGTATTTGAAGATATATGTGATTGATGATATCCCTTTGAAATACATGGAACAAAGGTTTGCTGCTAAGAAAACTAAAACAAAATGATTAAAAAATCTCATTATCATTCAATTTTATTTCATTAGGTTTATTAAAATTACTATCTTAACCCATGTATTCTATGAGGCAACGATCTTCAACCTATTCTCCTGCCTGGTGCAAAAATAAACAGGTTATTGGCAGTAAGTGTAAACTTGATGGTGTGTTTATTAAAAGTACACTCCATGGAATTTCCACTTATATTATTCAGCTTTGTGAACAGTGAAAATAAGAGGAGAGTTTTGTAACAGATATAACATATATCACTAATTATGAGTAGCAGGTTTGTTAATTATAGCTGTTCTGATATTGATGGCACAATGAAGAATGGTTAAGAGGGAGATAAACTTCTTCTGTCCACACCTAAAATATTATCGCCCAGGAGACACTTAGTTATTCTCCATCAAATATCCATCTGGGATCCAAACTGAGAGCTGTAAGTGGGATCAGCTCACTGATGACAACGTAAAGAAGCGCTAAATGAAACCATTTGATGGAAAATAAGAGTAAAGAAATGTGAGGGGTTGGTAATGTATTCCTCATTCATAGTCATGCCTGGGGATTTAGACCTTTAGCCTACAGGTCTCTCTTTAGATTATGGTGATCTTAAATAATGTTTCTTGTGATTAGCACTGGGTTCAGGACCACTTATATGCTCAATGTTCCTGGCCTTCATTAAAGGACAATGACATTCCATGATTCTTGCCAGCATGTTGTTATTTGAGATATCATCAGTGATGTCACTGATCATGTCATGAGTAATGTACTATATAAGGTCATAAGAGTGCACTGCGGGGGCGTGAGTTATAGTTAGCTCAGCCAACTCTAACTGCTGAATTTCCCTAGTTTTGTAGGAGTCAAAACTGAGCCTAACTATAATGTTCCCGAAACCTTTGTTTTTTAAAGTGAATATATATATATATATTTAAATATATATATATATGTATAAAATATTTATATATATATATATATATATATATATGTGAATTATTTTGGTTTCTTTCCATTTTATTATTGTAGTGTTATTTATTTGTTTTGTTTAACATTTGGGATAAGGGGATGTGTTGTATTCCTGATTTGTGGCTAATTCCATTCTACAGCTGACCTGTTTTGAGCCCTGAGAATGTTCTTTTGACTTAAAGTTGCCCTGGCTGGTCCCTATATTTTAATTGGAAAATAAAGGGGACCTTCTTATTTATTCCAGAATAGGAAGTATCTTTTTTACAATCTAGAAGCCTCCAACACACAGAGGGGCTGATTAGGATGGCGGACGGACTTTTTCCATCCGCCACCCTGTCGTGGCAAGGGACCGTCCGCCATAATTGCGGAGGTCCCGTGTGTGGAATTAAGATGCACCCGCCACAGTGGCGGGTGCATCCCGCATTTTTAACATTGCGGCGGGCGGTGCTGCCAGCCATGTTGCACTTTGAAACGCAGGGTGGTACCATAGCTACCCCGCATGTGCACCCCCACACCTCCCTTCACCCTGAAGGCCTGCAACGGTCCCCAAAGCAAAGACCATGCCGCCACGGAAAGGCATTCCCCAAAGCCCATCCTAATATAGCTGGCGGTGTCTGATATGGCGGTGTCTGATAGACACCGCCACCATATTAGACCTTTTCTTGCGACCGTGGCAGAAAAGTGGTGGACGGTCTTCCCGTCCACCGCGGACCCCCCCGCCATCCTAATGTGGCGGGGGGTCATTTCAATGAGGATGGCGGATGGATTGCCCCTGCTGGGCCGGCGGTGGCTCCCGCCAGCCCGGCGGGGGCAATCCGTCCTCCATTCTAATCGGCCCCACAGTGAAGGGAGAATGCCTACCAGTTCATACTTGAGCCCAGTTATTATCTCTGACAAACATGCAAACACTTTCATACACCATTGATTGTAGTAGTGTTCCTCAAGTGTACAAGAGCTTAATACTGCCTCCTTAGTTGGGATCATATTACAATACTAGGGTAAAAGCCTATGCAACTCTGTCATATTTCCAAGGCGATGAGGGACTGCTCAAATTATCTGTCTTAAAGTTAAAGAAAGTATTGTGCTACACAAAACTGAGCTATGCAATTTATCATGACTGGGCTGAATTCAAAGATATTTCTTTCTATTTGAGGGTTATTATTCCATCCAGGTGGCAACAGGCTGCACCTGAAGCTTTAAGTGACCTGTATTCAATAACATTAACAACATTAAGTGTATCATAGTAGAGTAATCAGGATGAATCTCTATTGTAAATTTGACAAATGAAGGAGAGAGTCCGTATCTCAATAGTGTTTAAATGATAGGTCCGTATATTTAAGTAACATTTTTAATTATTCAGTCATGACTATCTTTTCTTATACAATGTAGAAAATGTGACAATAACAGTCAAACTGTTTTGTTCCCATATTGTGCAACTTCCTCACGGCTGAAAATCAAAATCAACAAAAAGCAACAAATGGACTGTGAAAATACATCTCACTATATACACTTGAAACATAAAACTCAGGGCGTAAACCATAGAATAAGTGAATGACTATAAAAGTTTTGGAAATGAATTGTGAAGCAAAATGGCACCATTGTACTAAAGACATTTCAATTGTGGTCGGTGTTTTATGTTGTAAACATTTTGTTTTACTTGGCCTGCCCTCAGAACTTTAGCTGCAGTGAGATCTGGATCTTTGGTACAGATTTTTCAGCATGGATGGACATGAATAATGCTTTTGTGCCATGAGTTAGGCCTGTCTTATAGATTGTGTTCTTGTTAGACCAGGAGGAGCGCACAAAGTGTTACACTGTTAATGTAAAATGGCTACCACACTTACCAAGAGTTAAAAAGCATGAGTGCTGTGTTGATAGCATGCTGTTTTTGTAATAGTGATTAACAGAGTGACCAGGCCATTTTATGTATGTCATCAGAGTGAGGCCTATCCACCCAATAATGTAAAGTTCTGCCGGTAAGTACCTAACTCACCCTTGGACTTCATCATTTTAGTATGTAGCTCTATGCAATGCACATGATTGAGTGTGTGTGCTGCAATGTATATGTGTGTGTAAAGTACATAGAGGCATATGAGTTGAATAGTGGAAGCCCAGCACCTTGGAAAGGCATGTGTAAATGGAGTTGGAGGAGCCATCCCGGATAGACTTGTAGATTGCCTGCATTCCTGAGAGCCTGGTGGGTCACGCACACTGGAGGAAGGGAGAGCCAAGCTGTCTGGTGCATTTCAAAAGGGTTCCTTGATTTTGAAATGGTCACTGGTTACTGGGGCAACAGTACACATCTCAGCAGATGTGGCTGATAAGGGAACCATAAAGAGTAGGGCTAGGAGTCTTTCAACCATTTTGATAGGCATATAGCAGTGAGGCAGATATCCAGATGTGATTGTCTATTTACTCCCAAGCCTGTGTTCTGGAGCAATCAAGTTAGATGTCACTCCTGCTGTGACACACTGCTTCCAGGATAGAGGAGTGAGCATTTCAAAGTTGGAAACCCCCACAACATGAACTTCAAAGACTAAGGGGCCAATTTCTATGTGGGTGGAGAGGGAACTCTGTTGCCACAGCAACATATGTTCAACACTCCGTCCATCATCCCCTTTTGTTTTGCTTTGTACGCCCACAGCAAAATAGGGCCCCATTACGATGGCGGGTGGACTTTGTGGCATGTTGTTCATTGACATGCACAACGTGACAGGCAACGCGCGGTGCCTGCCACCTTGTACATGCCAATTATGGGGGTACCATGGGTACCCCCAAGTGCACCCACTCCAACACCCCAGGGGCCCGCAACAGGCCCCCAATGCAAAAGACTGCATGCCTTACCATGGCGGCATCGCTGCCATGGAAAGGCCCTAATCCACCCACATCATAATATGGTGAGCAGTGCCTGCAAGGCACCGCCACCATATTATGGGCCAGGAACGCACAGCAGGCAATCGTAAAGATTTCCTGCCTGCGGTCTTTCCGTCTGCCGCTGTACCCCCGCGATTGTAATATGGTGGGGGTAATTGAAGGGCGGGCGGGGAAAGATGTTGGGTGGACCGTCACCGCCGGTTGTGATCTGCCCAAAATCATAATGGCCCCCATAGTTCTGTCCCTGCCAATGCAGTGGTCTGCTGCCCGACTTATATGCGGGCGTACCATAGGTTTGACTACAGAGGTTACTACTCTGTTACTGCTGTAGCCAAACTTCTCCAGCAGCCTGACGGAGTAAGGACAATCGGAGAATTGGCTATATGTTCAGTCATCCAATTTGGATATACAGACAAATAGCTGTTTTTTTTTTTACTGTTTTGGAGATGCTAAGCATATTTTGATTCTTGTGCCCGTGTAAACCTTGCACCTACCTCACCTATTGAAAAGCCTTGGACTGCTCTACCACCGCTATCAAGGGTAGTTGTTCAGAGCCCATAATAGGTTTAGAAATAATGTTTCAGGTGTTAAGGCCTCAACCCCTGCAATTGGACCCCGTAGCTCCTGTTTTCCCTGAATACCAGATAAATATTTCTAACATAGTTAGCAAGTTCCAGACATCCTAACACCTTCAAGCTATTACTAAGTGCTATGCCAAACCTTAGCTAAAGCATTATTCTGAATGCTAAATCACCGCATGAGTGCCGGTCCATTCTGATTCTTTGTGCAGGCTTCCCCTTTGGATCCCTTTTCTCCTCTGATTTCCTGTATGATCCTGGGCAGCGCTGTACTCATCTTTCTGTGTATGTTTTCTACCCAGTGGCCAGTCCTTGCCCAAGTCCCTGACTGTGTTCCAGGCATAGTCCTGAAAGTCCCTGACATACTGTAAGGGCCATCTTGTAATGGCTGTGCCTTTAGCAGAAACAAAAAACATGCAGCCTACAGAGTGATCGACCATGATGGCGTCAGCATTTTAGTGCGTGCTCTAGGAACAGACTAACTAGATGGGAACTGTCAGGGTGGAAATTACAATTTCAATCAGAGTCAATATTTAATACAGTGATTTTGCCTTTTATTCCATCCATTTCCCTCCAATACATTTCAGTAGGATTGACCTGCCTAAATCTATCAGGGGAAAAAACTATGAGGGTATCATAATTAATACTCAAATCATAATTCTGATCTCCGTGCAAGTCCAGATATGCTAAGTTGTATAGTGACCACACCAACACTGCAATTCATGGGTTTGCAACCGTCAAAGGGATTCAACTATGTACTACAACCGTTTTTTGATTCAGTAAATGATATTGAAATTAAAAATCAGTTTAAAAATTAATAATGAGTCACAATTTTGGCATGGGGTGTTTAGGATGTGCTTTCCAAACTGTATTTCGCAATCCAATGTACAATGGTTTGCAACCACAATTTCTGTCACAAATCAATGAAAAGTTTTCCTCTGGGATCCCTTTGTGAATGTTAAAAAGATACTCTTTACTTTAAACTCAGCTCCATGTACTTCAAAGTTAACGGGCTGCATTAAAAAAAAAGTATTGTTTATTTAAATACAATCAAAGACATGGTGGTTTTCTGACCCCAGCAGGCCACCATCTCTATGATAGCATCCAATCGGAGTAAGTCACCATTTGTGACTTACTGCAAAATGTTGGTGCAGAATTTGCAACCGCTTTTTGCAAATTCACTGTTAGTACCGCTGATTCTTAGCCCTAAGCTTGTAATCATGCCCTAATTCCATGGAAAGCTGGATGTATTTCACAGAGCCATTTGAAATAGTGCTATTGCTTCTTGATTTATTCTACATCACACTTCAATACATCCACAGAGATCAGTTTCCTCAGAATTTGTGCAAAGGTTTTATTTGCCCTTTAGTGGGAAAGTTGTTCTGGGTATCAATGCTCCTTTGCAACCACCTGATGGCGGAGGACTTTTAATGCAGCCTCTCTAAATTTAGCTTTTTGTTAAAATGTTGTGGGATACTTTTTAAAGCAAAACAGCACCACAAAAAAAAGGTTTTGACTTTTTCACCGGCCCCTCGTGTCTTATCAATTAGCATTGCCTTATACTGAAATACAGGCATGTGTGTACAGTTCACTGTGGTGTAAGGGCGGGTCAAGCTTAGAGGCACCCAGGAACAATTGTTATCCTCCTTTTAATGAGCTGTGAACAGTATTCATTAGAAGCTTGTGCAAGAAGGGTCCCAAAAATACTCTGATATTGTGGCACAAATCCAATGTACTGCAAAAATGACACTTCTTATTAAATTATTGGTTGAGTGGCTGCAGCAATCCAAAGAGTTCAACACACTGAGAGCTATTATTAGGTGATTAATTTGGACGCTGTTCGTGACATATACAGACCAGAGAGAAGACTTGTATATTACCATAGAGTAGTAATGATCATCTGATAACATTTAAATGATTATGTAAAGATTGAAAATATTGCATAGAGCAAGTGAGTCAGAAGTGATATTCAAGTAAACTCATATCTGAATAATGTAGATTGATTATGCATCAATGATAGGGTAAAAATTCCCAACAGGGTAGGGATGACTATTTTGATTTTCTTTCTTAATCATGGTAGAGATTTTAAGTACCTGTTTCATGTTTCAATGTATCTACTATACAACTTAATTATGTAGTAATTATTTTATTTGTTTTTTTTTCAGATCCATTAGTACAAGTTACAGCTTTTATCAAATATATGTTCATAGATTTCAGTCCAACTCATGATGTTATATTTTGTAATGTACCCCAAGATAGGCCTGGGTAGTCACCTAACCTTTTCACCTACATTTTCCCTGCCATTTTACTACATAACGGTTTTGGTATTGAACTTTTGCCTAGTTAAGGTGCTGCATAAATATTGTGTGGTTTCCTAGAAAACTAGCCTCATTTATTATGCATGAGCATTTTCAGAATCACAGAAGGATTACCATCTTCTGCATAATAACTATGTTTAAGGGTCATCCCTTTCGTCATCTTCGGCCAACATAAAACAGCAAGGTAGACCCCTTGAGGATACCACTCAGGTATTTATACACCATATCTTTGCTGAGGCAGGCAGATGAGAGAGACGTCCATGCTGACACACTGACACAAGATGCTGAGGTTCCTGCAAACAGACACTCCAGCTCGTAGCAGTCTGACATCCCTTGCAGGGTGTCAATATCGAGACCAAGACTGGGTCCCACAGTCTCTCACTTCAGGTAAATGGATTGGCTTCAGCCTAGGGGTACTATTGGCTCTACACCTACAAACGTGCTAGTTACACTTAGGTATATCTAGTTAGGGTTGTATCGTAGAAGTATGCTTTCTTTTTGGTATGTATTTTATACCTGCATTTATTAATTGTTTTAGCACTATGGTAGGAATCTACCATTCATTAACTCTATTGGTGCTAATAATCATTTATATCTGTTTCTGTCTTATGGTTGTTTCAGCACACCTATTTTACACTAGAATGACGCTGGTTCAATAAATGCTTATTGAAAACATTCCCACCGTTTATTCTGTGTATCTCTCTCTGAGACAAAGTGAGCACGAGTGACTGAGCGAAAAGTACTGTACTGTTTCCACGATCCCTGATAGGTCAGAGTTGCCATGTTCGATAGTTGCCATGACTATTCTCTCCTTGGTACGAGGAGTTTACAGTGGCACTGTGAGCTAGCTGGTATACAGGTGAACATATACGGTGGGGGTGTCTGGAATCAGTCTGGACACCAATCCCACAGTCTATGTTGTCTAAACACTCAGATCCAATATAGATTTATAGGTATTCAACACAACAATGACTCCCATGTTATTAATATTGTGCTACAAACTATGAATTAGGAAATTGAATGTTGAAAAGAACTGGTACCATAGAATATAAAACTTGTATGTGTGCCATGTCTCTGGCAGTGGTCCTCCATCATCAGCCTAATAATGTGTACACTCTCCCTGAGCCTCACATACCACATACCCAATGACTCCAAAATCTGTTCCATTTGTCTGACTTTCATCGTCTATCCCAGACTTATTTCCTTGTTTACGTCTCCTAAGATATATGTATTAGACTATTCTTTTGTCTGTTTCTTCTTGCCCATGTCTCCAACATCATTGGCCTGATACATCTAACTGTAAGTAAGCACACAGCTCTGTGTCCTAGATTTGGCACTTGAGTGCCAGGACACACTTCTCGTGCATTAAGCTGCTCATTCTTGACAGTCCACGCTCCCTTGGTATCCCTAATTATTTCCACATCGGTAATGACAACCCCTTCACTCAATCATACTCACTTATACATTGCACTTTTGTCTTCACTGACTCCCTAAATGTTGCCTCTAAATCTGCGTGGTGCATTCATCCATTTAGTGGTAAACGTTATACTCATCTGGTCCAGCATTGCATTTTCTGTAACTCTTACTCTCAGGTCTTCTCTTCTCTTTATCAGATGTTCCACTGTTTTTTAACATATCTGCCTTTTCAAATATAAATGTGTGCCTTTATCCATCTACCAGAAAAAAAGTGATTTGTTCTGCTGTAGACATGATGACATTTGTTCTGTATCTTTTCTGCCACTGCTTTTGGGGACCATAATGGCAGGTTTCCTATTGCTATTATTTGCATGCCTAGAAATAGCATTACAGCACTCTTGAATGTTGCATTCATTTTCTGCTGTACTTTTTAAACATCATCCAGGCAAACCTTCATTGATATGGGAAGCCTGCAAATACTGCTGGTTTCACTTTTTGTTTTGTATTATTTTTTATTTGGGGAGCTCCACATTTCTAAAATCTCTCTACTGAAAACTAAAGTGTTTGATGTAATCTGTGCTAACTCTGGTACTGTACTATATTTCAAAACAAATTGTTCAGTGGTGAAACATCATATTTCATCATATCTCAGCCATGTTATCTCGGGCTTTCTCCTCATTTGTAAGAACCTGGTACAACATTGCCTCATTACGACTCTTAAAGGATATCAGTAGTATACGCTGTTCTCTATGCACCATCTTATGAGATATTTCAGCCAATTACTTTCAGATCTTCCATTGACAGATGACCTCTTAGATTCATTTCTTTGAATGGCTTCAAATAAATTATCATCTTCCTGCTTCACCTGTAATAACTGCCTGCATATTACATGAATGCGAATGCCCTTCTTGTTATTTTTCAATGAGATAAGGCAAACACAGCCGTGGCCCGTACAGGTAAGGGTGGTGGGGGATTTCGACAGATGACGACGAGGGAAAATTAGTTCTTTATTTAATTTTCCCTCATGGCCATATGTCGAATCCCCCCCAACCCGGCCCCACCAATCTTATCTGTAATGGCTGCTCCTGGGCAAAACAGACAGTGCTTCTCTATGCTTCACTAGTATCATTAATTCACTCTTCACATAAAGTGCCTTTCATTCCTATCCAACCAAACATTTTTGGATAGACAAAATTATCAAAATAGTGGTCTTGCTAACAGAATAATAACTATAGCATTCTTTTACAATCTTATATCCTCCTTTTTTCTGTCCCGCTTCCTCATTTGTAACACTTCTATTTCTCTTCTGTAATTTGAGTCGAACTTACTGTGCCACAACAAATATACATATACAGCAAAGATATTATAACATAACACTAGTTTGCATATCTGAGTTTTTACCATTAATACTACAGGTTGTAATAATGCAGAAAATAAAGACAAAATATTCTTTGTGTAGTTGTTTTCTCCTCTAACTCCTGCTGAACTTGTTTGCTTCCCAAACTACAGTCTTGAGGGTGGTTGTGGAATTTGTGTTTCTTAATACTATGCAATTCTGTTTTTAACTATTCATATTTTCCTCAGTCGATATTTCAATTGATATATTTAAATTAGAATCTCTATGGCACACACCCTTACCTTTTGTATAGAAAAATGTAATTTTCACAAATATTTGTTGGATTGTTGGATTAAAATGTGGGGTAAAACATTTCCTATAGCTGGAAAATTCTTGTTCAAAAGAAGGCTGGAGGAATGATATGGATCACATTTCTTATTTCTACCGAACTCACACTAAACGATCAGAAAAATGTTATTTAACATGTCTGTGGTTCAACATATTACAAATGTGTCTGTTTGCATCTACGAGAAAAAGCAGAAAGGCTGGGTTAGATGCTTGAATTAACCCCATCCACTGATAATCACTCGGGCCACATTTCAGTCCATCTTTTTTTTTTGCCCACTATGACCCTCAAGATGGAGATGGGCAATATATAAATCAGCTTTGGTCCTATAGAAGAAGTATACTATACTTGCCAATATATATATATTTAACTTCACTATAATATACTAGTCAGTATTCTGGTTGCAAACATTTTGTAGGATAATCATTTTGTTTTCGATATCCTGACAAACAAATACAACCTAGAATGTGCATGTGCATTTGATTTGTGCAAACATGCACTAGTTTAGAACAGAATCACAATGAAGAGTTGAAGCTGGTCCTGCAGCAACTTCAAAAACCCCAGTTAAAGAGACATGCATTCTCTTTTTATCATGCAGTGTGTGTCAACTACAAAAAAAAGTGACTGAGCCTCATCTGCCATTGGATTTTAATTCAACAAAGCTCTTAAACGCAAACATCTGGCACTCTGGTTTCAATTACGCGTGTCAGTGAAAAAAGAGCATTTTCAAAAGTTGATCGAAGCGCGTTTTTAGGCCCATGAATGCACAGAGACAATAAATATGCTGGAGTCCATTAATATCAATTACAGTATTTTTGCACAGAGGAATCGAATCTCAAATTTACATTTTTTACTTCTTACAGAACCCAAATGGAATATTCTGAAGTTGATTTTTTTGGCAGCATGTGACAGTACTGTGTTTTTTGTGGCCCGTTAAATTGGCAAAGACTGGTTTTTCCTTAACAACTTGACTCTAACTACACATATATTTGTAAATATCAGAAGTCCTAACTAACATTCGATAGCTACTATGTGTAAGAGTGTGCTTTTTTTTTTTTTTTACCAAACGCAACATTTTTGGAAAGCACACTTAAAATACAGTTAATATTGCTAAATATGCTTTGATTTTAACATCTAACAGCGACATCATTGAAGGCAAGTGCCCTGCCGTTCATGTCAAAGCGTTTACATAGCTAGCTATGTGATGATTGTGGTGTGAAAAACAATAGTGTAAACATTCCAGAATTTATCACGTTCAAAACAGACTGCATGAGACCCCTCTTGTAACATTGTTTACATCTATCATGATGATTTGAGTTTAAACATACAAAAAGGCAGTAACTTTAATTTATACAGTGTAAAATATACTTTCCAGCATTCTGTGCTGTGCTAATTAGCAGCATCCTGTAACAGGCAGAAGCAGGTCACAAAGCCAGAAAGTGTTTTGAAAGCCCATCAAAAGCTCATCCATTAGGCCAAATGGCTGGCAATCTCAGTTAATAATTAACACGTTTTTTTCTGTGTTTATGTGTCCTCTCATTCTGAGGTTATTGCGGACAAATGTCCAACTACTATTGATTTTTTCACTTTTCATTTGTAACTATACTTCTAAATCACTTCATTATCAGCCTCAATCTAGTGATGGGCTGTCCTTTATTTTGTTATTATATTGGGAAATAATTAGTTGCCATTGGGGCTACAGTTTGTATCCCATTTAGAGGTGAGGTGTGACTGAAGCCTCTACCAACAAGGTTGCCAGTGGCTCCATTCATGTCCCCTACGCAATTCTACTTTGCTCTGTTATGTAGTTCCTAGGATCCCCAGGACCTGCACATTTTGAATGGCCTAAACTGAGGGCTTGGTATCTGAAACACTTCCGGACACCCCCACAGGATATGACAGCTGTTAGACCAGCTATCTCTACAGTGTCACTACCACCCCCCGTGGTGTAGGGAGTTTCTGGCAACCACTGAACATGACAACCCTTATTCCTCAGGGATCGTGGAAAACTTTTCGCTCAGTCACTTGTGCTTACTTATTCTCAGAAAATACACAGGGTGGCGGTTAGGACGTTCCAGTAAGTATTTATTGGTACAGCGTCAGTCTTGTGTAAAACATATTTGCTGCGACAATCAGGAAACAGACGCATACGAAAGTACCAATATAGTAAATAGAAGATACATTTCTACCATAGTGCTAATAAGATGAAGATAAATAGTTCAGATAACAACAGTAGCACTTGCACATTCTTAAAATGCGCGGCCTAAGTAATTTGCCTAAATGTATCTAGCCTAGATATTTATGTGTAGCATGTATATGCGTACATGTTGCCAAGAAACCCCTATGGAAGAACCATCACTCTCACCTGATGGTTCAAATTGAAGGACGACAGGAAAAGTGACAGAGTGCACACCGAAACTGTTCATGTTTCATCAGTAGTTAATTTGTTTATTTGTTGGCGTGCATGGCCGGTATATTGGACTGCCATACCGTGTTAAGTATAAATCACTGAAAAAAGATGGGGTGTCATGACACCCCATTCTGTAGTAGCAAGCCTCAGCCAGGCCAACTAGTGCAAGGGATTCACCCTTCTCTACACAGAGTCCTCAGACCAATAACAAGAAGTTGGCACAGAAACTGGAATAGAAAAGACAGAGTTTATTAAACCTCATGAGGTGGAACTACATTCACACAACACCCTTCGGCATAGCATGAGGTAGCACACTGACTAGAAGAAGCTTGGTCCTTTTATACCCACACAGGGGCTGAAATGAAGGCGGTACAAGGCCCAGAGTATTGGTTTCAGGTACATATATCATGACACCCCATTCTGTAGTAGCAAGCCTCAGCCAGGCCTACTAGTGCAAGGGATTCGCCCTTCTCCACACAGAGTCCTCAGAACAATAACAAGAAGTTGGCACAGAAACTGGAATAGAAAAGACAGAGTTTATTAAACCTCATGAGGTGGAACTACATTCACACAACACCCTTCGGCGTAGCATGAGGTAGCACACTGACTAGAAGGAGCTTGGTCCTTTTATACCCACACAGGGGCTGAAATGAAGGCGGTACAAGGCACAGAGTATTGGTTTCAGGTACATATAAGGTCATACAGAGAGCGTGCTAGCAACATGTGGGAAGGTCTGACAATCGGCTAATTTTGGTGGATACATCTTCACAGTTACAAGTTAGAGACAGCCGCATGCTCTACTAAGCATGTGCAAACTGATGGAGGCTAAACATATCTTATCTCTAGGCAGATTTCAGGAGCAGTTGACAGGAAGGTAGGAGAGAGCACATGGCATTCAAAATGGCCGACAGAAAGACAAACTGTATTCCGTAAGGTGGGCAAGATAGATCGAAAAACCGAATGTCTTCTGCTAATGCTTAATCTAGCGATTGCTAAATTACCACAGACGCCCCTTTCAGCATTTGCTGAAGACATCTGAAGGTTTGGGGTAATCTGGATCTGCATCCTGTATATCAATATTCATCATATTAGAAATCTCTGCACCTAATAGTCGCTGTTCTTTTGTAGCGTTTCTTCTAACAGGTGTACAGGCTGTAATGCATATAGAGCAAATCATGGGACCACATTGTATACAAGCACAGCATGTAAATAATATCGCTAGCAGTATACATAAGAAAGTCAGTATTTTCCAGCCCCAAGTAGTAAAGAGTGTCCATATCCAGCTTGAAAGTGTCCATGTACCAGTCTCTGGATGAATGTCAGCAGCAATCTTATGTAGTTTGGAGATTGCATCATAAACTGAAGGCGAGTGGTCTGGGATGTAAACACTGCAGCTGCTTCCGATGATGCGGCATGCACCACCACGATCAGCCAGAACCACATCAAGCACCATTCAATTTTGGAGTGCTACAATCCTTGCAATTTGCAGTTCTTCTGTAATATTTCCTAGTGCCATAGCCGTCTGATTTGTGACAGCTTCCACTACACGAGTCAATCTTCTTATTTTTCTACTATTTAATGCAGCACCCACGAAGAAAAGCAAGCCTAAATTAAAATCAACATATTGTTGCAGGGCAGTGTCCGTCTGATCAATCTCATCAGTACTTATTGTCCGTTTATATCTATTCTTTGTGATATCATTATACAGTTTCAGGTCAACATGATACGATGGAGGTGCTAAAAACACAGGGGGTAATAGAAATGATATGTAGCATACCCCTGACCATCCTGCAGGTAATTGGTAATACCCCTTATTACCACATACAAAGTAAATATTATGTGATGAGATGAACGTACTGTTATTAACCCCCTCAATATTTAATACAGTAGTACATACGCTTTGTCCTACGGGAATTCTTCCAACACTACTAATACACAAATCTGCTTTTGATCTCGTTACAGATATCACAAAAAGTCCATTGTTCTTAATTGCTCTCACATTTGTAAAGATATATGGGGTTGAAACATTGTCCGGTTGATATTCATCCCATTCCCATTTAGTCCCTTTGGCTTGAGGATAGCCATCTTTATCTTGATGACATTCTCTATTCAGTCGAAAAACAATTCCACCTATTGAAGGTTTCCCATAAGCGAACAAAAGAGCATACCAAGCTTGGCATGAACCATTATGGGAAAAAGGTATAGGAATAAAAGGCGTTCCTCCTTTCTTATGATGTGCAGGTATCATCCCACACACCCAACAATTGGTAGTATTTGTCGCAATATGAGTGTGATGCAACTTTTGAATGAATGTGTTATTCAAATAGGACTGTCGATGCTTCTGCTCATGATAGGGAAGGGTATAGTAAAGATGCTCAGTGGAGCTGGAGTAGTTGCAACAAAAAGCTGTCGAACAGGAATCATTCTTTCAAGAACCCAAGTGGTTATTGCCAAAACCACCAAGGCAACAACAAACCCTACAGCACAAATTATTTTCTTATTCATTTTCAATTAGGAACGATGCTCGATCTTTCCAAGAACCTAAAAAATAATCGTTGGAGCTCTTATCCCTTTTGGGTAGCTGCTGATATCTTCACCACGGGCCAAGACGGGTGTCACTACACTAATGCAAGGCTGATCCCCCCCCTTGCCTCATTGGCTCTCCGTTTCGCAAACCAGGGCAGTAGCTCAACCAGTCTTGTTCAAAACTGCAGATTCTTTCCTCGGTCTCAAATTGTAGCGCGCTGTTCCAGGAGTTGTGTGGTCCGGGAAGACTTCCGTAGACTCGTCAGATGAGATAGCTTGACCCTTCTCCGTGTCCAGAATCTCTCGATGATCGATCAGCACAGCAGGTTCCACCAAGGCGGGTGATACACGTTTGCAATGCGTGGTATGGAGCCAGTTCTTTTTGTTCGTCACTCGAACTGCTGTCCTTGTAGCTAACAGCACCCGCTCCGGACCTCGCCACCTCGGCTCCAAGCTGTTCGATCTGTCAAACACTTTGACCATAACGTGGTAACCAGGACGGAGATCGTGGGCCTCAAAATTACCAATGTTCCCCCATTGTCAGTACATAATTCTTTTTCTGGCTTAGCTCTCAACATGTATCCATTGACATTTACATTTAGTACAGGAACAACAACATATTGTTTTTCGTTTAAATATCTTTTATTTCTTTTTTATATAAATGTGAATTTTATCAAAATTATTTAAAAAAAATTTTTCTCATTTTGAATCTTTTTTCATACTGATCATCAGTTCATTGACATTTATATTAATTCAAATCATTCTAGAAAGTGCATAAGTGAATATCATAATTTGTATAATCCAAAGTATGCTATTTATTCTACAAAGTAGGTGAGCAAAGAAACAATAACCCTGTTACACACACTGACTAACATACATATCATTCATACCATTACACACTCATGCATATCCAAAAAACAATTTCTAAGTTTGGGATAACACAGATCTTAAAGGTTTTCTTACGCCAGGTCTACGCGCGTTTCGGTGGGTTACGACCACCTTCCTCAGGACCAGCTTAGAAATGGCTTTCTCCTTACATCCTCATGTGAGTGCAGGGTATCTTTTACAATGTTACTGAGAATCAGTTTTGTCCTTTCCCAACATAATTTCCAAAGACACACTGTGTTGAAGGTCCAGTTATTCACACACTAGTCTGACGACAATGGCCTTGTGTGGAACTACTTATTCTTCCCTTGTTTTAGTTGCGCTCAAATCTTGTAGATTTTCATAATCGTTTAACCTTTCGCGGTATTGTGGAGCCTATTCTTTTCTTTGTCCTTGCCAGCACAACGCAGGTTTCCAATGTCTCTATCGTTGTCACTCGTTTCTTATTTACCCTGGGGAGATCTTGTAATGAGGCCAACTATAAGTTTTCTTTGTTTTTTGTCTGTCAGACGGTCACCTTAGCTTATGTGCGTCGCTTACTAGAATGTTCCAGTATCTGAATATAGTATTGCCTCCCACATATGTGCTTTTCCTGCTGGCTCTCACTTTCTGTGACCTGCGCTAATGGTAAATTTGGTATGAACTTAAATAGCTCGTGGGCCTCACCCGTAGATCTATCAGGAAGTGCTTCTCGAACCTGTTGATGAATAGAAGTCAAACTGTCAGTTAATTGTGCCAGATAATCGTTCAACAAAACACAAGGTACATCATGTATAGGACGTGGTTTAGGAACTACCCAAATGTTCATTGGTCTTCCAAATACCACCTCATACGGTGTGAGACCTGATCGTGAATGTGGTACTGATCTGATAGACAATAGTGCTAAAGGCAATGCGTCTGGCCACTTTAAAAACGTGGAAGCCAGTATTTTCGCAAGCTTCAGTTTCAAGGTAGCATTATATCTTTCCACCAATCCTGCTGATTGTAGGTGGAAGACTGCATGGAATTTCTGCTTGATCCCTAATCCTTTCAGGACATAATCTACAACTTTCCCAATTATATGGGGTCCGTTGTCACTCCAGAAAAGTTTGCAAACACCAAATCTAGAGAAAAATTATTTCAGAAGTACCTTTGCTGTCGTAAGAGCAGTATTATCCTTCGTAGGGTATGCCTCTATCCATTTACTAAAAGCACATACCAGGAGGAGAACATACTTCAGGTTATTGCAGCGTTCAAGTTGGATGTAATCCATCTGCAAAACTTCAAAAGGTACGGTTGGTGTAGCAAATACTCCTGTATTAGTTTGTGTCCCTTTTCCAGGATTATATTGCCAACAGATCAAACAGGACTGTACCACTCTTTTAGCTGTGCTGGCAATCTCAGGATGCTCCCAAACTTGTGTAAGCAATTTAATTATTGCTAGAGCTCCAACATGTGCCAGCCCATGTGCCATTTGAGCCATAGGTTGTAAATAGGCGGCAGGCAGTTTAGACCTATTTATGTCTTTGTTACGCCAACAACCATCATCATCCAATGTCCCATCTTTAGACCACTTTTCAAGTTCTTCCGCAGAGGCAGATCTCTGTATATCCAATACTTCTTCTCTAGCATCATGCCAATGCTCAGCTTGTGATTTTACTATATACATAGGTGTCATACTTCGCTGTATTGCAGTTTCGCGTGCCACATGATCTGCAAAGGCATTCCCTTGTCCGATTTTGTCAGTGATTTTCTTGTGTGCGCTACACTTCATAATGGCAACTTTTTTTGGATATGTAAGTGCAGTCAAAAGATTATGCACTAATTCCCTGTGCATTATCTGCATACCATGGGATGTAAGAAAGCCTCTTTCCTTCCAGAGTAGGCCAAAATCATGAACCACTCCAAAAGCATAGCGGCTCTCTGTGTAAATGTTCACAGGTAGGTCAGTGCTAAGCTCACATGCTCGTATCAAAGCTATTAGTTCAGCTGCTTCAGCCGACTTCTGTGGTATGCAAGCTGTTTCCACGACTGTCTCAAGCGTCGTAATTGCATACGCGTCCGAAGTCGTGCCATCTGGTAACTTCAAACAAGACCCATCAACCCACAGCTCCCTATCGACATCAGGAAGGGGCGTATCTTGCAAGTCGATGCGACCTTTTGTCTGTTCCTCAGTAAGAAATATACAATTGTGTGGCTCCTTTGACTGAGACTGAGTCGCAGGATATGGCAACAAAGTGGCTGGGTTTAGTGTAGCACATCTCTTCAGTGTAATGTGAGGTGCTAACAATGTCAATTCATATCCTGTCAAGCGAGCACTAGTTAACCCCTTCCATGCTGCCGCGATTCTGCTCCTGTGCTGAAGATTTCAGCGCGGGTGCGGTCATGACGGCTCCCAGACGTCATCAGCACACGAGCACTGTAGTGCATGACGGCTGGGGGTCGTCATCAGCATTCAAGGGGTTAAATGCTGAGTTTTAGTCTGATTCGAAAGGGCATTTACTGCATGGGGTTCTAACACCATTAATTTGGGTGACAAAACTATCCCTTCACTCTGGCGTATAGACACGGTTGTCACTGTGACTGAACGGAAACATCCAGGCAATGCACGAGCAACAGGATCAAGAACTGCAGAAAATTATGCACAGGGAAGCTGCTTATTACCGTGTGTCTGCACTAAAATTGACAATGCACCTCCATCTTTCTCGTGTACATAGAGTGTAAAGGGCTTTGTATAATCTGGGGTACCTAACACTGGTGCAGAACAAAGAGCTTGTTTCAACTGACGGAAAGCATTTTGACATTCATCTGTCCAAGGGAGAGGAATTGGAGTGTCTTTAGTTAAAAGTGCTAACAGCGGCTTAACAGTGTGTGAAAAACCCAATATCCATTGCCTACAAAATGAAGTTAACCCAATGAATGCACAAACATCTTTCTGTGTGGAAGGTACTGGAGTGCCTAAAATTCCTTGAATGCGACCTGGTGTCAATGCACGTCCCTCCTTAGACAGAAGATGACCTATATAGGTTACCTGCGGTCTACAATATTGCAATTTCTTTCGTGATACTTTATGGTGATGTGTCGCAAGAAAGTAAAGTAAGGACAAAGTACATGTTTCACACTGCTCGTATCAGCTGCCAACAAGATGTCATCGACATATTGAATAAGAGCCGCTCCGTCAGACAAAACAAAAGAATCAAGTTGTCTTTTCAAGGCTTGACTATAGATACTCGGACTCTCAGTGTACCCTTGAGGAACTCTACAAAATCTGTATGATTTATTATTCAAAGCGAAGCCGAACAAATATCGGCTGTCAGGATGAATAGGAATCAAGAAGAAAGCATTCTTTAGAACCACTACAGAAAATGTAGTTGCAGTTGGAGGAACCAAGGTAAGCAATGTCGTTATGTCGGATACTACAGGATACTGTGGTGTCACAATCTTGTTGACCTCTCGCAAATCTATGATGAATCTATAGATCCTAGTTTCAGCATCTCTTTTCAAAATGGGAAGAATTGGACTATTGCAAACATTGTAAGGAACTTCTTCCACCACCCCTACTTCAATCAGATCCTGTATAATACGTGTAAATGCTTCTTCTCCTTCTCGAGAGATTTTATACTGAGACAATCTCTGCAGTATAGCACACTCCTTGACACTAATATGTACTGGTGGAATAATCATTTGCCCTACGTCAGTGTCTGAAGTAGCCCACAGAGTATTAGGGAGTGAAGCTAGTGCAATATCCTCTTTAACAATACAGAATCTCTCAGTCATGGGGTCGTTGTCATTTAAAATAACCCGTACTCCTTCCGGAGAACATCGTATCGTGGCCCTAAAATATTTGAGCATATCAAGACCCACAATATTATCTGGTGTATTCGGAGTAAGCAAAAATGGTCATGGAGCAGTAAATTTATCCACATGGAGTGCAAGTGGTTGTGACAATGGGCTAAGGGTGGATGTTCCATTGAAACCTATCAATGTAATAGTTAAGCCAGACAGGGGAGCCCTAGGAATCAAATGTTTAGACAAGGCGCTACGAGTAGCTCCTGTATTAACGAGAAACTGATCAGTAGTACCCAAAACATGTGCTGTAACATAGGGACCCTTCTGATCTACTGGAACTTTAACTGATTCCTCACCCCACCCTAGGCAATCCTATGCATAAGCAGAGTCTTGTGAAGTAGACGGCTCATAGTCAGACATTTGGTATTGATTCCATTTATCAAAAGTATTAGCTCCCTCTTGTCCACGTGTATTAGCATCAAACCTAGCGCGATCATTTGTGTTTCCTCTAGGCCCTGAATATCCTGAACGATTTCTCATTTGTCCCCGACCACATGAACCCTGCTGGGCACGTAGCACCGTACAATTAGAAATCCAATGACCAAATTGCTTACAATATGCGCATTGATCAACAGACAAATCCGCACGAGGATTGTAAGGGAGAGATGAACCATAAGATCCACGTCCACCTCTATTATTACCTATAGAAGGTGGGCCATAAGTTTGAGCCATCATAACCTTAGTTTTCAATTCTTTAGATTTTTTATCCTCCTTACTTTTTGCATCTGATTCTTGTCGTTCATAATACTGAGCCATAGTGAGGAGAGAAACCGGAGAGGAGGTAGTCCATGAACTTTCGCTGGCCTTTAGGCGACTAGCTATTTCTGGCAACAGGTTTGTGACATATTTATCGACGAACAGATGCCTACCCGTGTCATCTGCCAAAGACTGACCACTATAATCATGAAATGCTTCTTCAAAATGTGTGAAAAAGTCTGACGCTGATTCCTCTACCTTTTGCTTGCAAGACGCTAACATAGTCCAATCTATCTTTTTAGGGGGAATAATCATCTTTAATTTAACCAATATAGCTGCTGGAAGATCTCAAATTTGCTGAAACGTTTTTTGTGCAGGCTCTCTATCTTTATCTGATTGTTCTATATTTGTCCACAGTGCCCCAAATACTGCACAATCATCAATTTTACGCACAGTTCTCCACATATCAGGCGGTAATATTAATCCAAAGAATAAGTCAATATCGGACAAAGTCATAGTAAAAGAACTAATGTCACCCTCAATTTCTTCGTAAAAGGCTGTCGGATTCTTTAGTGGATCCGGCAATGCATTTTTAAGAGCCATAACATCTGCTCTATTCCAAGGAGTATAAACCCAATTATAAATAAAATACCCGTTTGCATGAGCAGAAGTCTTATCATCATTTGTGCCTGCTCCTTTAGGAGGAACATATAAAGGCGCGGCTTCCCGCATAGGTTTCATTTGTACAACATTCTTATCTGTTTCGAACGTCGGAGCTCGTACCATGCTGATTCGAGATGTTTGTGCAGCTGCGCCTGCTGCCTTTTTTCTCCTCCCGCAAACGAACTGCCTCATCGCGTAGTTTAACCAAGCGTCTGATTGTGTCAGGCACCTGGGAAAAGACAAAAAAACCTTCACGTAATTGCTTACAATCTGCTGCTATTTCATCTGGCTCCATTTCTGTCGAATGTCTCCTAAATCGCTCAAGAACCAGCAAATATCTCGGTAAAATATTTTTGCTCCCTTTCTGTTCAATTTCGAATAATATCCATCATTTCGGAAGCAACATTAGTACTACGATCGGCTCTACGCGCCTCAGATCTACTCTGGGAAGAACGTTCCTACTCAGCATTGAGCGAGTATCTCGGGCTTTATCCTGATCCTTGTGAGATTCCTCATCTGACTCATCAGGAGCAGAGGGGAAAGTATACGGAGGCGAACAACGATCTAATAAGAGAGAATCATCGTGGGCTTTATTAAGAATAGGATAAAGAGGCCTACGAATAGCGTACTGGCCATTTACCTGTAACTGACGCTCCCTATCTTCCCTTTCTTTAATTTCTTTACTCTCCTTTTCTCGCATTTCTGATGCTTCTGCATGTATACTTTTACGCTGCTCTTTTTCAATGAAGGCCTGTTCACGCTTCATTCGTTCACGCACTTCTTTCTCCCACTTTCGCACACAGTCAAACATGTCTTGCCTAGCCTTTCGCTTAAACATCCGTTGCTCCACATACTAAATCTTTCGCAAATCAAATGACCCATGCATAGGCCAACGTAACTCAGGATCCTTACGGTTGTATTTATTCCACAACATGCTGTACATTATGGATGAAATACCATATTTAACATACATGTCCCTTTAAGGCGTCCCCTCTGGGGGTGCCGGTTGTGCTTCATCGATTCTCGAATTGGTACCACTACAAAAGCAACACATCTTACGAAGTGTGCTGGAAACAGGCATGCCGAAAATAGTGCAAAATATGCAATATTATAAAAAATAGCGCTTAAAAGGTACTCTTCGTACGTTGCGCCATTCAAATTTTCCTAGAAGCAGAGAAAAATCTCCTCATTACCTGCCTATGTGTATTGCAATACACATATGTATCATTTCATTTTCATAGAACTTAACTCAAAATTTGGCCAATTTCATAAACATATGCCGTGGTAAGTGTTTTTCTTAAAACTACCTTACCAGTCCAATACATCAAACTTACAACAAGTGCCGCAAAACGGCTCTTACCAATCAAATGGTGTCCAGGTTCCTACTGCCAAGTTCTCAAATCGACCAAATAGTCACTCCACGGCTAATCAACAGAAGAGATCTCAGTCGAGGACTGGCACTACCTGGATGGTCAGATCGTAAAGAAAGGGAAAACGCCCTGGATGCCAAGACTCGGGTTTATTCCGGCAGTGATCACGTCCAAAGCGGCGAGATTCCAATCCTTCGTCTCGACCAGTCCTTCGGGCGTCTGAGTCGCCGATGAACCCCACGGTGGATGCGCCAATTTGTAGTAGCAAGCCTCAGCCAGGCCTACTAGTGCAAGGGATTCGCCCTTCTCTACACAGAGTCCTCAGACCAATAACAAGAAGTTGGCACAGAAACTGGAATAGAAAAGACAGAGTTTATTAAACCTCATGAGGTGCAACTACATTTACACAACACCCTTTGGCATAGCATGAGGTAGCACACTGACTAGAAGGAGCTTGGTCCTTTATACCCACACAGGGGCTGAAATGAAGGCGGTACAAGGCACAGAGTATTGGTTTCAGGTACATGTAAGGTCATACAGAGAGTGTGCTAGCAACAAGTGGGAAGGTCTGACAATCGGCTAATTTTGGTGGATACATCTTAACAGTTACAAATTAGAGACAGCTGCATGCTCTACTGAGCATGTGCAAACTGAAGGAGGCTAAACATATCTTATCTCTAGGCATATTTCAGGAGCAGTTGACAGGAAGGTAGGACAGAGCACATGGCATTCAAAATGGCCGACAGAAAGACAAAATGGATTCCGTAAGGCGGGCAAGATAGATCGAAAAACTGAAGGTTTTCTGCTAATGCTTAATCTAACGATTGCTCAACTACCACAATTCTAGACGCACAGCCTTTATTGGCGCATAACGAAGATGCCAAAAATTATTCCAGTTTGTCCAAAAATGTATTTCTTTATCATCAACCTTTATTCAATATTTCTCTGGTTTGTCCAGTCACATAAAAGACACTCCATGTTGTCATTAACCCTTTAAGCTGTAGATGTGCCAATACGGGCCTCGTTCTAAAGCATGGAAGATTACATGGGTATTCCTCAGTCATTATATTCATCACCCAATGCATTTTGGGCCCCTTATGGCCCTTCGTCAGGGCTATAAGGGGCCCGAAATGCAAATTTTAAAACATATTAATTAGACTATGACTTGAATTAACTGACGTTTCGTCGGTTTTCAATATAGTACACAGCATGTGAAATATGCATGTTAATAACTAGCGTTCATCCCATTCACAACGTTCTGCCCGCTGAATTCAAAGTGCTATACTTCACCAAACAAATATTCAGTCCTCCGTCCCATAATTATCTATATCTCCGCCCTTTCAATGTCCATAACTCAGTTCTCTCCCCCATAAGCCAACAACCTTTACTCATCCAAATGTCCCTCTATTTAAACACAATCAAACGCGCCCGTACCTTGAACATTCTGGTAACGACTTGCTAAGATGTTTAAAGACCGTGACTTCTCTCCCGTTCACGACCAAGCTGATTCCTATCCTTCTCTCACTCCATTACCAACACCTGAAATATGTCCACGCCCATCTGTATGCATCCAATCAACGTAGATTGCAGTTATTGTACTACAGAACCCATAATGCCCTGCAGACACAGTTGGAAATCCCTTTCTGGATGTTTTAACTTATAATAAATATTCAAGCATATATTTTGCAATCTTATAACTTAGGTGTTTTTGCGCATTGTGTGCAAGCAGTAACGTTGACCTTAAACATAACCCTATGTGCCTGTAACTAATCAATTTGTACCTTCTTGTCCTAACCGTAACTAATACACAAGCTAAGTTGATTTCAATGCAATGATGTACCTCGTCATCACCATAACATTGTCTAACGCTTTCCATCGCGGTAAATCCTACTGATATTATACATGTGCTGTACTCTCCGGTACATGTTCATCCTCCAAGATGTTGATAAAACTCTCATACATGCCTTTTCCTTTGCTATCTGTATCATCCTACTAAACATATAAATCATTTAAATTCCCCGCCCATCCACTGATGACATTTTCGGAACGTTGCTTGAAACACGCTTCATATTAATCACTAATCTTGTTAGTGTTATGTATACTCGATTAAATATAAACAAAAATAAACTGTAGAAAACATGTATCCAACTAATAATTGTCCGTTATTATTTCTTAAAACAGCAGTCCATAACTTTTACTTTTGAAGGAAGATGTTTCAATAGTCCATTATGTGACAATGTCATTTTTATCAGTATGCTAACCATAAACCGAGGGTGCAACTCGTGGAGCAGGCAGTGAAGTATTAAATTACGACAGGAAAGTGACAGAGTGCACACCGAAACTGTTCATGTTCCATCAGTAGTTCATTTGTTGGCGTGCATGCCCGGTATTGTGGACTGCCATACCACGTTAAGTATAAATCACTGAAAAAAGATGGGGCGTCATGACACCCCATTCCAGACGCACAGCCTTCATTGGCGCATAATGAAGATGCCACAAATTATTCCAGTTTGTCCAAAAATTTATTCCTTTATCATCAAACTTTATTCAATATTTCTCTGGTTTGTCCAGTCACATAAAAGACACTCCATGTTGTCATTAACCCTTTAAGCTGTAGATGTGCCGATACGGGCCTCGTTCTAAAGCATGGAAGATTACATGGGTATCCCTCAGTCGTTATATTCATCACCCAATGCATTTCGGGTCCCTTATGGCCCTTCGTCAGGGGTTTTCGTCATCCCATTCACAACGTTCTGCCCGCTTTGAATTTAGCGGGGGTGAACGTTGTGAATGGGAGGAACGCTAGTTATTAACATGCATATTTCACACGCTGTATACTATATTGAAAACCTAAGAAACGTGAGTTTATTCAAGTCATAGTCTAATTAATATGTTTTAAAACTTGCAGAATACCCCTGACGAAGGGCCAAATATTTGAGTATTTATTTTTATGTTTTATTCTTATTTTTTGTTTTTTGTAAATGTGACTTATTTCTTAGTTTTTTGACAGTATTGATTCATTTTTAAAATAAGTATTCTATTACTGGACAATGTACATGTAAGCTAATAACCTTTTATAGTTTGAAAGATTTTTCATTTTTTAAATAATATTTATATTTTAAAAATTAGATTATTATTTAATTTTTTTAGCATTATTAGCCTATTTTTAAATTAGGTATACCTTATATAAAAACAATAAAACATAATGCTTTTTCAAACATTGCTTAAATTAGAGTGGGAATATTAAATATAAACCATTTAACACATACTTTTTCATCAAATAAAAAAAAAAATTGCAGAGTTTTATATAGCGCGAACTTGACCCGAATCCGAATCGGGTATCAGAGCACTTTACATAGCACCAGTTACATTACATGAGGACACACATTCATTTTTGTTAGGCATGGGGAGATTAAACGATTTGCCCAGAATCACAGGATGGTTTTTTTTAGCGTCATTACCGAGACTCGAACTTAGTTCCTCAGGTCCGAGGCCAAGCGCCTTAACCGTTAGGCCAACTTCTTTCCTTCTTTCCTGCCTCTGTTTATATGCAACCCCTTTCTCATTGAAGCATAGATTGTTGTGGGAATAGTTATTCTAACTCATTAAAGCCCACAGACCACCCCAATGTAGCTTAGATAAGAATGGTAATTCTGTTGAAGTCCAGCACTTCTCCAAATGAAGCTGGCATTGGAGTCGGTATAGTAACTCTAACCCCTTCAATGTGTAACCATTTCCCCGATGTAGGTTAGATTGGTGAAGGAATAGTAAATCTACTCCTGTTAAAGTCCAACATTTAACCCAGTGTAGCTCTGTTTGAAGTAGGAATAGTAAATCTTATCCCTTCACTGTCCAACTCTTTCCACAATGTCCCTTAGGGCCGAGTGAGAATAGTAAATGTATCTCTGATAAAGCCCAACACTTTCCCAATTGTAGCATAAATTGGAGTGGGGATATGAAATCTAACACCTTCAATGTCCAACTTTTGTCTGTAATGTAGCTTATATTGGAGTGGAGACAGTAAATATATCCTGCTAATGTCCATACCTTCCCCAATGTAGTTTAGATTGGAGAGAAAATAGTCAAGCTACCTCTGTTAAAATCCAACACTTTCCCAGATGTTGCTTAGATTGGTGTGTGAATAATAAAAGTAACCCCTGTTAAAGTTCAACACCTTTCCAAATATAGATTTGATTGGAGTAGAAATAGCAAATCTTACCACTTTAAAAGTCCAACACCTTCCCAACAAGCATTTGCAATGCAATAGGTCTCACATTAATTAAGTTTGAGCTATTGGCATTGCTAAATTTTGTAACACCAATTGCAACAAAAGTCTATAAGTGTTTGAGTGTGTGTGTTGTGTGTGTGGTTGTGTGTATGGTTGTGTATCTGTATAGTTGTATGTTTGGTTGTGTGTGTGGTTGTGTGTAGGTGTTTGTGTGTGTGGTTGTATGTATGATTGTGTGTATGTGTGTGCTGTGTGTGTTTTTGTTGTGTGTGTGGTTGTATGTGTCGGTGTGGGTGTGTGTGAATGTGGTTGCATGTGTGTTTATGTGTGTGGTTGTATGTGTGATTGTGTGTATGTGTGTGGGTGTGTGTTTTTTTGTGTGTGTATGTGTGGTTTTGCAGTTGTGGTTATATGTGTGTGTGTGTTGTTGAGTGTGTTGTGTGTGCGTGTGAGTGGGTGTATGTATGTGTGGTTGTTTGTGTGCTTGTGCGTGGTTGTGTTTGTGTGTGCTTCTGGTTTAGCAACCCTATTTCAAACCATTGCTTAGATAACAACACGTGAGACATGGCGTATGTAGGAGCAGGCTGCATGTGCCCTGCTGGACATGTCCCCAAATGGGATTTTGTTTTTCAAAGCTGCACCTCTCCCTTTAATGGACCAAAGCTACTCTAAAGAGCACATTTCTGTAATCAGACACCATTCACATGGAACTGGAGCCATTGTAAGCCCAGAGGTCACTGCTGGTGCTGCTGTGACTTTATTAAGCTCCCCAGCGTTTACTGCATATAGTACAGAGGGGGCTACAGAAAAATAGAGAGGGAGAAACAGAGATATAGAATTAAAGTGTGTGTGTGTGTGTGTGTGTGTGTGTGTGTGTGAGAGAGAGAGAGAGAATATGCATTGATGCTAGATGGATGAATGGGTGGATGGATGTGTGGGTGGGTGACGGGCTAGAGTCTGGATGGGTGAGTGGGTAGCTGGATGGATAGAGGTGGATGGTTGAATGAGGACATGAAAAGAGAGGTATAGAAAGAGTGTGAAGATAGTTTCAACATTTGTCCTACAATAGGTTTTTGGTTCTAATCCGGGCCTTAATCTTCCTTACCCAATAAATGTTAGGCAGATGATTTTGTTATTCTCTGTGAAGGGACATTTTCGGAAGTGGCCTATTAGTACACAGGTCATATTTCAGATTACATTGCTATAAAAAAAAGATCACTTTCACTTTCGCTGTGATGCATTGACATAAAAGAACACTGCTGACGCAGCTCTCTTGTGTTCCAATACGAAAATATTTACTTTATCAATGTGGCTATAGAATGTCTTTAAAATATGTAAAGAATAAGTGAGGGCTCTAAACCAGTCCTAGAAAAGTCCTTGTTGTCTGACAGACTTGAAATCACAAATAACCAGGTGGTGACTTACCCACTCTCCAAATACTATACATCGCTCTTGCAAACAAGGACAAAAGCAACAAAACTCCAGTGGGACTAGACACTATGCTGAGCACATATCTTTAGCTTAAGTTGCACACCCTTAATACAACGGCCACGCCCTTATGAGAGACCCCTCGTTTTTTCATCCCACTAACGCCCTGTGCCAAAGGTTTGCAATGTCTTATTTTGGTGAACGTGTACAGGGATAGGAAACCCAACAGCATCTGCTGCTTACTAAATCAAATGTCGATGGTGTGCGAAATAAATCCTATGTGGGCATTTTAGTTGCTGGTTTCTCAGCTCCTGCAGGAGAGACCGCAGGCTAGGGGACTCTGATGATTGTTTGTAGCCTTGAGTTTACAAGCAGCCTGCAACTGCTGACTGGTGCCCGGCCTGCCTCTGGGGAGCGGAGTGCAAACGGAGCAAAGGTGAAGAGGCTTGAGGGACGCCGTACGTGTTCGTGCTGTTTGTCTGCGTAGTGCGCATGCAATTTCCGCTGCCATCCGATTACCATTTTTCACAGCAAAAGGAAGCACAAGAAGAGAAATCGAAAGTGAAGGACTGTCATTTCCTGTCAAAGTGAAAACAGAACAAGAAAAACACAAACCCAGTGTTAAGGACTGCCTCCCTGGCATGCCTCTCAGAATTCAGTGTCAGCAGCCATAGCAGCGAGGAGAAAAGAACACAAAAAACCAGCATTGTGTCTCAGGTTTGAGTAGCGTCCTGCCTTTGGGATGGTGAATGCATAATCCTGAGTGCATTGTATACTTAATCAAACGACCGCGAAATGCAATTAAAAAAACGCGAAAGTGACAGGAGTTGTGGGAACGCGCTCGCGCGATGGGAAAAAGTGCTGTGCACTGTGCGCGTTCTAGGAAGCTGGTCGCCAGCCTGATAGCACTTTTGAAAGCACTGCTAAATTTCTCGCAAGAGCCGCGCATGTGCGCTGACTCTAACAAGACCTAAAAATAGCTATATTGGAGTAAGAATAGTAAAAGTACCCCTGTTAAAGCTAAAGGCATTCCACAATATACCTTAAATTGTATGGAAATAATAACTAATTAAATTGCATAGTGTCCTCTACATAGGCTGTAGTGTAGTCTTGGTATGTTATTTGAAATAATTGATAAACGGTATTAACACCAATTTCTACATTACTAGACATATTTTTACATATTGCAATACAATGTTTATATTTGATGCAGACTTTTTATTGTACATTTTAATAACTGTTTTACATAAATTGAAATTAATACTCAATGTTACAAATTTTTATACTTTAGGTACATGTTTATATTACTTTTAAAGAAACTATTTAACATATATAATTTACAGGTGAATATGTTGTAATATTTTGTACATATTTTTTAAGCAATAACGTTTTTACAAGTACATTTTGTTTTTTACAATAAAATGCTCACAGATGTTTGCAAACATATGTTACTATAGGGCTGATTACGATGTCGGCGGACCCACCCTACCGACCTCTGGTTGGCGGTTCCGACACCGCAATTACAATATTACAATATGACCGCACAAGGTGCGGTTGCATACTTCCATTTCTCTATGGGAGCTTGTGCTGTGGCCATAAATCGACCTTAGCACACACTCCCATGGAGAAATGGGAGATTGCGTTAATCCCTGCAACGTGTGGCAGGCACCTCAAAGTACCTGCCAAACGGTGCAGAGATTAACAGGGGGGGGAACCATAGGTGTTCCGTCAGCCCCCAACCAGAGGTCGTGGAGGAATGTGGGCCCTGCTAGGGGCCCCCAAAGTTGCTTTCCGACAGGCATTCCATGTCGGAAAGCCCGACATGTAAAACCTGTTAGAAATCGACATAGTAATCATGACAACGGAAATGCCGTCCTCAGGGATAACATTGTGGCCTCCGACTGGCCGATTGACACCTTGAGCCCTTTGGAATCAATCCAGTTTCAATTGCGACCACCTACATTGTTATTAGGCAGTTAGAATTGAAACGGCAGATGTCGGTCGGAAAGCCTCTGACCTGCAGTCTAAGGCTTTCCAACTAACATCATAATCGGCCCCAAATTGTATTAAAAAGTACTATACATTAAAATAATTCATTTTGATAGTACTTTGTAAAATATTCACATTTTGTTGCATTTTATGACATTTTTATAATTGTTTTTGCATTTTCTGTTAATGTTTTAAACATAAAAAACATTACGCCATTAGTTTTTTTAATAACCATTGATTTCTATGGCTCTGGTGTCTTTTTAATTTTTTTATTAACAACCATTTATTTTGTGGCCGTCTTTTTTTCTACTGCTCTATATACTAGGTAAGAATACTTTAAAATTCCATTCTGGGTATTTGGTGTTAGGCAGACATGTTTGAGATGAGTAATCTTAGTGTAGGCTAATAATTTGTTTTGGTTTAGTAGTTTTACGTTAGGTTGTAGGTTAAGTTTCGAGTGTGTAGTGAGGTAGGCCTTAGTATGTTATGTATGATTTACTGTGGTTTCATATCTAACTTTATAATGTGTTTGTTAATTTATAATTAATGTTATTTTATTTATACTATTTATTTGCTAATTTTTTTGAGTGGGTGGGTAATTTCAGTTTTTTCTGTTTTTTTGTCATACTCTAGGATGTGCCCTGTTTTTGAATGCATGATTTAAAGGAAATTAAGATGAATATATTTCATCCAAAATCATTTCTCATTTCTTTTATGTTTTGGTTTTTCACGAGCGTCTTTTCTATTTGATTTTTCATGTTTTTTATGTTTAATATTTGAATTATTTTGAGTTACTGTATTTTTCTATTTTTGTGTATTTATTTTAAGCCTAGCCCCCACACTTCATCACAACAAAACCAACTACTACATAGCCTTACTCATACCCACTTGCATTACACTGGTCTTCTCCAGCCCAGCACAATAACCAGTACTACTACAACATTTTTCCTTTTTGGTTGTCCTCACGATGGAGTCACCCAATCAGCAACACCAAAGCCTAGATTAGACCTCTGAACTTTAAACATCACTAAAAGATCCGGACAATTACTCCTCAAAACCACCTTACTCCAACCTATTTGACGTTATGTCTAATTGTAACCACTATCTTTTGAAGTCTGTCCTGCACAGTTGTATTTAATAAAAACAAAAAAATGCCCAATAAACATATTGTGAACAGAATATTGATACAATATTAGAGAATATAAGATGTTCCTGGGCAAATTCTGACTTTACAAAGAGCATTTCTCTTTCTGCCATGGATCTTTTCCATGAACCTAAATGACAGTGTGTCTAACTAAAGAGGCTAAGTGGCACCAAGTAGTCTTGTTCGCTTACTCTTTATCAATATGTCTTCTGCTATTTGCATAACAATAACCTATCAGGTGAACAATAGGGTGCTGAATGGCTGGAGGGAGTTGTTTGCAAGAGGAGGAAAATATGGGCTCCTATTATATGTGAAGTTAGTGTGCATGTGTGTGGCGCAGCCATAGATGTGTTGGGTTATAAAGCAGTAACCAGGAACCTATTATTACAGTAGCTCATAAATGGAAATTTGATGCATGTTGAGAACAGGGGCGTGAGACAATGGTTCTCTCAATGGCTGAGTGGAGGAAGACCAGCAAGCCTTCCTGCAAGCTTCTGCAATAGTAATGTAGACTTGAGGACACTTTATGGTAAGATTATATGATACCTGCATGTTTTTGAGAACCTTCAAATTTAATTGCCAAACATTTCCTTTGTTATTCTGGCCCTCATTGTGTGTTTTTGCCAAGTTTTAGGCTGGCAAATATTTGGCTAATTTTCAAATAGTGTGGTTGCAACTTAAAATCAGTTATTTTTGCTACATGCTCTTTTGCAGTAAAACTGCACAGATTTAATATCTCCTATGCTGATACTGTTTGCTGCATTCCTACATTTTTCACAAGGAGCAGATGTGGTTCTTACATGTGGCAGTCACATTTGCACATATTTTCAAACACCCACGTAGACAACGAGATATTTGTGTCTGCTTTTTCTTTTGAGCTAGTTTATCTTTAACTTACAGTGTATTTTGTTCTTCAACATTGTGGCGCTGTGTAATTGAATATCTGTTTTTGAAATACAGAAATGTTGAGAAAGAATGTTAACAGTTCTACGATGATGATGATGTTGATGGTGTTTAACTCATATTAAGACAAATGGTTATGATTCTGATAGAGATCGCAGGTCACCCGGCCAATAATTTTCACCATACACGTACCAGGCCCATATTTTTCCAATTTATCATATACATTAATCGGGTGACCTAACAACTCTACTACCAGTAACCCTGGTTCCTTCCTATTTATTTCTATTGTACCCGACTTACCAATCCACCGTTTCGGGTACCTATGACCACAATGGATCAGGGAGCTAGCTGTAAAAGAAAAGCGGGCAAAATACAAATACCGACTTTATTTCTTCTGTATTCATCAAATAACCACAGACTACTGGAAAGTTTTAAAAGTTTATCTTAGAAATCAGATTCTGAGTGTATACAATTTACAACGAGAAGGCAATCTATAATCAGAATAATGAAGAGCACATAACCATATAAAAAGAAAAACTAAGGCAACCATTTATGAGTCTATAGGAAAGTAATAACAAAGCGATATTACTGAATAGATTTCAGAAAATGGATCATGAACTAGACTTTTACTGTTTGAAAATACTGCAGGGGAAAATTGGAAATCCTATACATCTATAGGAGGGGGAAAAAGTGGAACCCGCTACAGTTCTAGCATCATTACGTCAAAATCAAATTGCAGGATCAAATTATATACCACATTTATGATTCATAAACAGTATGGAGAGAATGTGTTCTAAAAGGTAGGGAAACATAGGAACATGCTAAGGAAAAAATATACTGTGGGACTCTTATAGTAGGTTGCGGAAAGCATGGAAAATTAACGTATGCAAAGAAATGTCTTTATTAAAGCAAAGACAGGAAAATAGAAGGTGCAGTATAGAGTTTTCGCACTATATTTACCTAGAAAGGTGTGCAGACCAACCCTGGCCACGGATCAGTCAAGGACAGGAAATACCCCAAGGAAGGACAGTCATCTATGGGACAGCAGGTGCAGATTGGACACCCCAGGACAGGACAGGAAAACCCGATTAGGATCAGGACAGGACCACCAAGGCACGACCAGCACCCGCAGTTCGGAAGCAATGCCTGCGCTCCACCCTCTCTGCAGCTATCAGTCAGAACCCCGATTGGGTTAGCGAACTCCCCAGCAAAGTGCTCCGCCAGCACTTAAGGTTTAGTAAAACCTTTAGAGTCTATGGTCAAATTCGGACAGAGTGCTCCGCAGCGCTCTGTATTCAGTCACCTATTGAGTGCGTTGGGTCAGTGACAGGTCAGCTATTCAGACAAGTCGGACAAATTCTCTACCTAATCCTAGGCTAGTTATACTATTTTCGGGTCAGTGTACCACCCCCCCAAATGTTGCAAGTGTCAGAATCCCCAATTTCGATTGGTCCCCAAGTAGGATAGGTCAACACACCAATCAGAACAAACTTCTACAAGCCTAAATTACCATTTTCTGAGACCGCCAAGCAGGTTTGGGGTTCTCACGATAGAAATGACAGAATACAATAAGAAATAACAATTGTATCGAGTTAGGAACGATTCAGCTCCATCTTGCTGGGTCAGAGGTTGTGTTCACAGGAGCCTCTTGACTGTGGCTGCCAGCTGGCTGAGTTCCACTGCTCAAGGTTGCCTTCTCCCTGGCTGCGCGACATGCGCAGTAGGGACCTTCAAGATGGTTCACGTCTCACTCAAACCCCCAATATCGCGGTACATGAAAAGTAAGCGAAAACAAATTAAAACATAGAAATAAATGAATTCACTGCTTATTATGAGTAGCTACTTTATACTCCTTAAATTGAAAAATTATACTATGGCATTATAATTAGTGCAACAGACAGTAACACAAGAGCATCTGCCCAAGCTTCACCACGTTAGAACACCGACAGCCATTTTAGATGCAAGCACGCATGCACACATTTTCCCACCAGAACTGCAACTACGTCACGCCACGTGAGTGTGACTAACGCATGCGCAGCAGCAAACCCTCAAGCGGCGGCCATTTTAGGGACACAAGTTATTCGTATTAGTAAACACATAGGCAAGCATCACCAAGATACATGCATATCCAAAATAAAAGGAAATTAGTAAAACGTACAGATTGAATTATAGGATTATAGTGTGATTCGAGGTTCTTGATTTAAGCAAGTCGCGTAATATGCGAAATCTTGCTTCATCAATCCCCTCTTTGATGATATTTACTATCATCACAAACTAATGGAACCAGATGCCAACTTCTCTCACACTTTGTGCATCTCAATCTCTTCCAACAGACGATTCAATTTCTCTTTCACATCTTTGTTAGGGTGAGAATTTTTCACCCTTTTGTATTCAAGTCTTCCAATTCAAGTTCATACACACTCCGTTTCACACCTCTCTTATTCACAGCGTATTTCTTTGTGTGTTTGCGGTATTTGCAACAGACAAATATGAGAAATATGATGAAACCTATCACTCCAATTGGCATCCGTACCTTAAACAATAAACCTTTACCTAAATTAGCAAACCAATGACCTACAGCGGAGAGACCATCAGTAAGTCTCTTCCAGGCACTATCAACCTCCAGTGGTTTGAGTTCCTTTTCCAAATTAGTAATGTTCTTTACGTACTTTTTGATTTGTACACTTTTGTCCGGTATGTAAGTGCAACAATGTTGTGCTTTCAACATCCGGCAGACTCCGCCCTCTTTTGCTAATAAGGTGTCAAGCGCAAGTCTGTTCTGCAAAACCATTGATCTGATCGCAACCATTTCGGTATTGACCAGCAGGAATCCATGAGCTGTGTCAGTAGACAACACATCCACTATTTTGGATAATTTGCTAATTCTGTGTGTGTTCAAAACCACTCCCACTCCAGGTGTCAGTGCACTAAAAATACTACCCATTATTTCACCTACGCTTTCTCTTTTACTACGCACTAAGCCATTAGTGTTTTCATTGCTTCCAGCAATTTCCTTCACATGGTATATTTTCGGGAAGACAATGCCAAAGTAGCAGCTTCCATACCAGTGATCCGGCAATTTGAAATAAGCCTTGTTTCCACATATATAATACATTCCGGGAAACACAGGTTCTGACCCATTTTTGAAACCCCAACCTCTAATTACCTTGTAATTATGCTCACATTGACTGGAACCAATGAAAATGTTATTATAATAACTAGTCTTCTCGCGGTGAAGACAGAGTTTCCCTTTTCTTTCGAAATCCAGCAACAAAGCAGGTCCACTCCCACCATTTGAGGTGCTTTCCATGTTTTCAGCCCATTTAGGAGTTCTTTGTCTTTTATCATTTGCCTTTCTTTGGAAACTCTCCCTTCTTTTCTCTGCCATGTTTAGAAACATTTTTTCTTGTTCATGTAATGAACAGGTCAAGTCATCTCTGTGTGCTTCATTTAAGTCTATGGTACCTATAGTCAGAAAATATTCTCCCATATAACGTGTAACGTCACTTTTAGTATGTACAGGATTCAGATTTCCACGTATTGGAAGCTCAGAAAATATCACGTCAGAGTTAGAGTAGTAGTACTGTAACGGTCCTCTTTTGTAAAATAAACTAGCTAAAATGCTACAGGAAATTCCATAGGTCAAAGGTAGGTGATGATAAGTCACGCCTTCAGCTACAAAAGTAGGTAGCTTCATGCAGACATAGCAGTCTTCTATTTCCATAGTTTCTACATAGTGCACTAAAAGATTAGCGAATACATTTAACCGTGTCTGGTTTTTAACTCCATGATAGTGTAGTCCTTCCTCATCTGGTGCTTCTAAGTCTCGTTTTGTTTGTCTGAGTGCTTTTTCACGTCTTTCTACACTTCGTGTTGTCAGTTCTTCAGTGTCAGTGGTCACAGTCTGTGTAGGGTCAACATTATTATTTTTGCTCACCATATAAGGAATGAAAACTGTTAGTCCTATCCAAATTATTAACACTATAGCTATGCTACATATACATACTCTGCAGCATGTTTTACAACAACTGCGTCTAGGCCTTCCATTCACATTTGAATCAGACATTTTCGTTCAGAAGAAGATTTTTCAACCCCTCTTTGTAACTTTGCACAGGTAGCTTACCCTGCGCAACTTCAGGTTGGTTCGTCTTCTTCGGCAGAATAATCAGCTGTCTGTTCTTCGTCACTTTCGTCAGTTATATCAAGATCCTCAAACTCCTCCAAGATTAAATATGTCCATTCAGGATCTTGGTATTTTTCGTTCAGTCTTTTTATTCGGTCACTCCTCCTTTGTGAACTTTCTCCAACTTGCTCTGCAATACGAGGACTTTTCCTTCTTTCTGCAAGTTTCTCCTCTACTGTTTTTATTCTCAGTCTCAGTCTCTTAATATATCTTGGTTCGATATGTTTCTTTTTCTTGAGTCTTTTAGTTGGCACTGTGATTTGGCTGTCTTCTAATGCTCTTTTAATTTCGTTTGTTTGTGGCACTTCTGCTTTTGTTTCTTCCCTTCCTGTCTGACTAGTTCCAGGTCCTATTTCTATTTCTTCTGCCTGGTTACTAAGCTGGCCTTGTTCAGTTGTATTCTGATTTTGACTTTCAAGCGTCTCTGTTTCTGTGTCTTGAACACGTTCTTCTAGTTCTATCTGATCCTGTTCAAGCACTTCGATCCCTTGATTTTCTTCTGCTTGAACCTTTTCACTATTTCTTGTCTGTCCCTTTTCAATTTCAGGGGTTTGTGGAGGAGTGTCGATCACTTGCTCTGTCCCTGTCTGACCTTCTTCTTCCTCAGACTTGACGTGAATCTCAATAATCTGAGGATCTTTGCCTGTGCCTATCTCTTCCTCTATATCCCACTCTCTATCTGCAGAGGTTTGACTTCTTGTTCTGATTGGGTCATTAGTCAGGTCGATTATGGGTATCCAATCATCTTGACTGGTGCTCGGTTGTTCGTCATCAGCTACTTCAGGACCAACTTCTGCAGACCCCTCAGCTGGACAACCTTCAGCGTCAGTTTTCTCGTCTGGAATCACCTTCTGTGTATGGCTGGCATGGATCCACTTTGGAACGCCGGCACACTTCACCGCTGTTGTGGTCACCAGTATCACCTGGTGTTGTCTTCCCCACCTCGGTGCAAGGCAACTCGAACGAGTATGTTTCTTGAGTACAACCCAGTCACCAGGAACCAATTTGTGGACTGGAGTTGTTGGATTGGCGACGGCGTATTCCCCAATCTGGCGAGAGATAGAACGCACTTGGTCACCCAGTTGCTTGCAGTACTCAAGTACCAAATCATCAGAAATGTTTATCAGTTTATGTCCTGGTACCCATGATTGTCTCATCATTCTTCCCATCAGGATTTCATGAGGGCTCAGGCCTGTTTTTTGGTCTGGAATACTTCTGAGTCCCATCAGAACAAGAGGTAAAGCATTTATCCAGTTCATGCCCGTAGAGTCACACATCTTTCCTAACCTTGATTTTATAGTGCCATTTATTTGCTCCACCACTCCAGAAGCCTCTGGACGATATGCACAGTGCAGTTTTTGTGTGATCTTAAATGCTTTACAGAGCTGGTCGATTACCTCATTCTGAAAATGTTTGCCTCTATCTGATTCAATTGTGACTGGAACCCCAAACCTAGGTATTCATTCTCGCAGTAGAAATTTGGCTACGGTTAGGGCGTCATTCTTTTTGGCAGGGTAGGCTTCCACCCATTTTGAAAACAGGCAGACAATGACAAGGACATATCTCTTTCCCTCACAGCGAGGCATGGTGATGAAATCAATTTGTACTCTTACAAAGGGACCCCCTGATTTCCCAATTTTTCCTAATTCAACTACTGTTCTTTTCCCAGCATTGAACTGCTGACATGTTAAGCACCTTTGGCAGAGTGACTCTGCTACCTTCCTGAACTTCGGATTGTACCATGTTTGTTGGAAAACCAGAACCATGGCGTCCCTACCAGTGTGTGAATCCCCATGTATCAGTCTGGCCATAGAAGCAAGCAGATGTCTAGGCAACACAGGCATACCATTTGGGCCCACAATGACACCATCCTCACTTCTCGTTTGACAACCAAGTTTCTTCCATTTCTCTTTCTCTTTTGCTGGCACCGCATGCTGCCAATCTTTCAACTCTTCCCAGGTAGGCACCTCTTCAAACACCATAAGTTGGCAGCTGTTTCCAGGTCCCCCCAGTTTAATATTTACAGACATGCGATTTCTGGCACAATGTTGAGCCACTTCATCAGCAAATCGGTTTCCCAATGTTATAGGGTCAAGGCCAGATTTATGAGCAGCACATTTGACCACTGCCAATTCTTTTGGTAATTGGATTGCCTCTAGTAAATCTTATACAACTTTTCCATTTCTGATGGGAGTACCTGAAGAAGTCAGAAACTCCCTCTGTAGCCACAACTGGCCGAAGTCATGCACAACCCCATAACAGTACTGACTGTCAGTATATACTGTTATTCTTTTGTTTTTCCCAATTTTACAGGCTCTTATCAATGCAATCAATTCGGCTACTTGTGCAGACTTTACTCCAAATAAACAGGAAGCTTCTTTAATATCGTTTATAGAGACTACAGCATAAGCAGCACTTAGGCCTACAAGTTCGTGTCTCATACATGAGCCATCCACGAACAGTTCCTCATCTTCCACAGGCAAAGGCATTTCCTTAATGTCTGGGCGTGGTTTAGTACTGAATTCTGTTAGGTCTATGCAGTCATGCTCGTCCTCTCCCTCGGCTTCCATAATCATTGAGTCAGGGATCAGGGTAGCTAGGTTCAGGATATTACACCGAGTAATGACTACATTCACAGCACCCACGAGAATCCTCTCGTATTTAGTCAGCCGACTAGGGGTGAGATACTGGGTCTTAGATCTGGTCAATAAAATCACAACTGCATGGGGAACATACACAGTTACAGGATGTCCCATGACAATAGATTCACTCTGTTCTAGACTCGTGCAAGTTGCAGCTACTGCTTTCAGACATCCGGGTAATCCAGCAGCCACTGGATCCAAAGTGGTAGAAAAATATGCCACTGGACGTCTAGTCAGACCATGCTCCTGAGTTAAGACTGACAGTGCACAATTGTCTCGTGTGTCACAGAATAGTGCAAATTCCTTGGAATAGTCAGGCATCCCTAAAGCAGGTGCTGTACACAGACATTCTCGTAATTTAGTGAATGCTGTTATGCCCTCATCATCCCATTCCACTGGGTCCTTTGCTCCTTTCTTTGTCATTTTTATCAAAGGTTTTGCCAGGACTGCAAATCCCACAATCCATTGCCTGCAGTAACCTACCACCCCAAGGAACATTCTGATTTCTTTCTGAGTACGGGGTAACTGCATGTTCCGAATTATTCTGACTCTCTCAGAAGTGACTTTTCTGATGCCTTTTTCTATCTGGTGCCCCAGATATTTCACTGACTTTGTACAGAACTGCAATTTATCAGGGGACACTTTATGTCCTTTTTCACCTAGGTGATTCAGTAAAGCAATGGTGTCAACAACACAATCTCTATGACTTTTAGACGCCACCAAAAGGTCATCTATATATTGCACCAAAACAGATTTTCCTGGTAACACTAAAGATTCAAGGCACTTTTTTAGAATCTGATTAAAGATAGAGGGACTTCCGGTATACCTTTGTGGGACCCGATTCCAAACGTACACGTGACTGTCGAAAGCAAACGAGAAAAGAAATTTGCTATCTGGATGCAATGGGATCGAAAAGAATGCATGACATAGGTCTATCACGGTAAACCACTCAGCATCCCAGGGAATCTGATATAGGATCACTGCGGGGTTTGGAACAATAGGACAGCAAGGAACCACTATTTTGTGTACCTTTCTCAGGTCCTGCACTACCCTGTACTTGCCACTAGGTTTCTTGATTCCAATTATGGGTGAGTTACACGGACTACTCATCACTTCTTGTATGATTTTTGCTTCTAGCAGTCTTTTTATTTCAATGGCAACTCCTGCTCTGACTTCTGCACTCATTTTGTATGGCTTGGTATTGGGATAAACTGCATTTTCTTTCATGGCTATTTGTATTGGGTCTACATTTGCCATTAATCCTACATCCTTTCCTGTAAAGTACCATACTTCTGGTTTCACTGTCTTTTGGAGTTCTTCAGGTAAGTCCTGTATAGTCATTTGTTTAATTTCTGAGTCTGGTCTAATTAACATTAATTTGTATATGCCATCCTGGGGTTTGAATTTCGACGCCTTTTGGTGTGCAAAAGATGGTGCAGTTCATTTTGCACAACAAATCACGTCCCAGTAAGTTTACTGGACTGGTATCACAAACTACAAATCTATGCATTTCTTTGAAATTCCCTATTGTGATCTCCATGGGCTCAGTAACTGGGGTACTAATCAATTGATTAGATACACCCACTACTTGGATTGCTTCTCCCGAGAGGGGTAGGTTTGGAACGTCCGCTGTTCTCACAGTAGAACGGGTAGCACCAGTGTCCAATAGAAAGGTGACATCATTTCCATTAACCTTTACTTCAATGTATGGCCCTGACTGGTCTACCGGCAAGGAGGCGCCAAGAACACACTCCTCGTCCTCCCCTCTCAGGCCCCGTCAGTATTGGTGTCACAGAGAAAAGTATCATTCAACAAAAACTGCGAAGTTGCTGCATTTCTATTCTCGTTGCCTCCCCAGATCTCTATGTCATCACCCTGTGGTGATTTTCCCTTATAATTTGGTTTTGGCGCTCGGGGCAATTGACTTGCCTTTACCTGATGATGAGTCTTTCTTGGTTTTTCATTCTGCGTCTGTGAAGTTAAATCAGGGGTTTGGGTATTATCATGCTGTAAATATAGACACTCGTCTCTCCAGTGCCCGATTTCTCCGCACTGGTGGCAGGGAAATTTCTTTTTAGCTTCCTCTCTGCTCATTTTTACCTTGGGCTTTTGGGTATTCTTATTCATTTTATTCATTTGCTTTTCCTGTTGTTCTGCTAGCTTCACTTGTGCCCACATGACCTTTTCCTTTAGTGCCTTTCGCTTATCTGCCATCTCGTCCTCACAGTACTTTGCGTACCGTAAGACCTCATCCATTTTCTTAGACTGCCAACAAATCTTATTGTATTTGATCCACTGGCAAATTTCGGGTCTTAAACCGTTTACAAACCTGTAAATGAAGTGGGTCATATCCTTCATCTCGATGTTATCTATACCACTGTAAGTTTTGAACACCTGTAACAGTCTTTCATACAAGGAGTGCACAGACTCATCCCTTTCCTGCGTGGTTCTATCTATTTTGGTCCAATCAGTTTCCTTTGCAGGCACCTTCTTTTTCAGATGTAACATGACCTGGTCATATTTTCTCATTACCTCATCAGAGGGAGCACCTGTTACCGGGTCCCTATCATACTCTTTGTTGGGCCAATCAATGGCAACCTTGCATTCGGTCCACAAATCCACAGGAACCACAATGTCGAAAAACCCATCCAGATCTTTCCACAAGCACTTTTGCACCTTTACAAACCTTTCCACCTGCCTGTACCAGTCCACAGGCTTTTCTCGTAATTTTGGAAAGTCATTGGTAAAGGACACAATATCCTGTCTGGACCATGGAACGTGCACGTATTTTCCACCTGGCACTTCCTGCATAGGGTATAACTGCTCAGGTTTGTCAGCTTCCTTTAGAACGAACTCAGAAGACGTCTGTTTAGATCTGGCCTCATCTTTCTTCTTTGCCCACCTGGCTTTCCACTTTTCTACGTCTCCCCATTTTTGCAACACAGTCAATAATTCTTTAACCTGCGCCTTTTTCCCTGACACATTCATATTTTCCAGATCTTTGTCTGAAAAATCAGCTCTATAGGGTTTCTGCAGTGGCTTTGATTTTGAAATATCGATTCCCATACTAGCTGCAGTGTCTGTTAATTTTTCATGGAGCACTCTGGTGTTTCGGGTAAAACTCTTGCCGATGAACAGCAACTCTTCTTCAGAATAGGTATTTAATCTGTCTAAACCTACATTTCCTGACATTAGCTCTTCCATTTCTATTCTCAGCTTGAAGATATCTAAAGGTTTCGACTGAGGAGTTTGTTTTTCTAATTATCGACTCCATCTTTCAATCTCTTCGGGAGTCACCAATGTGACACTCTTGGTACCCGAAGTCGATTCCATTTGAATCTCCCTCGTGTTGAAAGGATTATGTCTTTTCTGTAACCTTTTTCCTGCACCCCTAATGGGCAGATCCATTAGCGATACCTCGGACTCACATTCACTGGTCTGGTCATCCACAATTAAGGGCTCCGGTCTTGGCTGTGCTACAACTGGAGTAATAACTGGAGTCTTCGGACTTCCCTGTCTATCCCCATACAGCGGAACCACTGGTCCAATAGTTACCGGGATTGTCAAGGCTTCAGGACTTGTATTTAACTGGGAGATTTTCTGAATTATCTCGGCTCTCTGCTTAGCTAGAGCCTCTCGTTCCCTTTCCTCCAGTATCCTGTCTAAAGAATTGTCATGTAATACCTGCGGGGTCAAAGTTGGGGCATAACTCGGGGCAGTGGGATGTGTCTCACTTGGTCCTTCACCGTAATTAGGTTTTGGGAACAGACTTCCTGTGCCTAGGGATCTTGGTTCCTCCTCAGACGGAGGTCTTGAGAACGGAATTCCAGACGTTGAAGGCCTTGCCTCACCTTCGTAGGGAGATCTAGAGCAAAAGTCTCTTTCTCTCGTATATCTTGACTCCCCTCTAAATGGTGTTCTTTGACAGATATCTCTAGCACCTAGGGATCCTAACCCCTCATTATACGGAGGTATTTGACAACCCTCTCCTACACTTACTGATCTGGCCTCTTCCCGGGGAGGAGGTCTCCGAGAATTATCCCCTTCACTAGAGGGTCTGTGTCCTTCATTATACGGAGGCGGACTTCTCATAAACATGTCATCTAATAATTCATCATCCGACTCCCCAATGGGCACCCAATGTTTGCATTTTTCTGTTCTCTTCTCTCCTGCCGGAGGACCACCCATTGACATAATTGGAAACAGCCCTTCTACGATCATATTCTGTCTCCACTGTTTCATCTTTTTGTCTCTGGTCTCTTGTTTCAGTTTTGGATAAAATTTTGTTAACCCTTTATCCATTCGGGGCTTGTCTCTCTCAAAAGCTTCGATCTCCCATTCCTCTAAAGCTACGTACTGCGTTAATCTAGGTCTGGGATGTAAGTCATTCATTCGGGTTCTCAAATTAAATAGAATTCTGCCATTGAATGTACCTTCTAACGGGAAAGCCAAAATACCGTCATCCTTGGTGTATTCCGCCCAGTTTTCCAACCATACACACGAGTGGTACCCTTTATCAAACATCATGAAAGATGCGGGAGTATTAGGTGGCGGAATGACAACACCTTCTCTGGTTTTAATCGGCTTGTCCTTTTTAAAATAATTCTTTACTTTGTTTTCAAGGGATAGTTCCGTACATAATGTCGGTTTTATGCCCTTTCCACTGATCGTTCTCAAACCCTAAATGTCGTGGATCAGGTCTAGTATGCGGTCTATACGAGTGCCACATACGATTTCTGCTAGTGACTCTGTTTACAAATCACTTCCAATCCAAGTGCGTTTTTTATTTTTGTGCAACCAATGAAGTGCACGGTTTCAAATAATCTCGACCAATGGGTGCGCGGCCTTTCGCGAGACAGGTTCTCACGCTTCGGCACTCACCCCTCCTTTACAATTCCAGCTCCGCTACACACCCGCTGCGTCTACCAATCCCAGCGTGGCACAGAGTGACGTCAGAGCAGCTCCGCAACTGACTCCCTCCCTCACAAGGTAACGGAAACTTAATTTCTCTCTAAAATTGTAAGTGCTTTGTTATTTTACAAACGAATACACATTCGCCACTGTACCCAAGTGTCTAGACAGCAAAGCTTTGTTTCACTGCAAGTAAACTACTTCCATTTACTTTTCACTCACTACGGATAGATCTCTTCTGCCTACCCTTCATTCAAACATTAGGGAACCTGCTACTTCTTCGACTCATCCACTTCTTGTCGGGATATATACTAAGTCTAAAGTTTCACCAGCGAACCCCTTTACTATCACTCAAGCTCCGACGAACCTGCTACTCCTTCCGGTGCGACCCTCACTAGGTTTTTTTTTTCACAATAGAAGTTTTGCCAGTGATCTCGTCGCTATCATTTATTCAAACATACATTCAGAAAAACCCTAGTTAGTGCTTCCAGTTCTGCCTAACCTGCACTAACTTTCCTTCGGCCAGTGACCTCAAAGCAAAGTGGATTCTCTTCACCACTCGCTATTCAATTCCCCGGGGATTCCCAACAAACATATAAACACTTTACTAACGAATGGGTAATACATATATCAGTACAATAATAAGAAAAACAATTTAAAACATTTCATAATTTTTTAAAGCAAACATTTCACGTGATTGATCAGGCCACAGAAATTGTTTACCCTTGTAGCAGCATAAATGTTAGCAGCAAAATTTTAGCAGCATCCAACCATACACGTACCAGGCCCATATTTTCCCAATTTATCATATACATTAATCGGGTGACCTAACAACTCTACTACCAGTAACCCTGGTTCCTTCCTATTTATTTCTATTGTACCCGACTTACCAATCCACCGTTTCGGGCACCTATGACCACAGTGGATCAGGGAGCTAGCTGTAAAAGAAAAGCGGGCAAAATACAAATACCGACTTTATTTCTTCTGTATTCATCAAATAACCACAGACTACTGGGATGTTTTAAAAGTTTATCTTAGAAATCAGATTCTGAGTGTATACAATTTACAACGAGAAGGCAATCTATAATCAGAATAATGAAGAGCACATAACCATATAAAAAGAAAAACTAAGGCAACCATTTATGAGTCTATAGGAAAGTAATAAAGCGATATTGCTGAATAGATTTCAGAAAATGGATCATGAACTAGACTTTTACTGTTTGAAAATACTGCAGGGGAAAATTGGAAATCCTATACATCTATAGGAGGGGGAAAAAGTGGAACACGCTACAGTTCTAGCATCATTACGTCAAAATCAAATTGCAGGAGAAAATTATATACCACATTTATGATTCATAAACAGTATGGAGAGAATGTGTTCTAAAAGGTAGGGAAACATAGGAACATGCTAAGGAAAAAATATACTGTGGGACTCTTATATTAGGTTGCATAAAGCATGGAAAATTAACGTATGCAAAGAAATGTCTTTATTAAAGCAAAGATAGGAAAATAGAAGGTGCAGTATAGAGTTTTCGCACTATATTTACCTAGAAAGGTGTGCAGACCAACCCTGGCCACGGATCAGTCAAGGACAGGAAATACCCCAAGGAAGGACAGTCATCTATGGGACAGCAGGTGCAGATTGGACACCCCAGGACAGGACAGGAAAACCCGATTAGGATCAGGACAGGACCACCAAGGCACGACCAGCACCCGCAGTTCGGAAGCAACGCCTGCGCTCCACCCTCTCTGCAGCTATCAGTCAGAACCCCGATTGGGTTAGCGAACTCCCCAGCAAAGTGCTCCGCCAGCACTTAAGGTTTATAAAACCTTTAGAGTCTATGGTCAAATTCGGACAGAGTGCTCCGCAGCGCTCTGTATTCAGTCACCTATTGAGTGCGTTGGGTCAGTGACAGGTCAGCTATTCAGACAAGTCGGACAAATTCTCTAGCTAATCCTAGGCTAGTTATACTGTTTTCGGGTCAGTGTACCACCCCCCAAATGTTGCAAGTGTCATAATCCCCAATTTCGATTGGTCCCCAAGTAGGATAGGTCAACACACCAATCAGAACAAACTTCTACAAGCCTAAATTATCATTTTCTGAGACCGCCTAGCAGGTTTGGGGTTCTCACGATAGAAATGACAGAATACAATAAGAAATAACAATTGTATCGAGTTAGGATTGATTCAGCTCCATCTTGCTGGGTCAGAGGTTGTGTTCACAGGAGCCTCTTGACTGTGGCTGCCAGCTGGCTGAGTTCCACTGCTCAAGGTTGCCTTCTCCCTGGCTGCGCGACATGCGCAGTAGGGACCTTCAAGATGGTTCACGTCTCACTCAAACCCCCAATATCGCGGTACATGAAAAGTAAGCGAAAACAAATTAAAACATAGAAATAAATGAATTCACTGCTTATTATGAGTAGCTACTTTATACTCCTTAAATTGAAAAATTATACTATGGCATTATAATTAGTGCAACAGACAGTTACACAAGAGCATCTGCCCAAGCTTCACCACGTTAGAACACCGACAGCCATTTTAGATGCAAGCACGCATGCGCACATTTTCCCACCAGAACTGCAACTACGTCACGTCACGTGAGTCTGACTAACGCATGCGCAGCAGCAAACCCTCAAGCGGCGGCCATTTTAGGGACACGAGTTATTCGTATTAGTAAACACATAGGCAAGCATCACCAAGATACATGCATATCCAAAATAAAAGGAAATTAGTAAAACGTACAGATTGAATTATAGGATTATAGTGTGATTCGAGGTTCTTGATTTAAGCAAGTCGCGTAATATGCGAAATCTTGCTTCATCAATTCTAAGTACATTTAATAAGTATTTACTAACTAACAATCACATTGTGAGCTATTAATCTCAAGGCCTTAGCATATGAACTATATGCCACTATTTAAAATATATTTTCACAGTTACTCCAGTTTTAGTTGTGGTTTGCACTATTATGTGCTGACAATTTTGAGATGCAGTTTTTAAAAAACTCTGGCACCAATTAGTTGTTTGCGGCACACACTCCTCAGCTGTTTTTGTCAGAAAGGACGTAGCCTGCTTCTACTTTAGCATTTATTTATTTATGCGATTTTATATAGCGCGAACTTTACCCGAAGGTGCCAGAGCGCTTTAAATAAGGACCAGTTGAAAAACATAAGGATTTAGGATTACATGCGTTACATAGAGGATACAAACAGAAAATAATTGCAAATGTACAAGATGTAGAGTCACACAAGGAGATACAAATGGATATACTCTAAGAGTCACATAGGAGTGGTAGATAGTTCAAAGGTCTACTGCATATTCTAGTGATTAGAGTTATCTCTATTGTTTAAGACATTTTGATCACCGTTTGCAGCTCTTGGCATAAATGACCCTCATAAGCAGCTTCAAAAAAGCCTATATTTGAGAGTGGATCAGAGTCAATGAGCAGGCAGTGGTTAATGGTCACTGTTTAAGGTAGGTACATTTGCATACTAATGGTAACCTAGGGCCCCAAGCAGTCATGCATTCCTGTTGGCTTAACTAAATTACCGACTGTGCACACTCCAGCATCTTACTGTGGTTAGAGTTGCCCCACAAAATGTTACAATGTTACAAGTATGCTATGAGACATCTGCCATTTGTGCTAGAATTTCACTGACTATTGGTGCAAGAGGAAACAATTGTGAGGACAGGTAGATATCAGAGGTAAAGGTAGATATCAGAGGTACAGTGACAACATTTGGTGTTTATCATTTTATTTACTTCCGATATTCATGGAGCGAGCACTTAGCCACAGGAGCACCGGAGGTCTTTACACATAAAAATAAACATTGCACGATTGAATTTAGTGAGATAAAATAGTAGCAACTCGTACAAAAAAGTTATTTTAATCACCAATAAAAAGAAGTGAGCATAAAGGAATGGGAGGCCCTCAGTGGTGTTCCTCATGGGGATGCTCCTCTGGTTATTTGCACCAAGCCTGGTTTCTTGAGGCTTGGAGTTATTGGTTCAGAAATCTCCATGACTGGAGGTATCAGGTTCAGCTTTTGCAGCTACAGCAGGGGTGGGGGCGGGGGTGCTCTTGATGGGCCTCTTTTGTATGCAGCTCAGCAGACATAGGCTCATATGTAACGTAAAAGGATGGGAGGATGGGTGAGAAAAGGATGGATGGATGGATGGGTGAAACAATGGATGCAAGGATGGATGAGTGAATGGGAGGTAGCATAGATGGATGAATGGATGGATGAGTGAAAGGGTAAATGGATGGATGGATGAGTAAATGGTGGCTGGATGATGAGAGAAAGAATGGATGGATGGATTTATGAGTGAAAGCATGGATGGATGAGTGAAAGGTTAAATGAATGCATGAACGGGTGGATGGATGGACGGAGTGAAAGGGTGGCTTGATGGATGATCGAAAGAGTGGATGGATGAGTGAAAGGATGGATTCGTAAAAGGGAGTGTAGATGGATGGCTGGATGAAAGTGTGAATGGATGGACCGATGAGTGAAAGGGTGGATGGATGGATAAGTAAATGAAAAGATAAATGAGTGAAAGGGTAAAGTGATGGATGCATAAGTGGATGGATGTATTGAGGTGTGGATGGGTGAGTAAAGGGATTGATGGCTGAGTGAAGGGAATGATGGATGGATGGACTGAAAGAGTGGATGAATGGATGGATGGCTGCAGTGAAAGGTTGATGGATCAACAAAAGGAAGTTTGATTGAAAGTATCGCTTGAAGGATCGATGGATGGATGAAAGGGTATAGATAAATAAAAGAATGGATAACTGAGTAAAGGGTGGATGGATGAGTGAATGAATAGGTTTGATGGATAGGTTTAAAGATGGTTGGATAGGTTTATATATGGATGGGCAGATTGATGAACAGACGGAATGGTCACAGACTGAATGATAGATAAAAGATTGAATGGATGACCGAATATAAATGTGAGATGGTGGATATCAGCGGGTGGATGAAGGATGAAAGGATGAATGGATAGATGCTTAGATGGAAGAGACAAGCAAGCTCTCTGGAGAGGGTTGCAATGATTTGCTTCACTTGCTTGGTGCCATAGGAGCTTTGGTTCTAAGTAGGGTTATTTTAATGTTCTTGCTACTCCCTTGGTTAGGGTGGAACACCACAATGAAGAGCCTTGTGTATTATGGAGGCTAATATTGAAAGATGCAAGCTCCTGATGGCCATTGGTTGTTTTTAGGATTAGAGTGATATGATCAATTTTATTTTCTATTACCAACCAGTCATGCACCAGTGTGCAACAGGTTCTTGAGAGGTGTGAATGTAGATTTAAGTAGGCTAGCTAGAAGAGGATTACTACTGGTGAGATAGAAAAACACTTGGACAGCTGATCTGAAGTCTGATGGAGGGATAAATGTTTTAATTTTCCTTCCAGGTAGCACTAAGAAGACAATGTTTTGTTAGTCTATTGACATGTTCATATAAGTTGCTGTTCTGGTCAATGGTGAAGTCAATAGATTTAGTATATGGACCTGGAGATGGTGAAAGGTCTAGTGGGAACAGAAAGTTGAGCCCTTTTTGGACTTGTGGCTGGGAATCAATGTAAAACCGTATTTGAAAAATGTCTTGTTAAGGTTTGGCTTTAGGGAAAAGATGAACATCTAGACAATCAACTTCTCTAGGAACTGTTTAAGACTTTCTAAATTCAGCGGACTCGCAAGTCTGAGGCAGAGGTGAATGACATCAGCATACTGATCTAAAGAAATGTGTTTTTCATGAAACATTGCAATCAAAGTCTATGTACATCTTAAATAGATGTGGAAGGAAGATTTAACTTTAGGGTTCTCCAGATTTTATAGAGTAAGATAAAGATTTGAATATGTCAAGTTTTACAAATTTAGATTTCCCTTTTATGCATGATTGGAACCAGATTAGCATTTTCTGTCTGATAGAATATTGAAAATGTAGTGCGGTTGATGGTAGCAAATGACCCTGTAAAATCCAGGAGGTCTAATAGACAAGCATCACCTTCATGCATGATCTTAAGATATTATCTAGGATTTGATGTATTTTGACATGAAGCCAGTCTAGGATGTATTCACTAGGGCATTATTGAGCATATGAGACAGTAGCTAATTTGTAATTGTATTTTCAATCACTGGCTGCAACAAAGATAGGTTGGAAATGGGTTTAATATTTTGCAGACTGTCTGGGACAAGATTTGTTTTTTTTAGTCGGGGTTAACTTGGTATGGAATGAGTGTGGTTGGAAATGTTCAAGTAAGATGTTTGCCATTTTTATTTTCTTCAGAGAGGGGGCAGCAGTACAGGATTTAACTAGGTTAGCTGGCAGTAGCTCATGAATGTACATCAATGGGTTGGTGATGATATGATGAAGTGCTTTTAAGTCCAGTTATTGACAATATTACCATTTGATGACCTATCATCAAGCCAAGAGGATTGGAATATGTTTTGAGGGAGCTTTTTTTCTATGGATATTATATGTATGTTTTATATCAGAATATCTACAGATGGTGTGCAACCTATATTACACACACCAACATCTAATATAAGTAATCCTGATAATAAAGAAAAATTGGGGATTGTGTGTAAACAAAATGTAGTAGATATGAAAATGAGTATGTTATCAAAAAGTAATTGTGAGAATTTGTGTCCACATATTAAGTGATAGCTGACTCCCATTAGCAATATGTATCGGAATATTTAGCATTTCCTAATAAAAATCCCAGCAAATAGGTGAGGGAAATCCAGTAACCCATTCTGCAATGTTGCCTTTAAATCCTACCAATTTTCGTCATTGCTACTAACCTACTATGCTACAAAGGTACCTCCACGCAAACCAATCTTTAAATCCAATGTTTCTGGTGCAGTTTGATTATGTGGCCTACTTATTCTATAACCCTTACCTATGTGTTTAACTCTTACAATAATGAATAATTACACATAATAATATGTTAAACAAACCGACTTGCCTGGTCACTGCATAACTTAGCCTCATTGTTGTGGGCATCCTAAGAATCAAAAATCCAGGTTTCATTCCAACTACTGTTGGACCAACATCAATTATCTATTCTATTCACACAAATCCTTTAATGGCTTCCCCCACTTTGAGATCCCACCAACTCCCACAAGAGTACCGAGAAAGTCTGAGATCTTGTAAGAGGACATGAGCTCAACTTATGATCTCATGAATGGTTGGCAGCCATCTTGGGCATCATTATAGCTAAATTGCATCCAAGCTTTGTGCAGAGTTTGACTTTAACACAGTGTATACAGTTATAGACATATGTCTTGCATGTACCATACTCCGAAATATTTACTTCAGCCTTGTTTCCTAGACATTGCTTTACCTCAACCTTGCCATAGTAAGGTTGAGGTGAATTTGAGGTGAATTTGGGTGTCCCATAAGGACTCCTTATGCCCACCAAGGACACCCAGATCCTTATTTCTTTGGTGGGGGCCCTGGCGGTAGCCCCAGGGTGTCTGCAGTCTGCCATGCCAGCACCCATCACATGTCCCGGCAGTAGCCAACAATTTCTTTTTTTTCCTTAAATATTGGGGCCTTTAGGGACCCCATATCCTGGGGGCATTTTATATCTTAAAGGGAAATGGGTGTGCGACTATGCGGCCTCCTCCCCAAGCAGGGTCAGACTAGAGCAGAAAATATGCCCAAGCTCCACAATAAAAGTGGCCCCCAATAAATAACTAGATAGATAAAATAGTGGTCCTTGTTTGTTAATCTAGGCAGCTTTGAACTTGTAAAGACACACCATTTAAGTGTTTTACAGGTTTTGGAAGACTGCATCGATTTGAGTTTAGGGCAGGCAATGTTTGTTTTAATATCATGAAAATGAACGGTAAAAATGGCCCACAGACCACAAAACAGGACCACAAACATCTAGAAAACTGCCCCACAGACTGACCAGGGCAGCCCTTCAGGCACTGACTGGTTGCCCAACAAGCCAGTCTGACACTGTCCCCAAACCTATAGTGGACCCTAGGGACGCCATCCCCTGGGGCCAAAACATATCTTCAAAGAAGAGGTAGGCATGTGGCCCCTTCCCTTGTCAATAAGTCTCCTGGAGACTTATGTGGCTGCCCTGGTGCCCACCCAGGGCCCCCACGACACACTATGGGGCCGATTATGATGTCAGACAGACAACACTATCGGTCTGGAACTGCATGAACATAGGTCGGTGGTTCTGACATCCCAATTTGGATGCGACCGCCCATAGGGTAGTCGGAAGCATCCATTTCGTTAAGGCATCCTGTGCAAGGGCAGAAAGGGCTGCAGCATAAGCTGCCATAATGAAATGGATGTTTGAAACATCCCTGCATTGTGTGGGTGGCACCACCTCGTGCCTGCCAAATAGTGCAGGGATGTTCCCAGGTCCCATAGATGAGGGCCAGGGGGGCCCTGATGTTGCTTTCTGACAGCCTTTCCATGTTGGAAAGGCCAACATGGAATGGCAGCCAAAAACCGACATCATAATCCCAACGGCAGAACCTCCATCATTAAAGGATTATGTTGCCTTTCTGATGCACAGACGCGCTCCTTGAGGCCATCATACGTGCCGTGGACTGTCCCTCTACCCAATGTTTCCGCCCGCCGCATCGTAATGTGGTGGGTGGACCGGTGGGGCAGATGACAGTGGGTCCCACATCAACATGCCGTTGGACCCACCGACATCATAATCATCCCTTATGCTGTAGGCTGCAGGGATTGACCCAGGGCTCCTGTTGTCATGCCAGCTCTCCGCATGCATTGATCCTGGTGCAGTGAGAGTCTGCATTGCTACCACCTGGTGGGAGCACTTACGTTTCAGTGCTCCCACCATGCTGGAGCAATCGGAATTTTTCCTGCCCGCAAAAGCACAGGCAGGGATACATATGTTTACCCCCATCGGCAGGACCATTTTTAAAACTGCTGCCGGGTGAGACCAGATATGCCTTCCCTTCCCGTGCTCTCAAGGGCAGGAAAAGAACTGTGTCCCAGGGGTAGGCTGACTGGGACATTGTGAGTTAACTCGTCCTAGGAAGTGGGGTCCCCAGGGCCTTTCAAGGTTTGGGGAGAGGGGCCACATGCCCCCTATTTATTTATTTATTTATTTTTTGCATTTGTAATGCGCGCAGCTACCCACAAAGGGTTTCCCGGCGCCGAGACATTATAGATGAGCAAAAAGGTATGGAAAGCGAAAAGTGGACAAATCATTTTTCAAAAAGCCAGGTCTTAATGTTTCTTCTGAATCTTGCATAATTGTCCTCTTTACGGATGTGAGAAGGGAGTGAGTTCCATAGGGTGGGCCCAAGATGGGAGAAGGACCTCCCTCCCATGCTTGCCAGTTTAACTCTGGGCACCCCAAAGTTGGCTGCTGATAGGGAGCGCAGATTTCATGTCGGAAGGTAGGGACTGGCTAGCTCTTGCAGATATTTAGGTGCCGTACCGGCTTTAATCCTGAACATGTAGCACAGGGCTTTGAACCTAACCCAGTTCTCGACCCTGAGCCAGTGAAGTTCCCTAAGGTGTTTCGATACCCTGGCGGTTTTGGGGATTTTACACAGTAATTTTGGACAAGTTGTAGGCGTCTTAGGACCGCCTGATTTGAGCCCAGGTAAAGGATGTTGCCGTAGTCAAGCCGAGATGTAATGAGTGCATTGACTACGGTCTTCTGGGTAGCAGGGGGCAGCATCCACAGGATTTTACGCAGCCATTTCATGATGGTAAAGCATAGGCCAACGACTTTATTTGCTTGTTGTTTCATAGAAAGTGCATTGTCGATGGTAACCCCCAAATTTCTGGGTGGTGTGGGGAGGTCGCCTAAGATGGGCGGCCAGTGGGAAGAACTCCATAAATCTTTATTTTTCCCCAAAAGGAGAACCTCAGTTTTTTCCCCATTAAGCATCAGCTGGTTGTTAGACATCCAGACGAAGATTTCTTGGAGACCGAGTTTGAGTGGGGAAGGGGCAAGGGGATCGGCTTTCGATAATGAAAAAATGATTTGCGAATCGTCCGCATAAGTCATTAAGGAGAGTCCAGACCTTTCTGCTAGATCAGCCAATGGGCGAAGGTAAAGGTTAAAAAACAAAGGGCTCAAAATCGAGCCCTGGGGCACTCCATGTGGGGCACTAAACGTATCAGAGCATGCGAGGGAAGAAGCAATCTGAAACGTGCGTTTTGAGAGGAAGGACCCAATCCATTCCAATGCTGGACCCCCGATACCATTTCTCCTGAGCGTGGCCAGTAGGTTATTGTGAGAAATGGTATCAAAGGCCGCACTCAGATCCAGCAGAATGAGTGCGACCGTTTGGCCATCATCTAGGAGTTTCCTAATCCTGTCGGTTACTCCTAGAAGAGCAGTTTCGGTGGAGAAGCCTGCCCTGAAACCCGATTGAGAGGGGTGTAGGAGGGAATTGTCTTCAGTAAATGTGGTGAGGGCAGAATGGACGTGTCTCTCAAGGATCTTAGAAAAGACCGGGAGAAGAGATATGGGCCGATAGTTAGCTAAGATCTCGGGATTGGCTGTTGGTTTTTTTAATAATGGGCTGACCATGGCGTGTTTCCACAGGGAGGGAACCGTAGAGAGTTGGAGGGAAGAATTCAGCAAGTTTGGAAATGATGCTTAGGGAAGGATTGTCCAGTTGATTTAAGACACTAATGGGAATCGGATCGCGAGGGGAGCCTGACTTGATGGATTTGAGGAGGGACCTCAGAGTCTCGAGGGTAATAGGAGGCCAGTGTTCTAACATACATCCTTCTGTTCTCACAGGAGTGGAAACTTCTTCTTGTAAGATGTTGACTGGGATATTCTTATTGACGTCAGTAATGATTTTCTCAATTTTTTTCTGTGAAATAGACGTCCAGATCTTGGCATTGTTGAGTGTTTAGTGGACAAGCCGCAGCAATAGATTTTTCCCCCGCCAATTCCTTGACGGTATTAAAAAGTGTCCGAGCCATATTGGGAACTGAATTAATAGTATTTGCTACGTAGAGGGCTTTGGCTTTGATGCAGGCAGTGTGGTAAATATTCCTAGCTTTTCGATATAACTCTTTTTTTATGGGGTCATAGTTTTTCCGCCATTGCCTTTCAAGCGCTTTGCACTTAGATTTTACCGCTGTCAGAGACTCACTAAACCACGGAGCTGGGGGGCGATGAATATTACTCTTAAAGTGGGAAGGAGGCAGACAAACACATGCTGCATTCCCCAGTCACGTATGAGTTGCATGGGCAATACTTTCCATGTTGTGGCCATGGACAGGGTTTTTTTTGGCTAGGGTAATATTCAATTTTCCAATGTTCAACATTTTCCAATTTCGCATGAAGGTGACTGGACGGACAGGGTATGATAGGGAGAATGTTGCTAATGTGAGGTTAAAAAGAATTAGATGATGATCAGACCAACAAATAGGGGTTGTGTTAAGCCATTTTAGTTCATGCAAATTAGAAAAAATTGGGTCTAAAAGGTGCCCTGCTTTGTGAGTGGGGCCTGTTTTCAGCAATGTCATGTTCAGAGCTGTAAGGTCATCTAAAAGGTTCACACAGGAGACATTGGCTAAGTCATCAAGGTGTAAATTAAGATCTCCTATCAATGAGAAGTTTTTGGAGGAGAGGTGAAACGGTGTAATATAACTTGCTAAATTTGCGGCCCACGAGGTGGCGTTCCCTGGTGGCCGATAGATCAAAAGACCGGAAAATGTAAAATTGGGGTTAAGGGAGATTTTAAAAAACGTGGCTTCACAGTCAGGGATGTCAACTGATTCGAGGCTACACGTGAGATCCCTACAGTAAATGATTGCGATGCCCCCGCCTACTTGCCCAAGTCTGTCCTTTCTAACAATGGCATAATTAGGAGGGAGAGCAGTAGCCACGTCAGGCCCTGCGCCATCATGGAGCCAGATTTCTGTCAAGAAAATAGCACTGGGTTTCTTATCTAGTAATAAGTTGAAAATGTCGAGTTTGTGCTGCGGTAAAGAGCGGCAGTTAACACTGTAGAACATAAACTCTCCTTTTAAATTGAATTCCACCCTGTGGATAGGCTCCCTAGGCCTTTTTCAGCTCAGCAGAGGGACAAAGACCCACCCTCTACTTTCTCTTAATGTTGGCCCCAGGGGGTGGGGTCCTGGGGCATTTTCAGGCTTGGGGAGGAGGGCCACACACGCACCTCCCCTACATTTTCAATGGCGTGCCCCCAAAGGGACCTAGCCCATCCCGTGAGTATTTTTTTGTAGAGCAAAAAAACACATTTTAGAACAAATGTTGCAACTGATTTGTAAATCCTCTGTGAATTGGTGATAAAATAAAACAAGCATTAGGAATGCATTAGGGCTCGGGTTTGTTTGAGTTAGAGATAATGGCATTGTAAATGGCAATGTGTTTTAGGCATGTGTTTTGGAGTGGAAGCATGTGGTGTGTGTTGGAGATATGTGTGTTGGATTTGAATGTTATCAATGGTGGCATGCTGCACTTTAACGCATTATCATTAAAAGGTAAAGTGCAGCATAGTGCGATAGGTACAATATTAATTTGTGGATGCGTTATCAATTGGTGTGTGCATTGATGGGTGGTGGATGTGTGTGCCTGTAGGAATTGTGCAGTGATGGTTCTTGGTGTGTGTGTTTGGTGGAAGCGTGTAGTGGTGGCTTGAGGTGTGTTTGACTGGTGGTAGCGTGCAGTAAGAGCTGTTACTGAGTGTGGCTGTCAAGCGCACAGAGCTGGATGGTAATGCGTGTGGTTGGTGAAAGGGTGCACTGACAGCTGTTGATGATTGTGCCAATTGAAAGAGTGGCTGGTGCACTCTCAGCTGTTGGTGTGTGTGCGTGTTTGGTGAAAGTTGCACTGACATTGTTTGTTGTGTGCGTGGGTGTTTAGCGGCACTGATGCATGGTCGTGTTTGTTTTGGTGAAAGCGTACATTGATGGTCGTTGGTGTTTGTGCCTGGTGAAAGCATTCATTGACGGCTGGGGGTGTGTTGTTGTGTGTGTTGTTTTGTGTGTAGTGGTGAGTGTGTGGTGGTGAGTCTGTAGGGATGAGCCTGGGGGGGTGAGTGTGTGGTGGTGAGTGTGTTGTGGTGAGTGGTGACGAGTGTGTGGTGTTGAGAGAGTGAGGTGTGTGTGGTTTGTGTGTGTGTTATGTGTGTGTGGTGTGTGTATGGTGTGTGTGTGTGTGGTATGTGTGTGTGGTGTATGTGTGTGTGGTGTTTTCTGCACACACACACACTGCCCCTACACATTCACACACTGCTCACCCGCACACTCCCAATGTCACCCTGCATAGTCACACACTTTTTATCCTGCACACTCATTGTGCACATTCACACAATGTGCACCCTGCACCCTTACACACTGTCTCTGCAGGCACTCTGCACTCACTGTCACTTTACACTCACTCTGCACTCACTGTCACTCTACACTCACTCTGCACTCACTGTCACTCTCCCACTCACTCTGCACTCACTGTCACTCTGCACTCACTCTGCACTCACTGTCACTGCACTCACTTTGCACTCACTGTCACTCTAAACTCACTTTGCACTCACTGTCACTCTCGCACTCACTGTCACTCTGCACTCACTGTCTCTGCACTCACTCTGCACTCACTGTCACTCTGCACTCACTCTGCACTCACTGTCACTGTGCACTCAGTCTGCACTCACTGTCACTCTGCACTCACTCTGCACTCACTGTCGCTCTGCACTCACTTTGCATTTACTGTCACTCTGCACTCACTGTCACTTGCACTCACTCTGCACTCACTGTCACTCTGCACTCACTGTCATTCTGCACTCACTGTCATTCTGCACTGACTTTGCACTCACTGTCACTCTCGCACTCACTCTGCACTCACTGTTGCTCTCACACTCACTCTGCACACACTCACTCTGCACACACTCACTCTGCACTCACTGTAACTCTGCACTCATTCTGCACTCACTGTCACTCTGTACTCACTCTGCACTCACTGTCACTCTGCACTCACTCTGCACTCACTGTCACTCTGCACTCACTCTGCATTCACTGTCACTCTACACGCACTCTGCACTCTCTGTCACTCTCGCACTCACTCTGCACTCACTGTCACTCTGCACTCACTCTGCACTCATTCTGCACTCACTGTCACTCTGCACTCACTCTTCAGTCACTGTCACTCTGCACTCACTCTGCACTCACTGTCACTCTGCACTCACTCTGCACTCACTGTCACTCTGCACTTACTCTGCACTCACTGTCACTCTGCACTCACTCTGCACTCACTGTCACTTGCACTCACTCTGCACTCACTGTCACTCACACTCACTCTGCACTCATTGTCACTTTGTACTCACTGTCATTCTGCACTCACTGTAATTCTCACACTCAAGCTGCACTCACTGTCACTCTCGCACTCACTCTGCACTCACTGTCACTCTCGCACTCACTCTGCTCTCACTGTCACTCTCGCACTCACTCTGCACTCACAGTATCTCTCGCACTCACTCTGCACTCACTACACACTGTTCACCCTGCACACTCACACTGTTTACCCTACACACTCACACACTACAGTCACTGTCACTCTGCAGTCACTGTTACTCTGCAGTCACACTCACTCTGCAGTCAGTCTGCACTCACTGTCACTCTAAACTCACTCTGCACTCACTGTCACTCTACACTCACTGTCACTCTGCACTCACTGTCACTCTCGCACTCACTCTGCACTCACTGTCACTCTCGCACTCACTCTGCACTCACTGTCACTCTCGCGCTCACTCTGCACTCACTGTCACTCTAGCACTCATTCTGCACTCACAGTAACTCTCGCACTCACTCTGCACTCACTACACACTGTTCACCCTGCACACTCACACTGTTTACCCTGCACACTCACACACTGCAGTCACTGTGACCAGTGCCTATGTGTGCGTGCAGTGCCGGTGTGTGTGAGCAGCCTGTGTGTGTATGTAGTGCCTGTGTGTGTGAACAGTGCCTGTGTGTGTGAACAGTGTCTGTGTTTGTGAGCACTGTCTGTGTGCGAGCAGTGTCTGTGTGTGAACAGTGCCTGTGTGTGAGAAGTGCCTGTGTGTGTGAGAAGTGCCTGTGTGTGTGAAAAGTGCCTGTGTGTGTGAGCAGTGTATGTGTTTGTGAGCAGTGTCTGTGTGCGTAAACAGTGCCTGTGTGTGAACAGTGCCTGTGTGTGGACAGTGCCTGTGTGTGAACAGTGCCTGTGTGTGATCAGTGCGCCTGTGTGTGTGCGCAGTGCTGGTGTGTGTATGTAGTGCCTGTGTGTGTCAACAGTGCCTATGTGTGCATGCAGTGCCGGTGTGTGTGAGCAGCCTGTGTGTGTATGTACTGCCTGTGTGTGTGAACAGTGCCTATGTGTGCGCACAGTGCCGGTGTCTTTGTGTGTGAACAGTGTCTGTGTGTGTGAGCAGTATCTGTGTGCAAGCAGTGTCTGTGTGTGAACAGTGCCTGTGTGTGAGAAGTGCCTGTGTGTGTGAGAAGTGCCTGTGTGTGTGAGAAGTGCCTGTGTGTGTGAGAAGTGCCTGTGTGTGTGAGAAGTGTCCATGTGTGTCAACAGTGTTTGTGTGTGTGAGCAGTGCCTGTGTATCCCTGCACCTAAAATCAACCTACTTGTCATGAGGCCCAAGGTTAGACACACAAGCACAACTGTTGCAACACGGCTGCTTGGACCCTCCATGCAGAAACACATTCCTGCTCTCGGAAGTTTTTGTTTTTGTTTTTTTGCTGAACAAGACATGAGCCCCTTTGATGAGATGAGGAGAATGCGGCAAAATGTGGGACTGTTCGTAAGCCAGTGAAAAGAATTCTGTTTCGTACCTGGACATTACTGTCTCCAATACAAACGCACTTACATACTTTGTGGGGTAATGAAGACTGTGTGTCTCATTGTCGGCGCACGACCAAGCCAGCTCTTCAAAGGCCAACACTTACACATGAAAGGATGCAGATGAACGCGCGCCCACCAAACTCACTGCAGACTGGTGAACGCGCCCCGAACATCTGGGTTCAATTACCTCGGCACCCTGACAGCTCGTAATTGACAATTTATTGCACTCCCCTGCGCGTAACCGCACAGAATATGCAGGAAGTGCACAAACTGAAATCCATATGGCCTATTGCGTGAAGGCTACTAGAAACACAGCACTGCGAGGACCAATTAGCATGCAAATGCCAAAATAAACTACGGAAAAATCTCGCGCAGTGAGGAATTTTTACTTCACTATTCTGAGCCCCGTAACAAGACGGCTCGGAGCTCTGCCCCACTTCTGACGAAGTGGCGACGTAGGCCGAGCCCTAAAAATGTTACATCTATTTTTGCAGTGTTTATATGATTCGGGACTTAGTCCCAAGTCCTAAGATGGGTTTCGCCACATTGTTGTTGAAGTAGAGGCAACCAATAAGATCTCCGCTCTGTTTAGTCCGTGGATCCTCTGCGGCATGATATATACAAAGGCTTTGATTTCCACTTGCTCAAAAACAACTTTATAGCTTTACATCAAATCATAAAAAGCACTCTTTCTGGATTATGATCTAGTTCTCATTCAAAGCAACCATTAATGGAAGCATTTACAACTTTGCAACCTCTGGTAGTGCGGAAGGCAGAAAATAAAAACATTTCTTTGATTTTTGTATTTTGTCACTCCATTCCTGAATGGTTAGTATGTGTTAACCATTTTGTGCACTTTTATAAAGAAGCCCAATGTTTGTGGGTGTTTTGCACACTTATAACATTGAGCTATACTTGGACTACATTTGGATGATATTTGTGCTACATTTAGGGTCTTTTCTCTCTGGTGGCAATCTTGGGAGACTTACTTGTTATGAAGCTCCCCCTAATCTCCCCATTTACTACAGTATCCTCCATAGAGCATGATTTCATTTTTCCACTTCGATTCCATAAAGATGGCAGTCAGATTTGACAGATATTCAGAATGTTAGCACCATAGCTGCTCATCAGGACATTGTAGTAAACTGCTGATCCCCAGGGAGTTAGCTGGCAGTCTGCTGCTGGTGTTGAAAGTGGATGCTTCGGTCTTCATATCCGAATATTTAATGAAATAGAAGAGAGAGATATTTTAAGAACTCACTTAAAACGTGTCCTAATTTTTCTTTCTACAGCACTAACCATAATTTCTATGTCAAAATGAAACCCCTCATTTTGTTCCTTTCTATATTTTGGGCCATATGTAGGTAAAAGTGAAATTTTGAATTCTTAATACCAAATTTTACCGATTCGGTATTAAGAATTTGGAATCTCCGATGTAGGTAAAAATTCAGTATTTTTTACCGAATCGGTAAAAATCGGAAAAACATTACCGATTCCTTAATACCGATCGGTATTACCGAATCGGAAAATACCGAATCGGTAATTCAAAACACCAGCAATTGAGGAATTAGCCAATCCTGTGCATCCACCCTGGCAGGGAGCAGACCTTACAACACAGGAGCTGCTTTACAAACATCCCAAAACAAAAATGGACAACGAGGAGAAGGAAAAGGAGGCAGGAGAGCGAAAAAGAAAGCACAAATTTCACGAGAGGGAGCTGGAGGTGCTGATAGAGGAGGTGACAAAGGACCATGACAAGCTCTTCGGCAAGAATTACCTGCACATCCCAGAATCCCAAAAGAGGAAAATATGGCTGGTGATCCAGGAGAGGATAAATGCTATTGGCGTAACACAGTAGAAGAACTGAAAAAGCACTGGTATGACCTCAGAAAATGAGCAAAAGAGAGGTTGGCTGAAAGACTCAAGCAAGCCAGGCAGACAGGTGGTGGGAGATCTACAGCACCTGCACCAACTGCCCTGGATCTATTGGTGGAGTCCACGCTCCAGTCGGAAAGCGTGAGTGGGATTGGAGACGCAGACAGCTCAGCCAGAGCTGGCAACAGGCAAGGTAAGATGCATGCACAGCATGCTGTGCCCCCTACTCCCTAACCCCAATACACAATTCCCAATGAGGTAGTATGATTCCCACTCCAGTAAATGTTTGCCAAAAAACAGCAATGCATTATGGGAGATGTAGTCAGAAGTAACACATATAAATACAGTCATTCCACTGAACCCAAAGGCATGTGACACACATGTGACACACATCAGTAATTAGCAGGCAGAGGACAGTCGGTTTGATTGGCAGTCATGAAATTTATTATTACGCCAATGCTGCCAAACAAGTGAGTAAATGTACATTCTGTCTCCACAGGCGAGGCAGCTGAAGGGGACACAGGAAAGGCACCTAGGAGAGACAACACACAGTATGAGGAAGTCTTGTCACCTGCTGAGCGCACACCCACCATCACCATCACCACCACCACCACCACCATCACCACCGCCACCACCACCAAGAGGCAGGAGGCATACAGTGTTTGTCTCCAGCAGATGGAGGTGTCCGAGGAGGAGAGCATGGTAGGCCAATATTCCACGCTGGTAGAGAATGAGAACAGTGCAGGGACACAGTCCGCCACAGTGCTCGTCCACACAGGTGTTAGATGCCGTCCTGTTGCACAGGGCGAGGAGTCAAGCATATTTTCCGGTCTTGAGGGGAATATGCTGAAGGTACAGCGCCTGCAAGGCAAAGCCATTAAATCAGTGCAACGCCAGATGGTCCACATGAACAGACACATGCTGGAAATTAAGGAGGGCATGAACAACACTGTGGCTGAGGGCAAGAGGGACATATTAGAGGCTGTGAGGCAGCTGTGCAGCAAACTGGATGAAGATTGTGTGGTGAGGTGCAGGGACCGACAAAAATTGGACAGCTACACAAAGGCGGTGAACCGCCTCTCCACTGCCACCTCTGTGCTCTGCAGGCGCTCGGTGGCCATGCAGGAAGAGATGGCCCACTGCAGCTGTAATGTTGCAAGGGGGCTGGTCACAGTTACCAGTGCTCTGGAAGTGCTTAAGACCACCCAAATAGCCGCAACAGGTCTAGGGGATGGGGGAAAGTGAGGAGGCAACAAGCCGCAGCAGCATCACACCGCTGATAACTGAGTCCAGGAGGCGCAGTGAAAGGCACGGGGCTGCCACAGGATAGACCTCCAGGGAGGTCAGTGTGCCCAAGGAACTCAGCAGTGCTGCGCGTGGGCGCAGAAAGTAATGACAGCCATCACCTGGCATTGTGAGATGGGTGATGTAACCCATTTCACCTTTTGAATGTTTAGTGCATATTGGCATGGCATGTTGAGGCCTTCATGGTGTGGCGGTGTGCTGTGCTATTGCCTGAGTTAAGGTTAATAAAACACTGTCACACAATTACAGTTACTGGCTTTGTCTCATTACTTACTCAGAAATAGTTGTGTGTGATCTCAGCCCGTCTGTGTCTCCCATCTGGTGCTGCTGCCACACCTGCTGCGCTGTGCTCTGGCTGTGGACACTCCTCACCCTCATCCTCTGAGTCAGTTAGTTCCACTGCTTTTCCTTTTCTTTATGGAAAGGTTATGCAGCATGGCACATGTTGCTATTATTTTACAGCAGTTGATAGGGCGGTACTGCCGTGCACCTCCACTTTTGTGGAGGCAGCGGAACCTGCTTTTTAAGAGGCCAAATGTCCGCTCCACAACATTTCGCATAGATCTATGTGCCACATTGTATCTCCTCTCACTTGGGGTAGATGGGTTGAGATATGGAGTCAGGATAAATGCCTGCACAGCATATGCGCTATCACCTGAGTGAGTAAGGAAGAGTCATTAATAAAAGTCACCGGAACATTCATCCAAGGTATACATCAGGGTGTGTCACATTGAATTACCTAGCAGGTATCCTTCCTTAAATTCGCCCCCAGCCAGTCGTGTGTAGATCCCACTGTTCCTGAATATGTAGGAGTCATGGGTGCTCCCTGGAAATTTGGCTATGATGTCGGTGATGATGTGGTCCGTATCACAAATTCCCTGCACGTTGATGGAATGTGTAGATTTGTGGTTCTGATATATGTACTCTGTAGCTACAAGTGGGCAGATTGGTATGTGTGTCCCATCAATGCACCCTATTACATTTGGGAACTGTGCCTTTTCATAAAAATCCATCTTGGTTTTATGCAGTTCCGCCTGTGTGCTGGGGAACCGTATGTAGTAGAGCATTCTTTGCATCATGGCATTCAGGAAAGTGTTGAAGAAACAGGACAGGCAACTCTGTCACACACCACCTGCCACAGCCATCACCCCCTGGTAACTACCGGGTGCAAGTAGGTGCAGGCTACAAAGCACCTGGACACGTGGTGCTATAGCATCCGCCCAGGAGTGGGTGCCGATACCGTATCAGGTCTAGGATGGTTTGGGGGTGAAGCCTGTACCTCTCATGGATTTCAGCCTCAGTCAGTTGGAATAATGTAAAGCACAGTCTGTACATGCGTTCCTCCCGTCTCCACATCCTCAGTCCTGCTGCTTGCATCCGAAGCCGCCTTGCAATGACATAGAGGGCCACCATTGTGTATACACCGTTGCATTTTGGGGCTGCTTAAATGCAGTGCACCTGATTACCACCTGCTTTGAGTCAGTGGTAATTTGCGATTCCTAAATAACAAGTATTAGAAAAATCGGTAATAGCGATTTTTGGTACACCGATTTGCAAATAATTTTAAGGATTTCTTATTTAGCGATCCGGTATTTAAGGATTCGGTGTGTACTAATCACAAATTAAGGAATCGCTAATTGGTTTCCCTTATTTTTAGCAATTGCTCATTTTGCCATAGTGTTGGTATTACCTACATTGTACATGGCTATTTACCGGTCGGTAACGCTGAAATTCTGTGAATTTCAGAGTTAGCGCTCGGTATTTGGTCACCTACATCTGGCCCTATATGAGATAATGTAAGAGTGGTTTTGTGAGTGGCTTTGTATCTTTAATAATAGATGAGTGTATAAAATGTGACAGTTTGTCTGATTTGCAGACTAAGGGCCAGATTCATCAAGCCGAAAACGGCTCGCAAATGGCCAGATTCTGAGAATCTGGCCCTTTGCAAGCGCTATTTTTGCATTTGGGATTCATCATCCCAAATGCAAAAATTGCATTTGCAGAAATCGCAAATTTGCGAATAATTGCATTTAAGGAATCTCAATCAGAGATTCTTTAAATGCAATTCATGAACCATTTAAAAATTGCGAATTCGCAATCTGGGGCCGCTATTTACCGCGAAGTCTGACTTCGTGGTAAATAGCGAGTGCATTTTTCTAAGTTGTATGTTACACACACACATGTCCCTTGGACATGTGTGTGCGCAACACCAGTGTACATGAGCATTTAAGGGGTGCTACAGGGTCTCCTTTGGACACCCTGGCACCCTTGAAATCTTTTCTTTAATTGCGATTCGCTATTTGCTAATAGCAAATAAGGAATGACTCCCCATTCATTCCTATGGGCCTTTAGGCCCATAGGATTGAATGGGAAAGCCATTCCTTTTTGTGATTCGCAATTAGCGAATCGCAAATAAGGAGGCAGTAGAAATCGCTATAATTATTGCGATTTCTACATGAATCCCGTTTTGCGAGTCTTTAATAGCGATTCCTTAATAATCGCTATTAAGGACTCGCAAAACGGGACTTTGATGAATCTGGGGGTAAGTGTGTGAGAAGTTGGTTCACAATCTTTTGCTTTGAATTAGTATGTTGTACATTTGCTGCTTACTACATGGTGTAATGTGTAATAAACACATGTAGATTAAGAGTTAAACTTTTAGTAAGTAAGGTATTAGAAGGTGGAAATATTTGAATGTGTATATATGATGTGTTTTTCTTTGAAATCTGGGTGTTGTAGTTCTGTTACACTGCTTTGTCAGACAACTACAGAGGCATATATACATTATCACTTACCCAAAAACGATGTGTGCATGCAGCAGATTCAAACATAGTTGCAGTCACATCTATATTGCTATGTTTTCTGTAACACAGGCAGTGAGGTGTTTGTTTATAGCCACTTATACAGATATTTAGAGACTATTGGAGATACTAAACTAGACAGTCACATACCTGCCCATTCATTTACTTTAATGTCTCATGACACAGCTACACGTGTACTCCTATTTTTCAGCTATGTTGGCAAGAATGGACACCACCTTCCCATCCACGGAAAGAAACACTCTTTCAAACATGGATGATGCTTGGCATTACACGTCCTGTGTGTGCACTTTCACTTGTAGCTTGATTTTCCATGTAAAAGCTGTTTGTCAAGTCTTAAATCCAAGTTTCACGATGTACAAATCACATGTGAGAGATGCTGTAGGTGTGCTATAAAGCATGCTGATTTGTGTTTAAAAGATGAGAGATGTTCTTTTCACTTCACTAAGTTATTTGTGCACCTGCATGCCCCTATGTCAAGTACTACATAGTCCCTAAAGCAACTGACATATATCTTCAGAAAAACATAAAGCCTCTGTTTCAGCTATTGAGACAGCTACAGAAGCAGATATAGATTCAGTCACTCACCAGAAACTATTAATACATGCAGAAGAGTCAAAGGTAGTTGCAGTCACGCCTATGTAGCTCTGTATTGCCTAACACAGGCACTTAGGTATTTTTGCAGCCACTTACATGCACATTTAGACAGCTTTAGAGGTATCATAGCAGGCAGGTACACACTAGCACACTGATTTAAACATCTCATTACACTGATGAAGGTGTACTTCTACACTCTATCAGATATGTAGACAAGTACTGACATAATCTTTTAAATCATGCAGAGATATAGTATTTCAAAATGGGTGATGGCTACTTTTACTGCAATCTTCACTTGGCATGTTATAGGTGTTTCTGAAGTGTTAAATCTACGTTTTAGTGCACATAACACACCTCTAATACATGCTGTACATATGCCATATTGGATGCTGTTTTGTGTTTAAGAGATTGACAGATGTCCTTTAGAGTTGAATAAGTTACTTGAGCACTAGTAGGCCCCTATGTGAAGTACTACATAGAGTATGAATCCCTAAAGCAATGATATACATGTTCACAAAAGCATCGGTCCTCTGACCCTCTCTGCAACCTAATCAGACAGCTGCAGAAGCAAATATACATTCGGTCACTTACTAGGAACTACTTATGCCTATGGCAGACTCAAAGGTAGTTGCAGTCACACGTTCATAGGTCTTTATTCCCTTACAGAGGCACTGAAGTATTTGTGCAGCCACTTACATACACATTTCAACAACCATGGAGATATTATAGCAGACAGTTACATACCAGCACATTTACTTTAAAATCTCATGGCACTGATAAAGGTGTACTTCTACACTCTCTAAGATATGTTTTTTTTATTTATTTTTATTTAATGCATTTTTATAAAGCACAGATTTTACCCGTACACATTAGCCACCCTAGATTATATCTGGTGCTCCTGAGATCACTTCAATCTCATCGACAACCTACACACAATGGCAAAAATATCAAGTGATCATGCAGTATTATCTTGTGTTATCACCAATAAGCGGATCAGTTATCCAAGACTGCAAGTGACAGGGAGCCAACATGATACAGCCCTCCCCCCGAAGCAAACTGCCTAGGAGTGGACTGATCCAGATCTGGATAACAATCAAAGGATGACAATAAGACCAGCCAACAGGATTCTAGATATCTCTAAATCACAAGACAACCACAAATTACGGTCTCTCTCCCATAGGGGAAGAGACCGTCTGAGCAAAAACAGCATATTGGCTGGGAGCTTAAAGCAAGAAACCTAAAGTACAAACTGAATAAACCACTAAAATAGGACAAACCGTGGCCAGAGCAGGTATCTGAAAGAAAAGATAACATTTCTCAGGGGAGCATACTGGAAGCTTAGAAGTGCGGCTCAGTTCAAGACTGACAAATATAGCTGGGCAAGACTCCACGCAGCCAAGAAACTAAGAGGCTCGAAGAAATTCTGGGACCTTGTCAATAGCCTCAAGCAGGGAAAAAATAAAAGAAATTGTAACATCATGCCAAAGGAATGGGAGAGATATTTTCAACAAATATACCAAATCCTAACCCCTACGTTGTCCTCAAGTAAGACAATCCAAAGAAGCAAGAAGGATAAGTCCTGGCCACATAACCAAGTGTCACAGGAGAGTCATGTATGTCAGCATTAGCTACATCAAAGGCTGACTTAAGCAGGATGGCCTGCAAAGCCAGGAAAACAGATAATGGGACCCCGGAAAAGCTGGATCATCTCATGAGCAAGAGTGTGATCCCTGACGGTGGCTGACAATGGCCCAGCCTAAACATCTGAAGTCGCAGCACACAAAGGGCCCGATGTAGGTAAATCTTTTTTACCACTTCTTAAATACCGATTCATACCGAATCGGTATTTAAGAAGTGGTAAAAAAGCAGAGGGCAGATGTAGGTAATTGTATTTTTACAATTACCGAATCGGAAGGAATCGGTATTTACCGATTCGGTAAATACCGAATCGGTAATGCCCATTGATTCCTATGGGCATTGAAGCCCATAGGAATCAATGGGCATTACCGAATCGGTAAATACCGAATTTTGCAAGGGTGCAGGGGTGTCACTTTGACACCCTCTGGCACCCCAATTACAGGCATGTGTGCCATGTGGCACACATACATGCCCTAAGGGCATGTCTGTGTGTCAGATGGCACAGGTGTGCATGCACAGATGTGCATGCACACCTGGATTCGGTATTTCACCACCCAATTGGATTGGGTGGTAAAATACCGACTTCTAAAGGCCTGTGGCACTGTTTGCAGTGCCACCTACATGTGGGATTTACCGAATCGGTAAAATTACCGATTCGGTATTTTACAGAATCTGTAAATTTACAGATTCTGTAAATTTACCGATTCTGTAAAAAAGGTCCCCTACATCTCAATGACCCATTTACCGGTCGGTAACGGCCGAATTCGGCCGTTACCGACCGGTAATGGCCACCTACATCGGGCCCATAGACTTTCTATTGGAATTACTACAATTTTGTTTACGCCATTCATACTTCTCATGGAAAGCAGATTATTTTTTACAAACCAGCGGAACCTCCATGGGTTTTTCAGGAGCTCCCGTCTTTGCAAATACCTTTACGGCAAAGTTTAAAAACAACTTTATCTTGTCAGATGCCAACTGGAGAAAACATACGATTTTTTTCAAAAGATTTATAGATGACATCTTTCTTCTATGGGACGAACCAGAAACCATTCTTCGTGAACAAATCAGAGATCTCAACACTAAAAACAGCAGGATTCAATTCACAGCTCTCATAGATCACATACAAATTCCATTTTTGGATGACATGGTATCCATCAATGAACAAAATTTGGAAACCAGAGTATTCCACAAACCCACAGATTGCAACAATGCGTTGCTTTTCACTAGCTTTCACCCCAAAGCCCTCTTGGAAAATTTACCGTACTCACAGTTCTTAAGGGCAAAGCATATCTCATCTACAGAAGAGACATTTAAGCAAGAAATTCAGTTACAAAAACTCAGATTCATTGAATGAGGATATCCACCGGAAATCATAGAACAGGCGGAATGCAGAACGCGTGGTATTTCCAGAACACATTTGTTACAATCCAAAGATAAACCCACGCAAGAAAGAATGGTATTTGCGACTAAATTCTCCACACAATCATTACAAATCAAAACAATCATCAACAAACGATGGGAACTATTACAAACAGAGGATGATTTCAAAGGATTATTTAAAAACCAACCATTGTTTGTTTACAACCGCAGCAGTAACTTTAAGGAACTTGTGACCAGACCTAAGATTTCAAGCGAACAAACATCCACAACACAACTAGGAATGAAAAAATGCATGAATTGCGTTCATTGTAAGAATGTAATAGTTGGCACTTCTGTACAAAATCCACAAACTGGCAGAATTCTTAAAATTCGGAATCAGGCAGATTGCAACTCTACACATGTAGTCTACAGCATCAAATGTCCATGTGGCAAGCTATATATAGGCAAAACTGACCGGAAAATCAAAGTTTGGATCTCAGAACACAAAAGCCGCATTCGCAATAAATCCACCACATCGAGCTTGGCCACGCACTGGCCTGAAATGAATCATACTATACCACAATAGAAGTCATCAATCAGATACCAGACCGTGACAACAGCAAACAGTTATCACAAAGAGAAATCTGGTGGATCAAATTCATGGACACTATGATACCGAAAGGTCTTAACGACAAACTAGATATGGTTTGTTTTTTATAAACAGGACGGATCTAGCTATTTCTAAGGAAGACATCCACAACAATCGGAAGTTTAGATGCAACAACATGGTCACCAAAACCATAATTCTATCACATCAACAGTTAGTTCATCCATTGATTGTCCTATACCCAACAGGAATATAGGTCCGAACAAATGTTAAATTCTAGCTTTAACTCAGGTATTTATACATCACTCATAATCCCTAGAACTCCTGAGTATTTCACACTAAATTGTTGACAGGCTTACACTGAGCTTAATCTGTTTTTTTCCCTTAGTTCCTCACCAATATAAATCTCCAGATTCCTTTTGAACAATTAAAGCGAAACCCTGTATTAATCTAAGGGAGAGATTTTTTCAGTAACAAGCATTCTCAAGCCTAAACCCTGATAACTGTCGGATGGCATAAGCGATGTTCACATGGTAGTCAGAAAATGTGGTCAGCTTAGACTATCATCATTGTGATGTATATACTACTCTTCATTTGCACGATTCACTTTTCTAACCCTCTTCATAATACAAAGAAAAATGCACACTGGGTGAATTGCGTTTCATAACCAAGCGGTTATTGTTTTTTGACAGAGCGACGCACGTATTATAGGCGCTGTATACTTCAGTCTGTGCTCAGCATATGTCTATATTTTGTTGAGATAGGTTTCATCTCATTTATTTTCTTATACTAATTTTCAGTATAAAGATGGCTGCCGCCCATACTAATATTACAGTTATCATGTTCTAATTAATGTGCTGCACCATTAGCCTCTTCATTTGCGGCAGGATAGGATATACTCTTGTCATGTTTATTCTTGACCCAATGGCTCTATATGTGGTAATGTCAGAGACTTTTTTAATACCATAATGTCTCTATTGTAGTCGCCGTCTCATCAACAATATGGCGTTTTAGTGTCGTCTTCTATCACTCGACAGAGGTACTTTCCGCCTTTACCATGATTTGTCGTACTCCCACCAGAAATGTATTCGTATTAAGTGCAGGATCATATTATCGTATTGCAGTATTATTCACCACAATAAAGATGGCCGCCAGGGTTACTGGTGCTATCATAGTCCGTTTTTTAGGTTCATGTAATGTAACGGAAGTATAAACATATCACCTGGTTAGCACAATTCGGCGTTCCAGGGCATGCCGAAGCTTTTGAACGTTACTGGTGTACTCTCGTTAAGGTAAACATGCGGGTGGAGGATTCTTAGCATTTACTTAGGTTTGTCAACTCACGGACTGAACCGCTCCGTTTATTTGTTTCCTATAGGAGGAACATGTGATTGTATTTGGATAGAGTTCTTTGTTACTTCGAACTGAGCTTCATACGAACAGGTATCCACGTTTATAAATTCATTCTCGCATTGTGATCCACGATTCTCATGCTTACGTTTCAACCTAAACCAGTACTTGTATTTATTTATAGGGTGCTTTCATTACTTGTTGTACCACCACACGACTTCAGCATCTCTTTCTTCTAATCAGAGGTACGCCATAGATGTACAACACTCTGGATATGTGTGTTTTATACTCAGTATTTGCATAGATTTTCATGATCATGATTGCATCGCATGTTGAACGGTTGGTCTTCTGATATTTGAATAGGGTATTGAGGTTTATTCATATTGGCGAGTTCATTAACTCCATACAGAGTACTCGATACTGAAATTGTTGCTCTTTACTTTTGTTTACAGCTCTCTAGGTCCCACGAATGTGGGCACCAGATGGACGTTGCTTGAACAAACACTAAGATATTATATTTTGTTTGTAAGCTTGTTTCTCAGTACTTTTTTCAGCTAGAATCAAAACTTGCGCTTCATTCCTTGGGTTTATGGGTTACCTGACTGTCTACTTTAACACCCTATACTAATCTGGTAATGTCACGCAGTAGGTTATGCAAGCACAACAGTGTTGTTTGATTGATATACTGAAAGTCATAATGTACCTATGCAACTGTTGTTATGTAAATCACATCAATAGAAATGACCAAACCACTTTGTTTGCAAATGGAATTTTGATACAGTGCTGTTTCATTTTGTCAGTTCCCCTGAAAAAAAGATCAGCAGATCTCGAAATGCATTGGGATTCACAACAAAACATTGTAAATTACAAGTCTTTGTAATGAAATTTTGTTATTTTCATGTTATCATTGTTATTTTTGATGTTTTGAGTACGAATAAGTACAGCAAAATGAAAATAAATATAGAGACAAAGATCTCAAAGAGTAAATTGCGGTGTTAAAATTATCATCATTTGTAAGATTGAATAACAAAAACAACAAAATAGTGAGCCAACCTTTTGGTTAGCACTAGCAGTGCAGGTAGGGTTAAGTGATTACACATCACTTGCACCACACTCTTAATTTTATTGGAGATTTGCTCCCTCCTCCCAACCTTGCACGCTTTGTCATAAAGCAGATTTAGAACTTTGTATAAATCTAACTAAGATAATACACTAGTGAGTGCGCAGTACATCCCCCCATACTTACCAGCCTAAACAGCGTCAGACAGATGTTAAGCAGATTATGAGGGTCAGACCTTTTAAAGTACTTATAAAGTAATTATAGGATGGAAGCGTTCCTGGATGCAGAAGGGAAAGGATACGCACGACTCTTAAATGATGAACTCAAAGCCTTGTTCAACATGGAACAGCTGATACCTTGGTTTCAATCATGCTTCCAAAACAACTGTAAAGTAGAGGATAACCTGCTGACCCTGACTTGTTCAATAGAATACTCTATTTGGCAAAATATCCGGCAATTATAGGCGGCATTTGTCGACTTCACAAATGTCTTCAATAATGTGCCAAGAGCATGATTACTGGCAAAGTTTAATTGCTTGGGTACTGCTCCCTGTCTCCTGAAAAAGCCGGAGTCCCTATATAGCAAGAAATAGGTGAAAATGAAACTGCCAACAAACTGGACAACCTTAGAAAAAATTCACACAGATAAAGGCCTTAAACAAGGATGTGTCCTTGCTCCTTTATTATTTAATCTCTTCATGGCGGACTTGGAAAGTTATCTGACTAATACCAGATCATGCCCTCCGTGCCTAGTTAACTGGAAATTACAAATACTACAATACACCAAGGGCATGGTTATTCTTGATCACAATAGATAAATACAGAAAAGAATAGGAGATACAAAGGAAGTTTATAGACCAGCGAGGATTAGATCCCCAAACAGTAATGAACAAACACAAAAAATCCTCGGGTCTAAGGTGCCAAACTAAACCAGAAGGAGACACAGAAGATAGTCTCCAGGTTCCTATGTGTGGTCCCTTAATTAGGAAGTAATCCCATCACCCACCAAGGTGGCATGCTTCATCATATGGAATTCTCCCCTTGACGGGGGCACCTAGTCTCGCCAATGGCTGCAGCTCCCTCACTGAGAGGGAGGAGTTCAGGGATGTTTTATTCCTACTCTGTGAAGGATATACTAAATCCTGCAGATGAAAAGGCACAGAACTAGTTGGGTAAAGGGTGCAGTGCAAATATACCTATTCGAAAATGTGGGGATAGTGATGCTAAAACTAGCTACCAAGAGCGAAAAAACTTTATTGACTCGTTCCTAGTGCCAGGATTAAAAAATCTGCACCTGCAGTATGAAATAATAACTGCATTTGACAGACGAAACCAGGTCTACATATTTCAGCCTTATAGACCCAGAAAGGTGTCACGGATTTCGCCAGGACCTTAGAAAAAGTGCTACTGCGAAAAACCCACATTCTCCTTTGGAAGCGCTATATTGATGAAGTTTTCGTCATCTGGCGGGGAGAACCGGATTCCATCAATGACTACCACCAATGGCTGAACACAAGGAACAAATTCTTAAAATTCACATTTGAGTTCAGTAACACCAACTTACCATTCCTGGATGTACACATTTTTCTCTCAGGTGATGGACTTGGGACAGAGCTTTACAGGAAACCAATGGCTCGGAACTCTCTCCTGTCCTACAATAGTTACCATCCTAAAACGCTTTGTGAAAATCTGCCATATGGGCAATTTCTGCGCATTAGAAGGAACTGTTCCTCCAGGGAGAAATTCAATGAACATGCCAGGACACTTTCCACTCAACTCAGGAAAAGGCATTACCCAGGCCAAATTGATCCGACGCTCTCTGAAAAGGGCAGCGAACAACAACAGAGAGACGTTGATTGAGATAGCTACACTCAAAGAAGAGCCATCCAGGATTACTTGTGTCAACACGTTCTCTACACTCTCCAACCAAATACAGAAGAGTATTCAAAAAAATTGGAAGATTCTGAGTATAGGAAATACTCCTATTCCCGAACCCCTGTTTGCCTTTAAAAGGAGTGCCAACCTTAGGGACAAGCTAGTTTACACAAGACGGAGGAACAAAAGACCCCTGAATCAGGACACACTGTGGGGTCTGCCAGCGATCAAAGGACATTTTTCATGTGGTGCTTGTGCTGTGTGCCCACAGACCAATCATACCATCTCCATTGACATTGGAACAGACAGACCTTGGAGGTTAGTTCGCCACACCAACTGCAGCTGTGAAAGGCTATCTATCTGCTGACATGCCCTTGTGGACTTCAGTATGTAGGCATGACCACGCACAAGATCAAAACGAGAATAATGGAGGAAACAGGCAACCAAACTTACAAACCACTTCCTTGAAAAAAATCACTCAGCAGAAGAGCTCAGTTGGACAGTGCTGAAACAACCCTACATCCCCACCCACATATCCGACATAGCTAAGTACCTATACCTTAGAGAACAAAGATGAGTCAATAAACTACACAGTGACAGTAGGGGGTTGAATGACAAAATACCTTGGACCGCATTGTAATTACAGCAGCACCTATAGGTTTCCTGACTGTATGGTGTGTGGGACAACCCCCACCTTTGCTCTAGGCTTAGAGTGTCTAGGTTATCCATTGTGTGTAGGCTAACGAAACACAATGGATAACATACATCGCATAGGCATCAATGAATGGCGTGACTGCGGCACATGTATAGTTGATAGTGACACATAATGTTCATATTGAATGAACACTGCCCACCACCTTTGGCACCATCCCTAATAATGCTTGCTGAGACCACGTTACAGGTCCAGTATGCAAGAATAATCCAGTATTCCACATATTGTACTCTCTGGTCATTGCCCTGGGTATGCACCAAGGTTTTTACCCTACATCTGTCTGATCCATCAGCTTTGCGTTGTGGTTGTGATTCAGGTACTCTATCAAAGCACATTATTTACCATCTTACTGTAACTCATTCAACATTACAGATCATGCTCTGCCTGACTGAAGGGTCGATTTGAACGTTTATCTGCACCTCATCACCTCTCTATCCTGTGAAAATTCTACCTTACATGCCGCCACTATTTTGTGCCAGTTAACAACCTGTATGCAGCACAACGCAGCATGAGCAGACCATGCTCTGCCTGACTGGGAGTTTTAAGCATACTCTTTACCTCTCTACCCATTGAAGCTGGGAATAGCCTTTACGACGCGGCTGTTACACCGCGTGCCGTTACAACACGGTTTCTTCAACGCAAGTCGTTACAACGACTTGCGCTGGAGGGCGCTGCAGGACAAGGAATTTTTTAATTTACTATCCAACACCTTCCCTACTGTACGTAGGCTGGTGTTAGAATAGTAAATTGAAAAATTCCTAAGTCCACACACCTCTAACGCAAGTCGCGGTAACGACTTGCGTTGAAAAAAACGCGTTGTAACGGCACACGGGGTAAAAGCACGCGTTGTAAAGCCGCACAACCCATTGAAGCATTTCGCCTTTTGTGGCGCAGATTATTTTGTGGGCACAAACTTCCTGTACGCAGCACTTTCTTAGGTGCTTACAGGACAGATCTATTTTTTGCAGAATGCCTTTCTGCCGCCTGACATCTATGCGTTACGGAGGCCCAGGAAGACAATTTAAACCTCTTGAGAGCGACCACCGGGCACCTTCGGTTCCAGCTTTCGTACTGCCCGGGGTACCAACGGAGAGGTGAGTGGCTCAGCCGAGCCTGGTAGCGTCCCTAGGCAAAGTGTGTCTCGTGACCGAGGTTCTTTGAACCAACAACAGCTATGGGTGTTTTTTTACTATGTGGCGCTATACTAAAATTGGCTGTCACATTTTACTCCGTGAGCCTGTCTCCAGGTGCTCACTGATTTAAGGGGTCATTACTGTTTCCTGGCCCTCTCGGGCTATATAGTATTGTCTCTTTTGACGTCGGGGATTATTTAATCAAGTATCTCCCAGGTTCTGCATAAGAGATACCAGGGTTACGCGACACTAGTCAGCTTGGACACTTCAATACCTTTGGAGCTTGTGTATCTATGGTACACATGTATAGATCCTCATTTTGCCACTAGATTATTGCCATTGTCAAACTCACCGTTCAAGGGGCTTATTATAATTTTCTCGTACAGAGGCTGTTATCGGTGGTGCTACAATTAACTGGGATTTTTTCCTTCACACTCAGATAGTGCTCCACAGTCTTTTGAGCATATTTCGGGTTTACCATGATCTATCATGGGCTTCGCATGACTAAATCATGCACATAACCGACTGTGTTATAACAACTTTTTTTTTTCGATCCTACTCAGATAGCTTCCATAGGCATCATCTCATTTCAAGGTTTACTACACCAAGCTTTGGGCTAGTATGAATAATATCAGCTTCTGGGGTCACTGAAACAGTACACAGTCTGTGCTTCATACGCGGACATAGACCAAACTAACTTCACTTAAGAGCTACCTCCCGTTGCTCCTTTCTGTTGGATGCTACTTTCCATGTTGAATGCTTGGCAGCATCAGATAGCTAACTTACTAGCAAATATGTATCCTGGATTAGTATGTGATCAGTTCTTTTCTACAGAAACTGCATTAATGGAGATGTGTCGAAATAATTTTCGCAATGTTTTTGACACGTTTAACATCCTTTTTTCAGAGTGGTGCCTCTTGCCTGAACTGTTGCCAGGTTGAGGTGAGGCTTCTTATCCGTACGAAACGAGTAAGCAACTTTTTTACTTCACTCACTGTTTAATATAGCAGGCCAGTGACAAGAATAGTATCTCACTTGGTCCTAACTATGTTCTTACTAACCTGTTTAGAGCCACAGGCATTTTTGATTTCTCCTGTTACTTTTGTTTCCTACAGATGCGACCAGTACATCAACTACACAAAGAGTTGGATTACTAGTGTTGTATTTACATTCCATGATTTATCACCAATCACTTGTTTTTTCGCAGTAGCACTTTTTCTAAGGTCCTGATGAAAGCCGTGGCACCTTTTTGGCTCTATAAGGCTGAAACATGTAGACCTGGTTTTGTCTGTCACATGCAGTTATTATTTCACACTACTGGTGTACGGTTTTTGTAATCCTGGCACTAGGAATGAGTCAATAAAGTTTTTTTTGCTCTTGGTAGCTAGATTTAACATCTCTATCCCCACATTTTCAAATAAGTTTGTTTGCACTGCGCCCTTTACCCAACTAGTTCTGTGTCTTCTCATCTGCAGGATTTAGTATATCCTTAGCAGTGTAGGAAAAAACATTACTGAGCTCCTCCCTCTCAGTGAGGGAGTTGTAGCCCTTGGAGGGACTAGGTGTCCCCGTCAAGAGGAGAATCCCAGATGATGAAGCATGCCACCTTGGTGGGTGATGGGATTTCATCCTAATTAAGGTCCTCCCCATAAGTACCTGGAGACTATCTTTAGTGTCTCTTTCTGGTTTAGTTTGGCACCTTAGACCCAAGGTTTTTTTGTATTTGTTTATTCTCGATCACACCCAAGTGGACCTTCAAAGTACTCTTAACTCCTTGAGCTGATACTGAAACATCAATTCAATCAAGATTAACCTGAAGAAAATTAAACCAATGATATTTAGCAGGAAACTGACTAAAAAAGGCATGTGGTTTGTGTGAGGGTTTGTGTAAGGGGTGATACTAAAGCAAGTAAAAACCTTCAAATACCTGGGAGTGCCTAAAGATGAAAAAGGGCACAGAAGGAGGCGAGAAAGACCTCAGCCAAGCATCTATCACGCAAAATGGGGCATTTAAAAAAGGAACCTGGCTGCCCCAAATTTGTAATCCTTGCTTACTGTGGTAGCTACCACGGTGGTGTCTATTTTATCCTACCAAGTTATAATATTTAAAGATTACCTTCTCGAACTATTGGACCAGCAGCAATGTGCTCAATATAGAAATCTGTTTGCCCTGCCCAAGTGCACCAGCCAATCTCAAATCAGGCTGGAATTTAACGCCTTGAAGCAAAATCTGATGCGGTGTGCACAATGGACAGCCTACTGCTTATAATTAAAAACTGCCACAACTAGCATTTTAATCCAGGAAATTAACTTTGAATGGTGGGCAGTCCTAAAAAAGTCAGTTTAAGCACTGGAAGTGGAGAATATCGTCAACTTAGCACTCCCGACAAAAATAATTGCTTAACTCACATTGAAGAATGCAAAAGCCCTATTGGATGCAAGATTTAAAACACTAAGGGAATAGATCGGAAGTTCTGACTGCACAATTTGGATGAGGCGGTCGGAAACATCCAATTTACAGTGGCAGCTTGTGCGGTGAGACGAAAAGGCTTGCAGCATAAGCTGCCATTGTAAAATGGATGTTTTTAAGCATCTGGACCATGCCTGCACCATGTGGCAGGCACCTCTTAGTGCCTGCCACACGGTGCAGGGATATTAGGGGAGGCCACAAAGGTTGGGGCCCTGCTAGGGACACCCAAAGTCACTTTCTGATAGCCATTCCATGTCGGAAAGGCCAATATGGAAAGGCTGTTGGAAAGTGACATCATAATCTTGATGGCAGAGGCTGGCTCTGCTGTCATTATGGTATTATGTGTGTTTCTGACACTCCAATGGGCTCCAGGAGCCTGTCGGCAAAGCGGCAGACAATCCCTACACCCGATGTCTCCGCCCGCTGCATCGTAATGACTGATGTTGGGTGGACCTCAACCGATGGTCATTGGTTGCGGTCCGCCCAACATCGTAATTGGGCCCTTAGGGAATAAAAAGCACGGCAGCTGGGCTCCGGAATTATATTCTCCAGGCTGCCTTCCAACCTACCTGTATTCGTTGCTCCCCATCAGAGCAAAAGTCAGCCTCATGAGGTGGCAATTCGGCCTAACACCTCTAAGATGGTAATGTTTCAACGTCAAAACTGAGAGACATTTAAGTAATGCAGACGGTGCAGCAAATCAGAGGAGTCTTTGACTCATGTGATTTGCATCAGCAAGAGTTTACTTCCACTGAGGAGGTTCTGGCTATGACCAATGCTCTGCATTTTAAACATTTGATCATGTAGGGAGTGCCATTATCTGCTGTCTAAAAGTTGAATCGAGTCAACTCTCAAGCCACCTTAAACGGTATATGAGAACAGTTTCAGACAGGCACAGACTCGTAGGCCAAACGAACACTGAACCTTCACAAAAGGAACAGGAATAATGAGATGGCTCATAACTTGATCATGTCAGTATACTCCCAGTAAGCAGTATTCAACGAGCTAAGACCATGGGTCATATTGACTTTGAAGTTTGAACCCTCAAAGTAGAAAATGGAATAAGAGAAGAATTGTTTCCAAACACTCCTCTAAAATGTCGGTAGAGGTTTATAGTGGTGAAGCACAATAACGGGCACAGTGCAATTTCTAGGTAATGCTGTTTTTGGGCTGGATGAGATGATGAAAGAATATCAACACTAAATATAAGGTGACTTGAGGTAGGGCACGTGTGAGTCCAGGTAGGTGCCCCAGGGAGACGCAAAAAAACTTAGTGCAATGTTTATTGCAGATTGCCCCTTTGGGCATTGAAATTGCAAGGAGACATGTGTACCTTAACAGCAAGTTGATGACAATGGGTATGGATGAGGAATGGAAAATGCCCTAGGGCACCATAGGAAGTATAGTGCAATAACAGAATTAGTGCAATACTTACTGAAAGACTACTTTTTGGTAACATTAAGTGCAATAAAGGGATTAGTGCAATTATCACTGATAGCTTAACTATTATATTACTGAAGTGAGATGAAAGAGTTTGTAAATGAAATGTGGAAATAAGGTTAATTTGCAGATCTGTTCATATTAAATTCTTTTTACCCACGAGGCTGGAGGGTGGGGGAGGGTGCATGCATGTTTATATTTTACTGTACCGATTTTAATAAATTGAACAGTCAATAAATAAATGCTAAATTTGGATGCATTACCTTGAGGTCATATTAGTGGTGCTCAGGTTCCCTTCACATGGGTAAACGGGATTCACTCATTTGTATGGAGACATGCAAATTAGGGAAGGTCCACATTTGTATGAATGAATTGTCTATTGTGTTTCCTTAAATTATAGAAATCTTTGCCCCTGCGTAGCAGACAGCAGTACTTGTAACCAGGATCCACACTAGTTAATCTGGACCCCAGTGATTTTAATCTCCACCTCCAAAGGATAACTGTATGTCTGCAGAATTGCAACATGTTTGGGGTAGACCTGACAATCAATATGTAGGAGTCGAGCACATGCCCATTGCCTACATGGTCATGAGAAGGGCATCTGTGAGGTAAAACATTTTGCAGCTCACCGCTCACTGTGTGCAAGTTCTCTGGAATTAGGGATAGCAATTCCTCTTACTGTGCTGTTGCTCACAACCAATCTGATGACTGATATTCAAAAGTTTATAAGACATTAACTGTTTATGTGAACAATACTGGTTGAGCAACATGTTGCAGTCTTGAGTTTTCAATAAGTATTTAATAAAAAAATGTTTAAAAATGTACACTGATCTGTTATCGAAGGGTATATGATGTCACCCCATGCAGTGCCGTTGGGGACAAAGAATTCTTGGTGTAACATACATTAATATATATATGATTGTTCTCATTTCTGGATACAGGTGTGGATATTTCATTTTGAATAGCTGACCTATATGTTTGTTTATCGTTTGCACTCGATAATTACCAGATGTGAGATTTACTTTAGGGAGGATTCAAGGTCATTATCAGTCTAAGTTGTTTTGCTGATTATGACAAGAATTTGAGGTTATTACCTCTGCCCAGTGGCTAAACTCAAAACCCTGTGTGTTGGTTGGGTAAGCCAAAACAACAGTCCTTTGCACACGCGACAGTATATATTATGTATCATTGACAATAATAAAAAACACTCTTGTTCCTCCGTTCAAACATTCTCTTCAGTTTAATCTTGAGATCCTTAGCCAACATGCACTTAATTGATGTGCACAGCAACTTTTTCAGGGCTCTAATCTCTTTGTATGGATCTTCAGTTCCGGTTGTATTACCGACCCGGAATGGTTTCTAGTACTCCAACATGTGTTTTGTTGCGTTTAATTGATGTGCACAGCAACTTCTTCAGGGCTTAGAAACAAACAAGTGTATAGAAGTTGGGAGTAAAATATATCCATCACTATCATCAGATGTCCGTTTGTAACAGTAAATTTATTGCAGAGAGAGGCTCAAGTAAAGTCCTCGAGCTTGTGGAAACCCATGCTCATTTACTAAAACATATCACCATTGCTGTTTCTGGTCAGATTTTGTGGAGTTAAAAGACGATCGCTATACCAAACAGAAAATGTCAGCAAATAAAAATAAGCCTGTTTCTGGTGACCTATTTAGTGACATCCAATATCCGAACATTTAGCAGTGACTCTTCGAAAGTGATTGGGTATGTGACAGGGTTTTATGGTTTAGTTAATGTTAAATATCAGGGTAGTAACTTAGAGACTCCTCTTCAGATTGAACTTCTTTCCTAACAATGGGTCTGATTACGATGGCGGTCGGTCAGACTGCTGACCGCCATTACATTGGGCAGGAGACGGTCCGACTATGAGTCAGCAGTCCCACCCAGATGTATGACGTTACAACGCATACTTTTACAACGCCTACCTTTACATCGTAAGTTTTACAACGCATACCATTACAACGCATAATGCTTTTGGGCGCTGGATAGTGAATAGTTTAATTTACTATTCCAACTCCAGTCCCCGTGGATAGTAGGGAAGGTTAGGATAGTAAATTAACCTATTCCCTATCCTAGAGCGCCCCCCAGAGCAATGCGTTTTAATAGTTTGCGTTGTAAAAGTTGCGTTGTAATGGTAGTTCGTTGTAAAAGTTTCGTTGTAAAGGTTGTATACCGTCCCACCCACCCAGTTTGGTTAAGACCACCAGCACAGCTGTTGAAAAGTGGGTTTCATTACTGCGTAATTTTCTACGGCCCAGAAAAGGGCAGTAGTACAAGCTGCAATGGTAGTAAGCTGTGGGGGAGCACTATATGTACCTCCCAGACCACTTAGCAGTGGTCCACGAGGGACAGGGGCCCCAAAATTTGTTTCCATCTGCCTTTTTCTGGTCATAAAGGGACCTCCTAATCTCTATGGGGTGCCTGTGCAGGCACCGCCTCTATCGTAGGGATAGGATTCTGTCGGAGGTGGCGGTCTCTGCCCTCAACCTTTGTGCTCAGGCTGCCGGTATTGTAATCCGGCAGTCTGGCTGATGGTTTGGACCTTGGATAGGACACCACCGATGACCTGTTGTTGGTGGTCCACCCGCAATCATAATGAGGCACAATGTGTGGTGTGAAAATAATTTTCCTTGGTAATTCTCAGGGATTCATGGCCTGGATAAAGCAAACTCTTGAGGTTAGGAGACAAAACAACATGTAAAGTAGAGAGACAGACACGAGTTTAAATGAAAATCGAAATACCAATTTAAAGAAAGTTTGTGTTTTCAGCGTGCTTAGTTGAGAAAATTCAAAGGATCAACAGTTGTAAACTCATGGTAGTCTATGACAAACGAAAAGGGGGAGAAATAGATTTGAAACAGAAGGCTCACTTGAGAAGGAGTTGGAGAGACAGACACAATTTCACTTGAAGGCAGGACGAGTCGTTCATTGTGGCAGGCAGTGCAGACGAGAGCTGGTAATGAGAAAAGCATGATTAAACTTGAACTAAGAAGGTATGGGCTTTACGAGCAGGGTTGAAGAAAGAGTAGCAGTGTTTCATCAGAGAGAGGCACAGGTACATTTGAGACATGAAGGCTTGATCATCGGCTGCATTGTTGAAATTCGGCAGGTTGGAGATAGACTTGAGGTAATTAGTGTTTCATTTTGGAAGGAATATGCTGGGCAGAGTCCTCTCACTGATGAAAATGGGCATCTTTCAGACTATTTTGGCTTTTTCTTATTTGTTTCATTCAGTGAACTGAATATCATCTAGTCCTTCGAGGGTGCTTCAAATATCTGCTTAGCTGTTGCTGCAGGGCATAAGGCTGTACTGAATCAATGTGTATGCTTCCATAGTGGAGGTTTGCTGCTTTGCTAGACTTTGAGGAGAATAACAGCTGGTGGTGATTGAATCTGTACAGCGTGTGCATACATTTTTCTAATTTGGACCTCTCTAAGAGGCTCTCTCCTATACCTTAATTTGAATAGTTTCTCAGGCCCACATGCCGGGGCATTCCACTACATTTTGTTTAAGTTTACAGTATTTATACTTCACTGTTCACCACTTACTGGGGCCTCAGAACGTGTGAATAATAATAAAGGTGGTAAAGCCTTGTGAGTACATAGACGCCTCAGAGGTAGGGGAACCAGTCTTATACATCTGACTGGCAGACTCGGAGAAGATTGAGGGAAATATTCCAGTCAGTGATGTTACCTGAATGCCGGAGAGGAATGTTTTTAAGGATTTCCTGAATTTACTGTGATCCTCAGAATCTAAGATGAATAGGTAGGGCATTCTACAGGGAGGTTCTCAGGTGAAGGAGAGATTAATTGCCATATATTTTATATGTGAATTGTTGTGTTGTCAGCAGCCTTTTATCAGAAAATCTGAGTAATAGTGGTGGCTGGTAGGGAATGATAAGGCAACATATACACACAGCTTGTATGGATGTTGGCAGTAGTGGCTGTGATATGCCTGATATGCCTGTGTGTTATTCATTTGGGTGTCCATGCATTGAGGGAAAGTTATCTTATGTGAGCATCCAGTGATTGTGGCACAATACAGAGGTCCTCTTCAGAGGGACTTTGTAGATGTCCATGACAAGTGGCAACCTTGTAGAGAGATCAATGCACACCCAAGTTGCATAAAAACAATCCTTATTTAAATAATGTTCTACAATGTGTCTTTCATAGCAAAGAGTGCATCAGCTAAATAGCTCCCCTTGCTACCTATAGCTGAAAAAACATTTAGTTGTGGCAGTCTAGTGGTCATTATAACTAATTGCAAACAATGGGATCAAAGGACAACATGGCTCCAAGTGACAACATATTTGAAAGTCATACAAATATAATGTCCCAGTATTTAAATCCATCTACAACTTGACATGATAAATGTATTAAGTATAGGAAGAACGGACCATTTATGTATTGCAATCAATTCATGCCCTACACAAAAGTAATATTTATAAAAATGGCCCTTTAGTTAATCTCGTTTTCTTTAAAAAACAAAAACATATAGCTGTCACCTCTGTCATCCCTTGCTATACAGACTGGTTCAAGGGTATCTGATGTAGAGTTGCTGCCTATAAGTAGTCATTTACCTTCATCGGAGAAGGGGAGGTAGCTGGTAACCTTGCTATATATTGAGGGTGGATAGGGACTAGAAGGTCATAACTATGTGTGCAAGAGGAGCTGTTGCTGCTGGTCTGGCCATGCTTCCAGTTGAGGTAAGTGAAGTGAAGTCAAATGCTTCTAATTCAGGTAACAGGCACCACATACAGGCCCAGATTTGCTAAGAGTTCACACAATGAAGGGCATCAAGCAAAGTTGCTGCTCTGTGTTCTGAGCACTGGAGAAAGCAGTACTGGAGAGGTCCAAACTGAGCCTCACCTACTACTAAATAGCGAAGTTCTGGTGTCTATATGCTCTGGAGCACTTCACACCTTGTGTTATAGTGCAAGTGTGTCTGTGTTGTGATCTGCATAGTTTGTGTACAGAAAAGTGTCCCCAAAACTATGCTTCAAGGCTATTTCCTCTCAGTATGTGTCCTGCAGAATGCAGCACACATGCAAGGAGGAAAAACAATGAGAAATAAAGATAGCTCTTATTACACCAGCCTTGGGTAGGAGTCTTTATAGATACAGCTTTTCATCAAAACCTGCAGGTCGAGGCACAGGAATGCCCATGCCCCACCCATAGAACACCTTCCAGACACAAAGTAGGACTAGGCAGTGGATTGCACTATATTGCGTTTCTTTTTGTTGCAAACCAATGCAAATCGTTCTTTGCGTTGATTTGCAAATCCAAAACATGATTTTGCATCAGGTACGCACTAAAAAAGTAACACAAACCTGAAGCAAAACCTTTGTAAATCTAAGACCAAATATCTCATGAGGCAACGGAGATGCATAGGCCAGTATTTTTCCAGAAAATGTACTAGCAGTGGGTAGAATCAATACTAGTAAAGTTCATCAGGTTGTGAAGTAAGAAGACTGCCCATGGCATACAAATGAGGGATACAAAGGAGGCCATAACTGGGGAAATAATTTTCTACAACAACAGTGTTAATGTTCAGCGTATTCCAAATGGATAACTTCCACTGCTACAGATAAACAGGCGCCAGTTAAGGGAAACTCATTCCAGGCTAGGTTTGAGAGGCAGCTCTCCACAATGGCGGTGGAGTGTCACCCCACTGACTCACGGCAGGCAGCTAAAAAATAAAACTATATTTCATTATCATTTTTTTTTTAAGCAGCTGGCTCAGCCAGTGTGTGCATAGAGGGGCAGCGCCAGGGCCAGGCATGGGAGGGGAGGAGTGCTATGTGCACTCTCCAAGGGTGCATGTGTGTTTGGCCAGCTGTCTCAGGCCAGCCGAACACACATGTTCACTTAGATTTCTCTAACCCGGCTACATTGAACAGCCAGGTTTGAGAAATCCCACAGACTCCTTGCCTGAGTGGAGCATCCTTTCAGCCCACTCAGGCCAATCCCGCGCTACTCTTGTGTCAGGAGGGGAACAAAAGGAGGCTTGGGTCCTGTCACTGACTGGCCTGGACCACTACAATGGAATGAACAGAAGCAAATGGCCAGAAAGGTTCGATTACTCGTACTGCCCCCCCCAGTCAATAAATTACTAGGTTGGACAACAATTTGATTAAATTGATTTTTGTATTATAAAAAACTGTTTTCAAAGAAATTCATCATATGTCATCAAAAGAACACATTCATTGACAATACCATACATTGAAAATAATACACACATTGAGAAAAACATATACAACCAATTACTGTGCAAAATCACAAAGACAACTCTGCAATGCCTCAAATTACTTAGTTGTGAGGCACCAGTCCTTTATATATACATCAAGACAAGCGGACATTCAATTTATTGTAAGAGCCTTCTTGTCTAAACCAGCCTGAGATTTGTAGTTTTATTTGCAAGGGGGTCTAATTCAGGAGGAATGAGCAGGATCAATTATGCAGTTGTGGTGCATTCTTTTGCCCCTGATTGGCCTCTCCCTTTGTTCTATCTCAGGCGGAAAGTCAACGCGTTTCGAACCCTTTGTTATTTTCGGGTTCTCCTCAGGACACGGACTGGGGGTCGCTGTCACTCTTGTAGACTTCTCAGGCCACAAAGGTCGAAAGATGTCATAAAAAACGCCCAATTGTATTCTTATTGTGTTGGGCGTGGGGAGGAGGATGCCGGATTCGGTTCAGCCCAAGACGTGGCTTCACTCTTAGTCTTAGTCGCTGGTAAACTAATCGTCCTTGTCGGGTATTCCAAACGCCGAGGCTGTTGTTTACGGGAGCCGCGCGGCGAGAGTCCTCATTTGAAAAGCTGCTGTTAGCTCCTTAGTGCCGGCATCCATCTCAGGAGAGCAGTGCGGGGATAGGACAGGGAGTCTCTGATGTAGTCTCAGTGTCTGCTGGGACAAGGAAGAACCAGCATGGAGGCGAAGGTGGCCGGCAGCAGGAAAGTTTAACTTTTATTTAACTTTGTTTTATTATTAAGCTCCCTCCCCCCTGTGCTTCCCCCGCCGCACCACTTTTTCGATGTGGCAGCTGCCGCTGCTAGGCTGAAGCTTTTTGAAAAACACTCTTTTACTCACTAAGATCACAGAAGTAGCATATTTTGTAGCCTGTTCTGTTAGTCACAGACAAATTAGCTGCCCTTTCTCTAATCCCTCTCCAGTCATTAATTTCAAAATAGTTTAAAGGTAACTTTTCTAGTTTTCCCTTTTTCTTTAAAAATAAGAATGCTTCAGCAATAATTCAAGTATGGTATTGAGAACTTGCATTTCATTATTACACATGTGAATGGATTTTTCACAACAGTTTCTAGCAGATCTAAAATCCATTTTGTTGAATTTAAAACAAAATGGAAAGGATTACATTGGCTGATTTTTTAATGCAACCACGAACAAGTTGACAAAAGTCGGTCCCGGACATCTTGAACTACTTAACAATATAAAAGAGTCATAAAAACTGGGAACATTAGCTGAATGTTGTGCCACTTGCTCTTTAAATGTCACTGTTACCATTAGCAGGAATAGATAAAAACAAGAGTAGTTAACCACCGCAAAATATTATGCCTTTGTTTCGAAATTCTGCCGAACTACCAAACAGCTAAATAACCACATAAATATACAAAACGAAAATATGTCAAAATTAACAGGATTGCATCCATAAACCTTTAAAGGAATACACAAGGAACTGGGGATTTGCTTGAAGCACTAGCATTAGGAAAACCAGTTGCTCTAGTGTTTTAAGAAGCATTGGCATTGACATGGTCATGTCCAAAGAGTTTTAACGAGCAAAGGCAATAGGCACAGCTTGCTTAAGGTGTATATGTTCTTTGTTGTAATGCCTATAATGTTGTTCCGTGAAATATTTGGATGCATGAAAAAACACATATGTAGTCAATATGCATGCAAACAATTCCCAGATTTGCTCACACATAGGCTTTCAAAAACATACAGTCACACAACATGCATACAGGCACCACATGCTGACACTGCTGGGTGTTGGTTGAATGCATGAATGGCTTCTTTGCTGTGTGATGTACATAATGATAAATGTATAGTTGGATTACAGTGGGTGCATTCAATAGAGGGTGGGTAGATGGTAGGGTGCGGTTGTGTAGAAGAAGGAATATGGCTGTGTGTGGGTGGACACATACTTGGTTTAGTGATGAGGGATGACTGCTTGGATATGGCTGGATCAATATGTGCTAGATGGGGGTATGCCTGGGCACAGAAAGATGGATCAATCGTTGTGAGTAGCAGTAAGAGTAAGTGTAATTATGAGGAAGCTGAAGTAAGAGTACGAGTAAGCAGAATTAAATTAGATGCAATTAGTTGTAGAACTAAGGGTCTGATTTAGAGCTTGGTGGTCGGGTTACAACGGTGAAGGATATCCCATCCGCCAAAATATAAATTCATTATAACCTACGGGATTTATATTTTGGCATGCAGGATATCCGTCGCCGTTGTGATGGAGGAACCTGTCTGCTACAATCAAAATCTGGCCCTAAGTGCAGCCGCGGTCGGTAGTGGGAGTACCTGCCGGGCGGTAATGTGGGGAGGGGGAGGGGCAGGGTGGGGGGTAGTAATCTATGGATTACGGAGGTTTACAGGTAAGTAAACATATAAATAAATAAAACGAATTTCTTTGCGAGCACTGTATCGCATTTGGGGATGCAGTGCACGCAACAATTTTTTTAAATTTATTTATATGTTTACTTACCTGTAAACCTCTGAAATCCGTAGATTACTACCTCCCACCCTGCCCATCCCCCTCCCCACGTCACCGCCCGGCAGGTACTCCCACTACAGATCGCGGCGGCCTAAGTGTAAGTAAGAGCAGGGGTAAAGAGCAGTAGGATTAAGTAGGAGTAGATTAGGTACAGAGAGGTGTACATGGGGCAGGTTTAAATAGAAGTATGAGTAAGGAAGAGCAAGTAGAAGTATGAGCAAAAGTAAGTAAAAGTAGAATAGAAGTAAGAGTAGGAGTAAGAAGGAGTAACTGAAAATGTAACAGGAAGTGTATGAATGTGTAAGAGAGGACAAACCTAGGAGGTAGGGTTAGAATTAGTAGGATTAAGTGTTGGAATTAATAGGATGCGGTGAGCAACTGTAAAGACTGGAACAAGCACAGGTGAAAATAGAGGTGAATTTAGCAATAAGCAGGAGTAAGTGTGGGAGAATGTGCTGGCGTAAGAGCAGAGGTTATAACAGTGGGAAGAGCTGGAATACAGAGAGCTAAATCTGAGTCAGCTTATGAGTGAGGGTATGAGTGAGAGAAAATGTAGGCAAGACTTAGTATGAGCAAAGGTATGTAGAAGAGGGTACTGGTAAGAGTATCAATAAGAATAGGAGTATTATTAGCAGTAATATTGGAAGTAAGAATAGGTGTGAGAGTGAGAGTAAATAGGAATAAGACTGGGAGTACATATGCATCTAGGTGGGAGTAAGTAAAACAAATTAGAGTAATTAGAAGTCAGAGTATGAGTGACTGCAAGTATCAGAATAGGTAATAAGATTAAAAGTAGGACTAAGCAGGGGTAATTGTACGATTATATAAACATAGGAGGCAGAAATATGAGCAAGAGTAGGAGTACGACTGAGTAAGATTTGGTATAAGGGTAGGAGTAATAATAAGTATGTCTAAGACTAGGAGTAAGAAAGCAAATAGAAGTAAGTAAAAGAGTTGGAGCAAGGGTAGGTATATGGGTCCGGAACAACTAGGCCAAGTCCCCTTCAGCACTGGAACCTCAGAATAATCATAAACAGCAAACTGGACATGACTATACAAGTTGTCGCTGTCCCTGGACCCTGCTTCAACACCCTGAAGATGCTGAGGAAGATCTTCAAATGGCGCCCAAGCAACACTAGAGAAACTGTCACTCACACCCTAGTCACCAGCAAGTTGAACTATGGAAACACTGTTTACACCAGGATCACCAAGCAGCTCACTGGAAGACTACAAGCCATCCAGAACATGGCAGTCAGACTCATCCTAAACTTCCCACACAGTACTCACATCATACCACATCTAAAGGAAATACACTGGACTTACGATACACAAACATGCTCAATTCAAACTGCTCACACACATATTCAATGCACTACACAACTCAGGCACCACCTACCTAAAAAGTTGCATCTTCTTCCACCAATCATGTAGACACCTTCACTCCGCAGGACTCCTATTAACAAACATCCTACGCATACACAGAACTAGATCAGAAGGAGGGGCATTCTCTTACATCGCTCTAAAGTGTGGAACGACTCCCTACTCCACATCAGCGTCTCCTCCTATCTTCTTGAATTCGGCAAGAAACTGAAGACAAAACTTACCAATTATTTAACCTACCATAGGCAGGGCTAGGCTCTCACACCTGCTCAGCACCAGGGCTTCCCCGTGGATGACAGTGCACTTTACAAATACACATAACATAACACTGTTCATTAATTCCTTCACAGAAGCAAGGCCCATCTCTATGTCTGTGTATCTTGATTCCTGGCTTTCCAACACTTTTCAGTTCCTCTGGGTCATGGAACTCTTTAGGTTTCTCATTCAGGATCACCGGCATTGTGGCTTGGTTCAGCTGACCTTATCTAATGTCCCTTTCCTTGAGGGTGGGACGCAGTACCAGGATATTCTTACAAATAATAGTGGTCTCATTAGAAACTTCTGCTGCAAAAGAGATTCTGCGTTGTTTGTCCTTGTACAGTCCATGTTTCATAGACATTTGCAATTTTAGGCTTCTATGTTTATGCTGCTGGAGACATGCTAGGATTGGCCTGGGGAGTTGTCTGGGGTCTTTCTCCATGTCTGGATTTTCTGAGCCCTTTGAAATTCCAAAGTGGGGGGAGTGGACTCTGCTTAATTTGAGCCGGTGGTTTCCGATGCTCGGAACCGGCATATATTGCCAGCACCGGCACTTAATTGCCGGAACTTGCACTTATGACAGGTGCCACATGGTAGCGCTGTTTATTGTATTTAAAGATAAGCAGAAAAACAGTTGTTTGATCATTCAAAATACATTAAAAACAACTAATACCTGCTGCCCAAACCATTCTTTAAGCTTTGGTGGCCTCAAACAGTCTGAATTGTCACACTTCTAGCCGTGTCATGGTTAGTAATTGTGTAAGTACAGTGGCAATGGGTGGTGCAAACTGTGGTAGCCTTCTGAGGAGGGCCCAACACATTTCTTTTTCGAATAAAGCACTGAGTGAACGTCAATAACAGAAGAGTTGGTATGATTGTTGAAAGAAAATTCATCATGTTTTAGCCCTCTTCTATTGTTGGGATTCCAAATATTCGAATATTATTTTGATGACTCCTGCCTTCAAGGTCCATCACTTTTTCTTGCCTATTCCATTATTTGAGAGACCAGTCTGGTGAGTCTAAGAATTTAGTTTTCAAGGTGAAACAGTGAGAAAGTGAAAACACAACACAAGAAAATTCCAACACCAATTTAGAAACACAGATTAAAATGTAATAAATTACTTGATACCAAAATGACAAATATCCAATAAGTAAAACTCGAGTTATGAATTTTTAAAGTTTTTTAGTAATAATGAGCGCCTACAAGATCAAAGCTCCAACCTTGAGCATCTGGTCGAGGGAGACAGGAGCATAGTCAAACGTTATGGCCGACCACAATGGAGCACGTTTTGAATTATTGTGCTGCCACGCAGGAGCAGAATGTACTCTGTACTTCCCATGGTATTGCATCCTTCGCAAATTGGTAGCCTGAGGGTGGTGGTGCATCAAATGACATAATTTCTTCTACTCTAACTCAGAAAAAAACAACCCCGACTTTGGCCTCCATTTTTTATAATATCTAAACATTTGACAAATTTGCCTTAGTCACTTGTTGCATTTGGATCATGGACATCTTCTTATTCTTTATGAACCCAAGCCTCACATAGCCAAGTTCTGAGCTGGGATGGTGCAGTGAGCTAAAAAACGGTGATGGATCAAGCCCTGATCTTTGGACTGGGTAAGAGTGGTCTGCTTAATTCAGGCACTCTGTTCATCACCACCCCCTTTTCTGAATCATTTTGTCCACCATAAGCGTGGAAGGGTATACTCAGATGTGAGTCCCTTGCTCATTGCACCATCAGGATTCAAGCAAGCCGGGCCGACGACGCCTGAAATGGCAGAAACCGGTCCCCGGAAGCTTGTTTCCTTCCCAGTACAAGAATTGGCTTGGTAGTTTGGTCTGCCCTGTTCCCATGATGCACTGGGCCAGGGACAGACTAATTTGCATATAGCCAGGTTCTGAGCTGGGATGGGGCAGTGAGCTAAATAACGGTGATGGATCAAGCCCTGATCTTTAGACTGGGTAAGAGTGGTCTGCTTAATTCAGACACTCTGTTCATCACCACCCCTTTTTCTGAATCTCTCCTTAAAAAATGGTAAAACTGGATTATACCCAATAGGCATATTTAATTTACTTATAAGTCAGTCAATCAATCATTCAGGCCAGATTTATAAAGCATGACTAATCATCCATGAGGATATCCAGGCAATGAGGATTTTGGTGCTTTAGGTGGGTTCCGTTGAACAGCCAGGTCTTGATTGCCTTCCGGAATTCCAGGCAGGAGAGAAGCGGAGGTCCCGAGGTGCAGGGGGAGGTCCTTCCAGGATTTTGACACAATTTAGGAGAAGGAGCGTCCTCCACTGTTGCTTTGATGGATATGGGGTGTGCACGAGGGAGAGGGAGGTGGAGTGTAGGTGTCTGTAGGGTTGGCAAAAGTTCAGCCAGTGGTTGATGTAGGCTGCTCCTTGTTTGCGGAGGGCATTGTAGGTGTGGAGCATCATATTGAATTGGCATCTCTTCTGAATGGGGTACCAGTAGAAATTCTTGGGGTGATGTGAGTCTGTTTGGGGGGTAAAGTATGAGTCTCGCCACAGAGTTCTGATTGGTTTTCAGCCTCCTCAGGAGGTTAGTGGTAATTCCTCTGTAGAGTGCATTGCCGTACACCAGGCAGCTGTTGACTAGGGTTTGAGTGAAGGTGCATCTGGTGTTGATGAAGAACCAATTGAAGATTTTCCAGAGCATGCAAAGGTTGAGGAAGCAGGCGGAAGAGACAGTGTTGATCTGGGTTTCCATGGTGAGCCTGCTGTCCAGGAAGAAGCCAAGATTCCAAGCATGGTCTGTCAGAGTGGGAGAGGGTCCTAGTTCTGGGGGCCACCAGGAGTTGTTCCATGGGGAGGTGCTGCTGCCAAAGACCAGCACTTCTCTTTTGTCTGTGTTGAGTTTCAGGCAGTAGTTTTTCAACCAGTCGGTGATGCTTGTCATACACCTGTGAAAGTTTGCTCTTGTGGTAGTGGGGTCTTCTGAGAGTGAGAGGATAAGCTGGGTGTCATCTGCTTAGGATATGATGCTTAGTTCATGGGCTTTGGCCAAGGGGATCATGTGGGTGTTGAACAGAGTGGGGAGTAACACGGTATTGAACGCTGACAAGAGGTCTGGAAGGACTAGGGTCACTATCTCTCCTCAGTCAAGGTGGGATCTGATGTTGGTGGCAGTAATTAGGGCAGTTTTGGTGCTGCTGTTGGCATGGAACCTGAATTGGAAGGTGTCCAGAAGCCGACTTTTTCTAGTACTCTGTGAGCAAAGGGAAACAGAGTGATGGAACAATTGTTTTTGAGTTTGCTGGGGTCGGCAGAAGGTTTCTTTAGAGGGGTTTGACTTCTGCATGTTTCCATTCCTTCAGGAAGTGGCATTGGTGATAGAGGCATTGAAGAGAGTGGTGAGCTTGCAGTTGATCTTATTGCTCCTGAGGTTGAAAATTTGGTGAGGGGGCTCCTGAGTGGAGTTCATGCTTGCTATGGTTTTCTGTGTGCTAAGCTGATCCCAGGTAGTGAGTGTGCAGTTCGTCTTGATTCAGTAAGAGTGAGATGGCCGAAGAAGTCAGAGGGGGTGTGCTGGGGTCAAAGTTCTTTTAGACAGTGGTGATCTCATCGTGTACGAAGTCCACTAGGGTGTCACAATGTTCCTGTGAAGTGCTGCTGATGTTTTCCGCTGCTGAGGGGCTGGAGTACTCTCTGGCAATGTTGAAGAATTCTTTGCTGGGGTAGGAGCTGGTTACAATGTAGTCTGGCAGGGCATTTTTTTCATATTCTTCAGGAGATTATGGTAATGATTGAAGGTTGTCTTGAAGGTGGGTCTGTCAGTGGATTCCTTGATGGTGCGCCATTTTCATTCTAGTTGCTTGCAGTTGCATTTCGTGGTTCTCAGCTCCCTGGTGTACCATCTGCCTGTTTGGTGGATCTCTTGCGTTTGCCTGTCTTGATGGGGGCGGCTCTGTTGACGCAGTTGGCGATCCAGCTTATTTCCCAGGGTTCAGCACTCAGCCCCACCCGTTTTAAATTTTATGATAGACCCCTGGCTGAGCTCATGAAATCCTTCGGAATCACACTTGTTTCGTATGCTGATGACACGCGGCTGATTATCCCCCTTTCAGCAGAATTGATTCGCGGCTGCGTTAACTTTAACATTTGTCTAACAACAGTTACAGGAAGGATGCACGACCACTGCTTAAAGCTTACTGCCAATTAAACAGAGATCCTCCTGCTGGGTAGGCATACCCATCTCTGGAATGATAAATGGTGGCAGGAAATACTAGGGACTCCCTTTGGTGGTGCAAAATCTCGGGGTATGAATAGACAACTCTTTATCATTTGAAACCCAAGTCATGACTCTAGCCTGTCATTGTTTTGGCATCCTGAGGTGCCTCAAGCCCATTTTCAGACTCTTTCCCCCACAATTACACCAACTGATTGTAGAATCCCTTGTTAACTCGCATCCTGACTACTGCAACATCCTCTATCTGGGCTCAAACAAATCTCTTCTGAACCAATTGCAGGTTGTTCAAAGTGCTGCCGTCAGACTTCTTTTTTCCCTCCATAAATTCAGCTCTGCCTCCCAACTTTTGAGCACGCTCTACTGACTACCCATTGTAAAACACACACAGTTCAATGCCTTATGCATGTCTCACAAAATCCTATACAAGCTAGGAACACCCAGCTTAGCTACCTTGGTGCAATTCTACTGGCCCTATAGAGCGCTGCGCTTCACTGATCTAAACCTGGCTTACATCCCCGTCACATCAGAGCCAGAATAGGAGACTTCTCCTTTTGTGTCTTAGCTTCAACCTTATGTAATGCCATGCCACCCAACCTCAGAACGACTCAAAATTACTTACAATTCCGCAAACAGTTCAAGACGTGGCTGTTTTCCTGCTAGGCTGAGGATTCCTCTTCCCTGCTGTTGCTATGTTCTCTTGTGAGCGGTGACATGACTATATTTAACGCTGTTGCTGGGCCTTAAAATGGGATCAAGCATGTGTCCTACTTTGTGTGTGGGGCTAGTGAATAATTGGGGCAGGCCGATGTTGTTTATGCTTTCGAGGAGGTTGGCTGTGTTGGTGTTGTTGAGGTGGAAATTGAGAGAAAGATGTAATCCTTGGAGTCAATGGTGAGTTGGGCAATGAAGTCAGGAATGGCATTGCAGAAGCCATGATAGGGGTGGTGTCATCTGCGGTGGTGGTGCAGTGGATGTTTTCTTTGTGGATCATGGCGATCCCGCCTCCGTATTTGTTTATGCGGTCCCAGTGTGCTACCTTGTAACCGTGGGTGTTTCTGAGGTGATGTCAGGAGCGAATGCAGAGGTAAGCCAGGTTTCGGGGAGGAAGATGACGTCGGAGCCAGTGTACTGATGATGTCCCAGATTTCGGTGGTGTGTTTGCAGAGCAATTCTGTGTTTAGGAGGAGGCAGTCGAGTTGCTCCAACGAAGTTGTGGCTGGCGTGGGTGAGGTTATTGTGCATGTGTATGCTCTGGTATTGCAGGAGAATAAGCAGTGCAGGCAGATGAAAGATCCTACTGTTGATCATGGAGAGGTGCAGCAGCAGTTGTTGGGAGGTCTGGGGTTGAGGGTTCAGAGTTCGGCGGCATATATCTTTGTGAGACAAAAGAACCAGGGTTCCTGGCACTGAGCGGGTTTCAGGTGCATATGGGTGCTGACGGCCTTTCTTTCTGCACACCTTTAGCAGGGCGGGTCTGGTGGGAGATGGGAAGCAGGGTATGAGCCACTGCAAACAGGTGGGATGCGAGAGAGCAGCAACAAGTAAAGAGGCAACAACGAGGCACACTTACTCAGCAAACTTAAACAAAACAAAGCAGAAACGAGGCAGAATTACTTAGCAAGCTAGAACAAAAGCGAGGCAGAATACTCAGCAAACAAACAAAACGAGGCAGATTATTCAGCAAGCTTAAACAAAATGAAGCAGACTACATAGCAATCTTAAAGAAGAATTGAACAAAGAATATTGGAATACAGTCAATGATGCTTAGCAAACAAGACACCTAAGTACAGATTACAGGAAAGTGAAAAGCAGGCAAGCGACAATGGTAAGCAGCAGAGCAGAAGACCTACTGCTTGGAGCAACGACGGGGCACTGGGTCAGGGACCTACTCAATGGGGTCGCGCCACAGCCTTTTTTTTGTTCTTCTTTTTGCTCCTTGTGCATCTTGCCCGCTTTTTGTGCCCTGTGTTTGCTCGCCTTTCTCGGCCCCTCGGGACCGCTTCCCGCCTCGGACCCCTCCCCGTTCCCTGCCGCTGCTCCCCTGCGGCCCGCCCCCCTTGTCCTTCTGTTCCTTTCCCCCTCCCTGCGCCACCCTGCTCCCGCCTCCCAGCTGCTCCTCCCTCCCACCGCGCTACGTATGGCAGAGTCCACGGGTACGCGCAGCGGGCGCACCGATTGCGCGCCGAAGGCGCACCAAAGGCAAGCCCGTCTGCGCCCGTCCACGACTGGACCGCGCCCAGCGCCAGGATCCCTGGTCTTCAACGTCGCCAGCGCACCTGACGGACCTATGACGTCGCCACCCTCCACGCACTCAACGCCGGCCGAAACGCCGCCTGCTACCAAGCTACCCTGAGGCGCACACACGGACCCTTCACCTGCCAAGCCTGCCGATTCACCTGCCTCCTAACCTGCATCGCACCCGCCAAGCCGAGCACCAGCAACAACCACCTCAAGTGCATCCTGCTCAACACCCGCTCCGACCACAGGCACACCATGGAACTCTGGAACCTCCTCGACACAACCTCACCAGACGTCGCCTTCCTCATGGAAACCTGGATGAATGCCTCCTCAGCCCCCGACATCGCCATAGCCATCCCGGATACAAGATCACCCGGAGGGACCGCGTCAACCAAACCGGAGGAGGCATCGCCATCGTCCACAGAAACACCATCCGCATCACGCCCAACTCCGACGACACCCTCAACGCCGCCGAACACCTTCACTTCCAGATCCACACCGACCCCAAGACCACCCTCAGAGGCACTCTCATCTACAGACCCCCGGGACCACGCACCCAATTCAGCAAAGCCATCGCAGACTTCATCAGCCCGCACGCCCTCACCTCCTCAGACTACATCCTCCTAGGGGACCTCAACTTCCACCTGGAGAACAACAAGGACTGCAACACCGCCGCCCTGCTGGACAACCTCGCCAACCTCGGACTCAAGCAACTGGTGAACACCCCCACCCACTACGCCGGCCACACGCTTGACCCCGTCTTCTCCTCCAGCAAGCACATCTCCTTCAGCCACTCCACCGGACTACACTGGACAGACCACAGCTGCGTCCACTTCAACATCAGGAGAACCACGACCCACCACCACCCGCAACAGGTTCCCCGCAGAAGCTGGAGCAAGATCACCGCCGACCAGCTCACCACCTCCCTCAGCCAGAACCCTCCTGCCAACACAACGGACTCCAACGAAGCAGCCCGCAACCTCATAAGGTGGCTCACCAACTGCGCCGATGAACTCGCACCACTGAAGAACCCTCTCAGCAGACCCTGCAGCAGGAAAGCCTCATGGTTTACCACTAATCTCAAAAACTCCAAGAAAACCTGCCGCACCCTCGAGAAAGCCTGGTGCCACGACCAGACAGCAGAACACATGACCGCCCTCAAGAACGCCACCTGCAAAAACCATAAGCTGATCCACACCACTAAGAAGACAGCATTCAAAGAAAGACTGGACAACAACACCCACAACAGCAAGGAGCTCTTCAGCTTCTTCAAAGAGCTCTCAAATCCCAGTGTCTGCAACACCGACATCACTCCCTCGCAAGACCTCTGCGACTCTCTCGCCTCGTTCTTCCACCGCAAGATCGCAGACATTCACAACAGCTTCAGCGCACAAACCACGCACTCAACCGCCAAACCAGCGCCCCCTACCACCACCCTCTGCAACTGGACCCCGGTTAGCACCGAAGACACCACCCGCACGAAAAACACCATCCACTCCGGCTCCCCTGCCGACCCATGCCCACATCACATCTTCAACAAAGCCGACTTCATCATCGCACCCCAACTCCGGAACATCATCAACAGCTCCTTCGCATCCGCCACCTTCCCGGAGAGCTGGAAACACGCTGAACTGAGCGCCCTCCTCAAGAAACCCACCGCGGACCCCACGAACCTGAAGAACTTCCGCCCCATCTCGCTCCTTCCCTTTCCAGCCAAAGTCATCGAGAAGACCGTCAACAGACAACTCTCCGCCTTCTTCGAGACCAAAGGATCCCTCGACCCCTCACAGTCCGGCTTCCGAGTAAACCACAGCACCGAGACCGCCCTCATCGCAGCCACCGACGACATCAGGTCCCTGCTCGACAACGGGGAAACGGCTGCCCGCATCCTCCTGGACCTCTCAGCAGCCTTCGACACCGTCTGCCACCGCACCCTGATACAGCGCCTCAACAACACCGGAATCCAAGGAGCGGCCCTGGAGTGGATCATCTCATTCCTCGCCGGAAGAACCCAGAGAGTCCGCCTCCCCCCGTTCCGTTCCACGGCCACCGAAGTCATCTGCGGCGTCCCGCAAGGATCCTCACTCAGCCCAACCCTCTTCAATGTCTACATGAGCCCTCTTGCAGCCATCGCCCACCGACACAACCTCAACATCATCTCCTACGCCAACGACACCCAGCTGATCCTCTCCCTCACCAACGACCCCAACACCGCCAAAGCCAACCTCCAGGAAGCAATGAGAGACGTCGCAGAATGGATGAAGATCAGCCACCTAAAACTGAACTCAGACAAGACGGAAGTCCTCATCCTCGGACCATCTCCCTCCATGTGGGATGACTCCTGGTGGCCCCCTGCCCTGGGCAGCGCACCCAAACCAACGGACCACGAACGCAACCTGGGCTTCATCTTGGACTCCTCCCTCACGATGACCAAGCAAGTGAACACAGTCTCATCATCCTGCTTCAACACCCTGCGCATGCTCCGAAAGATCTTCCGATGGATCCGCACAGAAACCAGGAAGACTGTCACCCAGGCCCTCGTCACCAGCCGTCTGGACTACGGGAACACCCTCTACGCTGGAACCACAGTCAAACTCCAGAAAAGACTCCAGCGCATTCAGAACGCCTCAGCACGACTCATCCTGGACATCCCTCGCCGCAGCCACACCTCTGCCCACCTGAAAGACCTGCACTGGCTCCCCGTCAACAAGAGAATCACGTTCAGACTCCTCACTCACACACACAATGCTCTCCACGACACGGGCCCGAAGTACCTCAACAGACGCCTCAAATTCTACACACCCACCCGCCAGCTCCGATCCGCCAGCCTCGCCCTCGCCTCCGTCCCACGAATTCGGAAATCCACCGTCGGAGGAAGATCCTTCTCCTACCTGGCAGCCAAGACATGGAACTCCCTCCCCACTCACCTACGGCTGACCCTGGATCACCTCTCCTTCAGGAAACAACTCAAGACCTGGCTGTTCGAGCAATAGCGACCCCCCCCCCCCCCTCAGCGCCTTGAGACCCTTATGGGTGAGTAGCGCGCTATACAAATTCTTGTGATTGATTGATTGATTAAGTAGGTCCTGCGAGGAGGGAGGTGCAATGGGTGGTGGTGGGTGGGGTTGTAGGTAGGCAGGAAGCGGGGTTCGAGCAGCTGCAAATGAGCAGGAAGCAGGAGAGGAGTAATAAGGAAGGAGGGAAAAACGAGGTAAAGTTACTCTGCAAGCTTGAACAAAGACAAGACAGACTACTTACCAAACATAAACAAGACATGAAAACAGAATACAGAAATATAGGCAATGATGCTTAGCAAACAAAAGAACTAAGTACAGGGTGCAGGAAAGAGAGAAGTGTGGCTCAATGGTTAGAGCGGCAGACCCTGATGCAGAGGTCTGGCCCGGGACCAGGGTTCAAATCCCGCCTCGGTGTGTCTTGTGCTCAATTTCACCGGAACTGATAAGTCTTGCCTCGGTGCCTATTCTAATCATGGGTCCCACTCTGCAACTCTGGGCAATAGCTTGCTTAATCTCCACAACGGCCCCAACAGCGCTAGAATGCCTTGGGGGTGCACAGAAGTGGGCAATTCACAGGGAAAGGCCAGGAAAGGGTTCCACAGCAGTATGTGTACAGCGCCTTGAGCCCCCTTCGGGGGTGATTCGTGCGCTATATAAGCACTACATTTACATTACATTACTTAGGAATAGTGATTTCGCTACTAGGGGGCGCAAATTACCATCAAGTTGAACTTGATGGTAATTTGCAAAAACTTTGAAAAATGCATTAAAGTTGTAGGTAACACACACACATGTCCTTGGGGCACGTGTGTGCGCAACATGTGTGCACAGAGCAATTTCAGGGGTGCAACAGGGTGTCCTTTTGACACCCCTACACCCTTGAAATTGCATGCGCAATTTGCAAATACCTATTGGTACTCGCAAACTGAGCATTCAATCTCCCGTTCATTCCTAAGGGCCTGTAGGCCCTTAGGAATGGCCCATAGGAATGAATCGGAAGGCATTCCTTAATTGCGACTCGCAATTTCCCAGTCGCAATTAAGGAATGTTTGGGAATCACTAACTTTATAGCGATCCTACATGCATAGGCTTTTGCAATTCCTTAATTGCGATTCCTTAATAATCGCAAATAAGGAAACGCAAAATCCTACATTGATGTATGTACATGTAGGTTTCTAACCTGGTGTGGGATCCTTTTTGTGGGATGTTTTCATTGTTTTACTGTTTGAAGTGTTGCAGAAATACTTTATACATTGCCTCTAAGTCAAGCCTGTCTGTTCTCTGGTATGCTACCATGGGGTGAGCACAGGTTAATTTAGGGTTTGTTTGTGCCCTGTCCTGACTAGAATTGTGGCTGCTGCTTGACCAGGCCTCACACCCCAGTAAACCAGTAACCCAATTTCTAACAGTAACATTCCAGCCCATGTTTTTTTCCCACCCTGCCACCTCAGATTAGACCCTGTTACATGCTAATCGGTCTTGACCCTGTTCCAATAGGATCAGTCCATCCCAAACTGCCAAGCCAGGTCCTCTCAGAACCAGAACACAAGAAACCCAATACTGGTTGCCCCTGATTGGGGCTCTTCAGTGGGTGTATCTTGGTTCAAATACTACACTGAGCAAGGGACCTACACCTGGGCATCCTTTGGTCACATAGGGTATTACATCAAACAAAGATGATGGGAGGATGTTTGGAATATGCCTGGCTACTGGCAATTGCTTGGGGAAGCATTACAACTCATCATTCTTTTGCCCACCATGGCACCTCAGATTAGACCGAGCCATATGCAAATTAATTTTGACTCTGCTCAAGTGGGAACATTCCTGCCCCAGGGTCATTCACCTTGGCGTGGCTGTTTGGGTTGGCCTCTTCCTATTGGAGCAGGGTCAATGCATGGTAGGCAAAAAAAACAATGGGCTGGAATGCTACCTCTAGCAATTGCCAGTGGTGATATTCAATGAAAGCATGCCTTCAATCGCTTTGTGTGTTTGGTAAAACATTTTGACAATAGTTCACCAGAAGATATCCCCATTGACATGTTAGTAGCTTTCAAATTATGGAAATGAGTTCCGATTTTTCACATGTCTTCCATCAGCAATTATGGCATTGTGCTCCTTAGACTTTGCTAATATACAACCAATAGTTCATATACAAGGTTGTCTGTTGCTGGTGTCACAATTTGCTCCCTGCATCTTCGTGCCCACCACCAGGGAGCTGAATTGTGGAGCTCTCCAGTGTTCTAATAGGCTTCCAGACCCTCCCCTTCATGCATATCTTGACTTCCAGCCATTTGGACACTATTTGGGGATTGACATCATTTCCCAAGCCATGCCAGGTTTTGTGAAAGCCAGCCTGCTCATACTTGAAGCCAGCCTACTCACGTTGGAACTCCACTATCTAGAATTCCCTGCTCACTGCTTCATCTCCACCCGTGCATGCCAAGGATGGGTGGAGGAATTCATTTTACCTGTGGCTGGCTGCTGCTAGCCTGCTCACACCTGCTGCATGTGTTTACTGTGAGCTCTTTTAAGCCCCAGATCCCTTCAAGCCAAGGTTGGTCATTGCAGCTGTGTACAGGTGAAACAGATCCTTGTTTCCAGTGTTTCCTGAGCTTTTGATATCTTTGTTTCCAGTGTTTCCTGAGCTTTAGTTATTCCTTGTTCCTGAGCTGCTGCTGTTTTCATTGTTCCTGAATTAGCACTGCCTGCAGTGCTACCTTGACTCCTGAGCTTTAGTAATTTCCATGTTCCTGAACTAGCACTGCCTGCAGTGCTCCCTTGACTCCTGAAGCTTTAGTAATTCTCTGTTCCTGAACTAGCACTGCCTGCAGTGCTCCCTTGACTCCTGAAGCTTTAGTAATTCTCTGTTCCTGAACCAGCACTGCCTGCAGTGCTACCTTGACTCCTGAGCTTTAGTAATTCCCTGTTCCTGACCTAGTGCTACCTTGACTGCTGAGCCTTAGCTCAATTCTTGTTCCTGCCCCAGCACTGCCTTCGATGCTACTTTGTTTTCTTGATTCATGAACCTGTACCTTTTCTAGTATACCTTTGTAGCTTTGTAGCTTCCCCCTCTGTATATCCTTTTCCAATCCCTGCCTTTCTTCCCATTTCCTTGGTTCCAGATCCTAGTTTGCGGTCTTTCTATTCCTGCTGTCTTGCTTCTAATTACCTTGTATGTTTGTAACTTGCTTTCTGCCAAGTGTGTCCTGTGATTTCCTTCCTTTCCTATTAAGCACTCTGCCTTGCTAGCTCCTTGTCTATCGTGCTTGTGTTTAGTTCTGCCCCCTTGCTGTTACTGCCTTGTGTGTTCCTGTTTGATCGCCAGGATCCGTGGGCACAGCTGACTACCTAGATGGTGTTTCTTGTTCACTGTGAGTATTGTCTTTGAGTTGCATTTATAACATCACCATAGGTACCTGCTCCACAGACCATGCCTTTGCATGCATATCCTATATGTAGGTATTTGCAGTCAGTATCTGTGACAGCAATTGTGGGTGAGGAACTTACTGAGCTTCAGTCTTTCCGTGTGGAGCTCCCTAGTGTTTTACCCCACATTCCCTTTATTGTTAATGTTGTTTTATATTAATGTCTTGCACGTCTATCCTGGGTGTAGTTAGTCTGAATGCTAAATTGCCCAAGGAGTACCCTTCCTTTCTGAGTTTTACCCATCATGTTTATTTGTACAGGCTTCCCCTTTGGATCCCTTTTTCTCCTCTGTATCCCTGTGTGATCCTGGGCAGAGCTGTACTACTCTTTCTGTGCACGGTACGTTTTCTACCCAGTCCCCAGTCCTTGCTCAAGTCCCTGACTGTGTTCCCAACATAGTCCCGGACAGTTCCTAACAGCAGGTCTAGGAGTACCAGGTGCATGCCACTTTTTCAGGGTATTCCAGATATAAACTGATATCAATTTAATGCAAAGGAAACTCATTTTGTTAATGTTTATCATGAAATCTGACATGGATCCTGGCCACTGGGACCTCCCATCTTTCACTGTCATTTGGTTCTTCTCCAACTCCTCTTTCTCTACAGTGCAAGAAGGTTTTGTGAAGGAATGCATATTGGATCCCTAACTCCTAATTTTTTTTACTGGCCTTGATATCATTTTCTCATACTGTAGCTTCACCTACCAATTATTTGCCAAAAATACTCACACCGTCTCCCTCCCAACTCTGGCATTAGAACTGCTGCAAATCATTGATTGTCTCTGTGTCATGCATCTCTGCCTCATTTGGAATGCTGCTAAAATGGATGTCTGTTACTCTCTGTAAGAAGTTGTATTATGATTTGGGTTGGGTGACTACCTACCTCAAGGAATAATCACAACCTTGGTCAGGGTGAACCCCCAAAGTCACCAATTAGCCTGAGAACAAGCACCTGGTAGATATCGTACAGAGCAGAAAGATGGGGAACCAGAGCTATGAATTGTTAAAGTTTTATGTAGAAATAGCACCAAAAAGCACAAATCGGCAATGATAGTCACTGGTCACAAAGTTTTTCGAATACAACTTTGAAGTTCTGGACTTCGCTTATGTTTGGAAAGCATTTGTGTCACACATTTGAATAATACGATTGCATGATTTTTGTAAAAATTATAATGGATATATAATTTCCCGTGTGCGGGTCACTGTGTTTCTTAAGTGTATGTGATGATTGATATCATCATTTAGAGGGTGTTTAGGGGTCACGTCCTCGACCTATACGCACAGGGTTTGAGAAGTTTGACAACAGACTATACACAGGGGAATAGTGTTGCAGGTAGAAAATAGCTCTGATCCCAGTCGTGTTGTGTTGTTTGTAACCTAGTTGTAATTTGAGCCTGACATCCATGGAGCACAGGTCAGACACGGCAAACAGGTTCATACTGGTCAAAGCTTTTAACTTCTAACTTAGTCCTTTAAGTCCCAATCCACCATGGGAGAATGCTCCAAAAAAAAACAGGACCAAAGAAGAGGCACTTAAAAGTTCACAGCATGTCAGGCAGAAGCCAACATAATGGGCCAGTCCTGGTTTATTTGCCAGTTGTAAGCTACGTACTTCCAAGAAAAGGCCTCTTGCAGCTTTTTGTAACCTTGTAGCTTGGACAGAAGGTCAGCCATATGACCCTTGGCATCCATTTCTTTGTCCTGGGTATAAAAGGGAACTGGGCCAGTCCTTCAGAGCCCTTCTCAGGTCACAAACAGCAGGTCCAGTCCCTTCTGACCTTCTGCAGGTTCAAGAAGTGTTCTGAAGTGGTTGTCTGGAGGTGCAAAATTGATGACTGGTACTTTTTAGTGGGCGGAAATTGTTCCTGGGCATTACCGAACCAACTGGATAAACGGCCCCAAGGTCAACCATACCCACTTTGGGTATTTTTCAAGATGGCAGAAGTCTTCGGCCACATAAAACTTGGGCTCTGAAGGCTGGGGTGAGTGTGGGGAGTGTACTAGTGTGATCCTAGTGGCCTCCCACATCTAACACTAAAACCCAGTGTGAGACACTGTACCTACAATAAACCAAGAAACAGAAGCCCAGTAGGATAACACTAGAGTCCTTCAGCAGCCTGACGATGGAACCACATGAATTGTCTTAGCATTCTGTTCTTTCCCCATTCAAGTGTGTCACATGGGGTACATGTGAACACAGCAAACATGTAAAGCAGGATCAGACACTGTACTCTTTAAAAGAAGGCTTAAAGCCCCCACCCTGCATATTCAGTCAAAATCTGTGAATTCATCTCTGCCCATTCATGCCAGCCAATTGTTTGTTCCTGGAAGGCATTTCACACCTCGTAATACCTATTCAGGGAAATTACTGGCTAGGACAAGCTAGAGAGCCAATGCCAATTATCCTCTAGGGACAACAGACAGAGAAAATGTAACATTCTAAATGTTATTTTTCCTTAAATTTGATTAAATATCTGACTTCACCATTGAATAGTTGCTTAATAATTTTCCTATATGCTCTCACTCCTGAAATACAGTATTAGTATTTACTATTGCCAGCCTTCCTACAGTGAAAATAGCTTTTACGTGCTAGTCACTGTAAGGAATTTCTATATGCCCTATTTTTAAATACGTTGCACCATGACTTGTGGGCTACAAGGCCTACATGGGGTGACTTATTAATATTTTAAAGGTAGGGTTTTACCTGTCAAAATTGTTTCTTTTCTTTTTCGTGTTGTAATTTATTATTGAGATTTCAAACAAAACAATGGCAGGTACACCTAGAAGGGATACAGCAATCCAAGAAGTCTAAAGTATAATAAAGAGCTGTGACCATCAAAGAGAAGGCAAGGTCTGCAAGTGGAAGGTCATAACGAAACCAACAGGGAGATAACTACTAGGGTGGGCAAGGGTAGAATGCAAAAGAAGGAGGAAACCACGAGAAGGGTAGATCGGGAACCGCAGTGCAAGGGATACGCAGGGGCATTTGTCCAACAAGGGTTGCAAAGTGGAGAAAACAAAGGGGGTAGAGGAGTGGGGAGGAGGAGGGAATGAGGTGGCAGAGAGATGGGGAGGGGGAGGTGGGATGAGAGGAGGGAGAATCACAGGAGGGTGGGGGTAGAGTAGGGGAGAGAAGGAGGTAGGGGAGAGGAGACTTGGGGGGTGGAAGAGGAGAGGCAAAAGGGTAGGCTGTGGGGAGGGGGAAGAAAAGAGGAACTGTGGGGTGACAGGCCAAGAACACTGCCACTGAGGTGGTCAAAGAGCACACAGCTTCATACAGCTTCATCCTTTCCTCAAGAAGGGAGACCAGATCAGAAGAAACATGTCAACCTTATCCAGCAGGTTGTAGATATTTTGCTCATAAGAGGCAGTTTTGTACATAGCTGTGTGCCATCACTAATGTGTTGTCAGCTGCGGGGAGTGCCAGTAGTGCAAGATGCAAATCATGGCTGCTCTCAGGGCAGTGGCGAGCAATCTACGAGCAGGATAAGTCAACTGGGGGAAGTCCGCCAGGTCATGGAGTATGAGCAGCGGCCCCAGCAGTGGAACAAACACAATTAATGACTTTGTCAAAGTGAATTGTACCTTGGCCCAGAAGGAGCGAATTATCTGTGCATTTGTAGAGCAGATTAACAAAGTTGCAATGAGTGTGGCTGCATCTCCAGCAAGAAGAATGGGACCAGAGACGTGCTGACCAAAGCCTCGCCGGAGTCCAGTCCCACACCTGCATGATCTTGAAAAGCCAGAATTGCATTTGGGTCGCCTGTGCGCTCTGGCCATGATTCTCTAGAAGCTCTGCCCAGCCCTCCACTTTGTACCCCACCTAAAAAAGAGCCTGTCAGGTACCTGACAGGTAGCCTTCAGACAGACAACCTGCAACTGGGAGTAGAGATGGTAAATAAGAAGGCTATGCATGCCAGACATCATACCCTTAAACTGTCCTCATGTGCTAAGATAGGTGAGCACTGGAGAGGGAAGGACGGGCCAGGGTTGGGGGCCCTGCCTGCATGTGAGATTATGATGCTATTGAGTGTAACAGCACTGTTGGTTGAGAGGGAGGCCGAATTCGTCTTGCAGTGTCATGAGGGATTTAAACATAATATAACATGTGTATTTGTAAAGCGCACGTTCACCCAGAAGTGTATCCTGCTGCTGCATAACAGATGTTTATTGTTACTCAAATCAATGGTACTCATTTTATTGAACTCAGAAGGATGAAAGGCTGAGTGGACCTGGCGGGATTCGAACCTGTGACCATGGGGTCAACCACAGGCCCCTACAGTGAACTCATTGGTCTACTAAGCCACCAGACCCGGCCTATTTGATTTCACACTGGGTGATCAGGTGGCTCAGAGTATGAATCCCCACATCTCACCAGGGTCCTCAATTGAGCATGGCCCCCCATATGGATTCAATCATTATACCAGATGGGTGCCTTATTATGGAGGTGAGCATCAACTGAGAGGAGCTTGTGAGCCCACGTTCTGGAAAATTGCCTTCAATATGGAGTTCACTGGCACAGCCCCAGTAGTGATGGGCACATATAGAGAGTTCAGCCCTGCCGGACTTTCCCTGAGTCGATTCTCTATCGCAACCCATAATGGGGGTCCCAGATCTGGGTGTGCATATACGCCAGTTGTGCCAGGTACAAGACCAAGCATTATTGCTCAATGGAGGGGAGACCAAGGCCTCCAGAGGACCTAAGGGCAATGAGTTTTCCAATGGCCAGGTGTGGTCTCATCGACCCCCAGATGAATGTCTTAATGCCCTTGTCAACTTGCAGCAGCATCTTAAGGGGCATCAAAATGAGGAACATGCCCAGCACATAGGTGAAACCCTGAATGGTCCTCATCTTCACCACCTGTGTCCCCCTTACAATGACTGGTTCAGATGGGTCCACTTCTCGAAATCAAGCCTCTTTTGCTCCAGGTGTGGGTCCAGGTTATTTGCTACCATGCTCTCCAGACACCTGTTAATGTAGATGCCCAAGTATTTGAGATGGGAGGCATTCTACTGGAAAGGGAAATCATCTATGGCAGCAAAGGTGGTCACCCTTGAGGGTGGTAAAGCTTCACTCACCCTGCAGTTAACCTTGCAGCCAGAGATGCCCACAAAAGCATCAATAGTCTCAAGAAACGGTGGGATGGAGGACGGTAGTGCTGAAAGTGTAAGGAGGATATATTCAGCATATAAGGAGAGCGTCGACGGTCCCCGTGGTGTGGAGATGTCCTCAATCCATCCTGACTGGCATGTTGCTACCACCAGAGGCTCCATAGTGAGGAGGACCAGAAAAGGGCATAGCAGGCACCCCTGTTGCACCCCCCGGAAGACCGGGAAAGAGTCTGAGAGGAAGCAGTCACAATTGACAATTTCTGAAGTGCATCAAGCTGGTAGTTCTACTCTATCCTGTGGAAGGCCTTTTCAGGGTCCAGTGACAGAACCAGAGCCTCTTCCAGCAGGTCTGCAGACAGCCAGATTGCGTGGGCCAGAGTGCGCATATGAATCTATCATGAGCGAACCAAGACAAACCCCACCTGCATGTGATGAACTAGGGAAGTAATAACCTGTTTAAGGTGGACTGCCATTATACTGGCCAAGATCTTCATGTCAACATTTAGGAGGGAAATAGGGTGATAACTACTACAGAGTAGGGGGGTCCTTCTACAGTTTGGGGAGGACTGTTATAAGGGCCTTGTTGGAAAGTAGTCCCTGGAAGTCTGACCGGTCTGTCTCTCTGAAGGTACTGTGGAGGAAGTCCACTACCTTAGCCATATTCCACTTGTAGATTTAAGCTGGGAAGCAGTCCTCCCTGGAGCTTTTTGGTAGGGAAGATTAGAGATGGCTTGCACAATCTCCTCCTTAGTGATTTATCCCTGGAGCCGTTCCCTACCACAGTCGGTGAGGCAGGGTAGTTGGATGGTGTCAAGAGAGGAAGCAACCTGCATCAGATCGGGGACCCTTCTGGGGAGAACAGAATCCAGTAATAGGAAATGAATGTATCCACAATTTCCTGTCGGCGAGTGGTGAGGCCTCCAGAGTTTGTGGTGACTGCGGGGAAAACCATCTTCACTTCCCTTTGCCTCAGCTACACTGACAGAAGCCTGCCCACCTTCTCCCTTTGCTCATAGTGTCTGAACCTTAATTTTTGGAGCCCGTATTCAGCTTTGGAGGTGAAGAAGGTGTTAAATTGCGCCTTCTCAAAGCTGCGCCTAGTGGCGTCATTGGGCTGGTCTATGTAGGTGCGCAAGAGGTGTGCTACATCTCCCTTCAGTATTATCTATCACGCTTGTTCAATAAAGCGAAATTCCTCATCAACTTGATGGTCGCTTTTGCTGCCGCCCACAGGGTTAAAGCTGAGTCCTCCGAGCCCTTATTATGCTCCAGGTAGGTGTGAATGTGAGATTTTAGTTGCTCCTTTCCTGCGGGTGGTGAAAATTGTGGCACAAGGTCCAGATCTGCCATCAGGTGGATCTGACATTGGTCTGAGAGCACGCCCTCCTGGACAGAAGCTTTGCTCATGAGAAGGAGCATTGACTGAGCCACGAGGAAGAAGTCCAACCTCGATTGAGGACCATGTCCCGGGGACAGATATATGTATTCCTTGTCTGTAGGGTGCAGGAGATGCCACGCGTCCAAGGGGCTGTAATCCATCCTGAAATCTCCCAAAAGAACCTTATCCACACTGATGAACCCAATATTGCATCCCAAGCCAGATTCCAGTCACCCTCTACTAACAAATTAGCAGTATCTATATCAGTCAGCACTTGTGTAAGGCAGAGGAGAAAGGAGTGATTTAGCCCCGTCGGTGCATAAACAGAGCCCATGCAGAGCACCTTGCCGCCAATCTCAGTTTGGCAAACGCATGTCGACCCTCCGGGTCTATCCAGGATTTTAGCATAATGTGCAGAAAGGTCTTATGAATCAGCATGGCCACGATTCCCGGGCACCACCAGTCCACCGACCTGCCGTGGAAGGCATTAACTAGGGATCTTCTTGCCCACCCAGTCCCATTGGAGCTTCTCCGCCTCCACACCAGTGAGGTGCTTTTCTTGGAGGAGGGCTATATGGACATGTTTACAGGTAAGGTATGTAAGTGTCTTCTTGATACAGTGGCAGAAGGAGGAAGACGAATGGAGAGATAAGACTTGTGGGGGGAAACAAACTGCCCCAAAACACAACTATAAAAACCAATAACACTTGTCAGAACTCAAGGTAACATGCACCAAAACAGTAATCAGTGGGTCTAGACCTGTGGCGTTGCTGAGCCCCGAGAGGTCCAAGGGGAAGGGGAGGGGAGAAGAAAGCAAACAGCATTGGTCCTATGGAGGGTGTTGAAAGGGGTGACAGTAATGAGTGGACGGGTGAATGAAGGAAACCTAGTGAATGGTGTGGCCCTGTCGAAAACGGAGGAGAGGTAGCACCCCCCGCAATATGATCCCGGGTGGGAATAGTGGGTAGGAGCTGGAATTATGAGGCCCGTTTGGATGGGGGAGGAGGGCGTGGCTTGCCCCAGTACCACGTTAAGGTAGGGTCCTGTAGAGATATGTGGACACAGGGTGTATCACCGCGGGGCAGATTGGCTTCGGGGAGGGGGTAAGGGCCACTGGGGGCAGGGCACTGCATACAGCAGTGGCTCAGTGGGGAGCCCTGCAGGGGCACCCCATGAACAGTAACCAAGGAATTCTAAACATTCAACGTTAAACCATCAACAGTGAATAGTCATGCCATTGTCTTCAAGCTTGAGGATACAATGTATCCTGTATGCAGCAACTGACTCTGGGCCCGTCAATCATTGGGTGGCCCTGTCTTCATTGGCGAGTGGGACTTGTCACAGGCCTTGTTCTATGTCAGCTCCACCACAGCTTTATTCACTTTATTCCTGCCACTCTGCATATGGTGTAATCTGTCCTGGTGCCTGGGCTACTGGGGCTGCTTATCCTAACCCCCTGGTGGTGGTAGACCCAAGGCCACGATGGGAGTATCGGGGGAGATCAGGCCTGTTTCGCAGACCATCCAGAAAGGACTGTAATGCCCTTGGGTCATAGAAGACTTTGGACTTGCTGTCCATAATGATCCACATGCGTGTCACGATTCCCTATGAAGCCTCCACTGGAAGCTCTAACGTTAATTTGGCGCTATTCGCCTAAAAAACCCCACCCCTTTCCGGTGCACCTGCACTCCATTATAATGTATCATGAGGGTGTGTGTGTTTTTACAGTATGTATAATGTAAGCATTATGTCTCTGTTTGTTAATTTGACCAAGCATCTCAAGACTGGGTTTTGAGTTTTCAATGCCTTTTGTATCTGATTCAGACGTTTTCTTTTGCAAGGACAATATAGCTTTGCTTCGGCATTAAGGCGAGAAAGCAGTTCTCTCGCGTGCGATCTGGCCGAGGGCACGCATACGTGGGGTGCGGCTGGGTGCAGTCGGGTATTTAAACCGCACCCAGCCTTCTGGAAGGCGCTTTGCCTTCCGCCTGCTCCAGTGGAAAGTCGCGTTGTGCTCCCTCGCTCAAGAAGACGGCCGCTTACCTGATTTACGATCCTTGGGCTTCAGTCTTCGATCCTCTGCATCTTCTTGAACGACAAACAGCCTGGCACCTTCATTTCAGCATCGGAATCTGCAAAGATAAAAGAGATAAGTGTTATTTCTTTTCTGTTTTTGGCGCCCTTCGCAAGAAAGGTTTCCGGAACAATTTTTGGAACAATTCAATCAGGAGACTTCACAAGACTTTTGGAAGCAAAACTTTGTGATTATATTAGGTATTTAGGAGTGTGAATGTTCGTTAAAAGAAAAAGTCAAGTGGTGATCCCTGTAATTTAGAAAGAAGTGATTTCTGAATGTTGTACCTGTTATTTCTTGCCATGTGTAACCTTTAATTTTTAGACTGCAAGACACAGAATAAGAAGACACAGATTCATAGACTAAGTAAGTGAAGAAGGGCTAGAAACGTTTATCTTTGGATTTAAAGGTAGAAGGGGGGGTTTATAACAGGAAGGGTCAGAAAGGATTTTAACTATTCTTTTGTTTATTTCAGTGACTCTCTCCACAAGATCAAACTCACTACAGGACAACCAGACAGGGGACAGCAAAATTACCCGACAAAACAGACAATCAAGACAAGACATACTGGACGAAAGATAGACAACAGCTGTTCGCAGGTAGGCGAAAGTTTAAACATCTAGAGAGAGAGCAGAAGTTAGGAAGTGATAATCAACCAAGAGAATAGAGTAAAGAGTAAACCCTTGGTTCTTGTTGTTTCGCAGGTCGACAGCAAGAACACTTACGTCCAGTACCGGCCCTCCTCCCCATTGCTAGCTTATATCTTGTAGTGTGTAATACTTCCTCAAGGTAGGGGTTAGTCTCTAGGGAGGTTGGTCCCTTGCGTCTCTGCGAATCTGCTACTCGTCTCAAGGAATACATATCAAGACAAGGTAAGAGACGATGCAGTTACTGTCTTGACAATGCGTGCCAGCTTAATGAGGCCACACATGATGCCCCACATGCGCAGTTGCAGTCTGTGCAATAGGAAGGCCCTCCACTTCTCATTCGTCTCCCTGGAAAAGTCAGGTACAATTTGTATCTTCTGACCCTCGAAGTCCTCGGATCCATGCACCTTGCAGCTGCAAGTATCTCTGTGGGCCAGCTCACTCCGGTTGGCACCAGGGCCTATGCGGATGGATTCTGTGTGCCCTCTGCCTTTCCAGCAGGGATGAAAAGGTGATCCTAACGAGGGTGGGCAGGAAATTCTGGAGAAAGACGTTGGCACCTTTCACTTTCTCCCAGATGCCAAAGAATCAGACATTTTCTCTGCGGCTTGGGTCCTCAAAGGGGGTGATTTTGTCACGCAAGACTTGGAGTTCCTGGTCTCTTTCCGGAGTGAGATCAATTCTGGATACAAGGAAGGACAGGCGGTGATCCAGACCTTTCACCTTGTCATGGAAGCCGGTGATATACGTTATGTTATGTTATTATCAATTTGTATAGCGCACGTATACCCGTGGGTGTCTTGGTGCTTCCGGTATTCCTTACTGTGCTTCAGACCAAATAGTGCTAGAAGAGCCATGTCTTCAGTTGCTTTCTAAACTCAAGGAGCGTTGGAATTTCCCTCAAGTATCGTGGGAGAGAGTTCCATTCCTTTGAGGTGTTATAGCTGAAGCTCCTACCTCCCCATTTCACCTTTCTTATTCTGGCAGTAGGCATCAGATGTTTGCAGATCTCAGGGGTCTGCTTGGGATACACCATTTAAAGAGCTCCCATAACAATTTAGGGCCTTCTTTATGGAGGGCTTTGTGAGCTATGCACATACCCTTTGGGCAACAGGCAACCAATGAAGGTCCTGAACCCCTATTCTGACCAACTGGCATTCAGGTATGTCCAGTACAAGTCTTGCGGCGGCATTTTGTACTGTTTGCATTTTTTTTAGAAGAGTTGATTGAATGTTGATATATAGGCCATTGCAATAGTCTAATTTGGGTAAGACCAGCAAAGTCACCACCGTCTTTCTGGATTTTAGAGGAATAAAAGGACATATTTTCCTTACATTTTTTAGCATAAAATAGGTCGAGGACACCACTTTAGATTTTTGAGATTTAAGACTCAATTCATCATCTATAATGACTCCCAGGTTTTTGGCTTTGGTCACAGGTGTAGGTGGGGGGCCGAGATTATCCGGCCACCACTCCTGGGACCAAGGAGGAAAGAGATTCCCAAACATAATCACTTCCGTCTTGGAAGAGTTTAATTTCAGGCAGTGATCACTCATCCATGTGCTAAGTTTGGTCATGCAATCATGGAGCTTAGTGGAATAATGGATGTCCTTGTCCACTGTGTAACCAATTGGGTATCATCGGTATAGGAGGTAGGAATCAGATCAAAGTTTCTGATTAAAGGGGCCAATTCCGCTACATAAATATTAAAAAGCGTGGGGCTCAATGAAGAGCCCTGCAGGACCCCACTAGGCAGTGTAAACGGTGTTGATTTAAAATTGCCTAGATGAACAGATTGAGTTCTATCTGATAAAAAAGAGGTCGGAAGAGAAAGGGCAGTTTCTCCAATTCCTATTGTTTTTAGACGCTGCACCAGAAGATTGTGATCTACCGTGTCAAATGCAGCGGATAGGTCTAGCAGTATGAGAATTGCAGACCCACCGCTATCTAGAGAAGATCGAATTTCTTCTGTAGTTTTTATCAAAGCCGTTTCCATGCTGTTCTAAAACCAAATTGACTATGGTCCAGGACCTTGGTATCGGTAATAAAAGTAGAGAGTTCTTTATTTATAATTTTGGCTATTATTTTTGCAGGTAAAGGAATTTTAGCAATAGGTCAGTAATTGGTAGGATCATTTGCATTGAGGTGTGATTTTTGTAGTAAAGGAAGAATGCAGGTCTGTTTCCAAACAGAAGGGAAGGACCCTTGTGCCAGCATTTGCTTAAATCATTTGGACAAGTAAGGTCCTATAAAATGACCAATACTTTTTCAAATTCTACGGGGGCAGAAGTCTTTCTGTGATCCTGATTTGGCCATGGAGATAGATTTAACAATTTGAATTTCTGAGGTAGGGGTGAAGTTAAGAAGGAGTGTTTTGACTGTATCTTCCTGCCCTATCTTCTCACATGATTTTGAGGAAGCAAATTGATTAAAAATTTGGTCCACCTTGGATCTAAAAGTATGAGCAAGTGTATCGCAGAAATCTTGGCTACAATTGACAGGGTCCCCATTTACACTTGACGTCAAATGTTTGACTGTTTGAAAAAGTTCCTTGCTTGAGTGACCGGCTTTTTCAATTAGGGATGTATAGTATTGGCTCTTTTCGCAAATTACTTTTTTTTTAAAGTCTATGAGCAGAGCTTTGTATTTAACTCATTCTGGTGCTTCATAGTGTTGTCTCCATGCTCTTTCTTGCCTTCTGCAAGCCTGTTTATCCAATCTTAAGGCTTCAGAAAACCATGGGGCTGAAGGCGTTTTCCTGTTTTTATTAGTGGTCACAGTAGGGGCAAGGGTAAGGCAGTTGGAAACCAGCCATGATGTGCATTTTATAGCTGAAAATTCTACATTTAACTCCAGGTCAGACTGAGTTTGGGCTAAATGGTCCACCAGAACGAGAGGATCAATGCCAAGATCTACAAGTGATACTAGTAGAAGCCTTAGTCCTGTAGTCACAAGGAGGAGGCTTGAATCTAAAAAGGATAGCATGATGGTCAGACCATGTTAGCGGAAGAGTATATATATTATGAAGAGCAGGGTTATTGGAAAAAGACCATCTAGAGTATGACCTGCTAGATGCGTAGGTTCTTGGATAATCTGAGTAAGACCCAACTCATCGCTCCTTCGTGTTTTTGTCCTCCAACATTTCTAGATGAAAGTTTCAGTCACCCAAAAACGTAAAACATTTGTGTAGAAGACTAAATTCTAAAAGTGGGCTTAAATTCGCCAAGAAGTTATTTCTTGAACCAGGTGGACGATAGATTAGAAGACCAATAAAAGAGTCTTGTCCCTGGAACGAGATTTTATAGTGAAAGGCCTCGCAATCGCGAACTACTGAACAATAGGCACTAAATTCAGATTTGTAAATTAGTGCAAGGCTGCCCCTTTACCCGATTGACTGTCATGCCTAAACACTTTATAGCCATCAGGGACAGCAATATTAAAATGGGGATCCGAAGTATCATAGCCCCAAGTTTCAGTAATAAACAATACGTCTATTTTATTATCAATAATGAGGTCAGCTATTTCATAACTGTGCTTTATGAGAGACCTGCATTAATGAGAGCTAACTGTGGGTCACAGGACCTAAAATGAAGATTACTGGCATCAGTATGTAGATCAGTTGTATGATTCAGTGTTTTTCGTAACTTTATTTTACACCCCAAACATTGTGCATAGCCCAATTTTAATAAGTCTTCCTCCATGAATAAATTACATGAGTTCTGTCTGGAAGGGCGTCAGTCTGTAAGGCGTTTTCCTGTATAGCATAGTTTTACCTTTTCAATGGTTCCTGGGCCAGGGATTCTGGCCCTAGGCGCAGTCTTGGCGCGGACGGGCGCAGAAAGGCTTGCCTATGGCGCCCCTTTGGCGCACCGGCGGCTAGCCCGCTGCATGTCCGATCCAGTGCCCCTCTAAATAGGCACATCTGGCCACTAGACCGCTAACCTGGGCAGAAGTGGGAGCCCGGAAGTGGTATTACCTGAGATCTTCCCTCCGCAACAATCGGCAAAGCCGCGGTGGACCGGGGAAGCCTCAGGGAGGAGTGAGGAAATGCTTGAAGGTTGGTTTATTTTTAAAAGAACATGAGAGTCATTAAAAGCAATGTACAGCAACAGTCTAAAAGATCTTTTACAATTTAAAAAATATCCTAGTGCAAAGTCAGCAAAAATGGAATCATAAGCGAATCATGTGCAATATGCGAAGCAGAAAAAGTAGCAGGCAACCCACTAACGGTCAAGGAAGCAGCAGTAGGAGACAGCCGCGAGTTCGATCCAGCGCGCATCTAAATAGGCACGTAGGCCACTAGGCCGCTAACCTGGGCGTGCAGATCTATTTTGCCTCTGTCATAAGGTCAGTCATCTCCGCATCCATGACCTCTAATCTGTGCTCCACTGCAGTTATTTCTTTGAGGATCAGGTCCATTGTGACCTCCAAGGGGCCTGGTGGAGGGTGCAGTGACTTGGTCTGAGAAACCACCTCTGTGAAGAGAAACTGTCTTGTCGACTTCCTGGATGCCATGGCAGCTATTTTGAGCAGCCCAATGAGTGGAGTATGCGTGGGACTGCAACAGGTGATCAGTCAGAGAGTGACCTGGGCAGCAGAAGAGCAACAATGATCCCAATGGAGAATCTAAAGAAGAGAGAGGCAGTCAGCCCGCAGACACCGATGCATGCCAGAGGAGGGCCACGTGCACCGGAGGGAGGGAGAGGAAGGACATCCCTGAAGGCACTCATTCCCGACATGTGGCAATATCAAAGAGGTAAAGAAATGGGGTAGGAATCCCACACGCATGGCAGAAGAGTCATAGGACACAAGGCAGGGGTTGAGTATTCCCTAGGGTCCAGACCATTGTTGAACCTCTTCCAGACTATTTCACACCATCCCTGGGGTGTTCCCGCAGAGGTCTCCAGCTAGTGGCCCCGGCAGGTGCCTCTGTATGTTGGTGGCTGGTGTTCAGGCATCTGGGTTGACCCCGGCCGGGGCCACTTGTGCTAACTGGTGCTGTCTCCCACTTTCCAACCCAAATTCCACACCTGGGCACAAAGCTGGGGGCTGTCAGTCAGGTCTGCACTGAAGAAGATGGTTGGTATGGGGACGAGGGGGAGATATGTCAACATATGTCAACATATGTCAACATGCTTGAGGGCCTATAGTTCCTCTTGGGTGTGGGTCTCCCACAGCTCACCTTGCAGCCCACTTCTCTGCCATCCCACGCTGATGCCTAGAGCCCAGTAAATTGTCACGGCAGTCCAGGGGGCGATGGGCAGAGCACGGTGCTCCATGGGGGAAGTGCTGAGAAAGTACTATGGGGAAGGAGGGTGGGGGTGCCATATGAGGAAGGCATCTCCCAATCCAGAAATGTCCAATGTAGCAGGCACACCGGTCCTTCCACCAGTTGCAGCCACAGTCCAGAGACCAAAGTCTGTTGCTATCTTCCATGACATGGTGCGTAAGCCAGGGCAGGCCACGCGCCCAGCACTGCAGGGCTCCGTTGGCTGAGAAACCTGCTGTGCAGTGGGTGGGGTGGGGCAAGATGATCCTCAGGCAACGCCAGCCCCTTGATTTTGGCAGCAGACAAATATGGGTGGAGGCATGCAGTGCACTGGCCCTTACTGTGGCCCTGCATGACACCGTAGTCCCCCGGGTTCTCGTCAATGCACGGGTCTGCCGAAGCCAGGACCCTCCTGCCTCCACTCACCCTCGGCTTCAGGAGCCCAGTATCGAGAAGAGAAACTACACATGAAGGTCGCTACAGTCCCGCGCACCTCCACCATCACCAGGGCCATTAACTGTTGCCCAACGGCTTCCCTCGAGGGTTCCCAGCTCAGTTGAGCTCAACATTCAGTTAGCCATCAGTGTCGGCAGCCGAACTGCCACCCAAAAGGGTTTATTTTGTTAAGTTGAATTACAGTTTGTACACTGATACAGTTAGGCAATAATGGCAGACCTGAAGTCATGTTTGCACTGCTATTGTAGTGGATGGCACAATAGGTGCAGCAATCCTCTAGTGACATTTTACCTACAGGCCCTGGGTGCACCTTCTAGCATATACCGGATACTTGCTGGTAAGGTAAATATGTCAGCTAAGGTTATGCCAAATCGAACATTATTAAAGAGGAAGAACAGGCACTTTACTACTGGCAATTAGGCATAATATACAAAAGCCAGCAACAATAGATAGAGCAAATGTCTAGAGGTACACCTCACAAATGATGGTCATTTCCCACCTTCTCCTTCTAACCCGGATCCCAGAATCCTTCCTTATTTTATAAAGTTATTCCTTACATCATCCACCCTGCACCTGTAGGGTTTTGTTTTAGAAATACACTTATCTTTTCACTTACCACTGTTTTTTCTGCTACCAGGGCAACACATTCCCACTTTCTCAAAATTTTCAAAATTCATTCACAACTCAAGTTCAGTGTAGAAAAAATCCTGATTATCCCTAGCCTGGAGAAGGCTAAAGACTCAGAATGTCCCCCCTCACCACTCCTCCTTTCTTTGCCAACTGTACACTATATATGCTGCCTCCTTCCACACACACCTCCACTTGTAGACACTAGTCTGATGGTCCCTAACCCAGAAAATTATCCTGCACCATTTTCCTAATCCTGGTTACAAATTCTTTCAAATTCCTTGTAGTTCCTACTAGAATGGTAATCACACCACCTGGTTCTGATTCTGAAATTGCCTTACCATCATAATATGTGTCTGTGCCCAACCACATTTGCTCATTTGTCCTACTTTAATGGAACACTTGCCACTTAGACCTATTAGTTTCCACCTCATTAGAATGTGTGCAGGAAGATTTAACAAACTTCTATCAAAGCACCCTTTCAGAGCACTCACCAAACCAGCGATGATATCCCACCTCAGATCCAAGCTGGAGCAGCAGACCAACGAACTGCCCCAAACTAGTTTTTCACTTTTTTTAGATATTGTTTCACATACCGTCTATCATTCCCTCCCTTCTCTGTGGTTTATGGACCTGATGCACAAAGGTAAGCGTAAACCTTTGTGTAAGATTAAAGTTTTTTGGTATTCACAAAGGTATTTTACTGTCCTATCTTTTTATGTGCAGTGACTCTGCAGTCGCAAAGATGTAAATATATCACTGGCACAATGCCTTTGTGAGTAGCAACCAATCATAAACTTACACAAAAAATAAGTTAATCTTTGTGAATGAGACCCTATGTTTCTGTTGTATGTTCTAGCTGCATTCCAGTAGCATAGTAAAACTCTGTTCACCATTTGTGGCATTGAGGCTTCACAGCAAATTAATATTATCTGCACATATGCACTAATATGCCATGTGAAGGCAATAGTTACGAGTATCAGGGGCCAGATCTACTAATCCCTTGCATTGCACTTGCACCACGCAAGGCACAAGGTCTTAAGTGAGATTTACTAAGTCCTGCAGAGCCACCTTGCATGGCTCAGTAGATTCAAAATAACACAAGGTAGTGCAAATCATTGCCTTGTGTTACTCTGCTTTGGGAAATCATCCCCTTGGTGGAGCATGGGCACTCCCAAGCAACCACCATTGGAATTGTGCCTATTCCCAGATTTACCCTGACTTGTAAATCTGCTAATGCATCAAAATGGTACATCTTCCCAACAGAACAGAGGCTTAACAAGGGGAAATATATTTATTTTTCCTCATTATTTAATCTTTCTATGTGTGCTGCATTCTGAAGGACACGTATAGAGAGGAAAATGTCTCAAAGGATTATTTTTGTGCAGGAAGGTATCTCTTCCTGCAGAAAAACAATACTGCTGTAACATAGGCAACCTAGCACCATCGTGCAAGGGTGCTTGCATTGGCCCTCAGTGTGCCAGCGCAGGGAAAGAGCGGGATTGCGGGATTCTCAATAGATATGGCAGATTCCTGTTCTCTCCCTGTCACGAGGCACAGCAAGTTGCTTTGCTGCCTTGCTTTGCTGCGTTGCATTGTGTGACTTCTTTGTTAATCTGCCCAAGGGTTCTGCTTCAGATGGCAACTCCATTGTCCTAATGGGGAGACCTATAAATGAGATTGATGCACACACTTATTATGGAACTCCATCTTTTAAAATCTTAAGCAGCCTAAATCATGTGCCAATACAAATAATTTGACTGTAATTTCAATGATTGTAGGACTTCTACAAGGTCCCCATTGTGAAGAGTCAGTTTCGATAGGTAAAAGTATAGATTTCAAGATCCTTTGCAGTCTGTCAGAGTTTTCTGAAAGAGGTGGGCAATGTTACTTTGTGCATTCCATGTGAATCAGATTTGAGTTCAGAAAGTATAGAAAATATCCACAAATGTGAGCCACAAAGACATCCAGAGAGTCCATTTTGCTTGAACTGTAATTGTCCGGATTGGACTCATGGATGTATTCTTAAAGTAATCCATACAGAGGTTTTTCCCTTTAACGTTTACATGAGACCCTTTCTCCTCTCTGCCTACTTTGAATGTGACTTCTCTGACATTTGTATTGCTTTCGGAATTAAAACAAGTGAGACAGGAGAATTTAGCTTTCTATTTCATCTAACAATTAAATATTTATTTTTTGTTTCTGAAGTAATTTACTCCTAAATATTTAGACTTAGAAGCATTTAGACTTTTAAAGAAGCAGAATGACTAAGTACTTTAGACACTGAATGTTATGACTTCCTCTATCTAAAGGTTGACAGAAATTCTAAGCACAATCTTGGCTACATCGGCCATTAAAAACCGAAGTTCCAAGACTTGTACTTATCATTCTACGGAGTATCATGGTATCCATCTACAAAAGCACATCACATCATCAGGGGTAGCAAGTGTTATATATACATTGTACCAACCAAAAAGCAGGTAACAGTTTACAGCGGCAGATCACTGATCTTTCAGTTGCAATGCTATTTCAAGTGTTGCCTTCAAAGTTAAAGGCAACCTTTAGCCTCACTTTGTGAAAAAGAAATCTGAAGATTTTTGTAAACATTTTACCATTGATAACTATCTGTATTTTTACAATAACTACAGTTATTGAACCACAAAGATATTTCATTTTAACAATTGTTAGCACCTAGGTGCTTTTATTAGATATGGCTTGACAACTCCAGTATCTGTTTGAGCTATTGTTACCAATTCTTTAAAATATACACTAAGCATATCGGGACTGGCCTACTTGGCTCCCAGTGTTTTGGTGGGTTGGCAGGGTGGGGGTTGGTTTCACAACCAATGGGGGCCGTTTTTTGTAGCCAGTACACCATTGACAATGAGCTGGATTGGTGTAAAGGAGCAAATAAAATAAGAAGAAATCTCGCTACAGTATACATCCGTAGAGAGTGTTGCAGAACTAAATGTAGTTAAAGAACTGTTCAGGCATGAGCTTCACAGTGATCCAAAATTGGTGAGAGTTCACTAGAAATTAGAATGCATGATCAGCAAGTTTCAGTTAAAAGGAAACATGTTTAAACAAGCCTAGAAGTGTTTATGATCACTGCACACAATCACATATCTCCTTCTCCTAGTTAATGGAAACGTGACCTGGAGAATGTGTGCGTGATAGGTAACTTCAGTTAAGAGTATACAGAGTCAGATAAGAAGTCTTGGGAACAAAGTGATACCTGCAGAGACGTTCGAGGGGAGTTAATGTTTCATCAACGCTTTGTTAGACTTCCGATAAGAGAATGTAGAGGAAAGGTTAGGAGTTTAAAGGACACAGTTGATGTGATATTTATGTAAAAATATATAATTAATTCATGTATTCTTTGATCTGTTCTTATCTTTTTTAGATAATTCTATTTAGGTCATCAATTTTTCAAAATATAAGGACCGCCTGCGAGCAGCAAATTGAGTTCAGCTGTTTACCTCTGTAAGGGCAGCTGCTCTCCTGGCAGAGACAAGTAAATCTGCTTATGCCTTGCCAGGAGAAGTCTTTTCTTTCTTTATTTCAATTTTCTCGCAACATTTGGCGAGCCAACCAGGAGTCCAGTTTGTCCTCAACCAACTGCTGCCACCGGAATACCACCTACCCTGACTGCATAGATCAATGCACATTTTTGACAAGGTCAGCAGACACTGTGTTACTTAAAGTTTTGTTCATTCACAGGGGCGGGGAGGATCCACAGTTGCCACCTTTAAGGTGAGGACAATGTGGACTGTATATTACATGACTTGTTTTTTTAGGAATGGTAAATGTCGATGAAATGTAACAAGGGTTATCGCATTCAAGATTGTGCATGAACATTGCACAATTAATGTGCTACATGGTCAGTAGAGAGTTTTTCACAATATAAAGTTGGAAGTGGTCAAGTGTCGGTGATTCAAAGTTGGGAGTCCAATATGTGTTCCAAAATTTCAAAGGTTGATGTCACTAAACTTTACCTCCAGTAAGATCTGAACACTCGAATCATTGTCACAGACCTAATGTCTGGATGGCATTCCATGGCCTATGAGGCACATGGTTTGAGTGTTATCGTCTTTTAAGGACAATTGGAAGCACTGGGATGATAAAAGATGGCAGGACCTAAGAGAGGCTTGTACCACAGGTAACTCCAAACAATTTTGGAATATAATAAAGTGGGACAGTGGAGGACAACCGCACCAGCTTCAAAACTATGTATCACAGGAAGACTGGGTTAATTACTTTAAACCCCAATATGCCCTGGGTTCATCAGAAGAAGACCTATGCGAGATCACTCACCAGTTTTATTTAGACGAGGCCTTTAGTAAGGCTGACGTCAACATAGCGTTAAGATCTCTATCGGTTGGGAAAGCCCTAGGCCCAGATGGTATCCCTGGAGATGTATTTCTTAATGATAAGGCAAAATGGTGTCGATATATTTTGTTGTTGGTAAATGCCATTGCACAGGGTGCGCCAGTCCCCGTCTCATGGAAAGGGGCCGAAATTATTCTGGTCTTTAAAAAAGGGACAAATCACAGCCTTACAATTATAGGCCCATCAGTTTAATAGATTCATTGCAGAAGGTGATGGGGAGGCTTGTGTTTAACAAAGTTCAAGAGTGGATTGAAGAACATAGTATCTTATCTCCATTGCAAGCTGACTTCCGGGCTTTTACTTGCACTATTGATCAGGTGTTCCGGTTTGTCTTGTTATATTTGGAAAGTAGTGGCCCTGGGCAAGGGCAGCCTTTATGCTGCCTTTGTTGACCTCAAGTCAGCGTTCGACCTTCTTCCCCGTGCATAATTATGGATGACTATGCCACGAAATGGGGATGCCACTTGAATTATTAACCCTTATCGTTAGTTTGCACGAGAATAATAATGGCAAAATACGCTGGGGCGAGCAGGGCAATGTTACTAATCCATTCCCAATTAAGAGAGGTGTACAGCAATGTGTACATCAAGGTTGCGTGATGGCTCCCACGCTATTCTCTTTGTTTATCAATGGATAGTGGACAATATGGGATCTACTGCCACCGACGCCCCCACACTAGCAGGGGAAAAAGTCCCTATATTAATGTTTGCGGACGACACATTAATCATTTCCAAGACCCAGAGTGGCCTCCAGAAAGCCCTGGTTATTTTCGAGGAGTTCTGCTCCAAACGAGGCCTGGAAGTTAATGTATTGAAGCGGAAATTAATGTATTTTAACCCGTACAGGGCATTCATAGGGGGTATCTTTATGAATGATCGCCCGTTAGAGCTAGTTAGGGAGTTTACCTATCTAGGGGTTAATATACAGGATGACTTGAAATGGAATCACCAGATTGGTTTAGCAACCATTAGGCACCGGCAACTGTCGGGAGTGCTACACTCTGAATTTAATACCTCTTTTTCTAAGCCAATCACTGCGGTACTCCAGATTTATGACATGAAAGTCATCAGCTCATCTCTCTACGGGTCTGAATTATGGGGCTGCGAGAATCTCTCTAAGCTTACTATAGCAGAAAAAAGATTATTAAGAAAAATCATCAAGCTCCCACAGAGTACCCCTTATGTGCCCTTTATTGTATGATCTGGGTAGGAAACCAATTGCAGATTTAGTAAAACTACGCCCTTTATTATGTTGGTGGAGAATCTGGACTACTCCAGAACTGGCAGTGTATGCTGCTGGTTTCCAGGACATAATCAGGGCAGATCATTTCCATCAAATAAATTGGTTACGGGTGGTGAGAGACACCTTATTGAGCATTGGTATGGTAGTACTGTGGAATGATCCAAAACATTCCCCCTTTCCCACAAAAAAGTTTTTAAAAGAAAAATACTGGGAAATGGTAACCCAGAATATAATGCATGATACTGAATCATCTTTTTTAACTGAAGGTTTTTGGGAAATCAAATGAACCCACAGTCTTGAGATGACCAAAAGCTATACTTTCAGTGTAAGGTGGGTTCGCTGCCAGTAAGAGCTTTCTCTGCTAGATGGTCTGTACCTGGTGATGATCTGTGCCCTGTATGCAAGGCTACCAAAGAATCGTTGGCCCATCTATTATTTGTTTGTATTGGATATATAGCCCCACGTTGTGTCTGGTTGACACCAATTTGTAAACTATTGGGAACTAGAAAGTGCATTGAAGCAGAAAGAATACTAAACACTAACACGTCTTCTACCATTGTTATAGCACTGGCAAAATTCCTGGGGTGGTCATGGGCCATAAGATCACGTTCCCTTAGTTTTAAATAAATTGGCATCAGATCCTCTGTATCTGTAAAAGAACGAGGGAAGATATAACTTACTTAGTAAATGTATTAGATAGTAGGTAGTACCCAGTGATGAAACACACTTAGCAAATGTATGTTTGAGGGTAGAACCTAGTGTTTATAGTAGTCAATAGTGGCTTGATGTTGCTCTTAAAGCAAATTTCATAATAATTCTTATCGTTCTTGGCCGATAGCTGGGCTGCCCAGTAGTACCTCTTGATGTCTGGGAGTGCCATGCCCCCGTCGTACCAAGGGATAGTAAGTTTCTCTTATCGTTCTTAATCACTTTTATTAGTAGTTTTACTGTAATTTAAATTGGTTTTCCACCCATGCTTTGCACCTGTTTTTATCCTGTGTTTTATGAATCATTTTTGTATCGTGCTTTTGTGACTAATTTATCAAATAAAGCTTATTTGGATTGGATTGGAAGCACAGTTTACACTATATTTAGATCAAGTCTCTCCCAAGGAGGGTGGAGACAAATGGCTGGGTCCAGGGGATAGTCACAACCAGTAAAACCACACCTGCTACAAAAAAGAGATCTAAGAGGAAGGGTAGTCAAAGAGCGGGTGTCTACCCCATAACGGAACGGAGAGATGGAAATATTATGTAGATAGGGCTGTGGGTATGGCCCAATAGTCAGTACCTCAAGAAAAGAATGAGGACTTTAAAAAGTCTGAGGATGGTTTGCCATCTTGGAAAAAGGAGGAAGGAAGCGTAATAGTTACACCAGGGAACATTCAGAAATGGTTGTCCTGAAGTGAAGATAGGAAAGATGAGAGGGAGAGAAGGACTTTACTGTAATATATCAGGACAGATTCAGGGTAGTTTTTTGAGGATGGCAGACAGACATTAGCACTAGAGAAAGGACACTAATCCACCTTAACCATATTTGGGGATCGATGGAGTCACTCATTCACACTGATAAGTTTATGAAAATCACTAGAAATGGAGAGTAGGGCACTTTCTCCAATACTAGGAGACAGAGCTCGAGAAGTTAAGGTTTCAAGGAACACATGGGCAGCTATATCGCAGGGTGGAATCTTATGAGGTTACTGGTAGTTGACATGTTCAATCGGTTTATGTGGCACTCACCTCCAATGAGTATAGTCACCCAAGGGAAAAACAGTTGGTGTAACATTGTACCCTATGTGGACAATTTAACAGGATGGATTGAAGGTTTAGCCCGCAGATGAGCCCATAGACAGAAGAAGAGTCCTTTAATCAAGGTGACATGGCAAATGTTGAAGATTGCATTCTCCATGGTGAGGGGGGTCCAGATTGGGATTACCTTTATGTGTGGAAGAGTCTGTGCATATGGCAAGTATGCCAGACAGCTTAAGCCGCAACATTCCTTTTACCCCCGCACACCAGATGCCCCTAATATGTAAGGGAAATGGGCACCTCATTATATTCCCTGACCTCAAATGAATATGGAAAACCTCAAAATGATGTTACCTCTGTTTACAGAGGGAGCAGAGAAATGGATTAGGGCCTTTGAAAAACAAACTGCAGGTGTCACCCTGGCAATAGGGGACATAAAGAGTTCACTTAACACTCTTATAGGAGATGATACAGATACTGTCTTCCATAAAGCTGGAGTGAGCAATGTCACCCTTACTGAAACCAGGTATGATTTAACTTAGTCCTGAGAGTAGCACCAGGAAAAAATATCCCAATAGGCCAGATATTGGGTCTCTTATGGCCCAATCAATGCAGCCGAATGAGGACTTAGCTCAATTTCCCAGCAGGATGAAAGAGAAATGGGCTCAGGAAGTAAGCAAGGGCTGGGAAGTAACAGGGAAAATGCTGTGTTGTTCTATAATGTAGTAAAAAAGAGTTTACTGTCCGTGTGCATGACAGGCTCGATAATAGGGTGGCATTCGAGGAAATACCCTGGATGAAGATACAGGCGCACATAATACACTTTGTAAAAAGAAGCAAGAAAAAGAGAGGAATAAGCAGGAGGTAATGGAAAAAGAAGCAGCCAAGTTGCTGCAGCTAAAGTTGACAAAGAAGGGAGCAACGAAAGGGGTTGTAGTAGCAGCCACTACTCAGATGACTACAATGTCTTTGGGATTGGTTCCAGGAACCACACAACAGTAGCCGCAACAGCAGGATAGTGCAAGGGATACAAGAAATTAGCAGAGGGGGATGAGGAGGTAAAGGAAGGGGCAGGAAAGGCCCCAAGAGGACAGATCAGACATGTTATTATTGCCGCAGATATTTACATTTTATTAAAGATTGCAGGGCTAAAAGATGGCATGAACAAGGTGGAAGGACAGGGGTTTATAACCAGTCAGGGAATGAGGAAAGGCAACCACGGTCAAACCCGCAAAAAAATATGTACTGCAGACACCACCGCAAAATACCCAGCATCTAGTAATGCCTCAGGTGCAACAAATGCTACCAGGCACCCCCAATGGTGACTGTACTCCAGAGATGGACAGTGTGTTGTGATTGTGAGAGGAGGAAACCACATCCAAACAAATGTTGTGGAAGGGTATACACAATGAAGGTGCCTAAAGAGTATTCCCATGTGTTTAGTATTGTGAGTGATGCACAGGTCAGATCAGAAACCCACTGTGATGGTAGCTATCAATAATTAGAGGTATGCATTCCTCATAGAAGCGGGAGCAAATCTGATCTTGCATCCCAGAGAGAGATCTTCCATTTTCTAACAGATCAATGGACACCCAAGAATTTTCTGGGGCTGTAATGAGGGTTCTGTTTACTAAACAAGAAGAGATTTAAATACGAGGGAGATATATTGACGTCTGTTCATTATTCTCTCTGGCTGACCCAGCTAATTTATTTGGGAGCGATATAATGGCTAAAGTAAGCATGACTATCCGCTTTGGGGCTGACGGTACTATGGTTTGTTCTACCCCTGGAGTCCCTCCCTTCGGGATTATGGCAGTAACATTAGATTCTTATACTGGAGACCAAATCACAACTCAATGAACTGACATCGAGGCATTTACAACAGTGTTATAAACAATAGTAGCAGAAACACATGAACTATTAAGAATAGAGGTCTAGCTACCCAAGGAGTTCCTTTTCCAACGGCAGTGGTAAGATTCTTGGTTGCCTGATAGTGAGTTGATATTACAAGTAGAGGCCTTAGAAATAATACTGACCTACGGGGCTCTGACAGCCTGTGATCATAAACTTAGTTATGAGGAACATAGGCCCCTAGAAAGAACAATACAGATATGATACTGTGGACAACAAAAATAATGCCCGGATACTGATTTGAATCTATCATTAAAACCATATGTCTATTATTGCAGTAAAAAATATTTTTTTGGGGTGGAACACCTTGCAGGACAAAAAAACAAGTATTCAGAAAAAGTAGCTCAAGCATAAATATGTGATACAGTTTTGCAATATTCTTATGTTACAATTACATGCATTTGAAAAACATCTGCACCCACAATCAGTAATATAAGATACAAACAGGGTCATAGTGTCTTTGTTGATGACGTTTTTGATCCACCTAAAATTGTCATATCATCATCAGGATATTGTTATATGAGCCTAAGAGAGAGTGTATAGCTCTGGTAATCAAGGAAAACCAGGATGGAAATTAGTCCATTTCAGTATCAGCAAGGATGCATAGGGCAATTCTTTTTTTATATGGGAATAAAATTTAAGCAGAAATGTCACACCAAGAAAGGAGGAAAACAGAAATCTAAGATCCATCAATTGAGAACATACTAGAATGCAGTTGGCTGATGCCAATCAACTACAAGATGTCAGTGCCCAGGAATCAGTATCATAATCCATGCGGTGCCAGTTTCACTGGTCTCGGCACAGCGGGGTTATGAGACCAGTTTCTGGGCACTGACACCTTATAGTTGATTGGCATTGGTTGATTGCATTATAGTATGTCCTCAATGGAGGGAACTTAGATTTGTGTTTTTCCTCTTTCTTGATGTGACATTTCTGCTTAAATTTGATTCCTATATAAGGAACTGCCCTATGCGTCCTTACTGATTCTCAGATGGACTCATTTCCATCATGATTTTTTTCGATTACCAGAGCTCTATACTCTTGTTCGGGCTTGTCCTGATGATGATCTGACATGATGATCCAACAATTTTTGTTGGATCTAAACGTCATTGACACAAACACTCTGTTCCTGTTTGTATCTTATATTATTAAATGTGGGGGCAGATGTGTTTAAATGCATGCAATGGTGACTTTGAAATATTGCAAAACTGTGTCACACATTTGTGCTTGAGTGACTTTTTGTGAATAGTTGCTTTTTGCCCTGCAGGGTGTTCTACCACTACAAAATTATTTTTACTGATTTAATAAACATATGGTTTAAATGATTGATTCAAATCAGTATCCTGGACATTATTGTTGTCCAGAGTATCATTTCTATATGGTTCTGTCTATGGGGCCTATGTTCCTCATACCTATTGCTACTTATGGTCCATACTTATCCTTGGGTTCCCCCTGTGTATGATAAATATGTGATCATAACCATGTCCTTTGGGCATGTGTTATGTTCATTGAGCTAGGTAAAACTGTTAAGGAAATACTAGATACTCAGTTGTTTAATGATGATGAAAAAGGTAATAGTTTGTCAGGATGACATACAGCTAAGGAGAGTATTGGAAGCAATGATGCCCACACCAGGTAGTAGCCTTTGATTCTGTTAGGGATGCAGATCTTTTCCAAATACAGGATAGTCTGTTGACCAAGGGTCCCCATAGTGTAGGCCTTATTCGCACCACCACCCCATTCAGAATAAAATTTAAGGAGGGTGCCACCCTACCTGGGGGGAGACAGTATCCCCTTTCCAATGAAGCAGATGAAGGAATTGACCCACCATACAGGCACTACTAGAACAAGGGGTATTGTACCCCGGAGTGTCTCCTTTTAGCATTCCTGTCAAGTAGTTTCCACCAATCAGTGAGAACTACATATTTGTGGACATCATAATCATGCATCCCACACAGTATTTCGTTCCTTGCACCAGCTAGCTTGTAGTGCCACTGTTAGCCTCCCTAGCCTAGACAGGGAGTTAACAGTTCTGGCAACTACTGAAAATGACAACTTTGTTCTTTCAGGAACCATGGTGACAGACCTAGAACCTTTGGCTCAGACACTCGTGCTCTCTTTCACTCATAGAAATATACAAAAAATACACAAAGGAACGTTTTTCAATATTAGTGATTCTTGTATAGAAAATATGTGCTGCAATGATCAATAGACAGAAAATGACAAAAGTTATAATGAGTGTCAAGACAGTGGATAAAACAAAGAGTTTCACCATCTTGCTGAAACAACATATTTATACATTCATATATAGTATTACAACAGTCTAGCATACTCCTGTGATGGAAACCCTAACCCACGTGTCTAAGGTGTAAATGTATGGTCTGTCAAGAAACCCCCTTATGGATGATCTAACCCCTTTACATGGCGGATAAGAGTGTAGGACCTCGTCTTGGTCACGAACTAGACAACCCTCAGTCAGCTGCTGGGTGAAAGATTCAGCATGCAGGAACCCCTTGAAGTCAACAGAAGTGTCTTCTCTAATTATACTTCCTTGTCTTGGGCTGGGATTTTGATAAAACTGCCATTGTTTGGATTCCACAGATAGCTTTGTTGCCGTATGGACGTAATAACAAACACATTTGTATAATTCATGTGAGGGCCTTGTATACAATGCCAAGGCAGTGTGATTGTTTCGCACAGAGTTCTGTCTACAAACAACGTCAGTGTTTTCAAGAAACTAACCCAAGTGTCATAAATGCAAATGTGTGTGAAAGTCGATGTGACAAAGTGAAGGCATCTTTAGGAAAGAACAGTGTACATGTTAAATGGCTCTATTTCCTACCAGGCCGAACCCGGGCACATGAAACCCACTCCTCGTACATAGGTCGGCTAAGAAGGTATCGAAAGCAAATGAAGCTTTTCATAAAAAAATGCATCAGCATGTATAAAGGAAAATGCAATAATATATACGATAACAGCATGATAAAATCACTTTAAAATCAGACCCTCATGCAAATTGAAGCCCAAAGCATAAAGGAAGCTGATAGCTATTAAAACATATAAAAACAATGAAATGTAATGCCGAAAAGGAAATTTGGGGTCCGTACTTTGACATGTACTTTAATTGTATCTTGAAAGGCCCATACCCGGGCTGGGGCCAACATTGTACCGTCTATCAGAAGGGGTCACGGTCCCTGCCATCCAACTATTGGCCAATCAGGCTTATTGACAGTTCTCAAAAGCTTTTTTGCCGTATACTGCTAGATAGGCTGTGTGAGTGGGTTGATGGTGCAGGCCCAATAAGCCCGCTTCAAGCAGGGTTTAGACCAGGGACCAGTACCATCAATCAAGTATTCCGATTGCAGACTATATAATGGAAGTATGTCACCCTGGGAGGTGGTCGACTTTCTATAGTCTTCGTTGACCTTCACACTGCCTTCAACCTTGTCCCAAGGGAGGCCCTATGGAAGGTCCTAATTGAACAGTGTACCCCAAGCTACTTAGTGCATAGCAACAGGTGATTGCAGGTGAGATTTGGCAATCACGGGGCATTTACTACATAATTCCCAGTTATGAGGGGGGTAAGACAGGGTTGTGTCCTAAGCCCAACCTTTTTTTTTTATATAAACAACCTGGTAGCCCACCTGGAGAAGTGCAAACAAGATGCACTGAGTTTGACAGGTATGAAGATTCGACCCTCCTGTTCGTGGACGACACCCTACTGATATCTTAATTCCTTATTGGCATTGGTTCCATGATGAAATATCGATTACTAAAACATCGACCTACAAAAATATCGCCACAAATACATCGTCTACAAAAATATCGTCACCATATACTTAAACAAGAAATTACACAAATATCGATTTTTTTTATCGACTACTCTAATATCGTTAACAATTATATCGACTACATAAATATCGACTACTACATTATCGACTATCTTTAAAATAACATTACCTTCTACACTAATATCGACTACACAAATATCGACTACATTTCTACTTATATTAATATACAAAAAATATCGTCATTTTCTTTATAACCTTATATACACATTACCTTTCTATTATTCACTTTTTCATAATAATTAAAAATCAAAATAAGCTTTTCTAACATATATGTATATACACTATGTATGTTTTATTTATATATAATAATAAAAAGATACATTAGTAATATAAAGGATGTATGACGTTACAACGCATACTTTTACAACGCATACCTTTGCAATGAAATTTTTACAACACAAATACTAATACAACGCATGAATTTACAACGCATGTTTTTACAACGCAGGTACCTTTACATCGCATACCATTACAACGTAAGTATTGGTAAGTATATATTAATTTTGTTAATATAAAATAATTGAAAAAAATTAATTGTTAATTAATTTAATATAAAATCATTTCATTTAATTTTTTTTAAAATGTATATATAATTTTATTTTTTTCTATCCTGTACCCCTGTACCCCAAAAACTCAAAACTGACCCTGAACCCTTAAAAATACCCCTTTACCCAAAAACTGAAAACTGACCCTGAACCCTAAAAATACCCCTTTACCCAAAAACTGAAAACTGACCCTGAACCCTAAAAATACCCCTTTACCCAAAAACTGAAAACTGACCCTGAACCCTAAAAATACCCCTTTACCCAAAAACTGAAAACTGACCCTGAACACTAAAAATACCCCTTTACCCAAAAACTAAAAACTGACCCTGAACCCTAAAAATACCCCTTTACCCAAAAACTGAAAACTGACCCTGAACCCTAAAAATACCCCTTTACCCAAAAACTGAAAACTGACCCTGAACACTAAAAATACCCCTTTACCCAAAAAACTAAAAACTGACCCTGAACCCTAAAAATAGCCCTTTACCCAAAAACTGAAAACTGACCCTGAACCCTAAAAATACCCCTTTACCCAAAAACATAAAACTGACCCTGAAGCCTAAAAATAGCCCTTTACCCAAAAACTGACAACTGACCCTGAACCCTAAAAATACCCCTTTACCCAAAAACAGAAAACTGACCCTGAAGCCTAAAAATAGCCCTTTACCCAAAAACTGAAAACTGACCCTGAACCCTAAAAATACCCCTTTACCCAAAAACAGAAAACTGACCCTGAAGCCTAAAAATACCCCTTTACCCAAAAACTGAAAACTGACCCTGAACCCTAAAAATACCCCTTTACCCAAAAACTGAAAACTGACCCTGAAGCCTAAAAATACCCCTTTACCCAAAAACTGAAAACTGACCCTGAACACTAAAAATACCCCTTTACCCAAAAACTAAAAACTGACCCTGAACACCAAAAATACCCCTTTACCCAAAAAATAAAAACTAACCCTGAACCCTAAAAATACCCCTTCACCCAAAAACGCTAAACTGACCCTGAATCCTAAATATACCCCTTAAAAAAAACCAAACATTTTACATTTTAAATATAATTATATACTTACAAATACTTACGTTGTAATGGTATGCGTTGTAAAGGTACCTACGTTGTAAAAACATGCGTTGTAAATACATACGTTGTAATGGTTTTAGCGTTGTAAAAGTTAAGTTGTAAAGGTGGTAAACCAATATAAACATTACCAAACACTATCATACACTCTTATCGGATTACTTTAAATAACATTTCACTAATTTTAACATTGTAATAAATATTTACATTTAAAATAAAACACATATAATACATTTTGTAATTAAAATCGAAAACAATTATTGATGCTACAAACTCTTTACAAATTAACGGCTTTCAAATTCAAACTAATGTTCTCAGCCAATGAATTTAAAATATATGTAATTGAACCAATCAAATATAACAATTAATTAACTCACTACTATAAAGACAATTACAGACTTAACGTAATTTACCTTTTTTTGGCCAAACTTGGATGAAAACGGTTACTTTGCTGAAAACAAGAGAATACACACCTACTACAACGACTACAACACAGCATACTAAAAATCAAGTAAGTGAAGTCCCATTTCATTTATCATACAAACCTGTCGATAACTAGCTAAACTCCCTAAACTAAAAAGATGGTCTTTTTATTTGTTTAAATATAACTACAACATCCTATCAACAACTACCACAAGATAATAATTAAATGAAATTATGAACTGCCTTATCCATGTGTACTTAGAAAGCTTTAAAATAAATGTAAAAAGTCACAAAGTAAACTTGCTAAAGACTTGATATGTTATTACCTACTAATAGATCCTAGTACAATAAATAACACAATTTAACTTTCTTTTACAGATTATAGAAAATTCATCTACCAATCTACAACTAAACTAACAACATCTTCTACTACATTAAGTAAGTATACCCACTGTGTCTATTAATAATCAGAAAGTAAAAACAAACAACTATAAAACTAAATCATTTTTTTGTATTATTCTTTACCACAACTACAGAACATTAAAGAGTGAAAATCTACATATAAGAACAGAAAACATATAATTAGCAGGAAAACAACATTGGAAGTAAGTTTTTGCAGTTTTTCCTTTTAACGTACACATGTCAAGAAATGTTTATCACTTTTACTAAAAAAAATATATATGTCTTCACAGATCTACCTTAGACATGGCAACAGGAGCTACTTTTATTACTTCTCAAAAAGGGAAAATTATGCTGAGCTACATGGGTTACACCTACACCCAAGAAAGAATCAAAGGGAATAAAACTTATTGGAAATGTAGTAAATATTACTCAACTGCATGCTATGGTAGAGCACAGACTGTTGATAACAATGTTGTAAATGTACATGAGCATAACCACCCACCCAATGTAACAGAAGTCGAAGTAAGAGAAGCACTAGAGACATTGAGAGAAGCTAGTACAGGCTCACAAGAAACAAGCACCACTATTTTGAAAAATGTTTTAAGCAAGGTGCCAGAACATGTCACAGGACAGTTACCTTCAATACCCAACTTGAAAAGATTAATTGCAAAAACAAAACGAGCTTCTGATCCAACTCCACCAGCACCTAAAACTTTTCAAGACATTATAATTTATCCTGAATATACTATTACACACAATGAAGATAAATTCTTAATGTATGATAACCACAGTCATGATAAAAGAATTTTACTTTTTGCAACAAATAGCAATTTGGAAAAACTAAAATCGTGTGAAACCTGGATGATGGACGGAACTTTTAAAGTATGTCCCAAACCTTTCTATCAACTTTACACCATCCATGGTGAGTACCAAGAAACAAATATCCCTTTAATTTATACACTGCTGCCAAATAAAACAAATGCTACCTACGTAGAAATTTTAACAACTATCAAAGAATTTACTGATAATTACTATCCACAAAGAATAATAATAGACTTTGAAATAGCCATGATTCAAGCTATACTTAAAATATATCCTCACACATCAATACAAGGGTGTTATTATCACTACAACCAAAGTATATGGAGGCACTTACAAAAATCTACTTTAAGCATTGAATATTCAACAAACAGTAACTTTGCTTATCAGATTAAAAAGTTAATAGCATTGGCATTTGTACCAACAACAGAAGTTGCTAACTATTACAATTTACTACTTGACAGCCCTTTCTACCGCACCAATGAGACAAAATTAACTCCCTTCTTAGACTATTTTGAAGATACCTGGGTGGGAAGATTACATCGTTCGGGCCACCGCAGACAACCTAAATTCCAAATTCCATGGTGGAATGTGTATGCTAGTACTATGGCACAGAAAGCCAAAACCAACAACGCGGTCGAAGGATGGCATAATGCCTTCCAAGCCACAATAGGAAGAACACAACCCACACTTCATAAACTAATCCAAAGCATCAAAAAAGAGCAAAGCTACCAAGAACTAAGAATAGAGCAATCTCTATCTAAAATCGGCCCTAAACTAAGTAAACAAACATTAAATATGTACGAATACCTACAGCAAAAAGTCAGAATGTACCCAAGTATTGAAGGTATTGAATACTTAGAACTAATAGCAAAATCTATCCTTTAACAAGCAACACATAAAAACATTTCAAACAATAAATAAAACAAACCTTTTTATTTAATGTAGTTACATTATGTCATGTAAAAATAAATGTAATCTATTATTACAAGACATAATAAAACGACATTAAACAAAATTGCACAATATAGCTCAATCCACCCCAATCTAAAATATAATAATAACTTAAGTGTTGTGCAGCTGTAGAATGTGTTCCAAAAAGATGGTTTCAAGACGAATAGAACATAAATAAATCCACATGGTTTAAAAAAATCCCCACAAAATGGAAAAAAACAACTGTTTTATAAGGGTCCCACGTAGCAATCCTCTCGAGAACGGAACCATAAAAAACGAGAAAAATAATGACGATAAAAACGCTCCAAAACCCCGAAAAATCAAGAAATGTAGTTAAACATTTAGCTGTATTTAACCAAAATTACGCGATAAAATCCCTCAGCTCACCAAAACGAACACCTGTAAATAAATACAAACAAAACTCACCCACAATAAATACGAAAGCCACTAAGCCTAAACATAACATATAAAACATAGGAAAACACCTAAATTAATTCATTTACACAATACATAAACCTTAATTTCTTAATAAATATCTTACAAAGTACGTTATCAATAAAGACCTTAAATAACACGTATTTTTCACATAAACTGTAAAGTACAACACATACCAACACTTACACAATACAACTAGCTCTATAATGTCTTAAAATGTAGTTAAAAATAATGTAAAATAAACTTACATTCACCAACACGAAGCAGCTCCCAACCGCGAGGTTCCGTTTTCTGAATTGACCCAACCAACGATGTAGATAGACAAAAAAGTGAAGTTCAAAAATTAAAATGGCAGCACAATAAAAACTAAAATAGGACTAAATCCCCATAATTTAAACAAAAATAGAGATGAATAGCATTATTTTTTCCATGTATTGTAATAAATGTATTATTGTTTGTAAAGAACCTTTTGATTAATGTAAAATATACAATAATATTTTTAATATAATTATATATTAAATAATTATAGTATATTAAAAATATGTTTTTGATTGTTAATTTTTTTTTATATGTATAACACTGAACACAATTTTATGTACATACTGTAGAAAAATACAATTACATGTAAATTAATTAACATATAAAATTTTAATTTAAAAATTTAAAATTTAATATAGTAATTAATGTAATATAACAATGTATATATGATAAAAATTGCAATGTAGAATGTAAACAAATATTTTTTAAAAGTGTATTAAAAAATATGAAAATGTTTGCATCAACAACTGAAAAGTATGAATAAAAAAAGTGTCCAAAACTATATTACCATTGTACTTAATAAATGTTGACACTTGTGATATATATGTAAAAATGTACAAAAGAATCATATTTGTTTCTTATTAAAAAAAATATAGCAAAATTATATATCATAATAATTGTAAAATATTAAAAAAAAATTGTAATTTCTTTTTTTATAAAATATAAAATATAAAACATAACACATAGAAAATACTTAACAGTAAGCAAAAATGAATCACAATTTTAACTCCAATCCTACATAAGTCAGGTAAAGTGCTGGACAAGAAACCATAATAAAGAATTATTCTAACTCCAATCCTACATAAGTCAGGTAAAGTGCTGGACAGGAAACAATAATATTTGTGATATTATAACACATAAACATCACTATATATATTAATAACCACTCTTATCTATTATACTACAAAATAGACTAATAAATTACAATCACACAATATTTTATTTTGAACATAACAATACCAAATTTTTTAACCAAAATTTAAAATTTCAAAAATCTAAATTTTTTAACAATTTTAAAAAAGTTTTACAATTTTTAAAAATGTAACCCAAACTTTGTATATTTGTATTTTGACTCATTCTTAGCATATATTATAACAAATACACAAACATAAAATATTACACACTTGACTTATAATAATATAATTTAAAAAATAAATGTAAAATTTCAAATTTCAAATTTGAAATAAAAAAATTTAAATTTCAAATTTCAATTTAGAAATTTAAATATTGAAATTTCTAATTTCGTATTATTTATAGAATTTGTTTTATTAAACACTATATAAAAAATATAACACTTAATTACCAAATTATTATATAATACATTCAATTTCAAATAAATTAAATACATTTTCGTATTTCAATTTATAATTTATTTTAATTTAATTTAAATTTTATTAAACATATTTTAATATACTACCCACCCTTATCCCCTATATCACCAACAACCCGCTACTAAATCTTTAAAAAAAACAATTCAATCAATAATTCAGTAATTTAAATTAAATTTAAAATTTCGCCATTGAAAAATTTTTTAATTTACATTTTTCTAATTTTTTACCATTATATACATATTATTTACACTACTTTTTTAAATTACTACCCACCCTTATCCCCTATAATACCAATAACCTGCTCCTAAAATATTTACTAATATTAAAAAAAAATTACATTTTTATCCCTATAATAATAAAAATAAACATTTAATTAATAATATTTAAACATAAAACAAATTTTTCTACACTTATATTACACATTCAATTATTTTGTCGATATTATATTCAACGATATTTCTCTAAACGATATTCTATTCAACGATATTTTATTTTGACGATATTTTTGTCATTCTACAAAAACGATATTTACAACAACGATATTTACTACAACGATATTTTTTACAGTCGATATTCTTACCTCGATATTTATGCTAGTCGATATTATCCCGTCGATATTCCTGCTTTATACCATTGGCATTCAAAATCTCTTTGGTCTCTTCTGTGAGCAGAGAGGGCTTGAAATCAGTTTACAGAAAACCAAGTACATGTTTTATAACTGCAGCTTTATGACCTGTCCAAATCCATCTTTAAATGGCACCCCACTTGAGAGTGTCTATACTTTTGAATACTTGAGTCTCACACTGACAGAGAATTTTGGCTAGACCGCCAAGATCCACAAGTGTAAGCTGAAGCTTGAGCACTATGCAGAGGGAATTTTGAGGGGTTTTAGGGGCTCTAGTTTTTGACTTGTATCTCTGGCCATCCACATCTTTGACCTGCAAGCATTGGGTGGGTCCCTGTCTGGGGTAGAACTATGGGGACATGAGAAGGTCATAACATTAGAGGTGGGTGAGAACAAATTCATAGATCTTTGGCGAATCTCCCTACCAGCACCCACTCCAGCTGTTGTGACTGGATCTGGATCATATGTCTATCCTCCATAAAGCAGCTCTTAGACCTTCGATGTACTGGAGACAGCTATGGACCTCTGTGGCCCTAGCAATTTATCAGGAGGGTTTGGAGGAGCTCCTCCATAGGCAGCCAGGGTCTACAGGATCCCCTGGCTAGAACATATCAAGATCTTCCTGGCTAAGATGGGGTTTGAGCACCTGTTGACTAACTTGGGAGCTTGGACCAGTATGTCAAAGGTTGCACTCAAGGGATTTACTTGAGGTATGTAGAAGGGGAACTGAGCAGCATAAGGATCCTGGGTACTTTGATACTTGCCGTTTTGAAATTCAAAGATAACTTTTGTATGGAAGAGTATATGTCTTGGGATTCTGCCACTGCGCACTTTCACTGCCAACTGGAGGCCTCGTGGCAGTGAATCAAACTTGACCTGGCCTTTTTGTCCTCAAGAATAAGTATGCAGTAACCGCATATTATTTTTCTGTCACTTATTCACAAATAGCAGAAAGAAGCGGATACTTCCATTTTGTCAGAGTATGGGGATTATGAGTTATAGGGTTGTCTCCAGAGTTTTTAGGTCTGACACAACACCCTTGATTGTGTTAGTTTTTCCCGTTTTTTAATTGGGGTACGGAGAATAAGACAGAGTCGTTTTACGCTCTAAGATTCATACTGTGTGGCCTATTGCTGCTAGTCATGCGACTTGTGCAAGTTTTTAGCCTGACCCTCTAATTTATTGATCCTTCTGAATGAGGTGCCACTGGATATAAGTCTATGGCTCAGGCCATACTGCAAAATACTATGACTAATGACGATTCTTCGAGCTCTTAAATGAGAAATGTTCTAATGATTTTAACTAAAGTTTTATGTTTTTTTAATGATTTTATTGGTTGTAATGTTTTAATGCTTTTAGATGAATTATATACTCATGTGTACTTTTATTGCAGTATCTGCCGAATAAGGATTATGATGATGATGATGATGATGAGGAGGAGGAAAAAATGTAAAGCAATTTAAAACAAATTTGGAAATTAAAAACAGGGCGAATCAAAAGTCCCCACCACACTGAAAATCAAGTGTTTACATTTGCAGAGTGATAGACAAAAATCGCTTTTCCAGTGTCCACAGACGATGATCCCAGAGACAGAAATTGGAGCAAATTGTTAGAGCATGCATGTTCCCATCCAATCTATTTGTAGGTATCAAGGACCCCCTGATTTGGATCGTACTCCTGGGTCAGGGAAAACAGTTTTGTGCAAAGGTATCTACCCAGGCAGAAAAAAGAGATTTAAAAACTGGCTATCAGAAAGCAAACATAATTATATTCATAAAAAACTTAATAAGACAAGCAATGGACTGAAATGATATCAAGATAAATAATTTTTAATATAAAAAGAGAGATATCTAAGGATAAAATGATTCAATAAAAGATCATTACATGATGTGGATAAACAAATACATTATTCTAACACTCCAACATAGTCAAACATGTAAGTATTCATTAAAAAGTTGATTGAACAATTATTTCACTTTTTGGCAAAAAGAATTTTTTCTAATACAGAAAGAAAATGGGGCTGTATGTCTACGCGTTTCGACAAAAACCATTTGTCTTCATCAGGACAGTTCGATTTCAGCCAATTAATCTAAGTTAGAAAAATTATTTAGAGAAACTGATTCGTAGTAGATGGGGCAGGTAGGGCACCTCTCCTATTTGATCCGGAGGCGGTATGTGATTGCTGTCTAAGCAGTAATCACTGCACTTTTTGCTGAAGTTGCGAGGAAAAATTAAGGGGGGGCAGATGACTGGGATGTAAAAATTTCTTTCTCCCCTTCTGGTTAAAAAAGTCGACTAGATTTCACAGGCCAACTGTTATGTCAAACTGTGTGCATACTAAATTACACTGGGCTCTAGAAGTGGTCGGAACCGCTCTGCCCTCCTCAACGATTTGGGTCTTGGACACCGACATTGTTTGCTGATTGCCGTCACTGTCAAGGCACGAGCGGAGCTTACATACAAAGATCTGATTCACCGCTCTTTATCGTCTTCTGCCCTGTTCGGCTGCCAGCAGTTACAACAGGGATTATCAGAATCTGCGAGCACTCCCTTACTGCTTTCACCTGGGGATTACGAGAGGTTCGGAGAAAGACCACTTCTAGAGCCCAGTGTAATTTAGTATGCACACAGTTTGACATAACAGTTGGCCTGTGAAATCTAGTCGACTTTTTTAACCAGAAGGGGAGAAAGAAATTTTTACATCCCAGTCATCTGCCCCCCCTTAATTTTTCCTCGCAACTTCAGCAAAAAGTACAAATTTTAAACATCGGCCCTTAAGGAAAATTATGAGGTCACCGACCCTGTATTTTTAAAGTCGCTAAGAAGTAGATGCTGGCCTTGGTAGGATGGCTGCAGTGATTACTGCTTAGACAGCAATCACATACCGCCTCCGGATCAAATAGGAGAGGTGCCCTACCTGCCCCATCTACTACGAATCAGTTTCTCTAAATAATTTTTCTAACTTAGATTAATTGGCTGAAATCGAACTGTCCTGATGAAGACAAATGGTTTTTGTCGAAACGCGTAGACATACAGCCCCATTTTCTTTCTGTATTAGAAAAAATTATTTTTGCCAAAAAGTGAAATGATTGTTCAATCAACTTTTTAATGAATACTTACATGTTTGACTATGTTGGAGTGTTAGAATAATGTATTTGTTTATCCACATCATGTAATGATCTTTTATTGAATCATTTTATCCTTAGATATCTCTCTTTTTATATTAAAAATTATTTATCTTGATATCATTTCAGTCCATTGCTTGTCTTATTAAGTTTTTTATGAATATAATTATGTTTGCTTTCTGATAGCCAGCTTTCAAATCTCTTTTTTCTGCCTGGGTAGATACCTTTGCACAAAACTGTTCCCATCCAATCCCCATAGCAGTCAATGAGGGCTCGAACTATGCCACTATTGAAACAGCAAAAACAACAAGTGATGGACTGAATGTGGATCAATGTCACACACTCCCCCAGTCAAAAGATCTGGGCCCAAATCCATCGTTTTTTTGCACTCCACACCACCCTGGGTTAGACAATGGCGATATGCAAATCAGCTCTGACCCTGTTGCCCCATGGGAACAGTCCAGTCCGAACTACAAAAGCCATGTCCTTCCCAGAACGGAATCAAGCATCCGAGGACCGGACCGGTTTCGAGGTAACACCTCTCTTCAGCCCGGCTAGCTTGACTCCAAGTGGTGTGGAGTGCCTGGGACCCACGTCTGGGCATCCCCAGCGCACTTAGGGCGGCAATTGCAAAAACAACAAGTGATGGACTGAATGTGGATCAATGTCACACACTCCCCCAGTCAAAAGATCTGGGCCCAAATCCATCGTTTTTTTGCACTCCACACCACCCTGGGTTAGACAATGACGATATGCAAATCAGCTCTGACCCTGTTGCCCCATGGGAACAGTCCAGTCCGAACTACAAAAGCCATGTCCTTCCCAGAACGGAATCAAGCATCCGAGGACCGGACCGGTTTCGAGGTAACACCTCTCTTCAGCCCGGCTAGCTTGACTCCAAGTGGTGTGGAGTGCCTGGGACCCACGTCTGGGCATCCCCAGCGCACTTAGGGCGGCAATTGCAAAAACAACAAGTGATGAACTGAATGTGGATCAATGTCGCACACTCCCCCAGTCAAAAGATCTGGGCCCAAATCCATCGTTTTTTTGCACTCCACACCACCCTGGGTTAGACAATGGCGATATGCAAATCAGCTCTGACCCTGTTGCCCCATGGGAACAGTCCAGTCCGAACTACAAAAGCCATGTCCTTCCCAGAACGGAATCAAGCATCCGAGGACCGGACCGGTTTCGAGGTAACACCTCTCTTCAGCCCGGCTAGCTTGACTCCAAGTGGTGTGGAGTGCCTGGGACCCACGTCTGGGCATCCCCAGCGCACTTAGGGCGGCAATTGCAAAAACAACAAGTGATGGACTGAATGTGGATCAATGTCACACACTCCCCCAGTCAAAAGATCTGGGCCCAAATCCATCGTTTTTTTGCACTCCACACCACCCTGGGTTAGACAATGGCGATATGCAAATCAGCTCTGACCCTGTTGCCCCATGGGAACAGTCCAGTCCGAACTACAAAAGCCATGTCCTTCCCAGAACGGAATCAAGCATCCGAGGACCGGACCGGTTTCGAGGTAACACCTCTCTTCAGCCCGGCTAGCTTGACTCCAAGTGGTGTGGAGTGCCTGGGACCCACGTCTGGGCATCCCCAGCGCACTTAGGGCGGCAATTGCAAAAACAACAAGTGATGGACTGAATGTGGATCAATGTCACACACTCCCCCAGTCAAAAGATCTGGGCCCAAATCCATCGTTTTTTTGCACTCCACACCACCCTGGGTTAGACAATGGCGATATGCAAATCAGCTCTGACCCTGTTGCCCCATGGGAACAGTCCAGTCCGAACTACAAAAGCCATGTCCTTCCCAGAACGGAATCAAGCATCCGAGGACCGGACCGGTTTCGAGGTAACACCTCTCTTCAGCCCGGCTAGCTTGACTCCAAGTGGTGTGGAGTGCCTGGGACCCACGTCTGGGCATCCCCAGCGCACTTAGGGCGGCAATTGCAAAAACAACAAGTGATGGACTGAATGTGGATCAATGTCACACACTCCCCCAGTCAAAAGATCTGGGCCCAAATCCATCGTTTTTTTGCACTCCACACCACCCTGGGTTAGACAATGGCGATATGCAAATCAGCTCTGACCCTGTTGCCCCATGGGAACAGTCCAGTCCGAACTACAAAAGCCATGTCCTTCCCAGAACGGAATCAAGCATCCGAGGACCGGACCGGTTTCGAGGTAACACCTCTCTTCAGCCCGGCTAGCTTGACTCCAAGTGGTGTGGAGTGCCTGGGACCCACGTCTGGGCATCCCCAGCGCACTTAGGGCGGCAATTGCAAAAACAACCACCACACTGAAAATCAAGTGTTTACATTTGCAGAGTGATAGACAAAAATCGCTTTTCCAGTGTCCACAGACGATGATCCCAGAGACAGAAATTGGAGCAAATTGTTAGAGCATGCATGTTCCCATCCAATCCCCATAGCAGTCAATGAGGGCTCGAACTATGCCACTATTGAAACAGAGCATCGATCTAAATCACCAGGTGTGGAGGCAACCCAGCTAAGCTCATAGAACTTGGCCAGGAGCAATTGAATTCACATGGGACAGCTTCACAGAAGGACCTTTAGCTGGTCCATTTGTAAATGTACGTCCGAAGTTCAACCAATTGTGACCCCAAGCACAAGTCCAGGGCACACTAGTAACTGCACAAGAGGCAGTGGAACACAGGCTATACACATTTATGCCAAACAGGTAGAAACAACAGGAACCAATCCTCATCCACTTCTCAAACCAACGGCGGGCCAAAGAAATGCTATATGCATTCATGGCATAACAGTACATGAGGCAGTGCCATCTCCATTTGATCTTGAACTGGGACATCCATTGAAGAGAAAAAATATTAAAAGCAATACTCCTGCAACTAGAAGCAGGACCAGCAGAAGACCTTCAAAGATGCTTCAGAGGACGGAGTGGATAAAGAATGGAATAACTCCAAACACCATATGGAATGTGCTGCCCAACCCAGACCTAATGCTCCTAAAAATCCTACAATTCCAGTTGTGTTAGACATGTTGAAAATACAATGGACCAGCTCCCCAAAACGTTGTGGAAGTTGATACAGAGAAGTGCCTGTATCTCCAAAGAGGAACGCGCCACCTGAAGATCAAACATCTCCTTGGCTGAAGTTAAGGCCATATCTTTTTTAAATAATAAGGCTTTTAGTTTGCTCACGTTGGTAAGATTAATTGAAGGCCACAGTGCATCCTCCCTAACTACATGGGCAGGTGGAAACAAGACTTGTGTACAGCATGTAGCAATGGAAGATACGGTCACTATATATGCAACCCCTGATTTCATCCCACAGCAACCCTGACGGTTCAACATTAGCTAACTGCCATGCGAGAGCAATCTGAAAGTCTGGCATATCATGGCCACCAGACACCCTTTCAAGTAGCAGGACAGGTTTGCACAGATGCATTCGATGTTCCATGCAATGAAATGTCCTTGCATAATTGGGCCCCACTTAAAATGTTGTCGCAATCATAGTCGCTGAGAAAAACTTCAGTATCCTTATTCTGACACTGGAATGTGAAAGGAAGCTCCCATTGTTCATGTATATATCTCCTCCCAGCGCTTCATATCTGCCCACTTGATGGTGTGGTAGACAGTACGGAAAGTGGAAAGCTGAGATTGGTAGTGTCATGTGCCCATGGATTATCCAATCCGAAGAAGCTATGTCTGCAACGGTAAAAGGCAATTTATCCAGTGTTTCAATATGTAATATAGTGCATTTAGCATCCTTTCATGCCATAGCTATCTGTTGTTCTGAAAGGTAGTATTGTGAAAGCATATTCAGATGTTTATGTGTCGCCACGGCATGTGGCCAGAATGTAGTGTCTGTAGTGTCCAGCTTAACAATAGAATTGATCTAAGTTGGGACTGACCATGTTGTAATGCAGGCAAGTCTTGCTGAAGCGCATCTATTATGGAATGAGACAATGTTAAATAAAGAATAAATCCTCGACAATAGGCTATTCGTACCATTGTCCATTACTGAAAGAGCCTGTTCTAAGTTGGCCATGTCAATATCACACAGCATTTCAACAGCCTCTTATTGAGATATTTTCCATGCTTCACTATAGGCAGCCTAAAGGAAGTGCTTTTGACGTGGTTTCTGAGGGTCCATTAAAAAGTCTCGTAAGTCCAGCTCATCAGCAAGAAGGGACAAATGCTGTTGACCTGAAACAGTGTTAAGGTTTTTAACCAATCATGGCACAACTTCCCAACACTGTGAGTAGTAACCACGCCCGAACGCTCACTTTGCACATATCGCATATCAGGCCAGTTGGCTGTAAATCCCTTGCTGTTACCTAGGAATCTATTCTGACATTTGTCAGTATCAAGCGGCCAGACTTACCATTCCTTCTGATTTAGATTTAATGATTATACTTACTCTTACACAGCATGTTATCTATAGTGTTTTCATTGTATGGTGTTAACCCTGACAGTTATCAAATTGTGTAAGAGCTGGAACCCGTTGTGTATTCAACTCCTTGATCTTTGTCAAGCCAAGACACATTGTCTGTTGCACAGTTTTGTTCAGGGAAATCATTTGTTGTGGCATTAAACAGACCCTAAATAAAGCCTCAGTTCCCTGAACCTGCCAATCTCTAGCCCCACAGATAGATTTTACATCTACTGTATCGCTCCAAACGTTGAAACCTTGTACCGGGGGCTGGGAAAGGAGCTGAGTAAGTCAGTTAGCATATTTTTCTTTGCAGGTGATGCTGCAAGCATATAATAAAATGAGGCTGGGTTAGATGTGTCATAACCAGAAAAGTAGTAAACTTCTGTGCAAATGCATTTGAGCTATCCCTTGGTGGTGTAGGGCAAGGTTTCCATTGTGTAAAGTTAAATACTTCACAAGGTGTACTAGCCTTGTGTCAACAACGATAACTGTAATGTTGAAAACAGAACATCTCATCAAATTCAGCTGTACCATCATATAACTCATCAGAAGAAAACACAGTGGAATGTTCAAGGTCTTGTAACATTTCATGTACTTCATCAATGTCCCAATCCTAAGAAATAGTACCAGGGGTGATCATGTAATTTAAGGAGACATTAAACAATTGCAGAATTTGCAATAGTTCAGCGGGACCATACACATCAAATGATTCCTTGTCCCATACAATCCCATCCAGAACTGGAACAGCTGAAATGTTCACTGAGGACAGGTTTCTCTGTTTATGGTGTGATAATGAGTGTGGTTTCGGAACCAAATTTACCATACGTACTGCAGAACGTTCTGGGACAAAATGTCCATTCGGGAGAAGAAAGAACACAGTCACAATAACCAATCCAAAGGACAAGGAAAAGTAATACAATTGTAATTCGAAAGTGTGTGACCATGGAGAAGCAAAGTATGTTCTGTTCAGCCAAAGACAGAAGACACACACCTTCAGCTCAAATGCCGGGGGCTGTGGTGGTGGAGGTGCCTCCGATGCATTGGAAGTCATTAAAGTTGCTGAAGTATCCAGAAGCTGCTCGGTCTATCTCGGGCAGCTCAGCTTGTTGGTTCGAATTAAAATACGACTCGATCTGTGGTACATTGACGTAGAATTGTGCTTTTCAGGATTCTGAATTGAAATCTATGTTTCTGTACTGACTGTGCAGTTGTCACTGTCTCCAAAACAGGTAGAAGACATGCTACATTGTTGTTTATGGTTGTGTTTGTTGAAGAGAGCAGCCTTCATTTGTCATCCAAGCTTCCATCTGAACCTCCTGTATGTCAGCTAGAAGAGATTGGTAGCTACCCAGGAGTCCACGTGACTTACTGTTGGGAATAGGCCCCCTAGTGTGGGTTGATCAGATCAATAGAGGCAAACAATTTGTCTTGGCGTCTGGCAAGGGGTGGAAGAAGTACTGTTATGTACCTTCAACAACAAAGAAAGGCACATGTGCTCTGTAAGATGGCCCACACTTTGTCTTGTCCACTATTTTTTCTGTGACCAGATGCCCAACCTTTCGGGATCCAGCCGGTTCTTGCAGAAACAACCTTCACTCCTCCAGTGGTGGAGCATTTTACTTGGACGTTACTTTGTTTGTCCAGGAAAGCATTACAATTATGTAAAATAGACAAATGTTAATTTATGTCAAAAGTGTTTCCGCCTCCACTGTGATGGCATTACTGAGATCTGGAACTCACATCTTAATTGAAACAGGATCTTATAAGGAGTCTGACCACCCAAAGACTTTCTTAGAATCGTGCTAAAAGCCCTCTGGACCATATATAGTTGATGGACCCAACTGCGACCCGAGTCTAATACCTAAAAAGACGGCTTTAAGTCCTGGTTTTCCTCTGCACAATCGCATTTCCCTCAGGATGGTATGGAGTTGACGAATGCAGGGTCACACTCAAACTTTCCATGGACAACTGTGTATGTCCCAATAAAGACTTGCAGATCCTTTTTAACAGTTTGCGCATCAGTCGATCGCTGTGGCTATACCTAGAGAAATTGAGAGCAGGAATCCACTACCACCCAGATATACTTGTAAGCCCCTTCAGATGATTGGGGGCTGCAATGGTCCAAATAAACACAAGCCGAGGGCTTGTTAGAGATCAAAAAAGGTGTCTGGGGTTGACGTGCCACAGTTATCCCTTCCTCCGCTGACCGATGTCGCATCTCAGGACAAAGTCCTTGGTCTGTTTGTAAAGACCCAGCTACCAATAGCGTTACTGCAATAGTGAAATTGTAGCAGCCACCTCAGTGTGTGCAGAAGCCAGACCCTCATGTGCAGTCAGAATCAATCCTAGTCTGCGATCACTGTTTGGTGTTACTCTGTCCCCAACTCCTGAAATCTGAGCATACGGTGTGTTTTGTGCATCTAACTTGTAGGAGTACTGGAGTGGAAAGCCTTTCGGAAGCTGTGTGTCATTCCGTGCAGCATTGACAGCCACCATGATGTCGCTTATCTGTTCTCGTACTTGAACGAGTGATTGCTACAAATGCGCATGTGTCTTCATCAGCCAATGAATTCTCTGCAACGTGAACTCCAACACATTGATGACTCCTGAGCCCATGGCAATTATTCTTTCAACTTTGCCACTTGTTCCCAAAGCAACTTGTGGAGACTTTTGAATCCCTGAATCTATTTTGACTCCGATAATGAAAATAATCATTAGATGACTCTACACAGTAATACAAATCACACACAATAAGTGCAGGCAATCCAGAATCCGTATTCTGTAGTGCCATTACCAGAGCTTTAAGTTCTGCCAGCTATTTTGTGCAATTACCTAGTGACTGTGTGTGGGGTTTTCAGGATGGAAAGTTTGATTGTGCATTCGACTTCGTACGACTGGGAATGCAGTTTAATATTGATGTTTGGTCCCTACAGCAGGCTGAGCAGACCAGTCAGTAACAAGCATTTGCAATACAATAGGTCTCGAATTTACGCGAGTTTAAGCTATTGGCATTGTAAATGACAATGCATTTTTATTTATGTTTCAAAAAACAAAACATAAATAAAATACATTGTCATTTACAATGCCAATAGCTCAAACTCAAGTAAATGCACGACCGACACTGGCTCAGTGCTTATGGCATTTCAGTATAAAGAACAAACAGACGGGCCTGTTTTTTGTTGCATGGTTCTCCTTGTCAGGTGAGTGAGGAGTGAGGAGGGGGTCACCTGTAATTCTGCACTGCATGCAAGTCTCTGTCTCAGATGTGAAAGAGTTTGTGCTTGGTAAGAATAAAAGGTCTAACATCCTCCAAGACGACAAGGTAGCCATAAAGCCCCTCGCCTACTATAATTGTGAGAGGTATTTCACACGTAAGTAAAAATCAGCTGTTCTAAAAAATGCACACCTTACAGAAGAAACAACAAGAGATGTAAACAAGGTGAGCTTTAAACCATGGATGTGTACAGTATGCCATATAGGCTCTCAAAATACTATCAAGAATTACCATTATGCCTGAGCCAGATTTTGTATCATCATACCACAGTCAATAATTACAACAGTATAGCAGGGCTGGTTTAATTATTGTGTCGATGGCCACACTATGACAAAAATCTTTGCTCGCTCGGAAAACAACCTCCGACCTGCTGACGTTCTGCCTTCACCTGCTCGCCTTTACTGCACACCTATGCTCTGCTTTCGGTTTCTGCTGTTCACTCCATGGCAGGTCGGCTACATAAGGTTCGGATTTATTGATAAAGGTCACAAACTTTGCCCTTTCAATCAATGCAGTACCACTTTTTTGAGAGTCGAGAAAATATGGTTCAATCTTAGGCACGAGGATTTGCCAGGAGTGTTCAGATGGCTTGAACTGTTGTGTAATTTTTCCTTAAAGTGTTATTTTTGTAGACAAAAAGAAATCCAAACGTGAGATACCAAATATTTGGCTAAAAACTAAAACCATTGTCACCCTGCCAGATCCAGAGTCTCAAAATCGGCACTTACCTAGCGTCCCGCAGTCTAAAATCTTTAGAGGGGCCGAGCGTGCGATTCTGCCTCGCTTCCGGGTCTGAGCAGCTTTAAACGGCAATGGCAGGGAAAGCAAATGGGAGAGCTCGCTTCTCGTCACTGGCAGGAAGTTGGAAAATGCAATATTCGCTCCGTAACAAATTATACCGAAAGTTATCGCCCCAGTTCCATTGCCAGTGAAAGGACTGCTGTTGAAATAAGATCCGTTCGAACATTACACTGATTTCTCAATACTAGAGCTGTTCATAAGATCTGGCTAAATGGTTTTAGACATCCTTTATTGTGAAACGCGCTGGTTATAAATTGAGACGCAAAGTGTGCATGTACTATTTCAATGTTCTAATTTTTTGTATTGAGACGCAATGCACTACCCACTGAAGGAGCGGGCGAATCTGTCCCGGACCAGGCTCAGCTTCAGCAGACAGAAGCAGCACTGTTCTGAGCTAAGTTGCTGCCATCATAACCCAAAAGGATACTATTCCAAGCCCAATCCTCCTGAAAACAAAGCCCAAAACCAACTAACATCCTACTAATAAAGCCCTTACTACGGTAGACATCGAAAATAGCTAAAAGCCTAAAAAAATATAACCAACGAAGAAGGAGGCATGGCAAAAGACGTACCTCCAACACAACTGTGTAATTAGAAGGAGGTGGGAGGGAGGAAAATTATATTTAAATGTAATCAGCTACGGTGCCGAAACTACACACAGGGAATCAGAAATAGAGCAGGAAACCAAGAATAACAGACAAAGAACTGTAGTGTGATGAGACAGTACTTAGTCCTTGCTGCATGGGAGGAACGGAAGAGAGGAAGGAGGTACAAAGAGGCACAACTGACCACTGGCAAGCAAGGGTTTTTAAGGACACTGAAACAAACAAATCAAAAGCTGGGGGAGGGCTTTACCCAGCATAAGAAATTACAATAGGTCTTGAATGCTCAACCTAAAAAGGATGTAGTCATAGTGATCTAGAGGCCTGATTTCATTAGATAGAGAATATTTCTATTCGTACTGGAGAAAGGCTTCTGTTTGTAATGTTCCCTGTCCCAGCGCCTCGCCCAGGTTTCCTGCTTTAAATATCAGAGGCTTGGCGGCAGCTCTCTTGCTCGGAAAGCGGCGGTCGCCTGGAATGCTCTTCCTTTTGTTCTCCGGGATATTTAGGACCCGCTGATCTTCAAAAAGAACTTAAAAACTAATTTCTTTACATAGATCTCTGTTGGCTAACTCTCTGTGCTATGCACCGGGACACTTTTAAGTATCTGTTGCGCGATATAAATTAAATTAACATAACATAATATAACATGTAGGGTCAAATCTGCAGTGAGTAAATTTGCCCATTATATCCATTTTGTAAGTAGAGCTTTAGCATGCGGAACACTCGCTCTGGTAACCACCTCCGAGGTCGATACCAGGGACAGACCAATAATTAGTTCCCCTTGAGCCAGAGTATGCTCTCTCAATACAGCAGTCTGAACTGCTGTCAGTATTGTTTCAGTAGGTGCAAAACGCATTTCTGCATTAGTGTAGAGATGCGACTTATATGCAATCGGTACTGTGTAACCTACATGGAATGTGATATATGTGTACCCTGATGTACTCGCGATTATACAGATCACCAGGTTTGTTGTATTTACATGTGTGTGCAAATGTTTGGACGCTATCATGTCAACTTGGACGGAATATAAAATTTCTGTGTGTTCTTGTCTCCAAAGTGTGCTTGAAAAGTCTGGACAAATGAGATCGTAGAATGGTTTTACCCATTCTGCATGATCTGGAATGTATGCTGTGCCAACATTCATAAATCCTAATCTGGATTGCAATCTTTTCAGAGTCGTTGGAGGATGGAGCAATGCACAGTTTTCTAAACAAATGGGTCGCCAGACTTTAGCCCTCACTTGACAGCTCGTATCCCAAAAACTAGACCCTGAGGAAGGCGATCTTTGGTTTTTTTTTAAGTTGAATCTACAGCTCATGTGAGCAAACCACAAGATTATACGGTCTAGTCTCGTCAAGTATTTCATCAGGTCATTGTCCATTAAATATATGTCATTGACATATGACAATGCCTGATCATCACAATTTTCAAATGATTCTGTAACTCTGACTGAAAACAGCCCAGGGCTATTCTTATACCTCTGTGGTTATCGGCAAAATAGTTCCCGAGAACCAAGCGCCATGAAAGATGTCAGATATCTGCTTCCAGCTGCCGTATTTTGGCAGAAAAATCCCTTCGAGCTATCTAGTGTTGTTTTGTACTTCTTCCACACAATTAGTTATTCATTAGTGCAGCACTGTGTGCATTTTGTACTGCGAATGTGCAAGTAGCTGAGTTTCGGTGTCTGTAATCTAATATTAGATAGTATGATAGATCTGGTTTCAGTAAAGAGGTTCAACTTTCAATCACACCTTGATATTCTTGTTGTTTTGCTCCATCTTTAATTGGATATTGCCTTTGAGGTTGTGGGGTTGTCCTCAATGGAATGCCATGATAAGGTGACCCATCATCCCATCCCACATGGTTGCGGTATAACTCAAAAGCTAGCCCTAAAGCCCACTCCCTAGTGTATGAATGTTTACTTGATTCTGGAATGAGGTCAGAAAAGGCTGGTAAAATTATAGTTACCGGCTTTGGGCAATCCATTACAAAATAAGAAAATAAGCCACTGTGCAGTTCATATGTGGGAGGGAGTGTTCAGGTCTGTTATGAGGTACCCTCACACACCCCAGGGATGTCATGCTTAATCATTGGCAAGGGCAGCACTAGGCCTATTTTAAATTACACAAAACACTCACAACACTACCCTGTCCACATACCTGCACACACCCAATGGCTTCATCAGCCCGACGAGGAGCAGGCCCAATGATGAGGCATGACATCCCCCAGAGTGTGTAAGGGCACCTCATAACAGACTTGAACACTCCCTCACACTTAGGAACAGCACAGTGGCTTGTTTTCATATTACTTCTTAGGAGTATATGTGCAGGACTTGTTTGAAAAGCTCCTGGTTCCTTCTATTTAAGAGACAATCCTTTACAAAGCCAGGTGGCCAATCTTTTTTGGCCAGTAGTATATCATAGCCTTGAGTGAGTTCCTCTTACAAAACGACTTTAATAAATCTGGGAATGTCCCCTTCCAACTGTAGTTAAACTTCATATAAATGATTTGGAATGCTTACCCTGGTATCTGGGGTTTCCACCATGATATATTCACTCAGTGCTTCTCCCACAATGCAATTCAACAGGTTTTGGCAAACTATAGTCAATTCTGCTGCGCAGTCCAGCATTTTCAATGCCCACTCCCTATTCAGAAGCAGAGTCCTCAAAATCCATGGCTTGCCTGACCTTGAGTCCGGCTACCTTCTTCTTTTTAAATTGAGGATTTGATGTTTTAGGCTGATGTTTTAGGCTTGTCTTCCTTTTTAATTATGTAGTCAGAAGAGCATTGTGACACCTCTCTTGGTTTCATATGTGCCTCTGACCTCCGTACTGGCCGTCCTTCTCTCTCTGAACATTTATGGATTGAATCCTGGAAGGAACAAGAGGAACGTGTATCAGTATCCTGATTCCTATCAGGCAGTTTAACATTATCACGATTACGTAAGTTGTATGGTTTTTTGGTAGATTCCTGTGTAGGAGGCCCACCCTGTGATTTTGCTTTGTCATTGTTTTCTTATTGCTCCACTTCTTTGGTGAAGTGTTGGGTGCTTGCTTAGAGTTACCCTTTTCAGACTTACTCTTCAATTGTGGTTTTCCTGGTCTGGCTCCCAAAGTAACTTTACTCAGTGTGTCATGGGTTTCTTCGATAATTTCAAGTTATTCGTGCTCCTGCTGTGCAGGAGGCAAGTCCCTGAGGCGCTGGCGTATGGCTAACACTGCTACTTCCCCTTTAATGTTACTCAACATTGTGGCAGAAACTGCGGTGAAATTGCCAATCAGTTTCATCCCTAAAGCCAGGGCAGGTGCTTCCCCCTGATCATTTTGAACCTGTTTTAATACTTCAGGTAGGACCACCAAAGAAAGGGTACCATGTGTTCTGCTGTATACTACATCAAAGTCAAAAACAAGGACCCCCTGCTACTGATACTGCATCAAAGACCATGCCCCAAGTGGGACTGTCCTCCACTGGGGAGCCATCCCCATTGGCAAGCAAATTGTTAGTACCCTGTGTTTTCCTGTGGGTCCGTATGCAGAACTTTTGCTTCAAGCTGGTTTGTTTTCTGTACGTACCAAAACTGAATTTCTTCCCTTTTGGTGGGAACTTTTGCCTTTACTGCATTCAATGTTTGTGGGCTAATGCCTGGGGTAGCTAACTGTGGTGCTACTGCTCAAACAGTCCGTGCAGGTATAAGAATTAATGTTCGCATCACAAATTGTGTGAGTCTTCTGTAGATTGTTACTAGATTAATATATCATCCCCACCGCTGGCCTGGGATAACGTTGTTGATACTGGGTTGTGATGTCTAGCCAACTAGGACTAGCCATGTTGCCCCCAAATTGCTGAGTGGGCCCAGTATCAAGTCTTGTATACTATGGGGGAGGATGCCTTTAAACCAATTAGCATGTTCTTGGTAAGTGAGAGGAACTTCTATTTCCTCACATGAGTGTATTCATTTGGTATTTTGCCTACTTCATATTCGTGAAATACTTGTGTAGCATCAACTTGCAGCTGGGAATATAACTCAGGAGCAAAATACCTCTATTCTATATGCCTTGTGTGCCTTTACCACCATGAAGGTAACCACCCTAACATCTAGTGTGATGCAATGTTGTACTAATTTTTGAGTGACTGTGTTGGACCCGGCCTCGTGGCGTGGTCCTACCCCTCCCGGACGACATCGGCCTTCCATCCAGCCCGGGTCGGCCTCGGGCACACCTCTGCACGCCCTCCAAACCACCAGATCCGCTACCCGGCGGCCCACAACCACTGACACGGCACCCTCGGGCCGCCCCAGCATTACCGGTCCGGTGCCCACCCCATACCCTCATTCCAGGCCCGACGCCATCTTGGGCCCATCACGTCACAGACACGTGGTCCCGGACCAGCCGCGGCCACGGCCCCAGCGAGCCCGCCATCGAGGCACCAAGAACCCTCCGGGTGGTAGAGTGGCCACACCACCAGAGACAAGGAGAGGGGAGTTTCGATGGCTCTCCAACCATCCCCGGATGCCTGGTTTCGATCACCCTGCGGCCTCCCTGGGCTCCGGCTCCACCCCCCTGCTGGGTGTCTGGACACTGTGGTATATAAATAAATAATACCGGATCTAGGTTTGACTAGGCATAGTAATAACAGATAGCTCACTAAATAAGAGTCAAGATTCGAGGTAGTAGAAGTTTTGCAGGTTTATTACAGCATAAAGGACAGGAACAGGACAACCTGCATAGGAATAGGATGGCAGAGCCCGGCAGCTGCCGGGGCTGGATCTGGGATGAGCGCGCTAACATTTAATAACAATACACGATCATATATACTAAAACAGTTGCATTACAATACATACGATAGGCGGAGCAGTGGGTGGAGCAAAGGGTGTGACGCGTAGCAGTCGCGAAAGATAAGGGTGAAAGTAGGTGTAACAGGGCGTATACATAGACATGTGATGCAAACGTAACAGAATATGTCATGAATAGGGCGGAAACATGGAGGGGGCTACCTAAGGAGCTGGGACCTCTGACCTAATGGTGCGCGCAAACTGGCAATGACGTGTTACTAGGAGAAGCTGGGGGCTACGAACTCTGTGCTAGGAGCAGAGACTGAAGTCTGGAGAGTCAGGGCGACATGTACCTAAACAGTATCTAGTATCTGATGTTTAGAGAACATGTTGATATAAACTAGAAGTCAGGAGGGGAAAGGCTAACTTGATTCTAAGACTGGAGCATACATTATTCTACATGTAGTGCGTGATGAAGAATATTAAATGACCATTAATACAGTATTTCTCTTACATGGAGACGTAAAGGCTAGACAATGACGGAAACTATTGATGCAGTTCAGTAGCTTAGGAATGCAGAGAAGGAGGGCTGGACTGATAACTAGAATCATAACATACTCTTGGCAGACTCAGAGGCAGAGCCAGGCTGAACCGGGCACTGCGTGACAGGAAGTAAGTGAAGGGTCAGGAACACAGGTGGGGGCTGTATCGCTCCTCAGCGAGGCTCAAGAGACAGGAGCTGAATCTGGTGTCCGGGCCCTTTTGAGGCCTAGAAACGGGGACTTTATAATGAAATAACGTGCACACTGGGAAACGTGGCAACGTAGCTTTACATAGGCCTGATACTCGTAGCTTTCACGAGAACTGGAAACTGGCATACTAGAGATGGACACAGCTATAATTGCGTCTTTAATCGAACATGGGGATACATATGCATATTAATCATGCACACATAACATATGATGGAGGACTCGTAGGGACACAGAACATGGCAAAATTTACTTTTCCACATTCCCTCCTTGTCACTACGTTTCCATCAGGAAACATCAATATTCATGATACCATCTATCATTTCATACAGTATCATTTGCTCGTCTCGAATTTTCTAGGAACGGGTTTTAGAACGGGGCTTGGGACTAGGAATACAAGAGGTAGCACAAATGCCGCAAATCGCAGGGCCACATTGTATACAGAGGCAGCAACTGAATATGATCGCTACTGCGATACCTAGAAAGGACAATACTTTCCATCCCCAAGCGGAAATTATATTCCAGAACCAACCGGACCATGTCCAGGTGCCTGGATCTTGGTGTAACAGATGGGCAATTTTATGGAGTCTGGTTATAGCTGAATAAACAGACGGCGCGTTATTTGGAATGAAAATGCAGCAACTAGATCCGATGACTCTACAGGCCCCGCCCCTATCGGCCAGTATGACGTCAAGGACGAGACGATTTTGCAAAACGACAAATCTCATAGCAGATTGCTCTTCGGTTAAGTTACCTAGAGCAGAGGCAGTCTCATTTACTACAGCTTCAAGGGTTCTGGTTAACCTACGGATTAGCTTGCTATTCTGGATAGGTCCTATAAAGAAGAAGAAACCTCTATTGAAATCTGTATACTGTTCTAGAGCAGTTTCAGTATAATCGACAATTGGGGACTCGATCTCCCTTCTATATCTAATGTGTACTAGATGTGTGTTTCTATGATAATCAGGTGGGGCTAGGAAAACAGGTGGCAGTAGGAAGGCAATGTAACAGGTTCCCTCCCAATCGAGGGGCAGACGAACATATGCGGTTTGACCACAAATAAAATAAGAATGACGTGAAGCTTTTAAAATAGATTTCCCACTGTCACTATACTTGACAATAGTAGTACAATCACTATGTCCTACATGTACGGAACCATTATTTCGGACACATAATTCGCCTTTGACTGGTAGTACTGAAATAGCAGGTAAGTCCGGAGTAGAATCAGACTGAACATTCAGGACCATAAAATTCGAAGAATAATTACCTAAATTGTAAACTTCGTTTTCTAGATCTAACCCTGTTCTGTGGGGAAGACCTTGCTTGTCTGGGAAACATGTACTGTTAAGGAAAGACATATCTGTTGAGGATGACGTTAACGTGGACCATGCTCCACACGAACCATTATGTGAAAACGGATAAGGAAAGAGTGGCAGAACTCCCTTCGGTGTCTGGAAAGGGGGGAGTCGACCACACACCCAACAATTAGTGGCATTGCTGGTCTGGTGTGAATAATGTAACATGCGGATAAAGGAATTGTTACGCATAGCGAGGCGGTAAGAGAGTTCATGAGGAGGCAGATCACTAAACGTGTGCTCTACTGTAACATTAGAAGACTTATTTACATGAGAAACTGGAAAATACAAATAAAATGCATAACTGGTGCAGGAAATCATAATACTGAGAAATAATATGAAACATAGAAAAACGATACATCGGATTGAGTTTTGACTAACTCTCTCACTATGGGGGTCTATTTTATACATGTCAGAAACCGGTCTAACCGTTTCACCTAGGGGAGGACTTAGACAATCAAACTGGCTGACTTATTTTACTAGACCTTAACCTTTTCTTATACTCCTGTTGCGGAGTTGTCTCTAACAGGGAGGGTGCAGTAACATTGTCTTTTGCGGGACAGTCCTTAAGAATAGTACTTTGGCAGTCCTTTAAATCCTCGGAAATGTTCTTTGAAACTGGTTTCAATCCATAAAACTTTTTGATATGCGAAAGATGCACCCAGCCTTTGCGTCCCTCCAACTTCACGGCTGTACGGGTGGCCAGGAGGACCTGTCGGGGCTCCTTCCAGCGAGGCTCCAGCGGACTTGAACGATCGAAATTTCGCACTAGGACCATGGATCCGGGAACGATTTCATGCGGTGCCACCTCGGTATTGTCTGGAAACGCGGCAGCAACCTGTGAACGACAAGAGTTGAGGGCAGACATCAAGGAAGCTAGGTAATCTGTCAGCATATTACTTGAAACATCGGTAATACTTCGGGGTCTAGGAGTACCCCACATGTTAGGGGGGCGGCCGAAAACGACCTCGTACGGGGACAGACCTGATCTGGAATGTGCGACCATGCGCATATAAAATAGGGCAACTGGCAGAGCTACTAGCCAGTCCACACCTTTCTCTTGACAAACCTTTGCAATTCGAATTTTCAGGGTCTGATTATGTCTCTCTACGAGACCGGCTGCTTCAGGATGGCGTACACAATGGAACTTCCACTGGTACCCTAACAAAAGGGAAACATGCTTCATGAGTTCAGATGAGAATGGCTGGCCGTTGTCAGAATACACGACTCTAGGGAGTCCATAACGGGGGAAGAACTCACGAACCAACTGCTTGGCAGTGGTCGCGGCTGTGTAATCTGGGACTGGATATGCTTCTGTCCACCTGGACAAAGCGCATACAACTACGAGGACATACTTGAAACCTCGACATCGTTCCATCTGAATATAATCCATTTGGAGGACTTCAAAAGGGTGGTCAGGAGGCTGGAATCCACCTTGTTCCACCGGGACACTTTTACCTGGATTGAACTGACAACATATCATACAGGTACGGACTTTCTGCTTGGCTGCAGCTCGTAAATGCTTGTTGAACCAAATGTTCTGGATACTGTCTAACATAGCTTTTTCTCCTAAATGTGCTGGACTATGTGCGGTATTAACAATGACTTGAACCATGGAGTCGGGGAGAAACCATGTGGCTCTACCCTTCGTTAACCATCCCTGATCTGTCTGGACCCCTCCTTGTTCGGACCATTTCTTGATTTCATCGGGAGTAGCATGTAACTGGATATCTATGACATCTTGAGTGGGGTCCTTAACTGTCATACATGTAGTCAGATCTGGAGTGTATGTCGGTGTCTTATTAACTGGAATGTCTGGTGTCTGTGCTGTAAGCTTGGCTGTGCGATCTGCTAGATCATTACCCTGGGAAATAATGTCAGTAACTTTCGTATGTGCCTTGCACTTCATGATAGCAATGGATGTCGGTAAATGTATTGCATCTAACAGAGCTTGAATAAGGAGACCATGCTGAATCTTGGTTCCATGAGAAGTCATGAAACCTCTCTCCTGCCAGAGCACTCCGAAGTCGTGTACAACTCCAAATGCGTAACGTGAATCTGTGTAAACATTAACTTTCAGGTTCTTGGCGTGTATGCAGGCTTGTGTCAGAGCAACTAGCTCTGCTGCTTGAGCAGACAGGGTGTCAATACGGTGTGTTTCAATAACTTCAGTGTCAGTAGTCACTGCATACGCGGCGACTAGTTCTCCTGTACTAGTTCTCATGCATGAACCATCCACATAAAGTGTCAGGTCGGGATCTGGTAACGGAATATCTGTCAAGTCTTGTCTTGGCTTGGTCAAGATGTTAACTACTTCCACACAGTCGTGTGTGGCAGGATTTGGATTAACTGACGGTAACAGTGTGGCAGGATTTAGGACGTTGCAGCGTCTGATTTCTATGTGTGGCTGGAACAGTGTCAATTCATAACCTGTTAAACGTGCAATTGTCAAGTGCTGAGTTTGTGTTCGGTTTAAAAGAACTTCCACGGAGTGTGGAACTTGTACTGTCAGGGAGTGTCCTAAGACTATGGAATCACTTTGTCTGATAGCTAGTGCTGTGGCTGCAACTGACTTGAGGCACGCAGGCAGAGCCTGGGCTACAGGATCTAATGTGCTCGAAAAATAAGCACAGGGCTTGTATTGTCCTGCTTGATCTTGTGTGAGAACAGATAATGCTGTACCTTCACGTTCAGTGACGAAAAGTGTAAAAGGCTTACTGTAGTTCGGTGTAGCTAGAACTGGAGCTTGGCATAAAGCTTTCTTTAACTCATTGAAACTAAATGTATGTTCAGATGTCCAAGGGAGGACAGTCGATACGGCTGCCTCCTGTGTCGTTAACTGTATCAGTGGCTTGGCTAGAAATGCATACTGAGGAATCCATTGTCTGCAATAAGAAGTAAGGCCAATAAAAGCACGTACCTCCTTCTGGGTCTTTGGCTGAGGAAGACTCGCTATTAACTGGATACGGTCTGGTGTCAACTGCCTACCCCTCTTGGACAGTAAGTGGCCTAAGTAGATCACTTGCTGGACACAAAATTGAAGCTTCGAAGGGGACACCTTGTGCCCCATCTCGGCAAGGAAATACAAGACTGTAAGGGATGCTTGCTCGCAAGCACGTTCAGAACGGGCTGTGATCAGTAGATCATCGACATACTGGAGCAGGGCAGTGTCAGTTGGCATGTGAATATTGTCTAGTTGTCTCTTAAGTGCTTGACTGTAAATACTTGGACTTTCTGTGAAACCTTGAGGAGCTCGTGTAAACATATAGCTCCTTCCATTTAAACAAAATCCGAAAAGAAACTGGCTGTCTGGATGAATGGGGACACTGAAAAACGCGTTCTTGAGATCTATGACAGTGAAAAATGAGGCTTCGGAATCAATGGCTGTCAATAGGGAAGAGATATCTGGGACAACTGGGTACTGGGGAATAATACATTTGTTAAGTTCTCGAAGATCAATCACTAATCGATATACTGGGGGTGCATTTGGATCAGTACGTTTCATGACTGGAATGATCGGAGAATTACATACATTGGAGTCAGTTTCTACCACTACTCCTTGAGCGATGAGCTCGTCAATAATTTTGGATAAGGCTGCTACAGCCTCAGGTGGCAATCTGTACTGTCTTATTCGTGGCAGGACTACACCTGGCTTGAGAGTCACACGATGGGGTGTGATTTGCATATAACCAACATCAGTTGGACCTTGCGCCCATAGATGCTGCGGAACATTAGACAATCTGGGATCAAAATCTCGTAATACATAGTGACCCTTGAAGTCACGTAGGAACAATCGTATTCCCTCTGGGGAACAGCATATAACTGCACCTAACTCTTTCAGTGTCTTAATGCCTAATAGATTTTCTGGACATGACTTCGTAAGTAACAGATCAGTAGTGCGGGACAATGGACCTACTTCTAGAGTAACTGGCTTTGAAATTTCATTTACGATAGGTTTTCCTGAAAATCCAAGGGAAACATTTCTAGAGCCTGAGAGCGGAGCCCCTGGAACTTCGGCGTGACTTATAGTGGTCCTACTTGCCCCTGTATCAATCAGAAACTTTCTGTCTTTCCCTAGTACTTGACTATGAACATAGGGACCTTCTTGATCTACAGGTATCTCGATGAGAGGCAAGCCTACCTCCCTCTCTAGGCTGTTTCATGAATATGGCTGATACTCTGGATACTCTGACTGAGCATACTGGTACATCTGCTGTGTAACATGTTGTGTTGCAGCGATAGGCTGCGGTGCTGTAACTGTCTGTGGTGCATTCTGTGACTGCGGAGTCTGTGTAACTTGTTCTTGTCTAGGCGGACGTGGTCTTTCTTTAGTCTTACCGGTAGCTATGTTGTGTTTCAGAACTGCACACTCGTTTATAAAATGACCTGGCTGTTTACAATAATTGCAGTTTCCTTTAACGGGAGCTGCAGGATGAATGGCTTGATTCGGACCCCTCTTCTGACTGTCTTGAGGAACAGATTGTGCAACTAGCACTTTCATTTTCGTGTCTTTCATACGTTTTCTTTCATGATCTTGCTCTTCTCTGATTCTATTCTGGTGATATTGAAGCATCTGTAACATCTGGGACGGGGTATTAGCTTGCCAGGTACTTTCGACTTTCAAAACTCGATTCTTAACTTGTGGACTTGGATTCTCGACTAGTTTAGTAACAAAAAGATGAGGGTATGATTCACTACTTGTCTTGAGGCCACTGTTGATGCTAAAACATTTCTCAAATCTGGAATAATAATCACTAATATCTTCATCTTGTTTCTGTTTACAGGCTGAGATTGCATCCCAGTCTTCCTTTTTAGTTGCTAATAGTCTGGGTAAAACTTGTATTAATAATTCTGGTAATTCTTTACATTTATCTCCAAGACCGGTACCTGGTACTCGTGCCTTATCTTCGGCTTCTAGAACTGCCCAATCGATCTTTTTCTCTCCCACCTCCCATTCTTTTTCCTTGAGTTTCTCATATACCCCTGCGGGCAATAGGACCTTTAGCATTTTAATTATGTCTGGATACGTGTATTCTCCCATACGGAGCATGTCTTTTAATTCTCGGTGGAACCCTGCTGGATCTTTATCATGACAGGGAATTAACTTTTTCATCTCTAAGAGTTCCATCTTTGTAATCGGGGTGTAAACAAACACTCGTTGCATTTCACCACCCTCTGTCTTAACTGGATGCACTTCTCGTAGCGGATTCTGTCTGTCTATGTAAAAGGGTTTACTTTCTAGGGGTGAGACATGAACAAAATGCGGGTTCAAAAACATACTATATTTGTGGCGCTGTTCTAGAATGACACTAATTAAATCGGTACCTAAACCTTTCCATTTATACTGGAGTAACTCGTTCAGGACATCATGTAACGGACCTGGATCAGAATGTTGACCCTCATACAATGTAATGAGGTGCTGAATCATGTACATACCCGCCAGTCGTTGCTCGGCTGGGGGCATTTTCAGAAACATTTGTGCCACTATTTCGTCTGGAAAAGTGGTAGAATCAGTAGTCCATCGGACTGCTGATCGGACTAGTTCTTGTTCATGCATAGTACTTAACTCGCTATAACCGATTCGTGATTTCAGAATGTGGTCGGTAGCTTGAAATACTTGTTCCAGAGAACCTTGTTCTGGTGCTGGATGATGAAAAATTTTCTTGTGTTCTAGGTGTAAATGGCGGTCTGGAAATCTAGATTTTCCTACATACGCTATTCTGGCGGGATTCTCGTCCTCTACCTCTTCTGTAGAAGAGTCATTTTCTTTCTCGCTTACTTGTGCTGCTTTACGTTGATCATGTAACCTTATTATTTCCTTACGAATTTTCTTGTACATATTCTCTATACTACTGATAGTCTTATGCTTACCCTCGGCTATATTATCACTCCACTTTGTCAGGACTTTCATTTCGGCTTGATCTTTGGTCGGATAATCTTGTTCTCTTATTAAACAATTAATCAGAAACTTTAATAGCATGAGCTGGACTTCAACTTTTCTTTGGCACATGACGTCACTAATACTTTCTGGATCATTCCCTGTACGGATGAAACGATATATTCTGTCTAGATCTTCTTTCATATCTGGTAGGGTGACTAGATACTCGGTCACCTTTCTCACGCGTAATGAATATAAAACCATATTATCCTCGCCTGGGACTGGATCATAGCCACATTCGTTAAGGGCTTTTCTTATTTCTGCAACAGACTGATATCTGGGCGTACGCTGTGACGCTTGTGCATGTAATTCAGCTAACGTTAAACGTTTGTGTGGCGGCGGGGTTCCTAGAGGACCTCCTCCTGCGGCCCCTAAACTAGAGTCGTCTACTGATGCTCTTCGTCCTGGCAGAGTGGGAAATGGAAATGCAGGCTGGACTTGTATGGCGGGCTGGATCGGGGGTACCATAACAGGTACTCCCGTGTCTGGAGGAGCGGGAAGTGCCTGATTTACAGGGACTGGCGGAGCGGGATTTGCATATTCCGGGACTGTGTCGTCCAAATAGGACGAAATGAATATATCAGCTGCGGTCGGTTTGTGACGTAGCTTGGTCGGAACTAATGGTGGCGGAAAATTACTGGATGCCTCCGGGGTCGCTTTTGGCAAGCCCTCGGCAAGAAGAGGATACATACCCTTGATGAGGGCATTCCTCTGTCTGTCTGACTGTTCTGTTTTAACTCGTTCACCTATCTCGATTAATTCCCTTTCTTGGGCTCGCTCTAAGGATTCTCTACTTAATTCAGACTTTCTGATTTCTTTTTCGGTTCTTTTATGAGATTCTTTGCGCCATAACTCAATGGCATCTTTCTGTGACTGTCTGGCTTTCTTTTTCCATAATGCCTCTTCTACTCTCATGATGCACTCGGCATCCCACGTACCTGATACGGGCCATCTATACTTTTCCTCTAACTCTTTGGTATACTCTACCCATAAATCTAGATATAATATGGCACTTATGCCATGCTTCTGATACATAAAATGACCTGGACTGTCCCTAGGCGGGACAGGAACTGCTTCTTCTAGCAGACCCTTTCTAGTTTTTAACTGACGTAATCTCGAAAAGAGGGACATTGCAAACTTGAATCTGAACACAATACAATACACGAGGAACAATAACAATTAAGAAAACAATTCAGGCATACCACGACATTGAAAATACATTGAATAACATTATGAAGCAACAGTTCGGACAGAATAATACCTGGAACACTGAGAACAGAAACACATGAATTTCTCGAGAACGGAACAGGCTAGAATTACTGGATGCGCTGCTGAAACAGCACGGAACATACCGGTCCCATAAAGGGACGCATCAAGACCCGTATCCACCTAGGTGAACACTTCGTTTCAGATCTGCGTACCCAGACCCATCGGACCAGAGACAATTTAGATTGACCCTGTCTAGATACTACCCCAGCAACGGTACTCACCGGGCAGCAAGAACGGAAGGCCTCGGACTGGACTGGACTGCTTCGACGCCGGACGGACGAACTTCGGACTTCTGTTACGGGTGGGCCTCCGGATACCTCGGACCTTGGACTCTCGGCTTGGGCTCTGGTCGGGACTCGCCGCGTTCCTCCACCGCCTCGTCTGGATGCTGGACCGCCACCTCCGTCTCCTCCGTGGGCCTGAGGGATACTTGAAGCAGAAATATCTGCACGTGCACGGTATGGTTCCGTCACGGCTGCAGAGGGTCAGGGGGCCGGCGTGGCTTCACCGGCGCGTGGGGAAAGGGCAAGTCCCTATTCGGGCGCCATTATGTGGTATATAAATAAATAATACCGGATCTAGGTTTGACTAGGCATAGTAATAACAGATAGCTCAATAAATAAGAGTCAAGATTCGAGGTAGTAGGAGTTTTGCAGGTTTATTACAGCATAAAGGACAGGAACAGGACAACCTGCATAGGAATAGGATGGCAGAGCCCGGCAGCTGCCGGGGCTGGATCTGGGATGAGCGCGCTAACATTTAATAACAATACACGATCATATATACTAAAACAGTTGCATTACAATACATACGATAGGCGGAGCAGTGGGTGGAGCAAAGGGTGTGACGCGTAGCAGTCGCGAAAGATAAGGGTGAAAGTAGGTGTAACAGGGCGTATACATAGACATGTGATGCAAACGTAACAGAATATGTCATGAATAGGGCGGAAACATGGAGGGGGCTACCTAAGGAGCTGGGACCTCTGACCTAATGGTGCGCGCAAACTGGCAATGACGTGTTACTAGGAGAAGCTGGGGGCTACGAACTCTGTGCTAGGAGCAGAGACTGAAGTCTGGAGAGTCAGGGCGACATGTACCTAAACAGTATCTAGTATCTGATGTTTAGAGAACATGTTGATATAAACTAGAAGTCAGGAGGGGAAAGGCTAACTTGATTCTAAGACTGGAGCATACATTATTCTACATGTAGTGCGTGATGAAGAATATTAAATGACCATTAATACAGTATTTCTCTTACATGGAGACGTAAAGGCTAGACAATGACGGAAACTATTGATGCAGTTCAGTAGCTTAGGAATGCAGAGAAGGAGGGCTGGACTGATAACTAGAATCATAACATACTCTTGGCAGACTCAGAGGCAGAGCCAGGCTGAACCGGGCACTGCGTGACAGGAAGTAAGTGAAGGGTCAGGAACACAGGTGGGGGCTGTATCGCTCCTCAGCGAGGCTCAGGAGACAGGAGCTGAATCTGGTGTCCGGGCCCTTTTGAGGCCTAGAAACGGGGACTTTATAATGAAATAACGTGCACACTGGGAAACGTGGCAACGTAGCTTTACATAGGCCTGATACTCGTAGCTTTCACGAGAACTGAAAACTGGCATACTAGAGATGGACACAGCTATAATTGCGTCTTTAATCGAACATGGGGATACATATGCATATTAATCATGCACACATAACATATGATGGAGGACTCGTAGGGACACAGAACATGGCAAAATTTACTTTTCCACAACACCATCATCCCGGCCCTCTGACCCCCAGGCGAGAGGGTCCGGACATCAAAGGACTCCAGACCTATATCTGGGCCAGCCCCGGAGTAGGACGGCAGTTGTATCCCGGAGTCGAGAAGCCCTGCTGACACTGTCGCAGCTGACCCGGAGACGAACTCCCCTTGCGGTGCTACCTGGAACCTGCTGGCGCTGCCGCGGTCCATCTTTGCTGTAACCACCTTGGAGCCTGCTGGCGCTGCCGCAGTCCATCTTTGCTGTAACCATCTTGGAACCTGCTGGCGCTGCCGCGGTCCACACTCGCTGAACCATCTTGGAACCTGCTGGCGCTGCCGCGGTCCACACTCGCTGAACCATCTTGGTACCGGCTGGCGCTGCCGCGGTCCACACTCGCTGAACCCTCTCGGAACCTGCTGGCGCTGCCGCGGTCCACACTCGCTGAATCATCTTGGAGCCTGCTGGCGCTGCCGCGGTCCACACTCGCTGAATCATCTTGGAGCCTGCTGGCGCTGCCGCGGTCCACGCTCGCTGAACCATCCCCATCCTGGAGCCTTCTGGCGCTGCCGCGGCCCAACCTTCCGGAACCCCCCAGCTCGAGGATTGACAGCTGTGCGTAGGGTCCCATTGCAACCGACCATCTATAAGACTGTCCCGCTACCTTGCCCCTTGCCACAAGACTTTCCAGATCTCTGGATCTGCTGTATATATTGAAACGATACTTATTGCCCGATAAAGATTGGAAACTCTATCTACGTGTGGTGTATATTTGTAGTGGTGTGGTTACTCTGCTGTACGATTCTAGGAGAGGGCCCTCCCGTCGGAGGCCTCTCGACATCGCTCGGTCCCTTCTCTGAAGGAGGGGTAGACCTAGGGGTGGTCAGTCAGACACCTTCTGCCTCCCCCGGGTTCGCCTTTCTAACATTGGTGGCAGGCGCTGCGATCCGAGCCAACGCAAAATCGAACAGAGAGTGATCTACCCGCTACGACGGAAAAACACACAGAGACCATGACGACCCAAGGAACCAACCTACCTGCCGAATTCCAGAAAGAGAAGATAGAAGAATACAGCCACAAAGAACTAAAACAATTCTGTAAAGACATGGGTATCGCTACCACTGGCCTGAGCACAAAAGAGGACTTCAAATCGGCCCTACAAGTCTGGGTGGAAACCCGAGACAGACCACCCCAAGAGGAGAATGGCCCGAACGGGCAACAGGAAACCAGCGCCCCCCCGACGGGGGAAAGAACCGCAACACTAAACGCGGACCTCATCTATGAAGACGCTCGAGAACGAGACCGCAACCGGCTACACGAAGTGGAACTTGCACGACTCCGGCTAGACGGAGAACTCCAGCTAGCGGAGAAAAAGATAGCCCTCGAGCAACTACGGCTGGAGGGGGATCTAGAAGAGAAACGGAGACAACGTGACCTCGAAGAAAAACGACTAGCATATGAACACGAACGAGGCCTGAGAGAACTAGAAATCAAGGCCAAGATCAACGAAGATAGCGCGGCCGGGGCCAAGACCGCGACCCCTCCTGTGGACACCAAGGTTCACCTACCGAAAGATGTAGTCAAAGAATACTACAAGAACGATGATATCCAACAATGGTTCAAAGCCTACAAGGTGGCCATGACCGCCCATCGGGTGCCCCTGAAGGATTGGGGCGCCGGCCTGTGGGGAAAGTTCGTCAACGAAGGGAGAGACGCCCTGCTGGAACTCCCTGACACCGAAATGACCTCCTATGAACACATGAAAACGGCCCTACTCACGCGCTACGGACTCACCCCCGAAATGTACCGGCAGAGGTTCCGAGACTGTAAAAAAATCCCCGGTACCACTTGGGTAGAATATGTGAACTTTTTTAGCAGAGCCTTCGAGGGGTGGGTCAAAGGCAGTCAGGTCACTACCTACCAGCAGTTGGTCGACCTGATGTTATGGGAGCACCTCTCCAACAACTGCTTCATTGAACTACGACAGCACCTCCTGGACAGCAAGTTGACCGAGCCGCGGAAGCTAGCGGTCGAAGCAGATCGGTGGGCGAGCAACCGCGTCCACCGGAACGCCACAGGAGAATACGGACGAGGGTCCCCGGGGAACCACCGGCCGCGAGGCGGCGGGTCTGGCACCAGCCGAGGTCGAGACCTTCCGCCGGGGTCTTCGCCCGCCTCCGCTACACCAGCCTCCAGCCCGAGGGGAGCCCATCCAGCCCGACCGGGGCCACGCCCCAACGTTACGTGCCACAGATGCCAGCGGCTGGGTCACTATGCCAATGATCCTCTCTGCCCCATGAACCAGCGGCCCGGCACCACCGGGCCCCCCGGTCGACAAATCACTGCAGCTGCTCTGAGTGCAGAAAAGGATGAAGAAGAAGAGGTCCCTATGGAACCAGAAGAATGGGAGTCCGCAGCCATGTGCCTCGCCTCCCTGGGCGACAAAGACATGATCCCCCGAGACCAGATTCCGATCAACACCCAGAAGTACCGCCAGTGGGTCACCATCAACGGACCCCGGGCCGAGGCTCTCCGTGACACGGGGGCCAGCATAACCGCCGTCCGCTGCCATCTGGTGACCCCAGAACAAATCTTGCCCCACGTTCTGTGCCCTGTCCGGTCAGCGGACAATTCTGAGAGCCTGTGCCACATGGCCCGCATCCCCTTCGAGTGGGGAGGAGTGTCCGGCCTGCTGAAAGTCACTGTCCGAGACGATGCCCCGGTGGACTGCCTCCTAGGGAACGACCTGGAAAGTTCCCCCTGGGCACAGATCGAGCGAAGAGAGCATCTGGGGATGCTAGGCCTTCCTGAATGGGTTTGCTTAATGACCCGATCCATGTCCACCCGGGACGCCGTCCCAACCGAAGACAAGCTGCCCGAAGAACCTGAATGGCCGGCACCTCCGCCCCCGCCACTGCCACGGCCGAACCCGAACTGGGGCCGCAGGGCCCCAGCCATGAAGAACTTCCCGAGCTCGGGCCCCTTCCCGAATTAGCCCAGTGGCGCCAAGAACGGGGCCCCACCCGCGAGCAGTTCCGTCGGGAACAAAAGACATGTCCTTCCCTTGAGGGACTCCGACAACAAGCCGCCACGCAGGCCACAGGAGACTCCTCGGGGTCCCACTGGGTCTATTGGGACCAGGACCTCCTGTACAGTGAACAAAAGATCGCCGAGCTGGGGGCCGGCCGAGTGCTAGTCGTCCCCCTCCACTTCAGAGACTTTCTCTTAAACCTGGCACATGATGTGCCCCTCGCCGGGCACCTGGGGCAGGACAAAACCTACAGCCGCCTGGTGACCCACTTTTATTGGCCGAAGATGCGCCGCGATGTGTACACCCACTGCCGAACCTGTCCGACCTGCCAAGCCAGCGGAAAGAGTGGGGGGAAAATCAAGGCCCCACTCCAACCGTTTCCCGTGGTGACCACTCCCTTCGAGCGAGTAGGGATCGACATCGTGGGGCCCCTGGATCCTCCAACCTCCCAGGGGCACCGCTTCATCCTCGTCCTGGTGGACCATGCCTCCCGCTACCCAGAAGCTATCCCCCTCCGGACTATCACAGCCCCCGTAGTGGGTCGGGCGCTAATGGGGATCTTCTCCAGAGTCGGCTTCCCCCGAGAGGTCGTCAGTGATCGGGGCACAAACTTTATATCGAAATATATGCGGTCCCTGTGGCAACAGTGCGGGGTCGCGTATAAGTTCACCACCCCGTATCACCCTCAAGGGAATGGACTAGTGAAGCGATTTAATAGGACCCTGAAAGGAATGATCAAGGGCCTAGAAGAGCCCCTCCGGCGCAAATGGGACGTTCTGCTGCCATGCCTCCTGTTCGCCTACCGGGAGGTACCCCAGAAGTCCCTGGGGTTCAGCCCCTTTGAACTATTATATGGACACCTGGTGCGAGGCCCCCTCAGCCTGGTCAAGGAAGGCTGGGAGCTGGCCGCCTCCGATACTCCGCCCGATGTTTTCCGATACCTCTTGACTCTCCGCAACCAGACTCGGAAGTTCCGGGAACTGGCCGAAACCAACCTGAAGGCCAGTCAAGAGGAGATGAAGCGCTGGTATGATGAAAATGCCTCGTCCATTGAATTCGAGCCGGGCCAGCAGGTCTGGGTCATGTCCCCGGTCGACCCCGGCGCCCTCCAGGACAGATGGACGGGGCCCTTCAAAGTGGTGGAGCGCAAGAGCCCCGTCACCTACCTAGTGGACATGGAGTCCCCCCGGAACCCCCTCCGGGTCCTACACGCCAACCGGCTCAAGCCCCACTTTGTCCGCACCGAACTGAGCCTGTTGTTGGCTACCGATGACGGAGCAGAGGACGACTCCGAGCCTCTACCAGACCTCCTGAGCACCTCCGAGAAAGATGGCTCCGTCGAGGGAGTCTCCCTCTCTCCCGCGCTGACACCCAAACAGCGCCAGGACTGCCAGGAACTGCTGGGTCAATTTGCGAACCTATTTTCCCTCACCCCCGGAGTCACCCAGTGGTGTGTTCATGACGTCGACACCGGGGACAGTACGCCCGTGCGGCACCGAGCCTACCGAGTCCCCGACCGAGTCCGGGCCTGCATCCAAGCCGAAGTTTCCAAGATGCTAGCCCTAGGGGTAGTCGAACCTTCAGACAGTCCATGTGCCAGTCCCGTTGTCCTGGTCCCTAAGGCCGCCGCCCCCGGGGTGCCCCCGGAGCTGCGGGTCTGTGTCGACTACCGGGGACTGAATGCCGTCACCAGGACCGACGCCCATCCCATTCCCCGAGCGGATGAACTGATCGATCGCCTGGGAGCCGCCAGGTACCTCAGCACCTTCGACCTCACGGCCGGATACTGGCAAATCGGCCTCACGCCAGGGGCACAAGAACGATCCGCTTTCTCGACCCCCGATGGCCACTTCCACTTCAACGTGATGCCCTTCGGCATGAAGAATGCTCCGGCCACCTTCCAGAGACTAGTGAATCGGGTGCTGGCAGGGCTGGAAGAGTTCAGTGCCGCCTATCTGGACGATATTGCGGTGTACAGCCTCTGTTAGGACGAGCACCTGACCCACCTCTGGAAGGTCCTGACGGCCCTCCAACGGGCCGGACTAACAATAAAAGCCAGCAAGTGCCAGATCGGTCAAGGGTCCGTGACCTATCTGGGACACCAAGTGGGGAGCGGCCAAGTGGCTCCCCTTCAACCCAAGATCGACGCCATCCAGGCCTGGGAGCCCCCGTCACCCAGACCGCCGCCCGAGCCTTCCTGGGGCTCACTGGATACTATCGGCGGTTCATAAAGGACTATGGGAGCATTGTGGGGCCCCTCACAGAACTAACCTCCAAGAGACTACCCCCGAAGGTGCACTGGACCCCCGAGTGCCAAGTAGCCTTTGAGACACTAAAGACTGCCATGTGCACCGCCACGGTGCTCCAGGCCCCCGACTACAGCCGAGAGTTCATCATCCAAACTGACGCCTCGGAACACGGCATTGGGGCCGGACTGTCCCAAATGAACTCTGACGGAGTTGACCTTCCTGTGGCCTTCATAAGCCGGCGCCTGCTGGCCCGAGAACAACGATGGAGCACCATCGAGAGGGAAGCATTCGCCGTTGTATGGGCCCTAAAGAAGCTCCGGCCCTACCTCTTCGGCACCCACTTCCGAGTACAGACCGACCACCGGCCCCTGCGGTGGTTGATGCAGATGCGGGGCGAGAACCCGAAGTTGCTACGTTGGTCCATCTCCCTCCAAGGGATGAACTTCACCGTGGAACATCGCCCTGGCAATGACCACGCCAACGCTGACGGCCTCTCCAGATTCTTCCGCCTTGGCGAGGAGAATCCCCAAGAAGATGGATGACTCTCCCCTGCCTTCAGCTGGGGGGGACGCGTGTTGGACCCGGCCTTGTGGCGTGGTCCTACCCCTCTCGCATGGCGGGCCCCGGACGACATCGGCCCTCCATCCAGCCTGGGTCGGCCTCGGGCACACCTCTGCACGCCCTCCAAACCACCAGATCCGCCACCCGGCGGCCCACAACCACTGACACGGCACCCTTGTGCCGCCCCAGCATTACCGGTCCGGTGCCCACCCCAGACCCTCATTCCCGGCCCGACGCCATCTTGGGCCCATCACGTCACAGACACGTGGTCCCGGACCAGACGCGGCCACGGCCCCAGCGAGCCCGCCATCGAGGCACCAAGAACCCTCCGGGTGGTAGAGTGGCCACTCCACAAGAGACAAGGAGAGGGGAGTTTCGATGGCTCTCCAACCATCCTCGGATGCCTGGTTTCGATCACCCTCCGGCCTCCCTGGGCTCCGGCTCCACCCCCCTGCTGGGTGTCTGGACACCATCATCCCGGCCCTCTGACCCCCAGGCGAGAGGGTCCGGACATCAAAGGACTCCAGACCTATATCTGGGCCAGCCCCGGAGTAGGACGGCAGTTGTATCCCGGAGTCGAGAAGCCCTGCTGACGCTGTCGCGGCTGACCCTGAGACGAACTCCCCTTGCGGTGCTACCTGGAACCTGCTGGCGCTGCCGCGGTCCATCTTTGCTGTAACCACCTTGGAGCCTGCTGGCGCTGCCGCGGTCCATCTTTGCTGTAACCATCTTGGAACCTGCTGGCGCTGCCGCGGTCCACACTCGCTGAACCATCTTGGAACCTGCTGGCGCTGCCGCGGTCCACACTCGCTGAACCATCTTGGAACCGGCTGGCGCTGCCGCGGTCCACACTCGCTGAACCCTCTCGGAACCTGCTGGCGCTGCCGCGGTCCACACTCGCTGAATCATCTTGGAGCCTGCTGGCGCTGCCGCGGTCCACACTCGCTGAATCATCTTGGAGCCTGCTGGCGCTGTCGCGGTCCACGCTCGCTGAACCATCCTGGAGCCTGCTGGCGCTGCCGCGGCCCAACCTTCCGGAACCCCCCAGCTCGAGGATTGAGAGCTGTGGGTAGGGTCCCCTTGCAACCGACCATCTATAAGACTGTCCCGCTACCTTGCCCCTTGCCACGAGACTTTCCAGATCTCTGGATCTGCTGTATATATTGAAACGATACTTATTGCCCGATAAAGATTGGAAACTCTATCTACGTGTGGTGTATATTTGTAGTGGTGTGGTTACTCTGCTGTACGATTCTAGGAGAGGGCCCTCCCGTCGGAGGCCTCTCGACATCGCTCGGTCCCTTCTCTGAAGGAGGGGTAGACCTAGGGGTGGTCAGTCAGACACCTTCTGCCTCCCCCGGGTTCGCCTTTCTAACAAACTGCATGTCACAGAGGGAATTAAATCCTTTCAAACTTGAATTACCAACAGTCAATACATAGGGTATACCTACTTAACTGAGGAGGATATTCCCTACCACATCATGTAGTTTCCAACAACCAGTAGGAAATGCACATTTGTGGGGTCATAAACGTAGGATGGTTCCATACTGATTCAATGCAACACCACAGGGAATGTCATCCCTTGGACCATCTAAATCACACTGCCACCATTAGCATCCCTAACCCAGATAGGGAAAAAACTGTTCTGGCAACTATTGAACATGACAACCCTGTTCCCTCTGGAACCATGGTGACAGACCTAGAACCTTTCGCTCAAACATGCATGCTCTCTTTCGCTCAGAGAAATATACAAAGAATACATGAAAAGATGTTTTCTAATATGTTTTTTAACCAAAGTGAGTCTTGTATAGAAAATATGTGCTGCAATGATCAATAGACAGAAGCAGGCAAAAGTTATAATGAGTGTCAAGACAGTGAATAAAATGAAGAGATCCATCACCTTGTTGAGACAACTTATATATGCATTCATATTCAGTATTAAAACAGTCTACCGTACTTCTACAATGCAAACCCTAACCTACTTGTCTAAGGTGTAAATGTATGGTCTGCCAAGAAACCCCCTTCTCGATGATCTAACCACTTTACCTGTTGGGTAAGAGTGTAGGACTTGCCCTGGTCACGAACTAGACACCCTTCATAGAGATGCCAGTCAGCTGCTGGGTAAAAGCTTCAACATGCGGGGACCCCTTGAAGTCAGTAGAAGTGTCTCCTCTGATTTATTTGGGAAACAAAAGGATATATATAGAGAAATGCATCCTTGACTTGGGCTGAGATTGTGATCAGGCTGCCATAGTTTCTATATTACAGATAGCTTTGTTGCCATATGGATATAATGACATACATATTTGCATAACTCATGTGAGAGCCTTGTACACAATGCCATGACAATGTGATAGTGTTCTCACAAAGTTCTCTGTGTCAGCAAGGTCGGTATTACCAAGAAACGTTCCCTAATGTCACAAATACAAATGTGTATCAAACGTTGATGTTACAAGGTAAAAGAAATTTAGGAAAGAACCATGTACATGCAAAATGGCTATTTCCTATTAGGATGAACTCAAGCACATGACACCCCAATTTACCTAGTTAAGAAATCTAAGGGTAATATTTGGCGTATGGTTCAAGAACTGTGCCCCTGAAGGGTCTAGTGGTACCAGAATTCCCAATCATTCCTGACCTTTCCATTATGTGGCCAAATATTCCTCATACAATTTTCTCTGTCATAGATAGAAAGCTTTCTTTAGCATCCTTCTTCATCCAGACAGTCATCATTTGGCATGGTTCTTCTATAACGGGACTCAGTATTTGTATTCTCGTTTGCCTCAAGGGTATTGTGAATCCCCTAGCAGGCTGGTGAAAAATGATCTGTCAAATTGTCAGTGTAACATTATGTAGTTGCAATATATCAATGATATATTAGTCTGCAGTCCCACAGGACAACAGTGTAGGAAAGCTATTATGTCTCTTCTATTTACTCTTGCACATAGAAGATATAAAGTGGAGAAAGACAACTTTCAGTATTTACAGGAGGCAGTCCATTATCAATGGCAATTACTGTCAGCTTCTGGTCGGTGAGGAACTCCTGAAAGAGCAGCATCTATACGCCAAATGACTGAGCCAGAGACTGTAAAGGGAATACAGACGTTTCTTGGCCTTTGTAATTATGTGAGGCAATTGGTCTTTGATTACACCACTTTAACAGTACCCCTGCTGACCTCTATTAAACAGGCAAAAGATAGATACAATAGGATAACAGAAATGAGGGAAATCTGTCCTCATTCAAAAATATCCTTTAGGACAAAAATCCATTGCATACTTCAGTGGTATGTTATACTCAGTTATGAAAGGACATTACCCTTTGAGCAAGCTCTCTCCACTGCATCTTTTGCAGTACAGAAAAGCATCCCCATTGTCATGGGGCACCTCTGATGTTTTATGTGGAGCATGCAGTGTTTGCTATCATTCGGAAGGCTAAGACCACCATAACTAAACAGAGAGTGTCAGGATATGAGGTAATACTATCCCTCCCATCTTTGAAGGTTGTAAAGTGTCATACAGTGAACCCAGCAACATTTTTTGCTCTTTCTATATTGGACTCTGAAGAGAATGCATATGAGTGTGCACCATATATCCCTAATGAATCTAGACAAGCGACAGACGATTCTATTCCCGGCAGCATTGTATATTTTGTTGACGGTTTTTCTCTACCATTGACCAGGATACAGGAGTAAGACACACAGGTATGGCACCTGTCAGAGCATAGCAGCACAATTCTTCAAACAGACTTCCTATACTTTAGCAGCTAACACTGCCAGCACATTATTCTGCGCAAGCAGCAGACTTGATAGCCTTGATAGTGGCTCTCAAGCAAGGAATAGGAAAAGTTATCATGATCTATTCGGATTCAGCCTACGTAACTACCATAGTACATTCAAGCATCATGAGATGGAGCAGAAGAGGCATCCTCAAAGTAGATTGGAGTACTGTAATGCTTAGGAATCTCTTAGAGGCTTTAATAGAGGCACTTGCCTTATCACAAGCAGTGGCAGTTGTGAAGTGATTGGTACATACAAATGGACAGGATTTTGTATCATGGGGAATTGCATTAGCAGATTGGGAAGCTAAAGATGCAGATAAGTGCACACCCCCATGTGTGCCATCAGGTTCACAACAGATTCCAGTCTTAGTAGCTGCCTTGATGAATGAGCCTGAGGTAGCCGCTTGCACAATGGAATTGCTGACCGGGAGTGACGGCAGGAGGGGACTGCAATTCTCAGCCGCCCCTGGACCTTTGGACGCGCATAAAGCGCCAACACAGCCCCGTGGCGGGTGTAGCCGCTTGCACAACGGAATTGCTGACCGGGAGTGACCGCAGGAGGGAACTGCAATTCCCAGCCTCCCCTGGACCTTTGGATGCGCATAAATCGCCAACACAGCCCCGTGGCGGGTGTAGCCGCTTGCACAACGGAATTGCTGACCGGGAGTGATGGCAGGAGGAGACTCCAATTCCCAGCCACCTCTGGACCTTTGGACGCGCATAAAGCGCCAACGCAGCCCCGCGGCACGGGACCCATCAGGGACGAGCCCGGGCGAAGCCGGACGGAGGATGGGCTGGACCTACCCTCTAAATCCCTGTAAAAACGAACAAGGTACTGGCTATACTCTTCACTTTTATTATTGCCAACTTAATGAGTAGTGATAACGTAAGGGTAACAAATTATACTGCATAGGAACTGCTTGCTTGTTACATGATGAGAAGACATAGGGGCCAGGGAATTGTGGGAACACTCGATTCGTTTCTAACCAGAGCCACGTCTGTTTTGGAACATGAAATAGAGATCATGCAACAACGATTATCCCTGGAGCCGCTCCCTCAAACAAGCTCCACCACTATGGTTGAGACATATCCCCCTACCCTAATACAACACTCACCGCAAACTCAGAGGAAGGTCGTAGAAGGTGAAGGAGAAGGGGGCGTACTGCCCAACCAAACGGCACTGGCAACAAAGACCAGAATATCCACCAGGGAAGCAGGGGGAACAAAAGCCAGTGGAAGCATCATGGAAAAAACAGGGAACAGAAAAAGAGGGGGATGCCCACAGAACCAAACACCTGCAAAGGTGCCCAGGCAAGCTAAAGTTAAAGATAAACTAAGAGGGAACCGCAATGAGGAGCAAACTGTCTAGAATAAGTATTCCAGTAGCCCCTATAACATCTACTGACCCTTTAACAAATGAGGATATGTGGGGTAGACTGGAGACTCTATTAGCCATGGTGTTGAATCCTATCATAGCTAAATTGACAAGAAAGGAAGGGAAGTTACTGGCCCTAGAATCACAGATGGAAAAAAACAATGAACTGTTACTAGGGACAATGGCGCTCATAGGGAAGGGGCCAGTGGGGAAGGAGTTAAGTGTAAGAATAAGATCGGATCAAGAGACTCAACCTCAAGTACCCCAAGTAGTGTAGATGTGAGGGGGGTTACACCAAATAGCGAGCCCCAACTTTCTAATTACAGTAATGCTCCACCCAGATCCTCTAAGCAGTACGCAAGTGCTGCCTCGAGTAAAACTAGGAAAAGCCAAGCATGTCAGAAACAGGCAAGTGCTATGCGCAATGCAATAAACTACCCAATACCACCACTACCACCCCCAAACACAGCTACAACAGCCAGAGGACAAATGCACTAGGGCGTAGAGATGGGACCTGACAATCAAATAGATCACCAAAGAAATGAAATGGCGAATTTCAGTCAATCACAAAGTCAATCATAGACCCTACAGCTCCCCCCGATAGCTGCACCCCTGGTATTGGTCCTAGGGAACACACCTTTGATGAATGAGGGTCAACCGGAATCTATAAGACAATTGATGCATAAAGCATTACACTGGTTGACAGAAAAATTGAAGGGGGGGAGAGTCGGGAATCTGTCAAGCCAGTTTATTATGGCCAGAAGGGCAGCGTGGGTGGGCCCAGCGAGAAAGGAAATAGCGGGAGATTGTGTTGTTTTAAATTTTAATAATTAGTTCATAGTTAGATAAATATCGGAACATCTGGGTAATGGCACCATAATAAATTCTGAAATTGTTGTACTACCTTTAGGTTATTTTTATAAACCATGTTACCTGCCACACCAAAGGGCCAATCTATCCCAAAGAGAGAATCTCCCGTGGAAGACTACAGGGGACCCCCTAGGATGCAAAATTTTACTCTTGAAAATTGATTTGCCCTATTAACTGACCTGGAATTATGCGATTGACTACATCGACCACTGCAAATCTCTCAAATTAACTCTGAGAGTCAGGGGCTCCGGATTTGTCCTAATGAAATAACTTCCTATTTAACTGAGACACAAAAGGGGCCCATTAAAACATTCTTTAAGATAGCCTCATGGAATGTGATGGGCATTTCCCAAAAATTAAGCGAGGAGAATCGGTTGAAAATATGGCAAGACCATGATATTGTATCCTTCCAGGAGACATGGTCCATTGATCCAATTTATATAAACTGATATTGCTCTTATCAAACCCCAGCTAAATCCTCATCTTCGGGAAGGGCTAAGGGGGGTATTTTGACTTTGATCCGAATAATTTTCCAGGGAAGGTAATACAATTTGAAACCTTAAGTGATAATTCCCATATTCTTACACTGGAGATACACCAAGGAAGCAGATGGCTTTTAATTAATACTTACAATAATGAGATTAGCCCAAATAAACATGCTATTGTGGAAGAGGTTGATAAGGCTGTTGAGCATGCCATAGACAATAGTAGAAATTGTGTTTTCAATCTTGTATGGGTGGGAGATTTTAACATAACTCCCGGCAAATAAAATACAGCTTCTATATGTGGTGTAGAGGATTTTGGGGGTGACAGTTTAAATCATTTTGCGCACAATGAATATGGTAACTGTTTAAATAGGATGTTAACAGCGAGAAACATGGTAATGACAGGTGATCTAGAACTATCATCAGGGAACATGATAGGCACCTTTCAACGAAATGGCCTAGAGTCAACTATTGACTATATGCTAGTCACTGCCCCTATTAGCTTAAGAGCCACTAGGTCGGTAAATCAATTTACAATCTTTAGCGACTATGCCATCTTATCACTACAGATAAATGTATCAATGGGGGAACCCTTAAAGACTCAAAATGTTGATACTTCAATAGTGGCAAGAAGGAATGGTATACAACTAAAATGGGCTCATGTCAATCAATCTAAACTGACTGCAAAAATCATATCCACTACACTTAGTAATATAGCAATTTGTCTAGATCTAGAGACCGAAGCAGGAGAAATGGTGAAGGCCTTCTTTGATCTCCTAGAGCAAGCAAAACTGGCTCTTACACATACTAAAGAAATTAATGAGAGACCCGAAAGGGGATGGTTTGACTCCACTTGCTCAGCGGCAAAGAGAGCCTTGATGCATGCTCTAAAAAGCGGACCCAGAAACCCAGATTAAATCAGGGGACTACGGGCTATAAATAAACTCAATAGGAGAAATAGAGAGAATGCAATAAAAGAAGATATATGGGAGGATCTTAAAAAGGCAGCAAAAATGGGTAACACCCGTAATTTCTTTAGGATAATAAATGCACCAAACTTTAAAACCCCTGTAGATCCTACATTAGATAATAATGTAGATGAGGAAGCATGGGTTGCCCATTTCGAGAATACCTTTGCCTCAACACTCCAATCCCCATTTGTTAACATGGAACAAGGCCAACAGGCTCCCTTCTTCTTCTCACTCATGGAAGTAAGGAAAAGTTAGATGTTGTGCAGCTCAGGCAAGGCTCCTGGACCAAATGGTGTCCCTATAGCTCTTTTTTCTTAGGGATCAGCAGACCTATGGGCACCATTATTAACAAACGTGATGAATAGCATAATCCGGTCGGTCCCCCTCAATCTTGGTCTGCAGGTGTTATAGTCCCTATTTATACAAGCATTGGCATAGCCAATTGATCTCACCTTTGGGACCTTATAAGTGTTTAGTTATGCAGCACAATATCCTTGGTGCAACAACATCAAGTGTTGCATGGCCAAACACTTATAAGGTCCCAAAAGCGAGACCTATTGGCTATGCCAATGCTTGTTAATGCTTGTTATTTTGACTTTTCTGTCTTTGTTGAATTTATTCATCAGTCAGGAATAGTCAATAAGGCTCGATACATTTTAAGGCGCTTTCTTCTCATATTTGCTGTTTTAATTGTGCAATGGTAAGGGAGCAAAATACCGGCTTTAAGTGATTTTCCTATGTTTTGGGCCAGCCAGGACACTGGCCATGCCAACAAAAAAACGTCCAGGTGTTAACTCTAAGTTATGTGGCCTTGATCCTTTCCGTGCACCCAAGGAATCCTCCACATCAGGTGAGGCTATGGCTTCGAGGGGGTCTGAAATTGTTGCAATAGAAGCCCTTTTATCATGGCGCCTGGAGGTGACTGCCAATCGGTAGGAGGGCCAGCCTTTGTCCCAAATTGGAGGTGAAGAGTGGGTGATAAATCACCCAGGGAAGAGAACAAAACTATTTATAGAGGGACCAGAAGATAATAGGCGATGTAGTGAGATGAGGAGAATGGCTCTCGTCCTCCTGGTGTGGTGGGATCAGGAGAATGGGTTCTGTCTGCCTGGAGTACTGAGAGGAGGAGATGCCTCCTATTCTGCTTGGTGCGGTTAGCTGCTCGCCTCAGCAGGGTCAGCAGCTTTTGCTAAGATGTGTGATGTGAAGGTCTCCTATTGAATCCTGGTGAAGACGTTTCAAAGGTTCATCCTTCCAAGGTCAGTAGAATGGATATCAATTACGAGTGAGTGATAATAATTGCGCATTTTACTGTTCTATGCAAAGAGTTTAGTGAGATAGATTATTGTTTTGGCACGCGCAAGTCCATTCCTTTATCAGAGTTCCACATATTTGAGACAGGCGCTGTGGGGTTAGCAGAGAGGTCACATGCTGCATTGCATTGAAAGTGTAGGAGGTGACGGTGTGGGCCTTGTGCAGGTCCTGAGCAGCCCCTCAATGATGTGCATAACATGGCACAGCACGCACAGAGCTAGAATGGGCCAGCTACCTGTGATGCTTGCTGGACCCCCACGCTCTAAAAGGATACAAAGGTACCTCGGGCAATGCGCTCAGGAATGTGGACACCCCAAACATATATACTAAGAGTAGTAAAAAGCAGTAACAACAAGCATTGGCCGTGCGGCAGTAAAGCCGCGCGGCAGTGAAAGTGGCAGCAGGGGGAGGGGGCTTATTTTAAAATTGTGTACTTAATAAGGTATCACTATCTAACCAATCTACTTAAGGCCAGCGTTGCTACATAACAAAAGAGTCTGCGGTGTTCCCTCAGCGGTGGGTGATATTTCTTGGAGCCGGTGACCGCAACAAAGAAAGAAGACAAGCATTCGCCGCGCGGCAGTAAAGCCACGCGGCAGTGAAAGTAGCAGCAGGGGGAAGGGGCATAGGCGATTTCCTTTCGGGAGCGTGCGACCATATGGCGCCACCATATGGCACAGCGCGCTCCCGAAAGGAAATCGCCAAGATGTGCACACGTTGCATTGCAAGCAATGCAACACGTGCACTTTTTTGCCCCCAAAGTTGTGGCAATGGCTACAGATCTGTCCTATACAGCGCATGCACGCTGCGTAGGCAAGACCTAAAAAAGGGGACAGGGCTGACCCAAAAAACTACAGGCCATTCTCCCTGCTGGACACGACAGCAAAACTCATGGGCCGGCTCCTCCTTTCTAAGTTAGAGGGATGGGCCATGGAAAACAATATCTTAATTCAGGCCCAATATGGATTGCAGCAGGGAAGGGGCACCGTAGATCAGTGCTTGAACTTGGCACTCATAATAGAAAAATACACCAGGATGAAGAAGGGGAAGATATACATGGCTTTCATGGACCTGTCGGCAGCGTTCGATCGACTGTGTGGTCCATGAAAAGCTGTAGACTATCATGAGGGAGATGGGAGTTAATCAATTAATATTCAATTTTATTAGACAGTTGTACTCTAACGCTATGGCCTCAGTGCTGTACACTAAAAATGGAGGCTGCACACGCCCATTTAAAATCACCAGAGGAGCAAGGCAGGGTTGCGTCCTTGCTCCATTTCTCTTTTCTATCTATACAAATGGAGAAGAAAAAGCCCTGACCAAGACTACAAGAGATGTCCCAATATTTAACTCGCAATTTCTACCTATACTGGAATACGCAGACGATACGGTGTTGATTGCCAGGATGAGGTGCGGCCTTCAACATCTGATATCCTCGTATGCATCTTTTATGGACTTACTTGATCTGAGGGTAAACCGCACTAAGTCCTTTGCAGTGATAGTGGGAGCAAGAAAAAGAGATAGAACACTGTATATCCATGTTGAGAAAGAGAGGATACAGGTGGTGGACTCCCGTATTTGGGGGTTCTCGTTGATGACTTGTTATGGACAAGGTTAGTGGAAGGACGCAGAGGTGTAATGGAGAGAATCCTGTCTGCCATAAAAACATTTGCTAAAAAATTGGGTGACAGACCACTATTGCCAATACAAAATATTTAACAGGCCAAAGTTCCGGCAGCAGTGACTATGGGGCTGGAGTATGGGGCACTGTAGAAACAGGCACCCTTCAAACTATCGAAAACAAGTTTTTTAAATCTCTAGTTGGCCTCCCCGTCTCGACCTCTAATTATATTTTACATTTAGAACTGGGACTCCCCTACATCATAGATACAATACAATTGGCCCCTGTCCTTTTGTGGCACTCAATTTGGTGAAGGGAGTAGGGACACAGTCCCGCTGATGCAAACAATAATAAAGAATTGTTTAAATATGGATAACTGTAGGAGGTACAGATGGTTGTGCTTTGTAGAAACACCCTTGAATAAAATTGGCCCATCTCAACTATTTAAGGACCCAGTCGAATGCAGAAAGGTCTCAAAAGAAAAAATCAAAAATATGTTTCTGATGAGGGCGGAGTATGACAGAAAGGAACATCATAGACAGAAGCAGACAGTGGTAAGCCTCAGTTCAATCCCTCCAGCGACAGAGAGAGGACATTTCTTCTATCTGTCAGACGTAACAAAAGCACAACATAGATTCATATTGTTAAGATTTCAGTTGAATATGATCCCACTTATGTAAGGTTATCCTGCTAAAATATATAACCATCTGATCTAATCTTGTGCCCATGTGACAAACTGTCAAAACAAACTGATTTGCATTTGGTCTTATTTTGCAAAATATATAAGAAGGAAAGGAACGCTTACCTAAAACCGTTATTACAGAAAATGAATTTTAAACAATGCCGAGTGGCACTATATTTCTTAAAAAGTTTTATCTGATCCCTTGACTTGTTTTGCTTCGTTTCTATGGACCAGTATGAAAAAAAGAAAAAAGTCAGTGATAGCAGTAGCCACTGGATGACAAATATTTTACAGGAGATCTGGAGGATAACGGTTGGTTTTACAGTTCAATTTTTTATTTTTAACCATGGATTAAATGAACTATTGTATTTTAATGCCTAAATGGAATTGAATATTGGAATTTTTTTCGTTATTATGTATTTTTATGATCATTTTGTATCTGATCGAATAAAGGATTTGACTGTGACTATGAGTCAAACACACAGATACTAATACACCTTATTATGCTGAGACAGCCCGTTTACAACTTCGAGAACTACAGGTAGCTGCTCCATTGCATGAAAAACAAATATAGGAGACTAGAGGGTGCTCACAGTCGGGGGACAATTTGTTCTATAGACAAATATCTACAGTCAAGCCAGTGATGCCTCATGGTTTGCTCATGATAGCTATTGATCAATTGCATTTACCAAGTCACATTTCGAGAGAGATCGTGCACCTATGCATATAGAACAAGATTGGTTCATTCGTAACTTGCATTAAATGCTTACTATCTACATTCATAAGTGTACTATTTGCAACCAATTCTCTCCAACCCCCACAGTGAAGGTAATACATTCTACCATACCACAACCACAAGGTCCTTTTAAGGCTCTTCACATTGATTTTATTGACATGATCAATCGATGCAAACATTTATCGGTACCTCATGGTGGTGGTTTGTCCTTTTTTCCGATGGGTTGAAGAAGGGCCTTCTGTCCACTGTGATGCTAAGTCAGTTTCTACATTTTGATTTGTGAGGTGATTCCCTGCTGGGGAACTTTCAGAAGGCACCAGATCTGATCACAGCAAACACTTTGTCAATACAGTTTTTACTTATCTCGAAACAATGCTAGGGATAAAACATACATTATCTTCTATTTACCACCCCCAGAGTAATGGCATAGTCAGGCGTCTTAATGGCTTGCTGAAAAATTAGATTAGCAAGCTATGCACAACGTTGCAGATTTTTTTTTTTTTTACCATTAGCACTATTCTCCCTTGGGAACACACCTAACTCCAATCACTACCTAACTCCCCCTCAGATAGTGACAGAAAGACTTATGAATACACAAATGCCTGCTACTAGATGTAAGGTGCAAGGAGAAAGTACAACTGAAATTCTGAATGATGAACTGCGCGTCTATCTCTCTGAATTAACAAAGGCTGCAAAGTTAATTTCCAAACAGGCAACCAGAAGAAAGGAGAAGCATGCTACCGCTGAGGTCGACCACACTGCGGTGCAAATAGGAGATCACGTTTTTGTAAGGAACTTTGTTCGGAAATCGATAGATTTCAAATTTGATGGCCCCTTTTCTGTGATGATGGGCACTCATACTGCCATCAAAGTCAACGGCAGGAAGCCATGGATCCACCTATCAGATATTCAGTTGAACCCCTCTTCACTCCAAGTGTCGCCAGTGGTATAAATGGGAAAAGAGGAGAGAAGAAATTTGAGAATGTAAAGATTCCCCCCCCCATAAAGTCTGCTTTGGGACAATTTTACGATTCCACAATTGTGTATTTTTTTTCGGATCCTGTTATTTATGTTGCTGCTTTTCTATAGTGATGCATGTTTAAGATCTACTTAATATATCACACACCTGCAGAGAAAGCTGTCTAATTGTACCAATGTCTCTCATAATATTCATGATAGCCTGCTGGATAACATGTGGTATCAACATATGTCAGAAATAGTATTAGAAAGCACAATTGAAGCATTATTTGTTTGTTCATTGATACTTCATGCCACAGGATCCGATAGATTACACTCAACTAAAGAAATTCCCCCAAGAACAGCTTTATGTCTCTTACACCTCTATCTCTGTAGGATTAAGGCCTGAATGCAGGCGAAACATGTTAGGGTATCACCTATTTTTGTTAATACCACAAAATATTACTCCTCCGTAGAAGTATTATATATATTTTACAGATAGTCAGGACATTAAGGATGAGATAGCACGAATGCAGAAAACAGATCGTCCCAACATTGCAGAATGGATATAATTGGTCCTAAGTTTAGGCTTTTTAGGAAGGACATGCACACCCACGGAGTGCAATAGTTACATAGTAAATCCCTTACCCCTGGATTGTCTTTACAGGCCAGGACTCAGAATTACTGGATCAATTTATGCCCTTGACTAATGGCATTCTCATATTGAGTTTTCCTGTAGGGCCAAACCCCTTTGGAATGGTACTGATATTCGTTAGGATGCAGTAGGAAGGTGTGCACATGTATGGGATGATAATATTGTGCAATACATTTGGATGGACTGTAGAGTGAGTCCTTGGACAGGCATGAGACTAATGTCTGTTTCTTTATGTTGCAGAGGAAATAGCACAATCAATGTTGGGAAAAATATAAACTGCATCTCCACGATAGATATCGTCAACATGCAGGGGGGCACCTCCAGCCTCATGTACTACTATTGACAGTGTGGAGAACTGCTGTACACCCAGTTGCCACCTCACTTGAATTGCCCCTGTTCTTTGATTACTTTGCACACCCCAGTCTTGGTCATTCTGGGAAGAAATATTTCTAAACTCCATGATCACTCCAAGAGCCCTCCAACAACTTTTTTACATCATCACCGAAAGTATGGTACTACCACTTGGAAAGATGTTCCCCAAGAACACAGGTTGTTCAATGATGCTCGGTTGTTCTTTGGAAGTGCTCTATCATTTGTGGCGGCAAAGCAACTGCTCGTGGCTACTAATAACTAGATGGGAACTCTGGAAGGCAATTAATGCATTATGTACTCGATCTCATGACAGCCATGGAAAGAAGAGTATGCACCAAGATATGGACTGCTTATTGTAGTTACATCCCAGCAAATGATGTGGACAATGGAACTTTTCCGGAAGGCATACAAACTATGAACGATCTACAAAGCAAATGGTTGCTGAAGGAGATGCCCCAGATGAATGGTTCAAAGGGTGGTTTAATTGTTGGGACTGTTTAAGGCTTTATTGCCTTTTCTTGTGCTATTGCTTTTGATATGTTGTGGCACTCATTTAGTTATAGCTTGCTGTAAGAGGATGATTACAAATGTGGGAGGGATGTATACAGTTAGGCCACCTACACCACAAGTAGTAGATGCTCAGGACAATGCATATCATTTGATACCAAGTGCAGATCCAGATTTAGAGAAAGTAGTTGATATATCAACCAGAAGGGAGAATGTTAAGAAGAAAATGAAATACAAAGAAATCTTACCATGGCAGATATCAGTAGAAAGTGTTGCAGAGCTATGTGGTTAAAGAACACTTCAGGCCTGAGCTTCATGGCGATACAAAATAGGTAAGAGTTCACTAGAAATTAGAATGCATGATTAGCAAGTTTTAGTTAAAATAGAAACATGTATTTAAACAACCCTTGAAGTCTTTATGATCACAGCACAAAAGCATGTATCTCATTCTCCTAGTTAATGGAAATGTGACCTGGTGAAAGGTAACTTCAGTTAAGAGGACACAGAGTTGGATAAGTAGTATTGAGAGCAAAGTGATAAATACACACACGCATCCGAAGGGAAGTTAATTTTTCATCAAAGCTTTGTTAGATCTACAAAAAGAGAATGTGTGGAAAGGTTACAAGTTTAAAGGACACAATTCTTATATTCATGTAAACATATATAATTAACTCATGTATTCTTTTACCTGCTTTTAGCTTTTCTAGATAATTGTATTTAGGTCATCACTTTTTCAACTATATAAGCACCTACCCGCAACCAGCAAATTGAGGTTAGCATTTACTTCTGTGAGGACAGATGCTCTCCCGGCAGAGACAAGTAAATCTACATTTGCCTTGCCAAGAGAAGTCTTGTCTTTCTTGATTTCCATTTTACCGCAACATTGACTCCACCTAGAGAAGTATTTCTCACTCTCCTCATGCCCTACGGGGAACTAGCATTACAATGTATGAGAGACTATTTTACACATGTAAACTAAACTCAATCATCACATATTAAACCTTTTTTTTTTGTCCTCATATTTGACAAAGGCTTTAAGTGAGATCCTCCTGAAGGGCTGCGAGAACTGGGCGCCAAATACCTTCTAAGATCTTATGCCAAGGTCCTTTCCACTCACAGTTGATATAGAGTCTGGTAGTAACCACCACCGGTCTCGTCAACCCATTGAGCTGGTCTTAATCCTTGGACAACAAAAAAAAAAAGGAAATAAAGCAAGCGGATAGCCAGAATTAAGAGTAGCAAAGGGGGCCCATATTTTTTCTTTCTTCGCTGACCCCAGTTGGCAGTCTAATCTCGCTATATGTCTTACGAAATTCATCCAGCCCACACATGTAGGGAGGAGTTCAGACACCCATTTGATACATATTTCCCCGCGTGCTATTATCATTAAGATAAATACCAGACATCTGATGTTTCTCCCCCAGTTGTTTTTATCCACCCCAAATATAACCAGGGGAAGGCTTACCTCAAAATTGCAGCCCAACATTTTTGCCAATACATTACCCACTTCTTGCCAGAAAATCTGGATGGCTGGACAATGCCAAAAGAGATGTAGATCGTCTGCATTTTCCACTTGGCATTTCGGACAGCAGCTTCTTCTTGTGCCTCCCATCTGGGCCAATTTCTTGGGGGACCAGTAGGCTCTGTAAAGGGTGAACAGATGATTTCTCCTAATTGGAGAACAAGTTACTGAGGCCCAAAGTGTAGCCACAGCTACTTACCAAAGGTTTTGGATATCACAGCCAGGCATATCCAGCTTCCAGATTTCTTTGGCTATGGTCCCAGCGTTATCCTCTCCTTGTGCTAGTACCCAGTACCATTTGAAGACCTCTTTCTTGTAGTTTTGTATTTTTAATAAGTCTTTTTCTGCCTCTGATTCCATCCCAAGGCTTTGCTGCGATCGTGACCAGCTGACCAACTGATAATACTTAAATCTAAATAGCTTATAATCCGTTATATGGCTCAGTTTGGGCCATGTTAATATTGTGCCTTCCTCCATTAATTGACCCCATCTTAAAAGACCTGCATTTACCAATGGGAGAGCTAAGCTATCCATCATGCATGGTGGTGTTCCAGGGGAAATCCAGATTGGAGCCATAGCACTATAGTAAGGAATCCCAAGAGTTTTTTTCACCAAGCTCCAAACTTTGCAGGCTACTGTCAGTGTCTTAAATTAAATTTTTTTAAAGAATTTAGCATGGGCAAATTTAAATAAGAAACCATTGCCTCCTTCTCCAAGATTTCTTATTATGGATTTATATCTCGCTAGCATATCCTTAGGAGTCAACAATAATTGTTTTGGGTTTTTCAAGAAAAAGCCCAATAATACAGTTGAAAATCCAGGAGTGCTATGCCTCCCTCCAGCTTTTTCTTCCTCAGTTTTTTCCAGGCTATTCTCACACATTTATTCTTCCATATAAAACTACTAAGTTGCCCATGAATATTTTTAAACCAGGCAGGCTTAAAAAAAGAGGGCGAGCGCTAAACATGAATATAAATTTGGGAAGGATTGTCATTTTGACTAAATTTGCTCTTCCTAAGAAAGAAAGTGGCAGGAGATCCCAGCTTTTCAGAAGCTTTTTAGTTTCGTGCATAAGTCGGTTGAAGTTTACCCATGCCATATGATCCAGATCTTTTGATACCCGCACGTCAGATTTCTGAACTCAGTCCTATCTAAGTGTCTATGGTAATCAGGGATGGGGTTGTTCCAAGACATAATCTCAGTCTTATCTTCATTGATTAAGTAACCCGAGATTCGCCCGAAACTTCCTGCTAACCCATTACTGCTGGCAAGGCTATTTCCAGATTTGCTAAATAGACTGCCAGATCATCAGCATATAGAGCTTCTTTCATCTGCCACTCTCTGTGTTGAAAAGGAAGGATTCTTGGGTCTGCTCTTATTCTCCTTGCCAGAGGTTCCAAATATAAATTAAATGATAGCGACGAAAAAGAGTGCCCCTCCTTATCCGAAAGCAAGGGGTTAAATAATCGTTAATCAATCATTTTTCTGTGGGGGAAGCATATATACCTTGAATAGCTTGAAGGAAGTTATCTCCCAAACCATTTTGTTTAAGCACCTCTTAGAAATAGGGCCATCTCACTCTGTGGTATGCCTTAGAGGCATCAACCATAATAATAGTTAGGGGGTCCCTGTTACTGAGGTAATATCTATTGCACAAACCAGATCCTGCGTAAGGTCTGAGAGCTGTCTTCCTTTCATAAACCCCTTTTGATTTATGCCAATTATATTTCCAGCGGGTTTATCTAAACGTCTGGCCAAAATTTGTGATTATATTTTGTAATCCGCGTTTAGGAGCGAGATAGGCCTATAGGATTAAAATGTTTTGCGTCCTTGTCCGGCTTGAGAATTAAAGAAATTACTGCTTCACTCCAAGTGGCCGGAATCTGTGTATGACTTAAATATATAGAGTTTAGCATATCTTTAAAGAATGGGGTAAGTTCCATTTCCAAGATTTTATATACTTCATTCGTTAGACTATCAGGTCCCGCAGCTTTCCCATTCTTTAATTTCTTGATAGCTCCCCCTATTTCTTCCCTTGAGATTTCTTGATTAAGAACGGCCTGCTGATACGTATCTAGAGGGTAGATTATCCTGTTTTAACCAACCGCCTATTTCTGCTAGTGTCCCTTCTGCATCGTCAGTGTATAAATCTTGAAAAAAGTTTGCAAACACTTCTATTATCTCAGATTCCGTACATTTGGTACCGTCCTTGATTATTACATCTTTTATCTCATTCCTAACCCTGTCTGGCTCTCCTTACTGACATCTTCCCGCTACCTTCCCCAAATGTGTGATTCACAAGCGGCTTGCCTCCCATCTCTGTTTCACTAACCTCTATAGATAATCAGATAAAATACTCTTGCTTCTATCAGCTTACTTTGCAAACACTCTATTACCGGGGCTTGAGAAGGGTCCCTCCCTTTCTGCTATTTCACACTGAATCTGGTTAATATTTTGTTCAAGTTCCCTTATTTTATTCTTCCCCATTTTATGCTTATAAGCAGCTAAATTGATTAGTTTGCCCCGCAGGAACGCTTTAAATGCATCCCATACTATATGTGGTGGGGCTGTACCAACGTTCTGCTGAAAGAAAACCAATGTTTTCTCTTTCAAGGATTTTACTAATTCTGGGTCTCTCAATAAGGTTCTATCTAAAGTCCACTTGGACTGTACAGGCAGGAATTTAACTGATATCACCAAGTAAACTGCTGCATGATCAGATAAATGTAAAGGTCGATGAGTTATCTTAAGAGAGCTGTTGTTAAGGTTCTGGTCTATTAAAAAAAATCGATTCTTGATGAATGGGCCAGTTTTTTATTTTGAAAAGTGTACCCTCTCTCCTGTCCCGCTTTTAGTCTCCAGATGTCTACCAATGCATTTTTTATCATAAAATGGGCAAACTCCCTCATTTGGGGGGAGTTTACTGCTGGCCTAGAAGTTGATTTATCCAGAGCCAGGTCCAGCAGGATATTAAAATCCCCCCCCCCCCAAAATGATATGATATTTTGTCTCAAGAATGTGTTGATATAATTCCTTAAGAGATGCTGGGTCTTCTATGTTTGGACAATAATAGGACACAAAGGCATAACCTCTATTATGAATTTTTGCAAAGCTTATCGCCCATCTACCCCCAGAGTCCACCTTCGAGCCCTCTATACTAACCTGAGACACTTTTTTTTATATATAACTGCCACTCCCTTCACATTACACGACTGGTTGGTACACACACAGATGTGAAATCCATCTATTCCTCTTTAAAATTTCTGGCCATTCTTCATGGCGTAAGTGTGTCTTTTGCACTAAGATAATATCGGCATCGAAGAGCTTAAGAAATTCCAAAATTCTCCTTCACATGGGAAGCACCCATAAAGCATTTAGATTCCAGGACATTATTTTTAAAATATTAGTCATTTTCTTAAGTTACTCCTTCCCACTCCCTGTACAATGACGACCTTCAAGCACTTCTCTCATTCATAAAAACCTGTCTCTTTGCTCTAATGAGGACCATATTTTTTTTATTTTTTCCCTATCTGCTCCCCACCCAGTGCATAAATAAACAAAAAAGTGCAAAAAAGGTGCAGAAATTCCTGCCTGACCACCCTCCCACCCACCCTCGGGAACCCTCCCTGTGTCTTTCCTGGGTATTTCAACATACCCTATTTGAGCTCCTGCCTCCGCCTTTTACAGTAACTTAAAGCACGCTTAGGAATCTTTATTCGACTTGAATTTGGCGATTAAGTTCTCTACCTCCACACCTTCTCTCATATTGTACATTTTATTATTCCACATCACTCTGAGGGTTGCTGGGAACTTTAACTGTGCGTTTGCCCCAAGGGTTTTCAATTCTTGGATAAAGTTCCCTAATTCCCATTGGCGAGTTTGCGTGGCTTTCGATATGTCTGACCTAATCGTAAAGGACCAGTCTTGTTTTTTAAACTGTTTCCCCTTAAGGGCAGTAGAGAGGATTAGCTCTTTAGTTGTGTGGGTTTTGAAATTGATCAGAATTTTCCTAGTTTTCCCCTTTTCCGTAGTTTTCCTAAACGGGTCCCGATGTATCCTCTGGATGTCATTCTGTAGATCTAGTTTAATTGTTTCCAGGAAGAATTCTGCAAATAGATCTATAACATAATTCTTTAAATTTCCTACCTCAATGCCTTCTGGAACGCCTAGGACCCTTAGGTTATTCCTTCTAGGGTTGTTTTCCAGCACCTCGATTTTATCTCTCAGCTCCTTCTCTCCAGCTTGCAATGTAGTTATTTCCTTTTGATTTTTTTTACTTCTTCTTGCAGAGATCCCAGAGAGGTTTCCATGACAAGAAGTCTTTCCGTTATATCTGCCATTCTCTCCTCCAAACCCTCCCAAGCTGCTTGTATTTTGGCCTGGTTTTGCTCCGATATAGCAAACTTCTCCTTAATGTCCGATGATAGAGCGAGCAGAACCCGGGAAATATCTATAGCTGATGACTCTTGACCATTAGCACTTACAATTTGAACTTCTGTGCTGTGGTCCTTCCTTTTTAAAGCTTCAACATTTAGGGACGCACCTCTTGTTTCTGCTGTGGTTTGAGACGTTGAGACCACACTACACTCAATGAGGATATTAGAGGCCTCCTCACTCAACAGAGGAGAGTAACAATTTTCTAGAGGTAATACAGGATTTATTTCTTCAATATTATCTAAGGACTCCATTACGGGAGTCTTAGACTGGCTTAGTTGCAACTCCTCTGTATTCATAATCTTGAAATAAGATCTTAAAGAAGGGGTGATCCTACGTCTCTCTCCCGAGAGGTTTGTAACTGGCACTATGATCTTTGCACTCCTTTTCGTAGCCTTGAGGGCAATACTAAATGAAATATTTTGAACTTGTACGCCTCCCGAAGTCGCAGCCTCTACTGGCGCTTTTGAGCTGGCACTGGGGCTCTGAAACCCCCCGTTACTCTGTAACTCCCCTTCACCAAATCTTTTATTCCTCAAAGTGTACCTCTTTTTTTTCCCCACTATTTTTGAATTCGCTGGTGTATCAGCATTCAGCGTGTTTTCTTCTAAAATAGCTGTTGTTTTACCTTTTTTGAATGATTTAGCTGTCACATCCAGACTTTTGCTGAATGCAGGCGACTTTCCTTTCCTGTTTATATGCGATTTCTGTGACTTCTTTTTGGGGGTTCATAGAAGACATCCAAGTTCTTTTTCCTCCCTCCCAATGCGTCGCAGAAGTCCTGTGAATAGACCTGCTGGGTGAAAGCAGGTGCTGACTCTAAACCAACCTCCAGGAAGCCGAACCGAGCTGCTGCACGCCGACTGCGTCGGAGCTCGGGGGAGACGCGAGGCAGAGAGATCCCGTGTTTGGCCCCCACCTCCCCTGCAGCAGCGCCGCCGGGGACTCAGGACACAGGATACAGCCCAGGAACACAGCAAAAGTGGCACAAGACGAACGACGGAGCAACGCCGTGAAGCGAGGAAAGGTAGAGAATCGCAATTCACTTTTAGGTACGCAGCATTGCAGGCGGAGGCTTCAGAGCTCGCGGCCGGCGCGTTCAGCAGGCCGCCATGTTCCCCCACATTAAACCTTACATACTTTATTTCATAATATATTTTATACAGAAAGCAAACATTCTTATTTTCTTTTTTTTTCACTGCAACAGGCTTTGTCAAGCATTTTAGTCAGGTCTCTCATTTAACTTTTATGAGTGTTCCGTATTTATTGATAAAAATAGCACTGCTAACCCTGATAGGCTTTAATGTGCCAAACTTGGCATGGACAAATGCTGTTTGCTAACTTTCATACAGTAAAACCAGACCATTTCACTTTACCTATGCTTGTTGTATTTGTAGTGCTATATACTTATTAAGAAGTAACAAATATGACAGATATTATGAGTATTTTTTGTAGATAAGCAATACATGTGTTTAAGACTACTGTGATGTATTTATATATGCAATCCTTTAAAGTTTAGCCGCACTTGAGCCACCCATTTTAGTAGGTATATGCTACTATTATCAACATATTGAATGTACATATACAACAATTGAACAATGCATCATGTAACAGATCATGTTTTTGATAACCGAGGCGAGTCAATTACCCACGCTAGAAATGTTGCAAAAATATTAACCGCTAAAAAGTCTGACAAAAAAGTTTAAAGCTCCGATAGTATCAAAAGGTGAAACAATGTATCAAAGTATTTTTTGCTCTTTTCATCTAGTTAAGGTCTTTCAAAGGGTCACCTTTGAATTTCTTTTCAGTTCCTGAATGTATGTATTTTTGAGATTCAAAGGCGCTCAACTTTTACTTTTCAGCCTGCTTAAAATCTCCTCTTGCAATGTCGCATTTCACTGTTTAGGGTTCTTTACCACCTCGGAAGTGCCAGGCTTCAGCAAAGGACTTTCTAAAAGGAAATGTCCTCATAGCTGAATTGTTCCTAAATTTGCAGCAGTGATATGAAGCAGATGTAAAGATTGTAGATTGGATATTTCTATATATCACAAATCATATACAAGTGGCAAGGTGAACGTGTTGGTTGTGCTGCTTTTGATAAACGTAAAATAAATGTTTTTGTGTGATACTGCAGCTGCACTTGTTAAGATATATGCATATCGCCATATGATCACATTGATAGGGCCCCGTATCCTGTTATGTATAAAGTACTGCTGAAAGGTAAATTGTTTAAAGAATGTATTACATTCTCCAGTTTTTACTCCCCTTTCTTCTCTCTATGTGTACCCCCTTCTCTGCACTGTCACCTTGACTCTTCACTTCTTTTCTTTTCCCTGCACATCTATCATCTTTCTTCCAAATCTCTCATGCATTTGTCTCTCTTGTCATCTGCATCTCTCTCTGTTACATGCACTTCCGTTCCCGCTGCCACCTTAGCCTCTCTGCTCACTACTGCATGTTTCTCCTATCCCATAGCCATCTTCTATGCATCTGTTCACAACACAAGCAGATACAAGGCCTAATTTGTAAAAAAGAAATAAGTGCAGGGGACAAGGGTTCTCTGAGTTCACTAGAGATACTTCCACATAAATACTAGGGTAGGCTGCCTAGTCTTAACACTACCTTTTTCTTCCACCACTCTCCACCCCCTGTGTCTTTTTATCTCACTCTTGCTGGTTCTTTTTCATTCTTCTCTCTTTTTGTCTGTTTTCTATTCCTCTCTTTCTCATCCTGTCACCCTTTTGTCACGTGTTACCTATCCAGGCCTGAATGTAACAGTAGGGTTCAATGAAAACAATAGATACCTCTCCCCTCATTGTCACATGCTACCAACTGGACCCACAAAGTTCCAGAGATTACTGTGCCATCAAACCGAATGCAAACAAGGAAAATGGCCCTCTCTAAGCCTTAGTGGGGTAGTGACATAATAAATTCAGTGGGCGCCCTCACATCCCTGAAACCTGGTGGAACTAACCCCTACTTCACTAATGATAGCTAAGCCCCTGCGCAGTCAGTGCACTTCGATCTGGACTTACAGTGATCTTCGCTTTTACATGATGAAGATGCCTACACAATGCTCTTCCAATGAGGTTCTATCATTTCCTGAAATGGCATTACCATTATTGACAGTGAAACTACACAACTCTGCCAGTGTATCTCTCTCCTTATCTGCAGCATTCACAGGGATGCCCTCTGCTGATGCACTTCACCACTCGCCTGCATCATCAAGTCTGGCCACTCCAGCTCTGTATTTTAACCACAACAAACGTGTTTCGTCAGGCGTTGCGTTGCATTGACTTTCTCAGGCCTAGAAAGAATGTACAATCTTACTGTGCGTGAACTTTCCGCATAAAGGCAAATTACCCAGCACCCAAGTGTGTCATCCAAGAGAGGGATAAAACAAACACTACCAATGTGCTCAAAATAATAGCTAGATGCGTGAGTAGGTGAGTGAGTACCTTCAACGGAAGGGTGTTCTAGACAGTCCTGTGTAGTCGATGAAAAAGAAAAATTAATTACAAAAACATAATGAAACATCTCCTATGCCTTATAAATATGTTAACATATATAATATGTTTTACATACATACAATGCCTGAGGAAACGTGTTTGCTTAGGTTTGCAGGTTGCTTAACTGAACGGTGGTGCTTAGGGAGTACTCGTATAGATCTAAACAGAAATATAAAAGCTTCCATTTGAATACAGAAGATACTGAATTAAAATAACTTACAAGAATTCTAAATTTTGAGAGGGTAAAAGTCAAGGCAATGCAACACCTGAGAAAACAATGTTTCCCTTCCAGTGTTTGGAAACCCTGACATACATGTTACTTTTTCTATTCTTAATAATTCATTGCTGATGGCGGCACCAAAAATCTTATGTTTTTAAGGCAAATTCTTTTCTTTTGGGGATGCTTGTATTTGTTCACTGCCCTCTCCTGCATTTAGGAAAAGCGTCCTACCAAGAGATGCAGTGTACTTTATAATCTGCTCTCTGACATTCACTAGACTCCTTGCAATAAGCCAAGACCTCCCTCTATTGTCTCATTTAATTGTTCTTGAAAGAGGTGTCAATTCTAGGTTACTGAGTGAGCTAGTCTTCCTTCTTCTATGGGTGATAACTCTGTTAGTGCAACCTATATCAGATCAAATAAAAGCAATTCATTTTACTGTGGTCGCTATGTACAGGAACCAAGGTGGGATTGTTTCAATGAATACCAAATATAAATTGGCTGGTTCCGTGCAAGGAAGCCACAACACTTTTTTTAGATTGCTTATTTGGGTCTAGCTTTTGAATGATTTGTAAAATGTCAGTACAAACCTAACAAGGGATCGGCAGCTAGTCCCTGTGATCATTGTCTCATCACCCCTATTTTCATTAATATTAATATTTTGCCAATCAGTTGTTTTGATGGATGGTTCCCCTACTGGTGGGTCATTTCTGGCCGCATTGTGGTGAAGTGCAGTTGGCGTCAGATGAACCACAGATAGGCCTTTCTTTATCCCAGGTTACATCCGTCTAAGTCTGTGGCAATCCAGCACTACAAGTGACCCAACTACATCACATTTCCGAGACTCCACTTCTACCGGGAATTAGGGGCAGGTGGTTCATGCTGAGATGTCACTGGATGTAGTATTATTTTATTCATAGTTCTACTATCAGATTGTTTTGTACATATGAGGATAATTTTAGGGATTTTTTAAGGTGTATGTAATGGTGTGAAACTTTTTCGACTCCTCCTTCGTGAATTTCATCATTTCGAAATTGGAACTGCTGTTAAACATAAAAATGGGTGAAATAAATGAGCCAAAGTGGGTTTATGAGTGTTTAAAACCAATGAAAACTACTTTTAGCAGGAGGACGTTTTACAAGAAACATTTCCCCATAAACCTTTTTGAACTGAAAAAACGTGCCCTTATGCAAAGTACTGTGAGGTTCACAAATTTAGGATTGCTGAGATGTGCATATCTCATGTATTTAAAAAAACCTTTCACTGGTCAGTTGTACATGCCTGTGCCTTTAGAAGTTTTTCTACATGTCCTTTGACTGTTATTATTTTTTTTAATATTATTTTGACAGATTTTTTCCCCAGTGTTCTTGAACCTCATGGGAGTGTTGCTTGCACTATTTCTGATACCAACAATGTCTGCTGAGCTGCACCCAGTTTTCCATATAGGGCTAATTTACTCAATGTGTAGGCCTTTCTCTCATTTCCATGTTATCTTGCACTTTGCTGCAGCCTTAAAACAGTCTGAGTGCTTTGCAAATCTTGAGACTAAATAGAGATTTGAAGACAACTATGAGTGCGCAAATCAGCACTTCTTGGGATGAATTCTCAGCCTCAAATGAAATAGCTTACAAAATTAAAGCAAAACTACATCCTCTTAGCAAAATCAATTTCTAGCACTTATGTAGTATTTAAGTGGTGACAGATTCTTTTGAATGTTGACTCTCTCAATGTGATCGATAGCAGAATGTATCCTGAAGCAGGAAGAGAACGGGTGACGAATAAAACATCAAAAAAGGAACATTGACGAAGAGACACAGCATAATTGCTTTTCGCACATGTCATTTAGTGAGTGTTATACCCTTCATTACAAATTTCTCTGATTTGAACACTGTCACCTTCTGCACATAACTCAATTAAGTAAGCTAGCATGCAATTAGAACACGTTTATGAAAACTGGCGACAGGGCTTTATCCTCATTACACTTTGAATTTGGATCTTTCTGTCTGAGAAGAACTCAGAGCCGACTCCACTGGTGAATTGATTGGTTCTGATGCACTACACTTGGTGAATCAAGGACATCTAATCTCTTTCTTCTAATTGCAACTATAGGATTGATATGTGCCTGTGATGTACAGAAACTGGTGAGTTTCTGCAACATCTGGTTGACAACTGTCCAACACGATCTGTTCTTGCCAGGCTGCAACCTGCTAGACTAAAGCGCCTATCATTGTGGAGGCAGGAAAAGTGTTGTGTGTGATATTGCCTTGGGTAATCTGTTCCTCTTTCTTTAAAAGCTCTCATTCCAGGGCCAAAACAACATGTCTACTTGTGCTTGATTGCAGAAAGCAGTGTTTAACTTCATTGTGCTATGCTGGCCTCTTCTTGCATTGGGCGAAAGAGTATGACATATGACCTTGGAGGATGCTTTGCCCTCAACAACAGACACCATCAGGATGACATTGAGCGCAGGTGTGAACTTTAGTGAGATTGTTGATTAGCAGGGTTGTCTGGGGCATTGTAATATCAATTCGGATTGCTGCCTCGAGGGCAGGCACGTGAGATCTTTGTTAAATTTGTGTTTTTGGTGCACACTTTATTGCTGGATTCAATATTGTGGTGCCCTTAATTACCCAGCTATACTTTTCCTTTAACGGCTGCCTGACACAAATGCGTCACTCTAAATGAGTTAACTGCCAGCACGAATGTCTGGGAATAGAGAGTGACAGACTACAGTACATTCTTGGAAAAAATGTGGGCTGTCCAGATGAAAACTTTCCATCTATTCAGTAGGAACGTTACATCATTGTGTTCTGCTACCTATGGAAATTGATCTCCCTAGGCGTCATAGGTGGTATTTGTGCATTTTCTGATGTATCCTTATGTTTACATGGAAATGATTGAAGCCAATGCATTGTGTGCTATTTACAGGAAGAGGACATGTTGAAGAACATGATCTATGGAATCTTAAACAGCTTTCTAGTTGGGTTTTTAATTCACTTTAGTAGGCTCTTCGTTGTACACGCACTCTGTATAGCACTTCTTCAGGCTGGCCCACTGGAAGGTAGTGCTAGGTCAAATAGAACAGGTTACATTGTAGCCATGGCTGATTCAAAGGAAGTTTTTGTCAAGCCAGATTTGTGTGGATATTCCAAAGCAATGAACATTATGTGTGGAGTGAGCTATCCCAAAATCTATTGTACATGGCTTTGCAAAAGGCAAGTCGGTTGCAGGTGACTGACCGAGGACGCCAGTTCAGCTGGCAGGATGTAAGGATATGGCTGAGGTTCAATTTTCAATTCAATTCATGAAGCTTTATTCGGCACATAAAAATGACCATAAAAGCACAAGAAAATACAGATGCACAAAAAAAAACATTATACACAAAAATACAAATTTCAGGAAAATAAATACCCAATAATACAGATATAATAATTTTTTTTAAAAGCATGCTTTTCCGTGCATTAATAGACTGGTTTAAAAAAGTAGCAGTATAAAAACAGATATCAACAGATTTCAAATTGAATAATAAGCTCATTGCCTGGTTAACTGTACCATATTTAACAAACATAGGTTTCAAATAGGCAATACGAAAGTTCGTATACAGTTTACAGAATAATAAAAAGTGCATGGTGCTCTGTTTAGAGACGCTATCACACAAACACAGCCCTGTTGGAAGTTTCTTAAGGTTCGGTAGAGCCACTAAGTGATGTACTACTCCAAACCTCAGTCTTGATAGCACAAACTTATGGGATGGCCTAGTCACCATAACTAGATAAAAGGGAAAACCTTCCGTAATGGAGTATCTATTGTAAAACATAACAGTGGACATGGATCCATTTGCTAAAGCCCCCTTCCTGGCTCTACCAGCCAAGAATTTAGTTTTCAGCTCTGCTTTGGGTATCAGAGATGCGGCACTTGGGTCAGTTAAAACATTTAAGTTAAATGTTTCAAAAAAGCAATCAGCAACGTACTTTAACCAGGGGATTTTTGGGTGTTTATCCAATGATAAACAATCCTCAATTATAGATCTATTAAAGGATTTTTCACCCTGGAGCCAAATAGAACGCCACATCATAAGCGGCCTTAAAGATAATAGATCAATTAAGAAATTGATATCCAATTCCCGGTGGATCAGCTCAGTGGAAGCGGTGGGGGGTAAACCCAAAAGCTTTTTTAAGAAGGAGTTTTCCTCCTGCTGCAAATTTTGTACACAGCTATGCCCCCAAACACCGGCCCCATACAATGCTATTGAGACACATCTTGCCTGATCGATTTGAAGCATGTCCTTAGTACGTCTGTCCCCAATTTGTGCCGCAAATCTAAAAACCTCATGGGCATTTTTAGCCATTTGATTGCTTATGTTATTAAATTCATTTGACCATTTTCTATCTTTTGAGAAGGTTATACCAAGATAGCAAAATGTATCTACCTGTTGCACCTTTTCACAGTCAATAAAAAAGGCATTGGAGGGTTTACTTTTCACCCCACAGGTCATTGTGTGCATTTTCCCCTGGTTAATGATCAGTTTTCTATCCTTGATAAAGGTAGAAAATCTGTCAATCAGGCGCTGTAATCCAAGGGGAGTTCTTGAGAGCAGTACGGCGTCATCAGCGTATAATAACACCGGCACTGGGACACCATTGATCTGGGGGGCATCAGCTTTTACATTTTTTAAAATTACATCGATTTCGTTAATAAATAAAATAAAAAGTAGGGGGGCCAACACACATCCCTGTCTAATCCCTCTTTTGACACTAAATTTAGGGGTACATTCGCCATTTGTGCCGTAGCGCACACATGTGTGTAAATTTTCATACAGCCTGGCAAGAAAAAAGATAATACCCTCAGGGGCTCCTAGCTGTAACAAGGTCGGCCATAGAATAGTATGGTCGACCATATCAAACGCACTACTTAAATCTGCAAAGCAGAGATATAATGAGCCACATTTGGCTTCAGTGTATTTACCGATCAGTAAATCAAGGTTAATACACTGGTCCAATGTACCCCGGCCCTTCCTAAATCCATACTGGGTATTAGACAGAATACCCTCTCACTCAGCCCACTCTTCTAGTCTAACCAACATAACTCTACTCATGATCTTGACTGAGGAGTCTAGAAGAGAAATGGGCCGATAATTTTTAACGTCTGACCTACTGCCCTTCTTGTAAATCGGGATTATAATTGATTCTTCCCAGCTTTTTGGGGCCTCAGTGCAAACTGGGGCATTGAAATCAATAGCCAAAAGAGGACTCCACACCTCAGGGGCTGCTTTGTAAACATCAATAGGGACCCCATCAGGTCCCTGAGCTTTCCACCCCTTACTTGCACGTATGCTAAGCTCAACCTCCTTAACAGTAATGTCCAGTGGTAGGACGGTCCACTTGCTAGAGTTAGTGTCTACATAACTATCTGAGCCAAAAATATTCGAAAAATGTAAGACCCAGCCATCGCTAGAGACGTTAGAAGTCAACTCAGGTACATTTTCCTCCCTCAGAAAAGGGGAGTTTATCGTGGCCCAAAATAGTGTATTATTAGAAAGCTCAGCGGCTTGGTTAATGGAATCCCATGCCTGCTGCTGTAACTTACCCTTCCTACGTTTCAAAGCTTGCTTGTACTCTAATCTTAGTTTAATAATTAGATTAGAGTCCCTGGGTTTTTTGGCAAGTGCATATTTTAACTCGGTTAATAAGGTGGTACATGAGTGATCAAACCAACCCAGTCCTTTCCTACGCTGTACACTTTTAGATCAGGTGAACTTGGCATTGATACATTTGTTAATACCATTAAAAGCAGATAAAACCCGTTAGGGATTAATATTATTGTCAAGTATAAGGGTGATATCTATCAAACAATCTTTAACAATAGAGCTTTTTAGTTCTTCAGCTTTCTCCATATCCATCTAAGTCTAATTCCATTTGGCCTGTGTGGTTCCACATTGGTGACAATAGTTCCTAACCCAGCAGAACTTTCGCCCCACAGGATACATTCTAAAATAATGCAATTGTGATCACTTAAAGAGCTCACTTCGATCCTGGGTGGCGCACAATAAGGGATAATATTAGAAGAAACAATCACATGATCAATGACTGAACTGGTCAGCCGATTTTTAAAAGTGGGGATGGTCTGACCCTTTTCATCTTTGGAGAAACCCATGATTTCCATATCATAACAGCCCATAAGCTTATGTAATATTTCTCCATAGCTGTTATGTCTAAAATGCAGGTCATCCATACCAGCATTATTTTTGACCCCACAGACTCTTTGGGTTGACAGTTCACACAATGAAATATTAAAATTACCCACCCAAATAAAATCAAACAAAACATTAATTTCAACATTAAGGTTATCAATAACGCTGGCCAAGTCACTTACTACAGATGTTCTAGAACTATCAAAGACATTGTTGTAGAAATTTACCAATAGTATGTTACGACCATGATCCTCGTGAAGCCAGAGAATTTGTACATGTGCTCCCACTGTCAAATACCTTTTTACTACAATTCCCTGTTTGATAGAGACTAATGTCAAAAGACCTCCTTTAGCCCTCCCTGATGTGGTGCCTTGCGCCAACAAATTATAGGAGGCAAACCCCTCGTAATTAACCTCTTCCCTACTGCATGTTTCCTGAAAACAGAGAATATCATGGGTATTAATAAAATGATTCCAGCAAAGGACAGTTCCTTTAGATTTCACTCCGGCAATGTTCCAACTAACAATTGTTATTCCATTAATACCCCTTGTTCTAAAACTATCCGATATAATGTTTTCATTTATGCCTTCTCCCACTTTGGGGTGTCTATTAAATATATCCCTACTATCCTTAAGCCTATTTAAATCGCCCATCAGGATTAAGTCCGGGTCTATAAGCTTCTCACTTGAGTCAATCACCTGGCTATTTAAAGACACACTCAGGGGGGACCCACAGACCCCGTTATGTCAATCATTAGAATCCAGGGAACTTAGGGCTTGATATCTATTTTCCGTTGGAACCTCAAAAACTGGGCGGTGAATAGGTGAAAAAGGTCTACTTCTATTGTTATCAGGGGGAGCATAAATTAGATGACTATAGAAGTAGCCAAGTGGGCGCGCACAAATATTATTCTCATCAAAAGCTAGGGAGGCTGCTCTTAACAGGGTGGTTGCAACATGTTGAGGATGTTTAAAATTAACAATAACACAATCTCCCCTACAGGACTTTCTGGAGCTGTCAATCCAGTTGACTCTTCTAGTAGTTAATATTTGATCAGAGTAAGCAGTTGGAAACCCACACTGCTTGTGCAACCATGAGACTGTTTTATTTTTAAGGGATTCGTGTGATTCCTGTTGCAGCTGAGTCGGGTATTTGTCATGGGGTGGTACATTAGTTAAAACGACCACATAGGGTGCACAGTCGGGGGGCAGATTGATAAAACCTCTTTTATTCATTCCTATCGCCCCTGTCTTGCTTCCTGGTGCTAATAAAGCCTGTTTTTTCTGGCCTACCATTGGCAGGGGATCCCGTGTGGCTCCTTCGATTATAGTTACCCCCCCAACAGGAGGCTGCAATTCATCTTTGCTAGTTCTAGAACCCTTATCAGCAGCCATAGGTCTTCCAACCGTATTGACGTGGGTGTCCAGAAGGCCTCCTAGTCTTAATACTTCTGCTGAGATAAGATCAAGTTTATCCACTAGGGGTTTGACAATCTTTTCTATCTTAGCATCTATAATACTGACTAACAGATCAAATTGCTCAGTATTCATTTTAACCATACCTTTCTTATCCACGGGCACCACGTCACCTTCAGTACTTTTAGGAGGAGTTTCTGCTCTTTTATTACGATTCCCTCCCCGTTTAGTTTGTACTTTTCCTACCTTCCTACATGCCCTCTGTGCTCTAGGGACTGGGGTGCGCTGTGAAGGGGTATCATATGGTGCATCCTGTAGATCCTGATCAGACGCTAAAAGGGCTCGCACTTCCATTATTGAAACATCATGGCTACCGAACTCGCCGCTATCATCCAATGATGGTATGGCCAGTGAGATAGACGGGGTAGGGGATATAGCTGATGGACTACCCCAGCCTAACGATAATCGCCGTTCCTTGTTAATTTTATTCACCACTTTCACTAGATAATTATCCAGCGTTGCTGATGCTGGCGGAGTTTTAACGGCTTTCTGTTTAGACATTATTAGGCTAGCCACAAATTGTAAAATAATATAAAACGAAAAAAAGCTTTCATGAACTCCAAATTACAATGGATAAGAAAATGAATAGCGCAAGGTCCTTACGCTTGATAGTTTGCTTAATGCTCATACACGCTGCGGGATTCAAAGGTTTCACTTGGCAGGTGATTTCATAATCTCTGCTTCGGGGGCCTAGATCTGTGGCCCAGCCCAGCCTCGTCCTGCCCCGGACTGCCACAGACTGTCCCGCCCTTGTCCCGGGCTTCTCCCGCGTGTGACTCGCGGGGCGAGAGGCGTTCCGTCTTCTTTAAGCGCCTCCGGGTGCGTTGGTGGCGTGAGTGATGTGCGCCGCCCCCAAGGCAGCTGGGAAGTGTAGTTTTGTCAACCAAACTACAGCCGTTGCCCTCACGGCGTGGCGGCGGTGAAGAGTGCCGTTCCCCTCACGGCGTCACAGGAGTAAAGAATGCCGTTGCCCTCACGGCTCGCGTCCTGTTCACAGCACTGGCTGAGGTAGCTATGGCTGAGGCTCTGCAGTTCAGTTCAGTGTGTGCAGTGTACCTTGCACAGTACTCCTTAGCATATCAGATGCTTGTATAAGACTTGTACAACTGGGGTTCAGTGGACAGTGCATTTTTGCACTAGGATTGTGCTGGACATAAAGTTCAGGGCCTTTATTTGTTTCTTCACAACTGTACTGGGAATGGTGTCTAGATAGTGCTGAAATAGTACATGTAAGACATTACAAAACCTGAAGCTATCTTATACAGCCTTTTCACCAAGGGGAATGAACCCTATACAAGGCAGAATTGATTGAATCTGTTTTTGGTGACCAGGTTGTTTTGGTGTGTAAAAGTTATGTCAGGTCAGCATCAATAATCACTCTGAGGTTGATCATGTGCTAGTTCCCCAGTGAGTAAACTGGCCTTGTGAGTTAACGTGCATTAGGTTGGTTAATCAGTGAATGGGCCATGAATTGAAAGGCAAACTTAGATGCATACTTTATCATTATTGACACTGTCCACAGAACCAATGATTCATTAAGAGTAAAACCAGGATCTATTCACTGATCTTGCAGATAAGTCAAATTCATTACCACAGAGATAGTCAGTCATTGATTTTCATCTACCAAAAGGAAGCAAGTTCAATCTTTTACTATGGAGAAGCTGAATCAGATTCAAGGACACAACAGGGATTCACATGCGCCAAGTTTATCACACAGGTCATCTTTATTGAGCCAAAAGAATGCAATTTTCAAATAAATAAATGGACTAACTTTCGTACTATTATTTTTAGCCAAGTTTGAAAATGCTAAATTGGCAGTGCTAAATTATGATTCATAAATCCAATTGTATACCTGGAATCCTTTTTTTACTATTTTCTGGGGATCAGCCTTTGGAATATTCAACAAACAGTTTTGCAAAAGATAGAAATACCTTGCAAGATCCTCCCTTGGTGCTTTCATGAGTATTGGAAGTATGAAAGAAACATGCCAGACATCTTGGATCATTTTAGTGCTGCAACCAGCTTTAAATAATTGTGCCAGAATCTTGTTTAGTCAATAAAATCTAAAGTCGACCCACCATCCGATAAGGACCTGCAATTTCATGAGGAGAATACATTCCTTAAATTGTCCATCACAAGATCTTATGAAATCACATTCATATGTGTCTACACTAATCCCTCCAACAGAGGTACGTCGTACAGATTTTGGTTATATTCTGGCAAAGCCTCCGAGGGAATTCTAGCTTTGTCTTTCAATAGCACAGTGTGATGACTATGAATTCTTTTCTGGTGTTTAATTACCGTAGGATTGTGTTTGACGCTGTCCGAATCGAATAAGGTACCAGGATAAGATGATAATTAGTCAGACCTACATGGTTTGACAATTGACACGACGTTTTTCCATTTCTATGTGTTTAGGGAAATGTGGTTGTTCCACTTTTTTTTTTTTTAACAAAGTAATACTGTACCAAACCAAGGAGGTAAATGATGAAAACCAACCACAAATAGCTTCAAGTTTCAAGTTTTTTATTGCCATACGACTTGACAGTAGGCCTTTGAATACATTTTTTTTTTAAATAGAAACACCTAGAAAAGAAAAAGGGGTTGAAAACAGGGAGAGTATTTCATATTTCTTGCCTGAGATTTTACTACTTTGTGAGTTGGCCAGACGCTTTTGTGGCCTAGAGTGCCTCTCAGTCTCTCAATCTGCTTGTTTTCATTATATTATATACACAGTGCGTGTTACCTCGTGTGGACAACTTAGTGATACTCAGTAACATAAACAGATCAAAAGGACAATGTATCAGTTGATCGTCATGAAAATCATTATTACTTCATTTTCAATTATTTAAGTAAAGTACACATATGTCATCATAATGTTAGGATTATACACAGAAAACGATTTCGACAAATACAAACACATATATACATATGTTTTTAATTGTGGTGTACAAGTGTCCCATCACCAGTGAATAAAAAGCGATAAAATAAGTTCGGTTTACAAAAATGTGTGCCAGTTTCAAGATCTTTAACAATGAAATACAGAAAGTGTCTTATTTTGTGGGTTACACAATCCAATTTAAATACATCGCTAATCTTGGTTTTCAGTTTGCTACGAGGTTGACAACTTTTCCATTGTTGTTTTACAATGCAGATGAGGGCAGTATTTTCCATGGTGTAGCAGTTCTTAAATATAATTCAGCCCTTTATATCATGCACAAATGTTACATTTATTCCCACAAAATAAAATAAATCCAAATAAAAATAAGCACTAAGTAAAAAATAAGACAAATTGCAGGTATGAAAATATGACAAAAATATCAAAGAAACTAAACTAGTCAAATACTCAACTTCCCCCTCCAAAACAAAACCTAAAATCCCAAAAACGGAAACAAACAATGACAAAACATAACCCAGAAAGGAAAAAAAAAACATTCAATTATTAAAGGGACTAAAAATAATGTTAAAATCTTTCAACTTTGAAAAACAAAGGCTTCACTAACTCAAAAGAACACAAAAGCATATGAAATACATGTATGTCAATCTAAAAAAACAAAATCAGTATGCTAAAACGAATATAAACACTAAAGTATTGTTTCCCAGGTCTAATAATTCACAGAATAATTCACAGGAAACCCAAACAGGAAATGCTTTTCTCACACTTACTTCACATTTCCAGCCATGGAGCATCCAAGCTTACTCCTCTGTTGGTAAAGCAATCCCAAAAATGGCAGAAGTGGCTGGGTTGCCTATTGTATTGTATTGCAATTGCATTTATATAGCGCTTACTACTCCTGACGAGGCATCAACGCGCTTTTTTGCGGGAAGCACGCTACTCCGGAACCCATAAACGATTTGTGTTGAGTTAGTGTAGTGAAATATAAAAGTAATTTGAGTGGTAGATAGGTTAATCAGTTATTTAGATTCAGAAGGATAGTGGAGGGATAGAAGAGGGAAAAAGGTTTGCATTTACATAGCACTTGTTACCCCTGATGGGGTGTTAAAGTGCTTTTTTTGACGAGTAGCATGCTACTCCGGAACCCGTAAAGCATTAGTGGTGAATTAGTATAGCGACATATGAAAGTCATTTGAGTGGTGGATATTAGTCAGTTATTTGAATTGAGAAGGATAGCGGCGGGATATAAGAGGGAAAAAAGGTTTGCATTTATTTGGCGCTTATTACCCCTAATGGGGTGTTGAAGCACTTTCTTGGCGAGTAGCACGCTACTCCGGAACCCATAAGGATTGAATCTATATACATCTATAACCCGTCAGTTTGTAAATTATGTTCCTCTATGGTGAATTTGCCTGAATTGTGAAACCTGTGAACTCGGAGCAACTCACAAATCAGTCCAGTCCGCCTAGAGGAGTTTCGTTGAAAAGGTTCCCTGGTTTTCAATTTTAAAACGACTGTTTAAATCTTTTAGCTTCTTTCCTATCACAATAAACACATAAGTATACATTTTCGCAAGCTTAGCACGAACTTCAACAGAGGCATTTTGATTTGTGTCTTTATCAGTACTTTAACCGAGCGAGCCAAGTCTGAAACTACAACATTATTCCTCAGTGGAGTGGAAAAGCACGGAGCGCTGCTGCATGTATCCATGCGTGGCGTTATACATTATACCATTTCTCAAATTGGGACTTCGCTGTTGGAACTGGTGTGATTTATTAATGAGAGATCTGAGAAAGTGGTCACAGCTGAATCATTGCTCTATGCTACATATTTGAACAAATGTATTCTCTCAGAAAGATTTAGCATACAAGGGCAGGCTCTTGCTGTCCCAAGCCCTTTAATCATAACATCAATTGGAGACTTGAAATGCTGCACTTGTACAGACATCTAGCAGGCGTCTGGACCAAAACATCCCTATCGCAATACACTGCAATGTGTCTGCAGTTAAAGGTAAGGTCAGCCATTTTGTGATTCATGCACTATTAACTGGATCACTTTAATTGATTTAGTAGAGAGAAAAGAGCAGGCCACAGATACGCGAGTCGTATTTTAGAATGTTATTTCATTCCCAAAGCACATTTCCAGAAATAGCCCATCAAAGATGGGTCTCAGATTACTGCCCATTCACGGTGCTGTCACTGTCAGTGAGTGTCACTCTTAGAAATGCATGCTCATGCCAGACTACTGGAGTCAGCAGCGAAAACAAATGCGTTTTTTAGCTTCAGTATTTCTACTTCCTTTTTTAATTTCTAATGCCTCTAACTAGCGTTTCTCTAGGGACACACAAATGCTGAACATATGCAAGTATCTAAATAGATTGTATTTACGATGGTTGGCCACAGACCTTCATCCTTAATAATGCAGCAAAGAAAGTCATTCTGTTTTCATTTAATTGCAGCATCATTTTGACTGGCTATGACAGATCTTTAAATGCGCATGGAAATTCTGAATAGGCTGGGATTTTGTAAATAAAGCTTATCAGTATGTATGCAGAATGTCTTATGCATAGATCTTTCTGTTTCCAGGGCCTGCTTTAGGGTGGTGCGACTGGTGCAGCTGCACTGGGCGCTGACTTGGAGGGGGTTTAACAATAACTTGCATTTAAAAGCATCTGCTACAGAGTTCCTTGTGCGCATCTTTCAGACAGCAATTGAATTGTCAAGATAACTCTTGTGATTAATGTTCCTGCTAGAAGGAGAGATTGGAGTTTTTTTGTAGTGGCAGTTTCGAATCACCATAAAGTAGCACAGAGGATTAATGTGCCTGCTGCAAAGAACAGGTGTATTTTATGTAGGTAGCTAAGTGGAATAGTAAAGCCAGCCTTCACCAGTGCTTGCAAACAAAGGAAATGCATGTGAGAGAGGGCTATAGTTAGACGTGGGGCACTTTTGCTGGGTGGTTTGTGAGGGAATCCAATGAGGAGGTCCTGGGGAGGCGGGGTGCCGAAAAAGAATGTTGCATCGGGCACCACCAACGCTTGACTGTTTCCACAGCATGTAAACGACTACCAAGTAGGGTCAGGCTAGCCTATTGGGAAATCAGGCAGTGCCCGATGGGCTGGTCTGTCAGATGAGTGTGTGGGCTGTTTTATTAGCAGTTTGGGGCCAGTTTATGGCCAGGTAGGCCAGTTGGTAGGGTTTATTTCCCATATATAACTTGTTTTTACCATATGCTTCACCAATGTGGGCCACTTTTATTAGGCCTAGTTTTTTGTCCCAGTCCGACCCCGCTTACCAAGTCCATTTGTTGAGTAGCAGAAACCCTGAATGTTAAAGCACAACATAGCTCTTCTTTCAAGCTTTATAAGTAGTCCTGAATTTAGTTCTGGTTAGAGCTTTAGCTGTTTTGAGTTTATTTATTCGTTTTAGCCATTTAACTTGTCACAATCAAATTATACAATCGTATGTATATGGAGTGAAAATGTTTTGTACAAAGGAGACATAAAAGTCCAAGATATGTGAAAACAAGAGTGAACAATTAGGGGTGTAAAAAGCAAAGCTTTCTGTTTAGGCGGGATTAACCTTTCTGAACAGTAAGCTCATCGACATACAAGTTTCATTGTGGAGAATTCCCTTAATTCATAGCACTTGGTGAAGCGATGGTTTCCAGGGATTCTTATTTGTTCTTTTCCATCTTGTCATCTTCAATAGTAAAATGAGTCAAGTCAAAAGCGTAATTTTTGTGTCACAGTTGGTGTGAAGGAAAGAAGGAAAGATGGCGCCTGCAGCTGGAATAGGGGAGGACGTAGATGAGGCAGTGGGAAGGGGAAATTCATTATTTATTAATCTTTTAAAGCTAGGCTGGGACTGCATCTCTCCTCTTTCCCCCACTAGCCATCTTTTTCTCCTACATCTCCTAGCCAGAATTGACTGCATCATGTTGTTAGAGCCCATATGTGGGAAAGATGTTGACAAATAGAGTTCCATTTGGTGCAGCTAAGGGACCTGGAGGCATTGAGATGCTAAACTCTCCTGTGGCAGTGTGACGGAGAGGGCTGCAACACTGCTCCATGGTATTCATACCCAATCTGCCTGCTGGGTCAACCACATCTTGTTTTATTGCTTTGAGCTTTGAGAAACTTGTTTTGCCTACTATATCCAGATGATAGTAACAAGGGTAATAATGCTGTATTTATTATTATTACAAAAGTGCAGCTTGACAAAGAACAGCCAGCACTTGTTTCGCCATACGGCCGGCAGGCCAAGGGCTTTATCAAGGCAAGATTGTTTGTAGTCATGTAATTGTCGTGGTCTTTGTCCAAAAAGTAGTCTATGCGGTCACGAAAGGCAGGATATATAGCTAGAGGACTGCTTTTCGTGCTTTTTCTAGCTGCACTTTTGAAATAATAATAAATACAGCATATTATGCTTTAAAAAGTTTTTCGGATTTTGAGAATTATTACCCTTATTACTATCATCTGGATATATTAGGCACAAACCTTTCTCAAAGCAATTTCTCTCATTTAGTGGCTCTTGGGTGTAGCCACTTGAGAGGCAAGTGCCAACTGCAATATTGGGTCTTGACTCTTTTAGAGTGACCCCCAGCATCATCCACCCATCATTCCGTAAATAAATCTTGTTTTATTGTCCAGTAGGATTCATTCTTACCCTACTATGACGCCCCAAAGGAGGCAGTGATACATTTGTGGTTACTTTCGAAAATTCGTACGAGTCCTCAAGCAGTACTTCCAGTTTACTTGCACAATAGAGAGCAAGGAACAGATGTTTGCTCTCTGCTATTTTTGTGTCCATTGGTGCAATTACCTGAAAGGGGCTCTGTAGAGGGAAGATCAAGGGGCACAGCACCACCAAATAACTTATTTGTATTAGAATTCAGCTTTGTGCCACGGAGTGGTGGGAGTTAAGCTGATAACAACGGAGTTGTCTATTCTATTCTGCTTTGTTTCTTTAATTACTTTGCCTTTCATGTTATTTGTATTTAAATTCCATCTGTGATCTTTTGCTATGATGTGTGGAGGTTCTGCATTCCAGGTAGCAGAAGCTCAGGAGGTTTTGCCTAGAGCGGTTGGCATGCACTGTGCTGAAACCTCTTAAACTTCATTTTGTATACTTCGTGGCTTTGGAAGTCATCTTTACAAGAGTACATCAGAAAAGACAGAAAGAGAATGGGGAGGGACAAATAAACCAAGCTTATTGGAATGGCAGGATTATCACTGAATCAGTGCATGCTACTACATCATCCAGTAAAAATGACCCAAACATAAACGAGCTGAGGAGCACGGTATGAAGTAAATCTGAAAGTTTTAAAATAAGTTCCTTCACAGCCTAACAAGAAACTACCATACAATTTAAATGTTAAAAGCAAGGCCACGTAAAATAACAGGTGCGAACAGGGAAGATTACTACCGATCAGTTTACTTGCTCTCTGAGAGGTCGAAAACAAGATGGCGAATTAGATGGCATGAACAGTAGACAGCATGAACAGGAAGAGCGTCCACAAAGATGGAAGGCCACAACATGCCACTGGTCAGCTTAGAGATCAAAAGTCTTGGGAGTCAAAGATGGGTAGGTTTACTATGAGCTCAGATAGTTTCCTAAAACCCTCCAGCAGTCCCAGAGCCCACTAGACAAAGTGCCCGTTGGCTGTTGCTACCACTCATTCCACATCATGGGAGGTGCAAGGAACACTGAAAAACCAATTCTATTTCAGGACGGGAGGCTCTGATTATGCTATTCTCATTTCTTTATTAGAAATGCCCAGCAGCCAATAAAACAATAAAAAACAACAGTACCCATGAACACCAGGGTAACAACCATAGAGACCATAGTATAAAAGGCCATGTAGATAGTCACACTTCCTCTTTCTTTGCTGCTCCGCAGCCAGTTAAGTGCCTTTTCCTTTTTTCCAGATATTGTTGTTGCATGTCACTTGCATACCTGTTTGTATTTTGCTCGTATTTACTTAGCACTTTCCTCGCGTTTCTCTAAGCGTGTCCGACGCGCCTTGCCTGTTTTGCAGTTTTTCAGCTTCTGCCGCTTTTGCGCGCGTTGTGCTGGGAGCGTGAGCGCACCTCCCCCTGTTTTGGCCGGGCGCTCGCTGCCCGTGTCTATTTTTTGTTGTGGAGCGGGAGAGGGGTTTAGGAGGCTCGCGCGAAGGGTGTGCGACCTCTTCTGTGTGCAGCTCGAGGCGGCCGTTACCGCGCATGCGTGGCGGCCATTTTCCGGTCTTCTTCCGTGTTTACACGGTGCCGGATTGAAGGAAGGTCGTTTTCACAGCCTCAGAGCCCACAGCCTCAAACTTTTAACCCCGTGTGACGCCTTTTGCTATCAGACTGCATTGGGCTGTATAACCAGCATAAGGCTTTGCCTAGAGTGCGTTTTTGTGTGGCAGCCAGCACTCCCTCCACATTTAAATCATTATTGTGTACAGGTTTGGCCTGTGCTGCTGGCTTGCTGTGGGGGTTTTGTCACTCCCCCTGAATTATGTCTCTGACACTTTTTTATTCATAAGGTCATCTAGTGGGCATTACTTTTACACATTGTGTAAACATGGAAGAATATTTAAATGATGATGACTATTACTATGAGGAGGATGATTCTGACTCCTTGGAGCATGATTTGGTGGAGGCATTGGACCAGGGAGTGCAGCACTCCGTGAATAAAGCCCTTGTGCGTGCCATTAATCCATTGAAGCGCCATTTAACTCATTATGCGCAACAGCAGGGTTGGCTACCTGCTTCCCGTAAGTCCTCTAAGTCCTCTGTAAATCCTCATAAATCTGACTTCCAGAAGTTGGCTAGAAGTTTAGCGTCTGCAAAGTCCAAGGCCTCTGTAGGTGCGTCGTCATCCGCCCCTCCTCCTACTGATACTGATGACACGCACTCCTCTACTTCCTCGGATCATGATGATCCTCCGCCTACGAAGAAGGTGTGTAAGGAACATTTCGTTGATGCCCCCACGCATCCTCCTGTCCTGACGTGTGATCCATCTGATATCGTTCATCCCCATTCTACGTCCTGGCTTCCCTACCCTGCTGTGGCAGAGTATGTCCAAGCGCACATACGCCAGCCTTTCGAAAAGGATGTCTGGGCTCGACTTCGGTCTGAGTGCCCTAGGCCGTATCTGGCGTACCGTCTGCCGGAGACTCCTGAGGTTTATCCCACAATGCTCACCTATCTCAAAAAGTACGCCAAGGACCCGAAGAAGGGTCTGGACAGGTCGTGGCGTTCCTGTCAGGACAAGCTCCTTGATTTATTGGGTCCTCTCACCAAAATCCTGGATCTTGGCTTCCTGGCCAAGGAATCATCAGCCAGTGTGGACCCGGATGAGCTTATAGAGTGGGCGCGAAGGGCTATTTGCCAGTTGGGCAATGCAAACTGTGCACTTTCAAGTGAGAGACGCCGTTCCATTCTTCTGAAACTAGATCCTAAGTTGGCAGAGCTCTCCTCCTCGGAATCCGGTCCTGCTGCTCAAGGTCTGCTGTTTGGTCAGCCCTTCCTTAAGGAACTCACAAAGTTTGTGGTCACCTTCAGTGGTTTAGACAAAGCTCAGGCTTCCCTACGGCGAGCGATGCGTCCGGTTTTTGCCAGGGCCGGACGAAATCGGGGTCGCTCGTTCGGCCGTGGCTCTCAGCAGCAGTCCCACAGGGGATCCCAATACCATAGAGGCGGTGGCCAGGATTGCGGCTATAATTTCAGATCCAATTTCTATCCCTCTCGAAAAGGGAGAGGCCAGTATCACAAAGGACGCTCCGGCGGACACCAAGGTGGTTACCAGGATTCTGGCGCTTCAGATGAGCTTGATTCCTGCATGCAATGTGGTTCTGGGGGGCAGGATACAATATTTTCTCCACAATTGGCGTCTGATCTCCAGCGATGCTTGGGTGCTGGAAACCATCCAAGGTTACAGGATAGAGTTTTACCAGCCCCAACATCAGACCCGCCCACCCTCACCTCTGTGTTTTTCCCTTCAAGATCGGGAATTCATTTCGACAGAAATAGACTCCCTCCTACAAAAGGGAGCGATCCTTCCGACGGTCCGTCATCCCAAGGGGTTCGTCAGCACAGTGTTTCTGGTCGAAAAGAAAGGGGCGGCTCCCGCCTAGTTCTCAACCTAAAGGAGTTGAACGGAGGGGTTGTTTACAGACATTTCAAGATGGAGGGAATCCATCTGTTATGGGATCTTCTGCGAGAAAGGGACTGGATGGTTCTTCTCGATCTCAAAGATGCGTACTTGTCGATTTCCATCTTCGGCCCTCATCGTCGGTTCCTTCAATTCCATTGGCAGGGGACTTGGTTCGAATACCAAGTTCTCCCATTCGGCCTCTCGTCAGCACCATGGTGCTTCACGAAGCTTCTGAGGCCTGTCGTGGAACACTTACGCGCTCGGGGTGTTCGCCTGATTATTTAATTGGACATTCTGATTATGGCAGACTGTCCGCTCCAGCTCCTGACTCATCTGGAATGGTCCATCGACCTTTTACAATCTCTGGGATTTCTAGTGAACATTCAGAAATCCGTCTTGTCTCCAACTCAAGTGATCGACTCTCTGGGTTTCCAGGTCAATTCACTTTCCTGTCAACTTCTCTTGCCCAATCAAAAGATTCGGTATATCAAGAGGGAATTGACTTCGGTTATTTCCAAACAGACTGTGTCATTGAGATCGTTAGCACGAGTTGTAGGTCTGTTGGCGTCCTCCATCCAAGCGATCTTCCCGGGTCCTCTGCACTACAGGGCGTTGCAGCGTTTGAAGATCCGTCATCTCCAGAAAGGCCTCCGATATTCAGATCTGATTCCTCTCTCAGAGGAAGCGAGGTGGGAGATGCAGTGGTGGCTGGACCACATGGATGCTTGGACTGGACGAGCCCTGTTCGGTGCCTCCCCGGATCTTGTGATAGAATCCGATGCCAGCCTGTGGGGTTGGGGAGCCCGGTGCAGTCCTGTATCGACAAGGGGTCATTGGTCGTCCCAGGATTTGTCTCTCTACATCAATTGCCTGGAACTCCTGGCAGGGTCCTTTGCGATCCGATGTTTTACTCCCCTTCAGTCCAATTGCTGTATACTTCTCCGCATGGACGACGTTTCGGCAGTCCGCTATGTCAACAAACTGGGCAGAACAAGGTCCAGGGTATTAGCGGAGATTGCCAAAGACTTTTGGCATTTTTGTCTGCAGCGGAAGATCACTGTTATTGCGGAATATCTTCCCGGCCGCAACAATCAGATTGCGGATTGCCATTCGAGGCATCTTCGGGACTTCAGCGATTGGAGGCTCCATCCTCGCGTTTTCCGTTCTCTCCTCTGGCTTGGGGCCAGTGTCAGATCGACCTGTTTGCCTCTCGCCTCAACACTCAGCTCCCGCTGTTCTACAGTTGGAGGCCGGACCCGGAAGCATTGGACACGGATGCCTTTCTTCAGACTTCGCCGTCCAATCTGTGTTATGCCTTTCCCCCGTTCATGATGATTCCCAGAGTCCTGGCTTACGCGAAACGTTATCGGTCAGACTTGATTCTGATTGCTCCTCTATGGAGGGCTCAAGCGTGGATCCCAGTTCTCCTGGAAATGTGTTGCGCAGTGCTGCTCCTTCTTCCCCAGAAGTGGAATCTCTTGCTGGATCCTCTCAAAAATCCGCAACCCATGATTCTATCAGGCGGTCTCCATCTGCTGGCATGGCGAATTTCGGGGATCGCTGGTGGGTCCCTGGCCTTTCTTGAGATGCTTCCAAATTCATTAGTGAGGCCTGGTCACCCAATACTCACAAACGATACAAGGGGTCTTGGAAGCGTTGGTGTGACTGGTGTGTTCAACGGGAAGTTGATCCCACTTCAGTGGATGTCTCTTTGATAATTAACTTTTTGGCCTCTCTTGGGTCCTCCGGTTTGGTTTATCGAACGGTCAACAATTTCCGTTCTGCCATTTCTGCGGGCCATTTACATATTACTGGTAAACCTGCGGGTGAGCATCCTTTGATTGCCAAGTTGTTTAAAGGTATACGTCTGGCGAACCCTCCATGTCCTAAGTACGTCTCGTTATGGGATGTTTCCATTGTTTTGAGATTTCTTGAGGCTTGGCCTTCCAATTCTTTATTATCCCGTAAACAACTGTCGGCCAAATTGACTATGTTGTTATGCCTTGTTGCCTGTAAACGGGTGTCTGATGTTCGAGCTTTGGACTGGGCAGGTCGCAGCTTTACACCTGTGGGTGTTACGTTTACCCTTTCTAGGCGTACCAAGACGAATACTACCTCCATTACCTATCCTTCTTTTCCCAATCATCCCAACCTTTGCGTTGTCCAATGTGTCAAAGATTACGAAGTAAGTACTGCTCCTTTTCATTCCGATATGCACGGTCAGTTGTTAATTGCTTGGCACAAGCCTTTTCGCCCTGTTACCCCAGCTACTATGGCTCGCTGGGTACGATGGCTCATGTCGGAGGCTGGCACTGATGTTTCCATTTTTGGCGCTCATTCAGCACGAGGGGCGATGGCTTCTAAAGCATTCTCTGTGGGTGTCACTCTTTTTGACATTATGAAGGCTGCAGATTGGTCTTCTGATTCTGTGTTCAAAACATTCTACTATAAACCGATTGATCATATTGCTTCTGTTGTGGTGGATCAGCTTTAAACAAGCAAAATGCAAACATTCGTGACAAGAATTTTCAATTCTATTAAGGACAAGGAGGCGAGGATTATCCCACCCGTTGTTGTCGTTTCTGCATCTTTATTGATACTGTACACATGTTGATATTTGCATATGGATTTCTTCAAATCCCTTGTTTTTTCTACCCCCCCTTATTGTTTTGGCTTACGTGTTCTGCACTGGATGTGTATTACGGCTGTATGTCTCTTTTCAGGTTCTGACCCGAAATAGTGGTGTTCCTGTATCAGCCTGCCTTCGCTTGCCTTTCCGTGGATTTCTGCATCCTTGTTCACCTTGGACGGCTACGGCGGTCGTTGGCTTCTTCCTGACGTTCTACGTTTTGGATTTCCTGTTTTGACTTGAACTTTTTTCCTCACCAAAGAAAGAGGAAGTGTGACTATCTACATGGCCTTTTATACTATGGTCTCTATGGTTGTTCATGGGTACTGTAGTTTTTTATTGTTTTATTGGCTGCTGGGCATTTCTAATAAAGAAATGAGAATAGCATAATCCTCGCCTCCTTGTCCTTAATAGAATTGAAAATTCTTGTCACGAATGTTTGCAAATTTTGAATCCACTTTCTGTTTTTACCATTATCTCACTGTCATATATCTCATTTGTTCTTCATTTGAATATTGCAGTACCAGCAATCCTCTGGGGTTAGGCAGGCCTCTATATTTCCATCAGCTGCCCAGTCATGAATTGCTTTCTCTTTCTGAAACAAAATCCTGTACTTGTAATTCTTTCTCTCACTTTGACTCTCTTTCATTGTCTCTCTCGCTCTTTCCCTTATTCAAGCGTGTGTGCGCACACACACACCCCCACCCCCACACACACACGCACTCACACACATCACACATGTACACCCACACACACCCTCACACACACACACACACACACACACAGTCTATTTCTTTCTATAAGCTCTCTCTTTCTCTTTTCTTGTTCTCTTGCTCTTTATGGTCTCCATCTCCATAACGACCTGAGTAATGAATATTACATAGCCACTTCACAATTTACAACCCTTCTGTAATTGGCTGCAAATACAAGGATGGAAGACTGGAGGGACCATCAGACCTCAGTTCCTGCATTTGCTTTCCCAAATTGGAAACCGTTGGTCAAAAGCAGTCTATGGCAATTAAATGGACATGTGCTGCTTGAAAAATAAAGGTTTCTAAAGACAAGGGTAATGGTTTCTTATTGAATCCCTACTAAAATAAAGGTTATAAACTTTCCAAAGTTCAATAGCAGTTACTCCACTGCTGATAATGATGATTTTAAAGTGGCTGTGTATATCATCTTGTCATCCACAGTAAACAAGATCTTTTTCTCCCACATTATATAATTAAATAGGGTTATCTTCTTCTCTCCTCTCAGCTACCTTGCCAGCAGTTCAATCTATAAGTAAAAAAGCAAAGAGGAGAGAGGACACCCCTGCCTCATCCCTATTTTTGAACTCTGTTGTTGTTCCAACATTTATAAGGATTTTGGCCGAGGGCTTACAATATATTCGCTGGGTCACATTCCGAAAGTTCTCTCCTGAGTTGTTAAGTTTCAGAACTGCATTCAAATAGAACCAGTTTACCTAAAAATTGCCTTAGTGGTGATGAGTATAAGAACCATTAGGGTGGTCCCAAAAGTGATAGCCAGATTAATATCACATACTAACTCTTGCATCAATTCATGGTGGAATCTACCCTTCATAAAAATCTACTTATCCCTGTACACCGAGGCCCCTGCTACCTGACTGAGCCTCTTAGCCAGAATGTTGGTCAGAATCAGAGAAAGAGAGAAGTCTTATGTTGGTATTGGTCAATCCTAGATAGTATGGACAGGGGCTTTGCTCTTCAAGAGGATCGAGGGGGAAGAAGCTTTCTGCAGCTACAGATAAAGGATTTATGGCAAGTATCAATGTGCTTGCTTTACTCTACAATTAAACCTGCATATCTGAGAAAGAAACATCTCTTTTCCCTTCATAGAGCCTTTTTGTGTTGCGTACAACAATGTGCTTGCTTTACTCTACAATAAAACCTGCATATCTGAGAAGGAATCATCTCTTTTCCCTTCATTGAGCCTTTTGGTCCCCAAATAAGATTTCAAACCTAGGTAAAGGATCCCAGCATACTGCATGAAGTGTAGGATGGAAAAGCCAACATTTATCCCTTTACGGAGTGCTTAGAGAGTCAACAGTTCTGGGATGATGTAAGCAGGAGCATTAGTCAAATGATCCCGGTAGACATTAAATAAGCCTTGGATTAATAGTTTTTGGGAAAGTGGAAGAAGCTGTGAAACTGAACAGAAGGAAAAGCAAGCTGTTGTTCTATTTGATCTTGCTGGTGAGGAAAGAGATTTGAGAGAGTTGGTGTCAAAAGACGCTCCCATAATTGCTGAGTAGCTAAATTCAAAGATATATACTGTGTGAATGGATACCTCCCTCAGGTCTGCAATGGGATCACAAGTTTGGGGCCTGCTGATTACATGGTAGGGTGAGAATGTGGTGGAAAGCGAAACCCTAAGGTCCCATGGTTACACCACATCTTGAACTTGGAGATCCAGCTGGTCTGGCTAAGTTTGGAAAAGGTCAACAATATCTTCCCAAACTCGTAGGCCTAGTGCCCCCAGATGGAAAAACAGGGTGGCAGCATGGGGCCCATAGGTTTTCAGCTGGAAGTGAAAAGGTGAATGAGGAAACCAAAAATAAATAAATAAATAAATAAAGGTTATAAACTGGTATGTACTCAGTCAATACAAACAGTAGTCTTTAATCACTTGACCGCTTCTCCTGATGGCACCAACTTCGCCTCTGCTCCCTCTCTCATACTCATTCCAAATTTCTGCAAAATAACAAAACCATATAATGATGCCACTGAAGCTTTAGCATTCAAAGTAGCTCATTTATTTCCCTTGCAATGTCCCTACAAGGCCTTCCATAATGCTTCTCACTCTTCCACTCATAGTAACATACACAATAACTGTCTCCTGACCCGGCCGTCTCTTGCATCTGAAACCAGCTCATGAGACTAAGTTAATTGACTATTTAAAGATGCATCACCATGACAACACCACTCAAACTCTATCACAACCTATTGCAATCATGACAGATTTGATAAGTGCTTTAAGGCTCCTTCTACTGCTAGCTCAAGGGGAGTTTATAAAATGAATTTCACCCCTTATCCAACATAACAAGGAATGCGAAAAACAACCAAAATCTGACACAAGTTATCAAAAATTAAATGATTTCATAGCAGATTACAGTTATATGGCTGTCAAAAACACATAGCTCTTTGTTTATTGGCTCATTTTCTGTCTCCTTGTGGTTTCTTCTTCACTGGGACACAGTGCACTCTTTTGTTTCATGAAATTTATAAACAATACTGTTGTCTATATAATTAATACTAAACATTAAATTATCTGATGACTTTCTAACAGCACCTCTTACTATTTTAGCATTCATTGCATACAACAGTTTTCTCTGGAGTAAGACTATATAACAGTTAACATTCAATGTTCACATTGACTCTCACTGACAACAGTATATCAATGTTGGGGGGCTGAATAGATTTACTGGCAAACCTTCGTGATCCTTACCTGCCGTGACGGGGGTGTTCTGCACCATTGTTCACCTTCTTTGTTGGTCCCGCTGCCTGTGTTGCTGTGCCAGCCCACCTCCCGCCGCCGCACAACTATTACACCTGAGTGCGGCTGCCGTGTGGCCGCCGTGTGGAGGGGAGGCCGTGGCGCATTGAACTACATCTCCCAGCATCCTATGCGGCCGGAAGCCGCCCACGGGGGAAGCGCGCCAGGAGGCGCATAAATAACAGCGTCATCCCCCGCGTCGCGGGAGCGCGCAGGAGCGTCCCGGAAGAAGCCTGGGACAAGGGCGGGACCGTCTGTGGCCGTCCGGGGCCGGAGGAGGCAGGGCTGGGCCAACCCCCCTTGGTTGAGCATTAGGTCTGTTGCATTGTCATAGTCATTGATTGTAAAAGACTTGTAAAGTCTGTCCTGCGTGCTTATAGGTGATAATTCAAATATGGGTAAAGGTACTCCAATGCACACTCGTTCTACCTCGAGACAGAAAACACATACTACTACACAACTCCCAAGTTTGACAGCAATAGACAGGATTTGCAAAAGACCATAGGGGTAGTTGTGACTGCAATTGAGAGCACCGAGAGACGTCTCTCACTACCCCCAGAAATGTGTCTATCCACCCAACATATTAACACATCTACAACAACAGCATATTCCCATGACTCCATCCTTATGGACTCATATGCAGATTTTCCAGGGATAGAAAGAGACTGTAGTATCGAGCAACAACATAATTCCCCTATTGAATCCTTACTTCCGGCTAGTAGACTCTCATTAACGCCGACGTTGCGGCCTCCACAGATAAGCGAGGAACTCCCTCTTTTAATTAATGATTTGAATGATGTGGAGGGGTTGGATCCCTATCCTATTATTGACCCCGATTCAACAGACATGGGAAACAAGGAGAGTCCCCCACAAAGAACTAGAGGGCAAAAAACAAAGCTAGCATCTAGTAGGAAAGAACAGCCCACAATTAAAACTAGGGGGAAAGGTAAAAGAAATCGTAAATAATACCCATCCCACCTAGACAAAAAGGGACAAGAGTGAAGATCAGCTTATCGCTGTTGAGGTACAACATAATGAAGAGAGGTGTAGAGCTCAACCAGATACAATACTATTAAATCCTGTAGGTTTTATGAATCATCTGGAGCAGCTAATGAAATCTCTAACTTTACCCCTGCTGGAAAGAATAAAGGACCTAACAGATAAAATAGGGACTTTGGGAAAGCTGGTTACAGCTAACTCAGATTTATTGAAACATCTTTGAAATTTATGGTAGAAATGCTGTTATATTAACAACAAGGGGAGACCCAAGAGCTATTAAAGATACAGTGTCCATGCTCCTAACCTTATCACTAAAACACAAAGGGGACACTGCAACTAGGACGTAGGATGCAAAAAGTCATCCTGAAACGTAGGGGTGCAAAAAGTCACCCAAACAAACAATTTAAAGGGAAGGAAGAAAATGGGGGAAGGAGACAAAGAAGCCTAGGTATGAACACCCATCGTAACAAAGGCAAATATTGTCCTTAGTTGCCCTCACACACCCTTAGGATATCATGTTTCATCATACACCAATAGGATGTCATGCTTCATCATCGGGCTGTAGCTCCATGTGGGGCCGGCGCTGCAATCCCCCACGGGCCCCAAGAAGGGACACTTTACTGGAGATCTTTTAGGACAGCCAGAAGGTGCATGCAGGTGTGCGGGGAAAAGGAGGTATGGGGTAAGATGAGGGAAAAACCAGTGCCTAGTGAAAAATCAAAATATGGGGAGGGTTTATACGCAACAATATGTCGTAATGATATACCTCAAGCAGTAGTAACTATGAAAGACGTTCTTGTTCTAATAGGTATATTCACCTGATGAATCAAGGAATCAGGGGTCAACATGTTTCATGCATGTAATCGCCAAAGGGTCGGTGGCATTTCGTCAGGACCAAAAACTCTCTAGAGCGGGACACATTAAGAAGATGTAGCCTGAGTCTGGATACATAACCCCCCTGGCCGCCCTGTTAAGTTAAGTTGAGAGGTTTTTTAATTCACGTGCACTTATAAGTTTTTGGCCCTGACGAAATGCCACCGACCCTTTGGCGATTACGGGCATGAAACATGTTGACCCCTGATTCCTTGATTCATCAGGTGAATATACCTATTAGAACAAGAACGTCTTTCATAGTTACTACTGCTTGAGGTATATCATTACGACATATTGTTGCGTATAAACCCTCCCCATATTTTGATTTTTCACTAGGCACTGGTTTTTCCCTCATCTTACCCCATACCTCCTTTTCCCCGCACACCTGCATGCACCTTCCGGCTGTCCTAAAAGATCTCCAGTAAAGTGTCCCTTCTTGGGGCCCGTGGGGGATTGCAGCGCCGGCCCCACGTGGAGCTACAGCCCGATGATGAAGCATGACATCCTATTGGTGTATGATGAAACATGATATCCTAAGGGTGTGTGAGGGCAACTAAGGACAATATTTGCCTTTGTTACGATGGGTGTTCATACCTAGGCTTCTTTGTCTCCTTCCCCCCTTTTCTTCCTTCCCTTTAAATTGTTTGTTTGGGTGACTTTTTGCACCCCTACGTTTCAGGATGACTTTTTGCATCCTACGTCCTAATTGCAGTGTCCCCTTTGTGTTTTAGAAATGCTGTTATACCCAGCCCAAGTCCAGCCCTAAGTACAGCTAGTAGAGCTTTAAAGCTATCTGACAAATCAGCTACACTAGCGGTAAAGGGCGATAACTGCCCGGTTCAGCATACATTGCCTTTAGGAAAAAGAACACAGGCTCATAAAAGCAGTGAAAGAAAGGGGACCGAGAGGGAGACTGGAAAGGAATTAACAGTAAGGGAGCGGTCCAGGGGCCCCATTGACAGAGACACAGAAAAGAACAGTAGTGTTAGGGAGAAGATCATTTATCCACGCATTGACCTCCCACCACAGTCTATGCCGTACACTGTGGTGTTGACGGGAGTGCCAGAGTTGAGAAATGATAGAGGGGAATCCTATTCAGAACTTAAGAGCAAGGTAGTTTTTGGGCTCAATACCAACAGACCACTCCCAGGGCACGTACAAGCAGAAATTATACATGTTCACAGAGTAAGCTGGATTGGACACAGACAAAAAGATCTTCCTGGGGACTGCATAATTGTACATTTTAGAGATAGATGTGCAATAAGATTAATTTGTGGTTGGAATAACTATCGAAGGAATGGCGGGATCCAGACTATGGATCTGACCTACTTCTATCCATCATTGAATTCTACAACGACTACGTTTAACTTATGGCACCAATGGGAGCCTAGGGCTCGAAACAGAGTTGATTATAATATACCAACATCTAACCAATATCATATATTGCAGGGATTAGAGGATATCGATTGACTTGCTACGGATACACGGGTGACTAATTTCTCAGTGCCCATGATGAATAGCGGACAAATGTCAGTCCTTGATAAACATGGCATGGTTATGACCAATGCCAAGGATGATATTGGCATAGTGGGTTATGAAATTAACTAATAAATGAAAGTACCCCACATGATAAGCCACTTTTTGGGGCCATTGTGGAGCCTAGCCGCAACACAGATGTGCTGGTTAGACAAACAAATGAGGAAACATGGTCTTTTATGAGTTGGAATATCGCAGGGCTAAGGACAACATTGGATAACGAGAACTGGGTACACCATGTGAATAAATATGATGTTGTCAGTTTCCAAGAAACTTGGACTACGGTCCCTGATCATCTTAAAGGTTTTAGAACTTATTTCTCCCCAGCCACCAGCTCAGCTCATGGTAGGGCCAAAGGAGGCTTATGTACCTATGTCTCCAACATGTTATTATGTACCAAAGTAGAAATGGTTTTCAATAACATGTATTATTATGTTATCAGGGTTACAATTGGAAACGTGTTTTCTTTAGTTCTGGTGAACTTTTATAATAATGTCCCGGGTGAAGACATAGACAATATTTTTAAATCTTTAAGAGATAATATTAAATCTATGATGGAAGGAAGATTAAGAGAGGTCTGTGTTATATGGGCAGGGGACTTTAATTGTTCCTTATGTGCGAGAGGAGAGAGAGGAACATGTGGAGTAAGGCTGGATAAAGATACCAGTTTTAGCCACTTTGAGCATACTAAATGTGGGGATTATTTAAATGAAGTTATTTTTGGGTGTGATATGGGCTTTGCGAATAGATGGATTAGCCCCGAGATCCCATCTCTACCCACTTTTAATGGTAGGGGGGCAAATACAATGATTGATTACATAATTATGACTGCTAGACATGGGGGTACGATACAGGAATTTACCACACTTGATAATTCATTGATCGACCACTTTCCCCTCAGTTTAGTATTACAAGGCAGTCTGAAGGCACTACATGGAAAAGATATGGCTAGAATACAAGTAGATAATATCTCCATGGTTAGGAAAAATGGTTACTCTTTAAAGTGGACAAAAATTGTCCCGGAAGACTTTTTACAAAAACTAGTAAAGAGTACTGTTCCCCAATTCTATGCCTGTACAGAGATGAATCCTACTGACCCTGATATCATCAACAATTTCTTAATGATTATAGCACAAATTAAGAAATTGCTATGGGTCAAAACAAAAGGTGGTAAGAGGGCTCAAAAGGGGTGGTTTGATACGGCCTGCACTAAGGCCTATTCAAAACTGAAACGTGCCCTAAATGCCCCAGTTAAGGATAGTTCCCTAATTAAAGATTGTAGAAATGCCTATAGGCAGACCTTAAAAAGGAGAAAAGAGATTTTAACAAAGGAAGCTTGGGAAACTCTGTGTGAAGCATCTTTAAGCAGAGACCCTGCAGCTTTCTGGAAGGTTGTTAATGCCCCCTTTCTGAATTATAACACCACCGCTACAATAGAAGTAGCAATACCTGAGAAAGGGTGGGTGAAACACTTTTCAGAATTGTACTCTGCTGAGATCTATGAGGAGGATTGCTCAATAGAGAAAGATCAAGCTGGAAATTATTCACACTTATTGAGTAAACTAGTTCCTGATATCTCTGTAATAGAAGTAATTGCTAGCATTAATGCAAGTTTGGGGGGTAAGGCACCGGGCCCGGATGGGGTTCCGGTGGACCTATATAAAAATAATACAGACCTTTGGGCCCCGATTCTTGCACGACTTTTTAATGCTACACTTCTTACTGGTCTTCTTCCTTCCTGGTGCAAATCATTGATAGTCCCCTTATTTAAAAAGGGAGACAGAACTAGCTGTCAATGTTATCGCTCAATATCACTCTCGGATTCTAGTATTAAGGTCTTTGGACGGGTGATTTTAAACAGACTGCAAATTTGGGAGGACGAGAACAAGATAATCAGCGATTTACAGTATGGTTTTAGAAAAGGGCTTGGACCAATTGATCAATGTTTGAATTTGCACATTTTAATAGCAAAATACACAAAAGCCAAGGAGGGTCAAATGTTTTTAACTTTTGTAGATTTAACTTCTGCATTCGACTGTGTGTTGCATAGTAAACTTTGGCTGGTGATGGATAAACTGGGGGTAGACTGTTTAATCATTAATTTCCTCCGGGAACTCTATTTAGGTGCATTCCGCCAGAGTCAGATATGGGAAAAATGGTGAATGTACAGAATCCTTTGGAATCGCTAGGGGAGTACGACAAGGCTGCGTCTTGGCTCCATTCCTCTTTTCACTCTATATCAATGATGTGGAGAACACCTTATTGAAGGAGTGTAGGGACATGCTGATGGTGGGGGAAAGACCAGTCCCAGCATTGTTGTATGCCGATGACGTTGTTCTGATGGCCAGAACGTCACTGGCCATGCAAAGTCTAGTCACCTCCTTTTCAGATTTTATGACAGGTTTGGACCTGAGGATAAACTGTTCAAAGACTTTCACCATGACCTGTGGACCGGGTGCACACAAAAAGAGGAAAGGTGTTTTTTGTCAGTTCTTCCCCAGTCGATTTTACTTTAACACTCTCTTATTTAGGAGATTTATTTGATCATATGGGCCTTTGGAACACCACAATTAACACTAGAAAATGATTGTATTGCAAATCCATCATGGCCTTAAAAAATGTTAGCCAAAAAATTGGCAGAAAGCCTATTGGGGAAATGTTTGCAGTATATAAAGCTACTTGTGTAGCAATTGTGACATATGGCGCAGGCCTATGGGGCTATGAAAATGTAACATCTTTACAGGTGGTAGAAAACCTCTTTATGAAGTATCTTCTAGCTGTACCTAAAAGTGTCTCCACATATGTCTGCCATGCAGAACTTGGGGAACCATATCTGGAGGATACCATAAAGACCGCCCCAGTATTACTATGACATAGAGTCTGGACGACTGATGAATGTGGGTTAAATCGTTTGATCATGAATAATGTGGTCGGATTAGAAAAGAGTAGTAAAATAAAATGGTTGTGTTACGTAAGGAAATTCCTCACGGATTTGGGCATGGGGAATTATTTTTCCGATCCATCTTCTTTATGTAATATCTCAAGGAAGTTTTTGAAGGAAAAATGTATGGCCCACTTACATGACCACACAACAATAATAGAAATGAAGAAAATGACGGTAGTCGCCCATGAACAGATTGTGATTTCAAGAAAAATGCAGACATATGTTAAACTGCAAATGAGTAACCATGAGAGGTTTTTATTAACCCGTCTTAGATTTAATTTGCTGTTTAGGTTGCTTAGTTTCCCCGCTATGAATGATTGGTCGAAAAATTTGATTAAGTGTCCAAGTGATGATTTGAGTGAACAATCGGATCTACATATTCTTTTCTTTTGTAAATTTTATACTATACCGCGACGAAGGTGGGTTGTCCCATTACCGAAGACCATGGATAATAATCACTGTCGCCCTGCCTTTTTAGCTGTACAGAAGCTTGATAACATTTTAACTATTGTATTTATTTCCTCGTTTTAAAAAAATGTATATAAATCACGTAAATCGATTGTATCCTGAACTATGAAGAACTGACCTTGGTACATTGGATGAATTTTCTATACTTATTAATTGTGTTTTTATCTGTACCTTTATGGTTCTTGTGTCTTAATAACCGAATAAAGAACTTTTGATTTGATTGATTTTGATACTCAAATGAGTTCCTGATGAACCACTGTTCCTTGTAGAAAAATACTTATCCAGGTTACCTTTTCCGAAGCAAGAATGATGCAATTCAATTTTTACAGAAACTGACATGTTAGAATGAGCTACACTTAATGTTATTTTTGCCCCTTCTCATCTTATCTCTACTAAGTGTCACTTACTACAAAACAGTCAAATCATCACACAATCTGCTTCTCTATAAAATTTACAGCAATATCACCCTAAACCAGATCTAATCTTAAATATGTGCTAGTCTAAGAACCCTGAAAATATCACTCACATCTCTTTAAACCACAATCATGATCTCTGCATCTCTGCAAAGAAAAATCATATCTTTTAACACTACCTTACTGGTGACTGCTATACTTCCATGTTTCCACTATTAATTTATGAGGTGCCTCCTACTGTAAATCACTGGCAAAACAATAACTCCTAAATGGTGTTTTCCCCCAGTTTGAACCAAAAGAGACACTATGTATGCCCTTTGAAAATAATCACTTCCTTTGACTAAGAACATCAAAGCAGAAGAAAAAGAGGTAAAACAGACGTGTACAAAGCAAAATCCTTATTCCTTGGCAGCATTCTGACGCATTTCTAGGTTTAAGTTTTCTCGTAAATCTGGAAATGCGGCAGATTACATGGGTGTTGCATGGAAATACCCACAGCAACACCCATGTCATGCCCCTTTCATGCAAAGTGTTTCTTGAGAAGGGACCAAATGAACCAGGACATGAAAAGCCTCGCAGGGTGGCTTTACTATTCCTTGTAAATATGGTGCAGCAGGTTGTGCCGCAGGTGTACCACAAAAAGTGAACCACCAGCGGCTCAAGGGGCTTGTAAATATGCCCCTTAGGATTTAGAGAAGTAGGTTGGGACAGCATTGTTTTCAAGGATTTATAATGATGTTTGAAAACTATTTAGTGGAATAATCTTTTCCATGGTATATGAAGTCTAACCTGCAATATTTTCTCAATGAGAGGAGCAAGATAGATCCTTATTTGCGTAGACCTGTATATATTTTCTTTAGTTACAATATGGTATTCAGGTATTGACAATGGTGGAGAAGGGATTGCTTTGAAAGATTCGATATTAATGTTTATTCCTTATCTTTCAGCTGATAAACTACATTATGAAGCTTTCAGAGCATAGATTTAATTTATAAACCAATCAATACTGGCATGGAAACAAGCATTTAGGTTTAGGTATTCTCTTCCATCTAAAATACAGATTACATTTATGTTTCAGCGCTACGAAGTCCCAGGGATTCAACCTTCTACAGGGAGTTAGAACTACAGAGTTTGTCAGAAGCTACATCACATGCTATATTTGGGTTGTTGAATTGGAACTTTAAATGTGAAATACTTAAAGAACAGCCAGTGAAGATTTCTAGTTTCTCTTATTCTCTCTCTTATTCCACTCCCCTATCCATGGTTCTACTTCTGACCACCATAGTTTTCAGGTAGTATATGTTAGTTTTTTTGCAGTTTTGTATGGCGCAAGGTCGATCCAAAGGTATTGAAGCATTAGTTACATTACAGTAGAATGCATTCAATTTTGTAGGCACAGGGAAATTAAGTAATTTGCCTAGAATCCCAGGATGTTGAGACACTACCCAGTTCCAAAGTAGGCAGCTCTTACCATTACACCACATCCTCTACCATTCAGGGAGGTGAGGGAATTGATATCAGTATTATTGGATCTGGATTACCAAGTAAATGCAAATCTGATTGACTTTGTAGCCAATGTGCAATTACAGATCTTTGCCATGAGTGTGAAGCTGTTTGCACATGGAGATAATTTTTTTAGTAGCAATTGTAGCAGGGATGGGAAAGTGGTTGGTCAATCGAGAATACTTTCACCTAAATGGGAGGAGTTTAAGAGTTTAAGGAATGGTTCTGAGGAGGAGTAGGTAAGGTTTAGGGCAGAGGTCTTCAAACTTTTGTAGGTTGAGCCCCCCCAGCAGAATTGTTTTAGATGTCGAGCCCCCCACCACCTGACAAATTTCTGAAACCTGGTACACTAAATAATCAACCGCCACCTACATATCCCAGGCCATATCTGGCAAATAATGTTCAACACAATAAGAGTGTTTAGTAAAATGAAGGTTTGTGACTGGGTGTGGTTAAATGGCAGAGGCTTATTACTCAGGTCAAAACACAGTTTTCTAAAATAAAATGTGCACAAATAGTTTTTACTAGGATGCTTTGTTTTACACATGACATAGATGGATAATAACACCACCAACATTAATGTGACGAGTGTGCTTGTTTTTCACCACAGAGACGGTGAGTTTGTGGATGGATCTTTGCCACTGTCATCCTCAGATTTGCTTCACATCCAGAAATTATAAAAGTGTTTGCATCTAATATTCATAGATAATGATGTGTGTTTTCTCTGTAGTAACACCGCAGCAGCCCACTAATTTGACAGCGGATAATATCTGTGACATCCTCTAATTTCTCATCTGTGAGGACCCGTTCTGATCCAAAATAAACTTTTTATGGTTGTTGCAGCAAACAAACACATTTCTCTGCAAATAGTAATAGACTCTCACATCAATCACATTAAAAAGAAATGAAAAAAACAGTATTTACAAGAAGCTGTTAAGGAATTTTTCCAGGCCATGGGGGCAAAAACAGAGCTGGCACTATCAAGGGGGCCCCTGAAAGGCTGGATTGTAGTGCATGTAAATGTGTACTTTTGTAATTTAGGACGAAAACCATGATGGGGCACAACATGCCCATACTTTGTAAGGGGCGCAACTAGACCTGAACTTCAGGGGGGGGTAACACTCTCAGCCTTGGCTGGCCCTAGCACTGGTTGCACACAGGGCAACAGTCTTTTTTGGTGCTCCCTCCCCAATTCCTCCTTCTCCATGAATTCCCTCACTACCACTCACCAACAATGCCCCTCATCTCTCTATAACACCTTTCTGACAAACATTGCATGTTTTATAGCGCTACTCATAGTTTGCTCACACTCAGTTCTTTGATCTGCTTGGTACACATTCTTTGTAGCAGGCACATTAACCTCCAGCGCTGTGTGGGTGGCAGGAGTACCCATGTGAGTGCACGGTGAGGGATGCAACAGTGTGAGAGTACTTGCAAACGCAGCGCCCCCCAGAAGCCAGCACCCGGTGTGGTGGCTCCGGTCGCACTGACCTAAAGCCGGCCCTGGCTGCAGCAGCCCGGCCTGAGACACAATGGAGTGGGGGGGCTAAAGCCCTTTTAGCACAATAGGCGTTGCGCACCAGATGGTGTCCTACTGCTCCAAGAGACAGCACAGGTCGAAGGGTGGGGGTCACTGAGACAGAAGCGCAGACAACATCACACATGTAGGAAATCACCTTCGAATGTTCAATGAATTGTGGAAATGGCATGTAAACCAATGTTTAGGGCACATTTTACAACAAGAGTCCATGGGTGTTGCTGCCCCTCTGTCCTACACTGAAGGAAAATGTGCAGTAACTGAAAGCAGGACATAAACCAACTGTGTCACTTTTACTCTCCTCCCCTTTTCTCCCAGTATTTCCCAGGTGCAGGCCTTTTGATGCTGGTAATTACATCTGCATTGCCTTCAGCCAGGCGGGTGTAGCCAAGAGGACATTCATCCTTTTGGTCCAGAGTAGGTGCCCGTCGCACTTTATTGCATGGCATACTTAAGTATGAAAGTCGTACGGGTAGAATAAATAGAAAAGGTTATAGACACCTCAGCCTGAAGCAGTGGAAAGGGATCTCTGTGATTGTCTAATTATTCCTGTAGAGAAGGCAATTGATTTAACTTTCTGGTACATTTTGAAACCCCTGGGTTTCGGGTGTCGCAGGTGTAGCGCAGTGGACGCCTCAGCAGATGTTATCTCCCTATTTATGTATTTTATTTCATTGTTGGTATCTTGTCACATTTTGGCACTTTAAAGCAAATCAAGATAATGCTAGAATACAAGAAAATGCAAATCGAGATGGAACTAGGGAAATGCAGACATTCATAGCAGGTAAACTGTGCATGGCGTGTCAAAGGTGGAAGCAGAGGACATGCATTGCAGTATAATCAGTGGAACTCCTGGGTGTGGTTTATGTAAAGTGCCCTGCTGGAATTGAAGTGGTTAAAATCTAAGTTCCAAACTCTCGTAGTATAGAATTCGACATTCTAAATTGGGAAAACACTGTTTTCTGCATATTCTGAAGTTACTGCAGCACTGGAATGAGGCCCTAAACAGGGGCATTGATACTACAGGAGATGTCTGTGTAATTTTAAGAGAAACGTTCACTCTGTTCTGGGAAGAGCTAAGAGCTAACCATCCCAGGACAGGGTTAATTCCTAGAGCTGAAATGTTCATTGCTTTCGGTTTCATAACAGAGGAGACTGAATTCTACTGCAGCTGAAGCATTTCAGCTCTAGGAATTAACACAGTTTTGGGACGATTACGTGTCCCACCTATTTCCCCTCCCTCCCACCTACAGGCCTCTGTTACCGCCAGACCCCCGGGCTGATTGCTTGCTGTTCCGGAGGGACAGTGGAAAACAAAGGTGAGTTTAGGATGGAGTGCTCGCCACCCCTGAAAGGGTGTCCTGTCCTCCAAGGGGGGCGCGCCCCACAGATTGAAGAACTCTGGTTTAGGGAGTTATGTGGAAAAACAAACTACCCACCCACAGAAGAGTAAAACCATTGCTAATTTCAGATTGCACTTCTAAATTTAGTTCTAAGGTACTCTATCCAGAATGGTCCCACAACAGTCATAAATGTACTCCAGCACAGCCTTGAAATAAGTCCAGCACCACACATGGCCACTGACATATACTGCAGTTCCATAGAAAACAATTAAGGCAGGGGCTTAAAATAACATCCCATAGGAAATAACTTTAAAATTAATTAAAGTATGCTGATGATTAACATTATATTGTTTTAAAATGCAATAATAAAGTTATTTAAATATTTGCTTTTGTAATTTTCTTTTCTTTTATTTTTTTTTAGAGCTATGCATAGCAATTATTTACACATCGTGAGTTAAAAGAGAAATTAAACAATTGATTTAAGCCTTTTGGCTCGGATTAACCAGGCCCATGATAAAAATTTAGCGAGAGCACAAGCATAGGTAGTACGGCTATCAGACATTAATATACGAATTGCGTCTGAATGGCACCTAGTACCCAATTGGCGACAAAGATGTTTAAGCCATATTTTCCAAGGTAGATTGTACTCTCCACATTCGAACATAAAATGTGCCAATGTTTCTGGTTTAGCTAGACATACTGGACAGAGCTCAACAGTTTGTGCCGGCGGTTTCCAACTTGAGGAAAAAGTATACAATGGTAGGATTCCTGCTCTAAATTTAAAATAAAGAGCCCTATCAAAAGGTTTGCCAATGACATCCAGATAAAGTTCACATTTTGGAGAGTCCTTGAATTTTAAGAACTCTTCAGTAAGTCTGCCCATGGAAGCATTAGTATTTCGTTGTAACATAATCCAGTTCCAATAAAGTTTCTTAAGAATTGCCTTTGGAGGAGAAGATCTATTAGCCCAAGAATCGTTTAGGCCCAAATTGAATAGCAGGCTTCTAATGTCACTCAGCCATTTAATTTTGTGCCACCCTGACAAGGACATAATTTCTGTGAGGCCTTGCGCATATTTACACAGTTCAGGCACTCGCCACAATCGTGCCCATAGTAGGAGTGGACGTAGTCTTGCTAGATCTTCGATAGGGCGACGGCCTAAGTCAAGCATTAGTGGGACCGTAGGGGTGCCCTGTGGAAGTGACATAATCGCCCTACAAAACTTCCTTTCGGATTTAGGCAATTCATTGGTAATGGATGAGCCCCAAAGCTCCGCCCCATACAGAGCAGAGCTAACCCCTTTAGCTTCATAAATGTCAAGAACAACTGCTATTGGTCTAATTACACAGGAGCGTTGCTCTTTAAGAATAGCTCCTGTGATCCTTTTGTGGGATAATAACATTTTATCCAGATGTGGAGACCATTGCATTTTATGAGATAGTCGGATGCCGAGGTAATCAAACACCTCTACTCTCTCCAAGGGTTCTTTATTCAGGATTGGAGGACGTGCTAATTTTTTTGGGGGATTCAACACAAGATATTTAGTCTTGCCTGTATTGATTACGAGGCCCCGTTTGGTACAGAAGGATTGGAAATTATTCAAAAGCCTTTGAAGGCCTATCGGGGATTTCGATATTAGAAGCGTATCATCCGCGAAGAGGAGGGTGGGTATACGTTCTCCAGCCAGGGATGGTTGATCTGAAGGATGTTCTAAGAGGTGCTCCACCACCCCGTTAATATAAAGAGAAAACAGGGTGGGAGCAAGGACACATCCCTGGCGGACCCCTCTCTCTACCGGGATACTGCTAGTTTTCTCCCCTCCTGGACCCCACCTAATCTGGGTAAAGCTATTTTCATGCAGCCTAACCAATAGTGTGAGTAAATAGTGTGGCAACCCCATATTGGCCAGGACTCTCCATAGTGTCTCCCTCGGTACAAGGTCAAAGGCAGTCTTTAAATCGATAAACGCGAGATAAAGACTGCCTTTGCCCAAGACCACAACCTTCCAGTACACCATCATGAGCCTAAATACTTGTTCGACTGTCCCAGTACCCACTCTAAATCCTGCCTGATAATCGGAAAGAATTTTATTTTCTTCTATCCAGTCCAGTATTCTAACCAGTAGAACCTTACCAACTACTTTTTGAGTAATATCCAACAAACTAATCGGCCTGTAGTTGGACGGCTCGTCTCTGGCACCTTTTTTAAAAATGGGGACCACCTCCGCCCCTTTCCATGACGAGGGGATCGGAGCACCCTTACAAATGGCAACAAGTAAGGAGTAAATAAATTTACCCCACTTTGGGATATCTAGCCTCAAAAGATCGCCCGGGATACCATCCGGACCAGCGGCTTTTTGTGGCTTGATGGTACTTATGGCGTATTCCACCTCTTTGATTGTAAAGCCAAAATCGTCGGGGACAGTACTTCCAACTGATGAATTCGTTGTTGGAACCACGAACCTCCCTTCAACATCAGTGGCTGCCTCGATGGATGGCAAATCATCGTGTCGGGAGTATAGTTTTGAAAAGTGGTTGACCCATGCTTGGCTTGGGATGTTACATGAAATAAGATCTATATCCGGCCTATTTCTGGCTCTAATCGTGTCCCAGAAACATTTTGGGTCTTTTTTGAGACTAGCTTCCTTAAGAGTAGACCAGTACTCTTCTACCCATTCTTTTTTGGCGTGTGCCAGTGTAGTCTTATGTTTCTTCCTAGCAGTCTGTATCAAGGATTGGGATTTTCTTTTAACGGCCTCAATTAAAAAGGACTTTGCCCGTCTACATGCAGGGGTATACCAATCATGTTTTCCCCTGGGTTTAGGATGGGACAAGTTCCTCCCTTCAGTGCCCTTAACCAAAAAGACCTCCCCTATGGACTTAACAGCTGCTTCAAAGATAGGTGTTGCCTTTTCGGTTATTAGAGCCGGATTGGTATTATCCATTTCTATTTGCGAGGCCATTAGTAGTACGTCTATGGTGGAAATCTTAGTAGCGTCCACAACAATTTTGTTCCATTTTAGACGTCTTCCGCAGGAGGAAACAGTGGTTATATGAGGGCATTTAGATACGACTGCAGGATCATTACTAAGCCAGGGGTTCGTTAAGGATAGGGAGAGTGAGTTATGATCACTCTCAACAGTAGCTATCACTACCATGTCATGAACCAAACCCCAAAGTTTTAGGTCCAGCACAATATAATCAATACTTGAGGAGTGATCTATTCTGTTGAACGTGTGTGCACCCATGCGGTCTGAGGCTGTGCGGCCATTAGTAGCTCTTAGACCAAATTCTAATGTCAGCGCATTAAGCTGTATTGCGCTGCGGGACCATCTTTTTATCTGGGGGATAGTAAGTGCAGGGATACCCCATTTGCTATCCTCATCACCCAAATCTAAGTTATCCTCTATAGGAAGTGGCTCATAGGTGCAATTAAAATCACCTGCTACCAGGGTATGGTCTGCTTCATCATGATCTCTAAGTTGTGTTTCCAAAACAGAGAGTACCATGGAAGTACACCCATTTTTAGTGCCTCTGGCATAGATATTATGTAAGGCAAGGGATAAGCCCATCCTAGGATTAGTTAATAAAACCCCTAGTATATCTGGGCTATTTACCTGCCTAGATGTTACACAGCAATTAAGGGAAATACTTCTCCAAATAAGCAGTCCCCCTGAGGGACGTCCCTTCCCTTGCGTTGCTTTCAGGGCAGGAATGAAATGGGTTACAAAACCAACCCGATGTAGCGGTTCAGTGCTCCAAGTCTCCTGGAAGAGGCAGATTTTGTGTGCCTCTACCAAGTCGTTCCATTCAGGGAGGGCCAGTTTCCTATGGATACCTGCAAGGTTCCAACTAAGAATTTTAATTGGTTCCTTGTCAGGTGTAGTATTATGGTCACTAATTATATTAAGGGTTTGGGATTCCAGGCAATCGCTTGCCAGAATAGAAGGTATTTGCTCAGTATCTATGGTTCTGGACACGTCTGCCTCAATCTCCTGAACCCCACTAAATAATGTTTCTTGTGCCAGGGAATTTTGCTGTTCAGGTTCCAGTATCGAAACCCCTATATTTGCAACCACTGTAGGTTCATTTCCCATTGTGCTGATGTAACAGCCCATATGTCAATCGACCCCCTCAAGTCCGCTCAAGCAACTAAATCGATTGGAACCATAGAATGGTAACGCCGGGCCTTGAGAAAATGGTCGAGCATTAAAATCATGGTATCTACCCCTCCGGGGAACCCTCGTCCAGATATCATGGGGTTGATTGAGATGCCTAGGGGTAGGGGGGAAGAAAAATGACACATGTAGGGTTTGAATTGTTGACTCGAGTGATCTATTCTTCCCTTGACATATATAGGTAACAGTCCCAGCATCCCGAAAGCTCACCAGAATACAGTCCCCTACTATGGATTTGTTTGTTTTACCCACCCAAGGGACCCTTCTCACCATAATGATTTCATTATTAAGGTGTGCCGGGAGGGGCCTGTTCACATTTAGCCACTTAATAACCCTGCTTTTCAGTGTGCAGAAGTTCTCAACTTCGCCCACTTCGAGCAGGGGAACACCGGCCATAACGACCATAAGGTCGTTTGCCTCTGGAGGGAGATTGGGTCTACGGGGCTTAGTGTAAGGCTTAACCCCGATTCAAAATTTGCTCCTATTTACTACTGCTTCTGTTTTAATACTACTATTTCCCTCTTTCCACTCCCAGCCCCCACTGGTGTAGGGTTTCTTCAGCGCTGGGATACCTCAGGGTGACTACGCGCTCTATAAAAAATTTTAATAATAATTTTTTTTTTAATAACTGGGGGTGGAAAAGCAGTGCTACCTCTAGCTTGTATAGAAGGAGCTAAGCCTACAGAAGGAGGAGGTTTATTAGGGTTTTGTAGGGGAGCTGGAACTATATTAGCCATAAGGGATTGTATAGGATGAGCAACAGTGGTGATCGGGGGGGGGGGGGGTACTGGAATAACTGGCCTGTTAGAAGAGTTCATTGAGACCATGGGAGGAGAAGTGGTCTCAATAGGTCTAACCTGGGTACCCACCACCGATTTCATACTGTTTAATGTAGTCTCTAATATAGTAAGTCTAATTTCAACCTTTTTTATGCTCTCACAAATGGGCAATAATAGAGACCTGAGCAAGAATTCAAGATTTCCTAATGGGACGACAGAAAGAAGGGCATTGGTGGCATTATTTGCCGTAGCATCAACCATATCAATAACAGTGGTTACCTTTTTTGAGGGTGTTAAATGAACATCTTCCACTGGCTTCTCAGTAGAGGGAGGCGCTTTTGTAAGCCTACCAAACTCAGAGTGGGGAATTTTTGTTTTAGTTATAGTTATTCCTTGGCCACCCCTTAACTTCCTCCTACGTTTATTTGGCGGGGGCCCATATACCCCTTTAGCAGAGGTATGTTTGGTTTTAACGTTAGCTTTCCTAGCTTTAGTAGCCAGTGGAAGCTGGGAAATTAAATCTACAGTCACACTGCTTGGATTAGGGGAGGGGGCTAAGTTAGTGATTGTCTCAGTCAGGGTGTTACTACAGTCCCTCAAAAGGAGTGGGACATCATCTAAGATGGATGTTTCCTCACTTGGTAATATGGAGCTGTCTACAGAGGCCCTATTTTTCAAGTTTTCTATTGAGCGTCTACGCTCCGCCCTAAGCTTATCCAAGTTACTTTCCTTATCCCCTTCTCCCCCAGCCCAGGAAAAATAATTATCGAGGGTCTTGTTTTTTACCCCTCCCAGCCTCGTAGGAGTTCCCTTCCTAACTGGGGAGGGCATAACTAGCCGTAATGGGTACAGAACCTGGAATACTTTGCTTTAACAACACAATAAACCTGTGAGCAGGAGACGAACTAAAGAGGGTAGGCCCAGCCCAGCCTAATCCGGCCTATGACGGCCTTAGACGGTCCCGCCCTTGTTCCGGGCTTCTCCCGGCGCCCTCCCGCTCGCTCCCGCGAAGCGGTGGACCTAGTCTCCTTAAAACAACAAGTCCAGCAGTCTCATTGGATAACAGGCGGGTGGGCGTGGCCAGCGGGGAGAGCAGCCCAGGTGGAGCTGGTTGGGCGCGCAGGGACTCCTGGACGCTGGAGTCCCTGTCTTATGCTCGCAGCCAAAACTGTAACAAATGTAAAATCTTTAGAAAAAAAATGATTGTCTAAATTTAATTCTATACATAACTTTTCATCATTTTTTTTACAGTTTAAGGCCCTGATTCCGTGTTTGGCGTTCCGACTGCCGGGCCGCCATTGCGGTAGTCGGGAGTACGCTGGCAATATGGTGGCATCCTGAGCACCACATTATGCGTAAACCACCGGGCTGTGGGTGTTGCGGTAGCGGTGCCACAGCGTCTGCATGCTACAGCTCATAGAGAGCCTGCAGCACATGCTGGCACTGTGGCACCACCTCATCCATGTTGGTGCACTGTGTACCATGTCATGCATGGCATACAGTGCACACACGACAGCACAAGAAGAGGGAGCACAACATGTGCCTCCATACACACCCCCATGGGCTACAACACCCTAGTGCCTTGTTTGGAGCCTCTTTCCTGCCTTTCCGCAGACCTTTTCATGACAGAGTCCTCGCCATGAAAATGTTGGCGGAAAGGCAGGTCATAATCGCCAGGGCGATGCTGGCATCCGCACTTCCTCAATAGCCCATGCTTTCGCAACAGACGCCACCTCAGGGTCCAAGATCCTGGCAGTTGCGGCAGTCTTGTGTAGTCTGACCACACTTCTCTTAATCAGGTGTTCAGACCGAAACGGAGGCCGTGGCGGTCAGACCGCCACCGACAGTATGATGGGCTCATGGCTGCCCTACCCATAATAAGGTCCTAACTTAAAATAGTTTTTTTAATGTATGCGTTTTTATTTAATTATTCTTTAGGGATATTATTTTTACATTAAATTAGTAGATTTTAAATAAAACATTTTTAAATGTACATTTAACTTCATGTGCTTTAATATTTTATTTTATTAATTGTAGATTTAAAATAGTTATATATACAATTATTTGACAGGGATATTTTATGATGAAATATTTGTTGTCATTTTTAAAAGCTCAATAAAATGTTCTTTACATTTTTACTATATGGATTCCTTTGTCCCGATGTTGGAGATCCTAGGCTATGCGTGGAAATACATGTAGTAACTACATTCATGAATCCTGTTCTAGGAGACTCCACCAGGGGATGGACACATGTAAGTCTATGCCTACAAGTAAGTATTACACTTGAAAATGGTGACTCACAAAAAAGTGTAAAGTTACTCCTAAGGGCAGAAGTAGATTTATATATGAGTAAATCTACACCTGCAAATTTACCTTTGTCAATCTGACTCATAGTATTACCTCCTTCAAACCCAATAGTGTAGCCTGTAATATTTTTAGAACCTCAAGAGAGACTTGCTGGTGATCCCAAAAAGGTTGAATTGTTTCTTCATCAATACTGATAGCATTTCCTATGCAAACCTCTGGCCCTTAAACACTTGACCAAAATTACCTTTATTCTGTCCTAATATTGTGGGAATGCTGCCAACTACAGTATTTCATTACTCAAATGAAATGGTCAAGTGTTGTACTATAGTTATTTTGGTTCCAATGAGCAACTGTAGACGTTGTTTGATAGGAAGTCCTGTGTTCTTTTCTTAGTGAGTTGCTGAATTTATAAGAGGGCCATCAAGATTTAGACAGTTATATAACCATATTTAAATGGTTGATAGTTGAGATTGGTTGGCCTGAGGAGAACATATCAATTCTATTTCATCAAGGTTGATGAAATGGAATGAAAAATGTACTAGCACTGATTGTTAATCTTCATAAAGAGTATGCAGAACATTTAGATTCTGTAATACTGTTAGATCACCATTTAAATGAACATCACTTAGTGAAGCCTAAGATCAGGAGCAAGTGAATTATAGCCAGACAAACCAAATCTGAAAATAAAAATGTAGATAGAACTGAGTCTAACCAGTTGGGTATTGTGAAGGGTCCTGTGTCAAATGATAAAGACAAGTCCAAAGACTTTATATGTATTGTGGAAAATCTGCATCATTTGAAAAATACACTGAGAGTAAACATAGACTTCCAAAGAACCTCATATTTGTGACTTCACAGTCAGAGAAATGAAAGCCTGCAGAAAACTGGATTCCTTGATATGAACGCAACCGCCTAGTTGAGGGAAACTTTGAGTCTATTCCAAGTTGATTCATGAATACAATGCAGTTGACTGTTGCTAAAAGTCCCCATGGAAATGATTCTTCCCAAAGTATAGGATAAAATTGTTCAGGACTTTTAAATTCAGGCCCCTCGGGGAACAGAACGGACGTCTGTGCAATCTGTACAGATGCCAGTGATCAAGAAAAAGGGGCTTGAAGCGCTTAAAGCAGTATGTAGTTCAGCATTGTCTTCATGGATTGTACGTTTTTATTTCTTTTGTATATTTTGGACGTCACCATGAAAAGATACATTTTGATTCAATTGATGCACATCGGTTTAAGGTGATTGTGGGCATGCCTTGGTTAACCTATCAAAATTCTAGTTTTGATTGGGCAGCAAGACCCATACAAATGAATTCTGACTATTATATAAATCGGATCACTGACATAATATCGACGACACAAATATCGAGATACACAAATATCGAGTCAAAAATATCGATTGACAAAATATCGACTCCCTATCTTCAAACAGGTAAGTACCAAAATATCGACTCCAAAATATCGACTTACAAAAATATAGACTGTCAAAATATCGATTTTTTAAAATGTCTTAAAAGTAAGTTAAAACTAATATAGTAATAAATATATTTAATATAAACTTAGAAATAATTATTAAAAAAATATAATTTTAATAAATAATTTATCTAATTAAAAAAATTACATCACCAAAAATTACACACACACACATATATATATATATATATATATATATATATATATATATATATATATATATATATATATATATATATATATTTAAACATATTATTAAATAAACATATATAACATTTTAGAAAATGTTTAAAATTTATTGTTACAACTATAGTGAGTTCAACATTAGCAAAAGTGTTGGATAGCGTAGAGGTAAAATTTACTACTCCCACTCCAGTGGGTGCAACAGTAGGGAAAGCGCTGGATAGCGTAGAGGTTAAAATTACTATTCCCACTCCAGGGATGTATGACGTTACAACGCATACTTTTACAACGCCTACCATTACAACAAAACTTTTACAACGCAAAAACTTTTACAACGCATACATTTACAACGCAAGATTTTACAACGCATATACCTTTACAACGCATACCATTACAACATAAGTATTGGTAAGTATATAATAATTTTTTGAATATAAATTAATAAAAAATATTATAATATAATTTAATATAATTTTATTTTATTAAATAAATGTAATTTAAATGTAATTTTACTTTATTTTTACAAAGTACCCCTGTACCCCAAAAACCCAAAACTGACCCTGAACCCTAAAAATACCCCTTTACCCATAAACTGAAAACTGACCCTGAACCCTAAAAATACCCCTTTACCCGAAAACTGAAAACTGACCCTGAACCCTAAAAATACCCCTTTACCCAAAAACTGAAAACTGACCCTGAACCCTAAAAATACCCCTTTACCTACAAACTGAAAACTGACCCTGAACCCTAAAAATACCCCTTTACCCCAAAAACTGAAAACTGACCCTGAACCCTAAAAATACCCCTTTACCCAAAAACTGAAAACTGACCCTGAACCCTAAAAATACCCCTTTACCTACAAACTGAAAACTGACCCTGAACCCTAAAAATACCCCTTTACCCCAAAAACTGAAAACTGACCCTGAACCCTAAAAATACCCCTTTACCCAAAAACTGAAAACTGACCCTGAACCCTAAAAATACCCCTTTACCCAAAAACTGAAAACTGACCCTGAACCCTAAAAATACCCCTTTACCTACAAACTGAAAACTGACCCTGAACCCTAAAAATACCCCTTTACCCCAAAAACTGAAAACTGACCCTGAACCCTAAAAATACCCCTTTACCCAAAAACTGAAAACTGACCCTGAACCCTAAAAATACCCCTTTACCCAAAAACTGAAAACTGACCCTGAACCCTAAAATTAAAATATTTATCAATTAATCAATTATAATTAATTACCAATTATATTTTAATTAATTACCAATTAATAATTAATTAACAATTAATTTTTAAAAAATATCAATAAATAAATTAACATATTTAATTAATTATAATTAAATTACTTCCCACCCTATTCCCCTATAAACCCACAACCCGCTACAGAAAATAAATTACTAAAATTAAAATATTTATCAATTAATCAATTATAATTAATTACCAATTATATTTTAATTAATTACCAATTAATAATTAATTAACAATTAATTCTAAATTATTATCAATAAATAAATTAACATATTTAATTAATTATAATTAAATTACTTCCCACCCTATTCCCCTATAAACCCACAACCCGCTACAGAAAATAAATTACTAAAATTAAAATATTTATCAATTAATCAATTATAAATAATTACCAATTATATTTTAATTAATTACCAATTAATAATTAATTAACAATTAATTCTAAATATATATCAATAAATAAATTAACATATTTAATTAATTAGAATTAAATTACTTCCCACCCTATTCCCCTATAAACCCACAACCCGCTACAGACTTATATTACACAAAAAATAAAAATTATTATTAACTTACCTTAAATTCGATATTTTTGTTGTCTATATTATGTCTAGTCGATATTATGTCCATTCTATATTTTTGATTCGATATTATGTCCATTCTATTCGATATTAATTTTCTCTAGTCGATATTTTTGTTGTCTATATTATGTCTAGTCGATATTATGTCCATTCTATATTTTTTACTCGATATTCTGTCCAGTCGAAATAATTGACTCGATATTATGACTGTACACCATATAAATCATTGCCCTATGTCAGATAAACAAGCACATTGTCTCCTTTTAAAAGCCTCAGCTGGAATAAGCATTCCAGCCATCCTTTTTATACTTCAGTACAAGGCCCTAAGTGTGACGGATTGCCTAGCTGTGGGTCCTGTGCACACTGTGCCACTGGAATCAAACTAGCTGACTGTTGAGCCCTAAATAGTCTGAAACTGGTCTGGGGCAGTCTGAGGTCCAGTTCAGGGAGGACCTGGCATAGCAGTTCAGGCTGGACTGTTCCTATTGGTGCAGGGTCAAGACTGATTAGCAAATCACTGGGTCTAAACTCAGGTGGCATGGTGTGCAAAATAACAATGGACTGGCATGCGGCCTGAGTAATTACCAATGGCTGAGATAAATTCAAGCATTTCATCCAACACTTTTTGTATACTTTAGCTAGAATAATGGTAACTTCTGTTACTGGCTGTACATTTACTTTAGTTTCTTTTTACAAATAATTTTAGTATGTATTTGATAAGAACAAAGCAAGTTTATTTTCTCCACAATAAGGTTATGATCAGAAGATTGATTTAGAACCTGGGACATCTATATCCTGGAGCCATTCCCAGGAACTGTCCATAATCAGAGGACTTTTCAGGCAGAATATATATCTGTAGTGGTAGGAAGTTGTTGTACAGGCAGGTAACTGACCATTATTTGTAAGTATTTTGGTTGTATCGAAATGATTGGAAATTAGAGTATTTGCATGGTATCCTTTAGGATGCATGACACTGCCCATTGTGATATGGTGCCTAGTAGGGTCAGGTGTTTTGTTTGTATATATGTATAGTTGCATTTTATGTCATGCCCCTTGTTGTTCCCTGTGTCCCTGTAAGTCATCAGAGTTGAGTTTGATACACTGTATATATTTTCCCATTACATTTTATTAGTGGCATATTTACCACATTTAATACAATGGTGTAAAGTGCAAACATGAGATTATAGGAACATCTTCTTTGTTAAAGCAGCCCAGTATGATGGAACTGCATGCAAGCAGGCCCACTGGAAACTGCAGTTTACAGAGGTATTCCAGAACACCTCTGGCAATCATGGAGCTGTTGCAACAGATTGAAGGTAAACAAACATTGTTTGCAATGGCATATATAACACATTCCCCCCTTAAATAAGCAAAAAAATATGAACAATTGCAACGTTCAGGAAACATATATATTACTTACACCAAGCTATATCAATAAAAACCTGCAATAAGATTCCCACCAAGGTAGAAGCAACAAAGCAAACCCACAATATATACCCAAAACCCTACAGATCTTCCTTTATACCTCTGCACTTGACAACTCTTCTCACATTCCACACCCTACCATCCTGATTGACCAATCTGTTTTTATAAACCTTCATCACTTTAAGTGCATTACCAAACTTGATACCTCCTTTCACAGTAAATCCAAGTTTGAGTATTATCACCTAATATCCCACTACAAAGGTGGGTACTCTCTCTCTCCATCCCTCATCATGCATCACTATCATCTTCTCCTGCTTATACCTTCCTGGCCACCCTTCCAAAATCAATGAAACTCACCTTTAGCATCTTCTTCTTTATCCACCAAGGACGTAGTTTTGAACTGGGATCCCTACCCTTCAATATCATGAAAGGACTCACTACAGTGTCAGAATGAGGAGTATTACAATACATCCACAGTCTTTCTCTAAGTACACTTTTCCACTCACCTTCTGCACTGCGTGCTACTTCTATACTGTCTTTGAGGATGCATATAAAGTGCTCAACCTGACCATTCTCCTGTGGTTCATAAAAGGATGTGGTGATATACCTGATGCCACACCCAGATGGGAACTCCTTCACCTCCTGTGACTTAGGTTGCAGAGCATCATGGGTAACCAGCACTTCTGAGCACTCTTCAGGAGAAAAAACGTCTCTAAAAAATTCAATCACCGCAAATGACGTGGCATGCGCAACAAACTTGACCTCCTGCCACTTTAAATTTTAATTAATCGTGATGAACGGAAATCTGGCTTGCTGGGGCAACTGATCAAATGGACCAGAAATATCAAACACCACTTTTTCTCATGGTGAATTAGGCCATCGCATGGGTTTGAGAGGAGCTGGGTATGTCTTAAGCTTCCTATCACTATTCACACACATCGTACACTCCCTCACCATCCTGTCCACCATAACATCCATACCAGGCAACTAAAAATTATCCTCTCTTCATAGCTAACATTCCTTGGTGCCCCTCATGTGCCAAAACCAAAATTTTCTCTAGCATGGCACCCAGAGGAACACAGTTTTCGCCTTTATAGATTAAATTACCCTCTATTTCCAACTCGCCCGAAAATTTAAAAAAGGATAAACCTCCGAACTCAAACTTTTCTCCTTGGGGCAACCTTACAAACATTTTTAATAAGCTGACACACAACATCATCACTAGTGTCTCTTCCCATGCCTCTTCTAACAAACCTTTAAAATCCATACTCACAAAGCCACCAACTGTTGCAACCATCTCCATCTCATTGTGCTCTTCACTCTTGTCATCCGGATATGCAAATCTGGAAAGAGAATTGGCCGTAATGATGCATTTTCCAGGCACACACTCAGCACAAATTTATATTCCTGCAATCTCCAAGTAAGTCTTGCTGTGCGTGGAGAGGCATTCCATCCTCCTTCTGATGACAAAATACCCACCGAAGGCTTATGGTCAGTCCTACATACAAACGTGTTACCCCACACATAATTCCAGAAATGATCCACGCCCCACACACAAGCTAGCAGTTGTTTTTGCCACACACTATTCGTCCTTACCACTCATTTGGCTCAAAAATCCTCCAGTACCATATAAACTGGCATCTACTGTTAAGGCAAAAGGTTTTAGTGTAGGAGCCTGTGCAATTTCCTCCTTGGTAAGTTGGAAAGCTGTCTGATGCCTTTCTATCCAAATAAAATCAGCTCTGTTCCTTGTTAGCTCTCTGAGAAGTTCCATTTTAGTTGCAAACTCCTGTATAAATGTGCTGTTAATACTCACACAACCCTGCAAAAGATAACAACTTCTCCTTGTTGTCACGGGTAGGAGCATATATATTGTCATCAACCAAGTATTTATTTGGAACCACCCCATTACCAGACAGCATGGGTCCAAGATACAAAACAGAATCACAAAAAACCTGCACTTCTCCCCTTTAAGCATCAGACCATGACCCTCAAAATGCCTGCAAACCTTCCCGACATGGTCCATGTGTTTCTTTTCATTCACAGAGAAATTTGGAGTATCGTCCTGAAAACATTTTACAAACATGTCCAAATCTTGGAAAATACGGTACATAGCTCTGAAAAACTGATGCCGCAGAGGCCTGGCCAAAAGATAAACTGAAAAAGGCCATGTGGAGTAAGAAATGCAGTAAACTGCCCTGACTCCTCTCTTAACTCAACCTGGTGGTATGCAGAGCAAATATCTAATGTAGAAAACACTTTAGCTCCTTCCACAATACACAAAATCTCATTGATGTTTGACAGCGGATGGCACTCTACCATCAGGTTGACATTAAGAGCTTTCAAGTTCACACACAACCTAAAATGTTTGTCAGTTTTATGGGCCAAAACAATGAAGACAACCACTTGTTAGATTCAACCTTTTCAATTATTCATCCAACATGTTCTTTAAATCTTCTCTGACATTCACTGGAACACCTCTTAACTTCTGCTTCACAGGAATAGCATTAACTTTCACATTGATTTTATGACTAAACCCATTTAACTTCCCCAGCTTTATATAAAGAACATCGGGAAACCTTTTGACCACCCCTTCCTTGTCTATCACATCCTCAACTACCAATACAGGTTCGCTACTTCTCGGATTGAGGATAATACCAAACTACCAGTGGTCCTTCCACCCCAACACATTGACACCTTTTGTGGCCACATACAACTTAACCTGAGGAGATCTGCCCTTGAATTAGACACCCACCTCTACATACCCCACAATATCTATTCTCAACCTATTAAAACTTTCAGCAATAATATCCAAATCTTTAAAAAAATCTAAGCACACCTTGTCACCAAGCCTCTGCAAACATTCCTTAGTAATGATGGTCCAAGGTAATCCTAAATTAGCCATCAACTCTAATTCTTTATCCAAAATGTGAACCACACACTTAGGTGGTCTTATACCTCCCTCCTTCTGCAAACCCTAAGCAGTGCCCTTGATGGACAGCACAATTCCCACACTGCCTTCACCATCTTCATGGAAACAGCCCTCATCACTGACACACAACACTTTCCCTCTTCCATTAGTGGCTTGACTACTTTTCATGAAATCCCTGCACACTCATGCAAAATGTCCCACATGCCCACATTTTCTTCATTCTTTACCTCCAGCAGGACACTTGGAGGATGACACCATATGGCCAATGCTACCACATCTAAAACAATGAAAATTCCTGTCACTTCTTCTATAAATGTGAGCACCTCCAGCACCGATAGTCTGATTTCCTTCCCAGACACCTCCAGCATTGACCACCAGCATTCACACTACAGACACCTTCAGTCTTACTACCTTTGTTCAACAATTTCATCCACAACTCTGACTGCTTCAACGTTTTATCAGTGCTAATAGCCAATCGCAAAGTTAGGGTCACATAACACCCACAACTGTCCCTGAACTTTTTTGCTCTTTACATAATCTTTTTCTCTAATCATCTTGTCAGTGATGGGTCCAAAGTTGCAGTTAGTAGAAAGAGCCCAAAGATCAGTAAGAAGCTCATCGAAACTTTTGCCTTCCTCTTGTGCACGGGCATAAAACGTGAGACTTTTTAATGCAACACTCAAGGTAGGCTTGAGCCGATGTTCCATCCTTAACATGGCCTCCTCATACACATTTTTGTCACTTTTTCCTTCCATAGGTGGAGAGTCCTGAAAGCCATTTGACCCTCCGAACGTAAACAACACAGTAGACTGTTCTTCTTCCTTTCCACAGCCATTCTGTCCCCATCAATAGCCTTAAGGTACATTACAAATTCCACCTTACCAATGGAATAGGTGATTCACCGTTATTCTGTGGAACCTTATAAGAAGGGTCAAACTGCATGTTGCTGGTAGATTAAATCCCACTCCAGATAAATATATATAATTCACAATAGATATACTCGCGCTTCCTCCTTTACAAAATTCTGCAAAAATATCCAAAGATATTGGATAGCAATTAAAAAATGAAACTGAACTAGCTCCAGAATTGTCACAACATGTAATACCTAGTTCTTGGTATTTCCTTTATACAAGTGACAGAAATCAGCAAGATCAATGGCCCCTAAAACAATTTACCCCCACTGCTTGCCAAAAAACTACAGTACTGCAGGGCTGATGCTTGTATAATGGGATATAATAAGGCAGTACACTTGCACTTCTGAGTCTTGAGTTGTGTGTCTTGCTACACCACCTAACTTTGTCTGCAGAGTCTAGTAAAGTGACCTGGCACAACACTGAGGAAGCAAGGCGCTAGTGCGTCAGTTCCACGTGGCCCTGTAAGCCTTAGACAGAGCTGATACAATGCTGAAGAAGCAAAACGGGAGCCCGTCAGTTCTGCGACGCTGTCAGCCAACAACCACTCTGCAGGTACGTAAAGAAGCATTTAACTCTGTAGACAACTCATCTATTGTGTAGTAATATTCTTCATCGCTTGGCAACTGTGACAATAGAAGCAGTCCGGCTTCTGGCTTGTTGACTGCCTGGTGGAACAAATCGATCATGAAGATGACATGGCTCACACTCGGACACCAAGGTTTCTCGAGCTTCTGTGACAGTTGAGCCTCCGCAAAAATATGAAATAGGTTACAAGTGTCGAAAAAGGATATCTGGCATCTCAGGAACTCAAGAAAAAAACAGCAAGTATTACTATGCAAATTTCTCTGAGATGAACATTTTCCTATTACTCAGTGCCCTTTCCTCCTCCTTGTATCCCTCCCTCCAAATTTTTTTTAGCTGAATTAATCTTCCTTACCGCCTCCCTTTCAATGCTTCTCCCTACTCTTTATCTCTCTCACTTCACTCTCTCTGCCCCCATTGATTTACTCATCCTAATTACTGGTTCATTCTCTGGTCCTCCCCCTACACCCTCAGTACCCTTACTAATTCTCCCTATCCCATCCCTGGTTAGTCCATCATCATGCTTATTGGCTGTCTTCAACTTTTCCTTTTGCATTTCACTTCCCTCCCCTCTTGCTTAACTCTAAATCTGTATCAAGGGGAAACAAATTGTTGAGGTTTATTAAATATGCAGCTAATAGGTTGCAAATGGTCGGATAGAGCTGCATAGAACACATTCTGACCAAAGCAGGAGATAGTGCACTATTTCTGTTCTGGGTAACAGGCAAGTGCTTTCTTTCTTCATAGTCCTGTGTTTCCTTCTGTCTTAAAAAGTTCCCCCATTTATAAGAATAAAAGATGCACACTTTAATTTTACAGCCATACCATTTTTAGAATGCTGTTCTGTGGAGAAGTTCGATGGATTGACAACCAAGAGATGTAGAAAAGAATGCATGTTGGATTTGGCGAAAGGACGGTAAGAAGATTATGAAACAGAGGGAGGAGAAGGTGAAATGGAAAGATGCTGCCAAAAGATGGACTTGTGAGAAGAGGGTGAAAAGGGACACCGAGAAAATTATGAAGGTGGTAAGCAATAGATTGAAGTAATGTTAAAGGCAGAAGATGGGATAGACCAAATCATGAGGATGATAGTAAAGAGAAGGTGGAAAGGAACAGAGGGTGGGGAGAAGGTGCAGGGATAACTAAAAGTTTAGCAGCTGCAGCTAAAACGTATTAAACTACCCTTTAACAGGTTTACTGTACATGGTAGTAGTGCAGGTCAGTAGCAGCAGAACATCTCAGAAATGGCATCAGCTCAGGAAATAGACATTTAGACCCTCCTCACTCCCCAGCTGGGCTCTATAGAATAGTAAGGACTGATAACTGTTGTTGGGAAAGGCAGGTAAACCTTGTGATGTTTTGTGGACTATACCTTAGTGACATTATAGTTGGTTGAGGAAAACCGAAGTTGATGATTGATTCAGAATTAAACAGACATAGGTTCAAGTCTAAATTTCACTAAACTGATGCAAAACCTACAGACATTGCTACAGTTTATATGATCTGGCTCCCAGTGTCCTCAGATGCGAAACAAGTAAAACTAATTAAATAAGTAACAGAAGAACTCTCCTTAAAACGTAATTGTATGCTTTCCTATTTCAGTACCTAATGCAGTTGGATTGTTTTACACTATATAGCAATCGAACAATGTCTATTACACAAACTCATGCGTTCAATCACACGTTGTTTGCTTTCCTATTACTGTCATCGGATTATCGTACATTATGTAGCAATCAAACAATAATTATTACACAAGCACAAGCATTCAGTCACTCGTGGTGATCAGTTACTGTTTGTTTCACTCACTGAGAGCAGAGACGAAAACAATGCAGCTGACTCTCTAGAAGAAAAACAGCACTTGCAACTGTAAAAACAAAAACGTTCAGAGCGGATTACAAGAAAAACAGCAAACATCTTATTTCAACAATATGCGGTCAGGGCTCTCAAACAACCTCCAAAAGTACACATCCCCGTCATAGTCTCAGAAGTTAATCAACAAACCAATCTGTAAGAGAACCAAACTTAGCAGTTAATCATTGTGGAATCTTTCTTGGTCAGGTTTCAGCCCAGAACGAATGTCAAATGCCTTTTCACGATAGATAGCCGAAAACATGAACGTTCTGTAGGCGGACTTCCTGGTTATCTGAGTAAACATGATGCGTTCACATTTTACTTCTATTTAATCTTGTTAAGAAATGAAAACTATGCGATGAATTTCAAAGTGCACGAATATAACTTTGTCTTGCTGGTAGCATTCCCTTCCTAGGTTTAATTGGTTACGTGAACATGCAGGTGTGTGAAGGAATTTGTGAACGATAGCTCGTGCTTTAACTCCCAGAGGGCACCTACAAATGGAATGGAGGAGGAAAGTTAATTGGCTCGTGCGGCTCTTTCTTATCATGCAATGTTTGTCAAGTAAAGTGTACAAAGACTTTAGAGAATAACATTTGAAGCGAAAATAGTTACGTGCAGTCTCAATTTGAATACCTTCAAACACGCAGAGGAACACATCCTTTTTTTTTTTAATTTCCGAAATTCTTTATTGTATATATAAAAATATAATTTTACATACAGCGAAGAGGCTTATACATGAGCGGAAAGAAGAAAAGAGAGAAAAGAGAGAAAGAAAAAAAAGGGGGGGGGGGAGTGGCATTCCGTACTCTTGAGATCATTCGCCGGTTCGTAAGGGGGGCGGACAACATAACAGCAGAGGAACACATCCTTAACTAAACAAACAATATGGCCCCAGAATAGACTAAATCGGCATATGACTCGAGGCAAACTTCGCCTCAATCGCACGACCACCAACTGCTGAGAAACAGCAAAATGAAGTTACAAAAAGCAAGGCTGTCACCCAGCAGAAACACGTACCGAAGCCATGCTCCATCTTTGGTAACAAAGCTTGTGTGGTAATTGCACTGCCACACCCAGAAAGCGAGGTATTGTGGCAGATTTAGGACAGATGTAGGTGGCTAAATACCGGTCAGTAACACTGAAATTTCAGTAAATTTCAGTGTTTCAAGTTGGTGGTGGTGGGGGAGAGGAGTTGGCCTAACGGCTAAGGCGCTCGACCTCGGACCTGGGGATCTGCGTTCGAGTCTTGGTAACGACGCCAAAACCTCCTGTGATTCTAGGCAGATCACTTAATCTCCCCGTGCCTAAAAAACATGAAAGTAACTCATGTAAAAACGTAACTTGTGCTATGTAAAGCGCTCTGATACCTGATTTGGTTCGGGTCTAGTTTGCGCTATATAAAACTCTACACAAAAAAAAAATACAGATTTTCCTTAAAAAAAGCCCTTTTTTCTTTTTTTAAAGTGCCAGTTGGCACACATCGATGCCCTTAGGGCATGTATGTGCGCCACGGGTGCACACATGCAGATTTCAAGGGTGGAACAGGGTGTCCTTTGGACACCCTGGCACCCTTGAAACACCTCCCGGTATTACCGATTCAGTGATACCGAATCGCTAATACTGAATGTCTTCACATTCATTCCAATGGGCCTCCAAGCCCATAGAAATGAATGGGTAGGTATTCCTTATTACCGATTAGGTAATAAGGAATATTAAGGATTCAGTATTTTTTACCGAATCTTTACCTACATAGGAAATACTGAATTCTTACTAGCGAATGGGTAAAATTCGCTATTAAGAATTCAGTATTTCTGATTTACCTACATCTGGCCCTTAGTCATTTGTGCACACAAGTAGGGTTGGCTCGCATAAATACTGCTTGTAAGAATATCAAAAATGTGGTATCAACTAAGTTACCGCCAGCAGAAAGCTTTTGGTAGCAGGGATGTTTTTCTGTACTGTGATGTGATGCAACTGCAGTGAGAATGTAGTGATGCGGCCTTACTATAAATGACTCGAACGTAGTAAACGTGTGTGGCAAATCAATTATATGTATCATATTTTACAGCTGCTCTAAGTGACTGCTTAAATAAGTAAGCAGGCAGGCAAGCACAGAACCAACATGTAATACCTAATTTGTACGCTATAAAAAACACAAAACTGATGGCAGAACATTTCCAGCAACAGAACATGGTAGACTAACCACACAAGATAAACTCTGCAATACACTAATGGAAAATGACACAGCAGTGATTAAGTGAAGAGAAGAACAGGACAGGCAACACTGTGGCTCAAAGTGTAGATAAGAACAAACGCAACAAAACACAGGAAGCTCACCGCAACACACTTGCAAATCCCACATACATGCCTTGAACTTCAAAATGTCAAAATATTTTTTCTGATAGAAAACAGATCTAAAGCCTAACATTGGGTATTTCAGAGAGGAAGGCTGACAGGAGTCTGTGGTACAGAGTGTAACAAGAGAGATAAATAGCCCATTCCGAAAATGAAGGTGTTTTTTACTAATTAGAAAATAATGCTTAATTTAGGTGTGTTTGTTAGCACAACTAAGCCACAGTTTACAGGACAAGGCTACGGCCAGCTTTCATCAACATATATTCATGAAGAAATGTGCACTTTTATTTTGCATAAACAAGCCTTCCCACTTGCATGTCTCTGTACGTTATTCCATTAGCAAAAAATATTGAAATAGAAGGTCTGTACGCAGTGTTTTTGTGTTGATAAAATACAATATTATTCCACATGAGAAAACCATGCCCGGGTTGTTCCTATCTCTGTAACAGTTCAAGATCTTTTTTCAAGGTTCTTTCTTGGGCCATTTATTGCTTGAATGCGTTATTGTATTCCTTTTGTTATGAAGGGAAGTCATGTCCTCTTGTTTTTTTCATACTTTGCAAATTAACATGCAGCAAAGTAGGTGTTCCTAAATGTTTTTTTATTTCATGTTTCATGTGAATCCGAGTAGTGATTTGTATTTTCACATGTATCTTTGTTAATCTAGCCCATGGGCAGTCGCAAACATTTACCAAGGGGGCACAAAGTACGGTCTGTGGTGTGTCAGAGGGCTGCACTGATAACAGCTGGATGACTGTAGGGGGGTCTGGGTGGGTCAGGGATTGTGTAAGGATGTCTAAAAAATATTTACATAAACGGGCAAGAATTAATTTGCAGGGTAATAAATCCTTGCCTGTCTATTTAACAAGTTTTTCCCGAATATTAGTGTTCAGCAACTAAACGGTAGCCAGTGCTGCTTCACCAGTGGGGCCGAATGTAGTAAAGGTCAAGAGGGCCGCAAGCACCCTTCCCCTCCCCTCCCCCCCCGGGCTGTACTATCACTGATCTAACCCTATTACTTAATTTCAGAACATGCTGAGTATGTGGCTTTTCTACCTAGACTCTAGAAAATGCCTTGCTTTAGGGAGATGTGCCAGACTTCTTTGACTTTAAAATTGTGCAGACTCTGCTCTACATAGTTATTTGACTTTATTTTTTGTTCTGGATGATTGCTTGTTTCAGACGTTTACCTTATGTTAGCACCCTCATGGATTATGACTTTGACTATTTTGACTTGAACTAATTCATGATTTGTCTAACAATCTTGTTGCCTTTTATAATAATCAACATTTTAATTAAACCTTTTAGGGTTTGACTTGAATTTTTGTATTGTGAAGGTTTTATTAATTGGTATTAGGACTTAGTCTTACAAAGACACAGACAGTTCTGAACCTGTGTATCAACCATCTGATTACTTTATTAGAGCATCAACAACGTTTAGTGGAGAATGGTGAGCAAATACATTTTTTGAAGGATTTGAAGATTTTTGAAGGAGAATGCTTGCCAAAATAGCACTTGCCTATTAACATCATTAACAAAATTGATTAACCAAATTAGTCAAAACCTTTGGTGGTGTGAAGTTAGAGAATCTTGCATTCACTTGGATCATTGTTGTAGTAACTATACATGTTGTCTTGAGGTGAGTATTATTATGGCTTTCTGAAATGTATGTTGTTTGGTGACGCTGTGATGTGATTTGGATATTATGTTTAGGTTTATGTGTTATGCCAATGGTATTGTGTTATGTTAATGCATTGAAAATTTTCAGTTGTATTGCATTGTATTATAATGTGTTGCATGACTTTAGGAAGTTTTACAATCCGCAAAACGCATTCAGCTTAAACATTGCTAACTCATACATGCACTCAGCGTGTCATGAATAGCCACTTGCCTAACTGTGAGAAAACAAATTTAGTGACAAAGAACATTTCAATTAAATGTTGCAATACTCTAAATCATGTTACACTTTTGCCTTTGCCAAATGCAAGGAGCTGAAGAAATGGGATAATGAGATTGATGATTGTGACCTTGATTGTATTGCCGTGAATGATTAATGTACCAAACCAAGACCACACATTCAAGATATACCATGTGAGTTGTCTGATTTAATTTTGTTTGAGGATGTTTCTTGCGTGAGAGACCATTATGAAACCCTTTGAGATTCATATGCAGTCTGCACCGTGACATACATTGTGAAAGCATTGTACTTGAGGAATGAAACGTAAGCACAAATAGCAGAATTGATTGCTGTTACAAAAGCATACTGAGTGCCAAACTCATTGAGTGCTACACTCAATACATATAGTATAGTTTTGGAGTGCCCCTTGATTTTGGTCAGTTGTAGTCACAGAGGAGTTTTATGACATTCTAGACTTATTAAATGCACTAAAAAATTGCTATTGTACCACGGGCCGCACATAAGATTGGAGATGACATGGTTTAAAAGGGCAACAACTTCACAAACAAAGTTGCAAATGCTGTGCTCTTGTGTCTGGTACATTAGAACTGGACGACAGTTCTGAAATAGAAGTAGAAAAAGTAAAGAACCTTTTGTTAACCTTGGTTCAAACTCTCACTGAACTCATGATTTTACAAAGTGAAGTGTCAGAAGGGGAAAAGAAATATTGGGAAAAAGTAGTAAGTTTCCAAGACAAAAGCAAAATGTGGAATTCAGCTATCTGCTGATGCACACTTTGTGCTACCAATTTCAATGTTATTGCAGATGGCAAGATGTATTCACGGACCTACATATGGAAGACATGATGAAATGTTAGCTATGTTAAAAAAAGAAATTGGTTTAATCCTCAATTGAGAATGATTGCTGAAAGCCTGTGTCAAAGACATGTAATCTGCCAGCAGATAAATGTTGATAAATAGACATAAGTGATCATGAGTCACATGTCAAAATCAGAAGGCTCTTTTGTAAGATTGCAAGTACTTTTTGTAGAGGTGCCACCCTACAATCTATGTTCTTCAAACTCACTGAAATGACCAGACATGTTTCTTCTAGTTCTACTTGTCACAAAAAGTACCCAAACAAATTAAGAGGACTACCACCACATGAGGTGTTGATGGGGGGGGTCCATGAGGATTCCTAGAATTCCTCTGCTACATTTCTAATAATCTGGTTATTGCAAAGTTAGGGCTTATTTGATATGGTCTATCTCTCAAAAGGTGAAGATTGCTCACCTTCAACAACTGAGAAGCCCTGCAATGACCTACAGCATGGAGATTGGGATGCGGCAGAGAAAGACAGACCTGGAGCCTAATTGTAATGGGCCTCTTCAAGTGATGTTGCTTATACATACTGCTGTGAAGGGTGGAACTTTGCCATATTGATCTATAAATATGACAGTCAGGCTCGCTGTATGGATCCAAAGAGGCAAGAACAAAGAGTACAAGGAGAACAAAGAAAACAACAAAATTCAAGAAAGTCAAACTTTTAAACTTTGAACTCTGAAAACTCAGAATTGAAGTGCACGAGCTGATACACCTGATTAAAACCTCTGCTTGTATTCAAACCATTCAATAAGAAGAAAATTGAACCACAAAAGCAAATCAGAATGTTACAATTGCAGAGTGTGCAAATCAAGAAGTGAATGAAGATAGGCAGGTGAAGAAAATAAAACAGAAGATGAGACCTTGATTTGAGCTGAATGGTCTGAAGGTGTGAAAGAATGAAAGAATGAAGAGAGTGTTGCAAATGGTCTAGAGAGAAGTGAAGATAATTCAGCTGAAACACTGACAGATCTAAATGACAAAGAGTCTGATAAATATGAAGAAAGAAAATCATGAAGAGTAAGAGTGCCAAACAAGAAATACATAGCTTCTGAATGGGCATATCGGTCAAAAATTGTGCCAGGAAAAAGAGACATTGGCTTGAAAGATTATTGATTTAGATTTGAAGAACTTCCATGAATTTGTATGAGGATGATCAGAAATCAGGAGGATCAATATTCAATAATTTTTTCCAGAAGGATAAATGGATTTTTTTTTTGTTTGGAAATGTTTTATGTTTTGTTTTTGAGAAATATTTGTATGTGCGCATAACAAATAAAATGTTTCGTTTTCCCTGTATTGTAGAATGTATCTACACTTAAGAAGGCTGATTATTAAGCATGGGCGCAAAATCCGTTCCGCTCGCGGATTTTTTGGATTTTCGGCAAATCCGCAATCCGCAAACTCTCGCGGATGTGGCGAAAATACGCAAATCCGTGCAAAGCGGATTTTTTGCTTGTGTTCGCACTGCTCGCGGTCCGCGGCGCGGGCAGCAACAATCTCGCACTCGCGAAAGTACAAAAATTACAATTGGGGAGGGGTGAAGGAAGTGGCCCAGTCTCCAACTTCCTGTTCCTGTCCAGCAAGCTCCTCCCATAGGGGTGGGGTGAAGGAAGTGCCCCAGTCTCCAACTTCCTGTTCCTGTCCAGCAAGCTCCTCCCATTGCTTAGTCCATTTCCTGGCCACTTTGATTTCGATCTTGACTGGGAAGGATTACTTTTTGTGGATGCTGCTGGATATTTGGATTTGAGGCCTTTTGGATTCGAAATTTTATTTCACAAGGAAGTAAGTTGATGTTGTTTGTTTGTGGTGATTTTTGTGTGTGTTGCTTGTTTTTCGACTTTTTGGGGGGGAAAATCTGCAAGTTCGCGAGCTGGGGATTTTTTTGCTTGTGTTCGCACTGCTCGCGTCCCGCACAGCAACAATCTCGCACTCGCGAAATTGTAAAAATTACAATTCTGCACATGAATTGAAAACCACCAGGCTTAGTTATGGGTGCATGCATGATACAACTGTTTTGTTGAAATTTATTTTTAACATGATTCTGGCCAGGGCATGGATGGCATTGGATTGTGGTGATTTTTGTGTGTTTTACGACTTTTTGGGGTGGTGTTGGGGGCTTGTTATGTGGGTGGGGGCCATTTTATTGCCTGGTCCCGTGTGGGTGGGGGTCTATGGGCCATTTTTAAGCCAGTTTGTGTGCTTTGTGCCATAGGCCTGCACCCAGTGTGCTCTGATTTCATCCATTATGGCCAGGGGGCCCAGAATCGGTCTGTTCGCGGATTTTGCTGGTTTTTCGGCACGTTCGCGCCGTGAAGCAACAATCTCGCACTCGCGAAATTGTAAAAATTGCAATTTTGCACCAGAAAACCACCAGCAGGCAGCATAAGCCTTCTGAAACTTCATGGATGGCATTGGATTGTGGTGATTTGATTTGTGTTGTGTTTTTTGACTTTTTGGAGTAGGGGTTGGGGGCTGGCTATGTTGGTGGTGGCCATTTTGAGGCATGGTCCTGGCCATGTGGATGGGGGTCAAGCGGCCATTTTGAAGGCAGGCAGTGAGCTTTGTGCCATAGGCCTGCACCCATTTTGCCTTGCTTTCACCCATTGTGCCCAGGGGGAGTCAGTGGTACATGAAACTATAACCCTCTCTGTGTGTGCTCTCTTGGATCAATGTTAAATTCCTGTTTCCCAAAAATTTAGCAATTCTTAATTTTGAAATTTCCATATTGTGTGGTGTGCACGAGTGTATTCATAAATGCCTACTTGCAAACTATTTATTGAAGTGCTACATATGCAACATATATTTACTGATGTTCCTCTGTCTTCGTTTGCTTGTAGGTGCATAAAGTCAATAAATCCGCATCATCGTTGAGCATCAGTGCCAGGAAGAAGTCCTGCTGCGGCCTGTTGTTCCGACATCTGAAGAAGATGGCTCCAAAAAGAGGTGCCCGTAGGTCCTCTAGCAAGAAAGATGTCTCTACTAAGGAGAAGAAGAAGCAAGTGGCACCACTTACCAAGGAGACTGGTGGCACCACCACTAAATTTTTGTGGGAAAAACAAAGGCCCACCATGAGTGCTGGACAGGTAGCCTGTTTAGTGGTTACATCACCAATGACCAGTGATGTTGGCTCATCGCAAGAAAGTAGCAGCACACCATCAACACAGGTTGTAACTCATCTCACAAGTACTATTCAACAACCAAAGCCGCAACAACAACTGTATGGGTTACTAGTACAAGCACAAGTACATGCGCAAGGAGCTGTCCAAGAAGGAGCTGTTCGAGAAGGAGCTGTCCCAGAAGGAGCTGTCCGAGAAGGAGCTGTCCGAGAAGGAGCTGGGCGAGAAGGAGCTGGCCGAGAAGGAGAAGGCCGAGAAGGAGAAGGCCGAGAAGGAGAGGTCCATGGAGAGTTGCAAGTAGCGATCAGTGAAGAGGCCCATGTAGCGGCGCATGGAGCGGTGCAAGTGCCCACAATGGTTGTTCTTCCAGAAGTAGGGGCACAGGAGGAAATTGACTTTGGAGCCGGGGTATCATGTCAGGAAGACAAAGGCACTCCTCCTGATGATTCATTTTCTCCCAGCTCCCCACCAAAGAAAAGATCAAGGAGTGTGTGTAGAAGTTCCTCTTCAAGCCCCGCTCCATCAGATGATGATCTGGATCTAGATTGGCACCCATCTCCGACGTCTGAGAGGGAGGAACACCATGAGCTGCGAAAGGTATCAAATGTTAAAAGGAAGGGCCCCGGAAAGCTCATACTTATGGATCCGAACGTCAGACTTGATGAAGTGGTTCATTCTGATGTTGATGAACAGGATGACAGCAATGACCTAGTCATCACACACGTCATTCCAGCCACACCGGCCATGCAGCAGACAGACATTTATACCCTATCCCGACGTCAGGCTGAGCGTGACCCTGGCGACGTGCCACTGGTAGCACCACCAATGCAGTCAAGTAGTACAACAAGTTCAACAAAACCTACAGCTCCCATATTTTCTCCCCAGAGGGGGACTCCATCCAGCTCGACTCCCTCAAGTAGGGTTGCTGAAATAATTGCACAACCCAGTAGATGTCTGCAAGGCTCATCCACCACTGCTTCATCTGGCATTGGCAGTATCATCTCGTGCGCCAAAACCAGAGGTTTCAAGTCCCCAGTTTGGAACTTTTTTAGTGTCCATGCAAAGTATGATAACATAGCCGTTTGTTGCATTTGTAAGACTAGCGTTAGCCGTGGTAAGACTGGTACCAACTATGGAACCGGAGGCCAGATAGATCATCTTGAAAGAAGGCACGCTGTCGAATGGTTTGCGCACCTAGCTAACATCAAGGGAAAGCAATCCCAAAGGGCAAGTGGCCAAAATATACCCATACTAGGTGTTTCATCTGAAGATGACGGGGAGGTAGAAGAAGCGTCAGACATGTGTCCGGTTGCACCCAGTACCCCTGGCAGCACCACACCCTCTGGAACACATAGGAGGCACACTGAGAGTCTGGGAGACACACCAATGCGGAAAATGTCAACACTGATCAGAAGTGGGTCGAAGAAGGCATCAGCATCATCCCGTAAATTTGTCCAGCACACCATTTCAGCCATGTTCTCCTCAGATGTGCAATTTCAACGCAACCACCCAATTGTACGCCTGTATAACACTAAACTGGCTAAAATGCTAGCGGTGGACCTTCTCCCTTTTTCGTTTGTCGAAGGTGTGGGTTTCCTTGAACTCGTGGCAACACTGGCCCCTAAATGGAAGGTTCCTAGCTGGTTCTATTTTGCCAGGGTTGCTGTTCCAGCACTATATAAAGAGGTGCTTGAGTTGGTTGGGGCTGCTTTGCAGAAGAGTGCTGTTCACACTATACACCTGACAACCGACATGTGGACCAGTTGCCAAGCCCTTGATTACATGTGCATCACTGCACACTGGGTCTCTTTTTCAGGGGTTACAAAACAGATAAATGCAGGTGGTGACTTGGTCGAGATTTTTAAGGGTGCTCGTAAACATGCAACATTAGCCATGTTTGGCATGGAGAAAAGTCATACTGCAGCCAACATTTTGGATGACTTTAACAAAAAGGTCTCGCAATGGCTGCCCCCAAGAAAATGCAAGGTTGGTTATGTTTCTACTGATAATGGCAGCAATGTAGTTAGGGCCATGGAGGACGGTTTCTATTTCAGAGTGCCGTGTTTGGCGCACTGTATGAACCTTGTCGTGCAAAAGTTCTTGAAAAAAGAACTTGCAGTCGACAAAATACTGACCATCTGCAGAAGAATATGCACACATTTTAACCATTCGGTTAAGGCCCGGAAGGAGCTGAGGCGCAAGCAAAATTAACGTAGTATGCCAGTGAAAGCACTTATCCAGGAGGTGGCAACACGTTGGAACTCAACCTTCTACATGCTTGAGCGTCTGCATGACCTGTTTCCAGTACTCAATGAGTATTTCTACAACCTGGGTGGTGATACGACAGAAATTATGCTAGCGGTGGAGCAATGGCAGCTAGTTAAAAGCCTGACAGACATGCTTCGTCTTTTTGAGGTCTTCACGCGTGACGTCAGCAGGGAGGACTGTTCTTTGAGCAAAGCTATCCCATTGTTGCTGAAGCTCGAGCACCAAGTCAAGGTGGTGTCTTCACAATTAAAAGATGCTGGAAAGAATGAAGCATATGAGTTGGCGCAGAGATTATTACAACGCCTAGTTAGCAATAAACGGCTTGTAAATATCAAGAAACAACAGCACTACATTTGTGCTACTATTCTGGATCCACGTTACAAAAAGCCTTTGTTTGGCAAAGTAATAATTCCTTTTGAAACACCAGATGTTACAGAGTACAAAGGTTGGCTAGCTCAGTCAGCCATTCGTTTTGAAAGAGAGCGGAAGGAAACTGTACGAGAAGACAGTACTACTAGTGAATCAGCAGGCCATCAGGCGTCCCAAAAAAGCACTTCTGCATCTGTGCCTCTGGCAGAAGTGAGTGACTTTTCCACTAAGCCGTTAACCACACCAGCAACCGTATCATCTGCACCAGGCCCAGGCGATATGTCTGAAGCGGATTGGCTAAGTGAGCTAGGGTTTCCTTGTCCCAGAAAGGACACAGAAGTGCAAAGTACAGGAATGCGGGAGGACATTCTTTGAATGGTGCAGGCCTATCTGGATGACTCCACAGCGGTCAATATTACTGAGGACCCACTGGCGTATTGGCATGGGAAAAGAAAAATATGGCGAGAGCTCACCAACCTGGCTATCAATTACTTGTCTTGCCCACTCGCAAGCGTGTCCTCAGAACGTGTTTTTAGTTCTGCTGGTGGCATTGTGACTTGCAAAAGGTCCCGCCTCTTGCCCGCAAATGTGGAGCGGCTCACCGTGATAAAGATGAACCAGCACTTCATACCACCAGATTACAAAGTACGAGAATGCACGCAGGAAGAAGAGGACACCGACCTACCTGAGGAAAGTTCTCCTCAGTTACCAGAAGTACAACCGAGTGATGAATTAGTATGAGGACGAGTTCTGCTTCCCTGACAGCGAGTTCTGAAAATGAGTCAATGACTCATTAACTGTAAATTTAGTCCTCCTTATTCACTTTTATTCCTGTGTGTCTGTCTTTCTTTGTTTAGCAAGTGCTTCATCACATTCACAACAAAACTGTAATCACCCCATCACAAGCAACAACAAGCCCATCAGCAGAACTGTCTTGATTTTGATGCCGCAGCATTCCTCATGTTCACAACAGTTAGTTGACAAGAACTCAGTCCTGGTCGTCTATCCTCCTCCTCCACTCATCCTATCCATTTCCCGTAATGCTGATGCCTGGATTCTGCACAATGAAGAAACTTACGTTGAGTCCCCTAAGGAGGGACTGGAAGTAGTGAGTCCTCATTTAAATACATTTTGCTAAGTGTGACTTTTTTTCCCCGATTTGCATTTTTGGCTGTTTGGGGGTGTCAAACTTGTTTGCGCTTGGGTTTACGGGTCTTGGCTGGGCCATTGCTGGCAAGGTCTATTAAGGGATGAAATTGGCCAGTTGTGGCCCTGCTGCAGAACGCTTTAGGACTCTGTGAATTCCAGGTGGAGCCAGCCCTCAAACACAAATTACAGGTAAGATAAGCGTTTGGATGGGAGGTAGTATAATGGAGTGTTCGGAGAGGCGAGAGAGTGACAGTGGTACTAGTAGTAAAGTCCTAGGGCTCTTGAATTAACAAACTCTGTGACAGGCATTTACTTTGGAAAACATTTGGCCTATTGCACGTGAACGTTTAGGCGTTATTATTGCTCGCTTGCCTGTCTTAGGGGTGCTGTCTGTGGGGCTTCTAGGTTTTTGTGGTGTGTGAGCACCGCTGCCACATTTCTAATGTTGATTGCTTTTGTTTTGCAGAAAATCCACGCCGGGAAACTCCAGTTGTGGCCCTGAGCAGAACGCTTTAGGACTCTGTGAATTCCAGGTGGAGCCAGCCCTCAAACACAAATTACAGGTAAGATAAGCGTTTGGATGGGAGGTAGTATAATGGAGTGTTCGGAGAGGCGAGAGAGTGACAGTGGTACTAGTAGTAAAGTCCTAGGGCTCTTGAATTAACAAACTCTGTGACAGGCATTTACTTTGGAAAACATTTGGCCTATTGCACGTGAACCAACACAATGACAGTGTTCAGTTAAATGAACTTACTGCAAAACCACCACCCACCAAGCTCAAAAGTAGTAAAAAAACAGGTATGCTCATATAAAGTTTGAAAAAGTATATTTATATCCCTAACAAAATAATCTCCCGCAAGACCCTCCCTAACCCCAACAAATAAATAGTCCTTCAAAAGTCCCCAAAAAACCCAACTCCCAATTCCCACCCCCCAAAAGTCTCTAAAAAAGGGGCAAGGGACACTCTAGGGATGCAAGGTGTTGAGTTTGGCCTCCAGGGCATCATGCCTTAGGGCCAGGGCATCATACTTCTCCTGGAGGGTGGCGTGATCTAAGCGGAGGCCCTCCACCACATTCTGATACTCGTTCCATTTCTGGACCTCCGCCTCTAGGTCGGACACTCTGCGGAGTGCACGGCGCAAGCGAGCCTTAACAGTACTGTGAGGTGCAGCCTTTGCTGCTCGGCGGTGGCGTCTTCCAGCACGGCTCCGGTTCGCTGGAGCACTGCGCTTACCGGCAGAACATGGGGTCACGGAGGAGGATGTAGATGTTAGATTTGATGCACTGGAGTGCGTGTCGTCCCCCTCCAGTTCCACCAGCCGCCGATATTCGGCAACAGTTGCTTCCAGCCTCCGTTGCCGGGCCAGTACAGCCAGCATACTCCTCGTCGGTTTTGAGGTTTTAGTATTGCCAACTATATGAAGAAAGAAAGACATAATATGTAACCAATGCTCTTTAAGAATATGATTAACACAAAATAATTCAGCAGGAAGTTGTGTCACAGTACAACTAGCAACTAGCCAGCGCAGTACAAAACTATTCAGGCCAGTATCATGGGCGTCCGCAGAGAGGGGCAAGGGGGGGCGCTTGAATCACCATTTCCCTTCCCACAACTCACTTGTATCCTTGGTTTGATGCTCTTTCATATGAAAGAGATCTGGCAGAAGCCCAGGCGATATGTCTGTTTCCCTCTCTCTCTCTCTCTCTGTCTCCCTCTTTATGTCTCCCTGTGTCTCCCTCTACCTCGCTGTCTCTCTCTCTCTGTCTCCCTCCCTCACCCTCCCTCTGGCTCCCTCCCTCTCTCTCTCTCCTTCTGTCTTCCTCTCTCTCTGTCTCTGCCTCTATCTGTCTGTCGGTCCCAGCCTGCTGTAATTACCATATTGTAATTTGTCACTGGGCCACCACTGGATACACATCATATCCTATCTAAGAGTCAGATAGTACCATGATCCAGCTTACCTGTACTCGCCACCGCCACTGTCTCCTTCCTCACAGTCTGTACTTCTTGGTCCGACTCCTCTAGCGCCGCCTCCTCCCCAGATTGATCCTCGGACTCAGAGTCAATGATCACCACCACATCCGAGCTGGCCCCGCCACCAGATGTTCCACCTACAAAGTAGATTTAAGAATGTTAGATTACACCACTCACTAGTATTTGGTCTATGAATGAAAAAATGTGAAAACAACAGAAAAATTAATTGACTGTCTACTCTAGTCTAAAGTAAAAATGTCCCTCCTTCCAGGGAAGGCTGTTGTCTTGCTTCACTTTTTTGTCACAATTGTTGAATGCTTGCTTAATTTTAACACACACCATTTTTCTCTGAACAAACAGAAACTGGACTTCTAAGGACAAGAGCAACATCAACTTCAAACCAGGTGAAAGCTCGGCTCGACCACAAGAAATGTGTTCCATTACTCATCAACTCAGCACCAAGCACTTTTCCATTTCCAACTAACTTTATTTTAATATATGTGTTTACTTAAACTTTTAATAAAGCTTTTAAACTTGAATAGACTCTGTGGTTTTTGGTCCTCCAGACTAGAGTGACTGAGCGAAAAGTTTTGCAATTTTTGCAAGGAGGAGTCCGTGCCGCTGACACTACCAGGTTTATACAGTGTGCCAAACACGCCACTCTGAAATATTATTACTCTGGTCTTTGGTGTCCATAGTTCGGTTTGTGGAGAATTGTCCCTGCAACAGTAGGATTATTGATTTTGCTCCTATCTAAACACTATTTCGAAACAATTAAATTAGGAACGCTTGGACAACAATAGGTCCTCTATATTTAAATGAAAACTTACTGGGGCCAGCAAAGGAGCACTCGCCGCCCTGGCCTGCATCCTCCTCCTTTGGAGCCACTGCATCCGATTTTTCGGTCCGCTTGCCCCTGGGCGGACCTGACGTACAACATGAAAGAATGAACAGAAAACATTGATGATTGCTGCTTGCCGATGTCCTTGTCAACCAAATCAAACATTTAGAAAGAACAAGAACCAACTATTTCATCCAAAATGAGGGCTACAAAGGAAGGACTGCACCTGAGCATCTACTCTAGGGGCAGATTTACAAGCCCCTTGCAGCTCTTTTGCTCCATTCTTGCGTCAATTTTGTGACGCAGCGCCACAACAAGAGAGGCGCCATGGTGTGGCGTATATTAACAACGTTACGCATATGGGAGATGCATCCCATTCTAAAGCCCTGCGCCATTAGGGAGCGTTCCAGCGCAAGGGAGGGCGTTCCTGCGCAGGAACGCATGCTAAAAGTGGCTATGGGGAATATATACAATTTCAATCAGTCATTTAGGACAATGATGCGTCACTGAAACCCTGCGCCTGCATGAAGCAGACTTACGGCTTGACGCAGCATTGCTGGAGCTGCGCCATCGTTGCAACGCAACTCCATCAATGAGCCGCCTTTACGGCACCGATGCGTAACGCTTCGGTGACGTTTTGGGACCATGGTGTGCCGCATTGTAAATACGGCGCACCATGGGTGGTGCTGGCGTGCCGCACACTTTGCAGGGATGCACAGGTAATTGCTAATCTGACACTTAGGGGCATACTTACGAGTTCTGAGCTGGACACCTCCAGATGTGCACCAGAACAAATGCGTAACGCAAAACTAACCTTGCGTCACGGCAGATGCGCCGCAATTACAATGCGGCAAACCCTGGCGCAAGGTTAGGCAGATGCGTGACGCATCTCGTGACGAAAGAGAGGCGCATCCCTAGAGTCGCGTCGCAGGCGCGATGCAACTATAGCAATGCTCAGGGCTGCCCAATACTCAACATACCGCATCAGTCCTTACGCCTGCTTCAAGCAAGCAGGCATAAAGAATTGACGTAGCAGCGTCGCGGAAGTGCCTGCGTTAAATCTTGTAGATTTCACGCAGGCACTTTTGTGAGGCGCACAGCTGCCTGACTGCCACCCCCCCCACCCCCCCCCCCTGCATGGGAACGCACCCATTGTGGCGCAGGCCCAGGCCTTAACGTGGCGCATCTCCTTAGATGCATCACGTTGTACATGACTCGCAGGGATGCGCCACGTTTACGTCGCTGTGCGTCAGGTAAGGCAGCATAAACGTGGCACAAGGGGCTTGTAAATCTGCCCCTTTGTGTCTAGCATTACGCAGTTCTGTAAAATACACTCATACATTACTCAGCCCAATTAAATGAACACAAAATAGAAAACAAATAAGCAGTGGCACCGCCACAGAGAAGGAGAACAGTGCACCTGAAATGCACAGAAGATTTTGAAATATTAATTTACCTCTGTTATCAATGTAATCAGCAGCATTATTGCTCTTTGTAAAAAAGTTAAAGCAAACATTTGCAATATAACACAGTCACACAGAGCAGGAGAAAAAACAGAGTAGTGAGTGATGAAAAAATTGCTACTACTACTCACCAAGCCCGGGGACCTCCACTCCCAGCACGTCTAGCAGGTCGCGCTCTCGGTCCAGGATATCGGTCCAGCTGTGCGTTACTTGATTGTAGGTGCGCTGGACCCCCGTGATCTTAAAAAGGGCCCGGCACACCTGCCCCCACCGCTTCCGTCGCTCCTGGCTGTTGGTGTAACCAGCAGCGATCCTGCCACCTGCCGCGATGGTCCTGGGGAGACGGCGCTGCACATAAAAAACGAGTGCGCCCACCTCCTCAGGGCTGAAGATCTCCCGGGGCACCACCATTTCCGCCCTCAAGCGGCCACACGGGAGCCGGGCATGGGCTGCGGTGCCCGTCTTGGGCAGCTTGACAGCTGTCTTCACCATGTTCTGGGCAGGTGTTAGTAGTAAGGAGACAAAATGAAAAAGAATAAGAGTAGGGAAGAAGGAAATAAAAGTTTAAAAAAGTAGTTGAAAAGTAAACAAAAGTAGCCTAAAACACAAAAATATAGACCTAGAAAAATAGAGGGATAGAAAATAAGTTAAATAGATCAAAAAAATATTAAAACAAGCAAAGGATGGCAGAGATATACAGAGGATAGAAACACCATGCCCAGACACATAGGAATGAATGAAAAACAAGATGGCGGCCCGATCACGTGCGCGTAAGTAAGTTCGCACGCGATTTCTCTCGCGAACTCGTGCGAACTTGCATTCGCAATGCGCTCATTGCGCGAGATTACACATAGCGGGCGGAAACGGAAATACGTCACGCAAACAAAATGGCGGCGCCCATACTCAACCTTGGGGTAACTCGCACGAGTTCGCGGCTTCCACGGTCGAGTTCGCACGACGCCGCGCCTCGCGAATAGGGCGAAATTAGCGAAAAACGAGTTTTGCAAAAGCAAAACCAACGAGCAGGTGCAAAAGTTCGAGCTCATCATTTGTAACCATTTTACCTGTAGTGCTTCCTGAAGTGGCCCTCCAGAATCCGGTTGCCTACTTGCAACTATTGTGTGACCCTGCTCTGACAGTCACAGAATAGTTACAAGTATGCCATTGCATCCTGTTATTGCAACAAAAAGGAAAGGGAGCAGACAAGCAGGTGCCAGCCTTCATTAATGTCAGTTGGGGCAGGGCAGGTGTTGTTGTTTGCAAAACTTAGTGCAGGTGTGCTTGGCTTTGCCACAATTAATGTACACTCAGTAGTCAATCAGAGGGTGCTGTGATGACACCGAGGGTGGCATGGGTGTGCCAGCCAGAGGGTGGCATGGGTGAACTAGAGTGCCAGTGTTGACAGAGGATGGCAGTGCTTTGCTTTGCCCCAATAATGTACACTGGTGAACCAGAGGGTGCTGTGATGACACAGAGGGTGACATGGGTGAGCCAGAGGGTGGCATGGGTGACCAAAGAGAGTGCCAGTGGTGACAGAGGGTGGCAGTGATGAAGAAAGCCTTGCAAACAGGCTGGGCATGTAGAAACAACAAGTTCGCAAAACTGGCGACCCGACAAGTAAGTTCGCCATTTGCGAAATTGTACAAAACCCTCGCGAACTTGCAGAAACCCGTGCGAACACACACGCCCCCAAAAAATACGCAAATACGCGAGAATTCGCGGATTTTGCGGATTTTCGCAATACGCAAATCCGCAAATTCGCGGATTGCGAATCCGCAAAATCCACCCATGCTTACTGATTATGTACTTACTTGAATTTTCAGCTGAAGAAAAGGTTTTTATGTCCATGTGGTACCCTGAAACATTTGAATCAAACTCTGATTTTCAACTCTGTGCTGAATTGTGTTTTTCTCTGCCTGCATGCTTGATGTGAACATTTAAACTGACTCATTTATCTGTTTGCTTCTGTACATTTGTGTGCGAATCAATGTCCTTGAAGATATTTTTGTGGCCATCTTCTTTATATTGCCCATATCTGCTGTATTAAGGACTATTTTACGAATGCCCTTACGATTTACCTGCTTACATTTTTTAACATGCTATACTTTATGAAATGCCTGGCTCCTATTGAATATAATATTTGTGGAGACAATTTACATTTTCTATCTTGGTTTTGAGACCAATATTGTATTGAGAGACTGTTTTTACAGAAAAAACATGTCTTCATGTAAATAACATGCTTCAATCTGCATAAATGATACACAGCATAATAACAATGCTAGAGATAGTATATTAGATCATAGTTAACTTAATTGACCTATGCTTTTGGAGGCCGAGGATGGTTCACAGAACATCCTGATGGGAGCCATCTACATTTAAAGTTCATAGACCAGCAAGCCAATCATTTATTTGAGTGTGCATATTAATTGACTTGAAATATACAGTATTGTGTCTTATGTTTGTTGTTCATTTTCTGTTACTTTTGTTGATGCTGTAATTTAATAGTTAAAGGATTGATGTGCAGTATTAGTACTGTCTGAGTCTTTGTTAGACCTAGTATGTTTTCATAAGACTAAGAGCCTGATTCATAATTTGGCAGTCGGTGTCCTCTGTCAGGGTGATGAAGTAAATTACTCAGTTGCCCTGGCGGATGTCCCGATGAACATATTTTGAAATATCCATTGGACCAGCGGACATCTCCAGTATTGACAGGAACCACTTCAATGTGGTTCCAGCCAATATATTTCAGCTTTTCCATTAAGTAAAATTATTTCTTCATTTTCAAAAACAAAACCCCAAAGCAATGTTAAAAAAAACAATGCCCTCTCACTTTGGGAGAAATTTCGAGAGGGCATTATGCAGTTTTCACTGCCTCCTTTCTGCCAGGGTTTTCCTGGCGGTGATGGGCAGTGAAAACCAACCTGTGAGTCTGCCCAAGTAAATTATGTGGAGGGCCATACAGGTCAACCCACGACAACCCTTACTCCTTAGAGCCATTGGAGGGATATACCCATGGTGGAGATTGGATAGTCTCCACCATTGTTCCACCTAAGGTCCACCTGTATATAAATTGGCCAGACAGACCATCATGTTGACTGAAAGTAGGGTACTCCATCACCCTTGTGATGGAGTACCTTTCTTTCAACATATAAAACAACCTCCAATTCCTTATACCAAATAATAAAGCCTTCACAAGACAGCAATTCAAGTCAAAACTATAAAGAATTATTCAAAATGTAGATTATTATGGATGGCAAAAACATTGTTAGTCATATCATGAATTAGCTCAAATGAAAAATAGTCAAAGACGTCATCTGTGAGAAGACTACCAAAAGTTCAGTCTGTGAAACAAGCGATCAGCCAGAACCAAATATAAAGCCAAATGACAGACTAGTGCAGAGTCTGTACAATGTAAAAGGTGCAAGGTGAGTAATTTAAAATGCAAAGAAAGTCTAACTATTAAATGAGTACACACACTACCATAGCGTCCACTCCCTAAAAAGGTCAAGAAAGTCTGGCACATCTCCAAAAAGCAAGGCATTTTATAGAGTTTTAGGTAGAAAAGCCACACACTGCATGGAGTGATATGGCAAAATAGGGAGGGATTAACAAAGATAACTTTAAAAGCACTAATCACTATTCAAATAACCCTGAGAACTTATAGTCCTTAAGTATAGAAAACAAACATGCTATTTTAATGCCAATAGACACAATATTTGGGTGACCATGTGCTTTGCCAATAAAAGCATGTTATTTTATATCAAAACTCATTCATTTTCAGTGACCGGAGCAAGTGAACGTTTTCAGAAGATGCTGGTATTTTGCCTTCATTAAATTGTAATGGGGAGATTATCTTCACATTTGTCTTAGAATTCAGCTCTAGATAAAGTGAATCACAGAAAGCATTTATGGGTACATCTGTACCCTCTGTGCCAATTTAATTTCTAAGGCTGTTGCCATTTGTGGAGAGATTTCAGAGACTGCTTGCTTCTATAAAAGTGATACAATTTCTTACTATCCCACGCTTGGTCACAATGTAGGATATTTAAAGACATATCTGGGTAGGTTAATAATCCCTTCTGTGTGAATATTAAAGGTGATATTATGAGGTTATTGCCTCATTTGTAAGTGAAAAATGTTTTATATCGTATAATGTAACAATTTGTAATTGAACACAGAAAAACTAAGCATAGATTTAATGAATTCTTCTGACTGGTCTGGACCATTCATAGTATGAGATGGATGAAAGGATGAAGCCGTGCCATTGAGAGAACAACAGCTTTCCATGATCTTTCAATGAACTTTTCATGGTGTGTCTTGTCATGCGCTTCTTGTTTTCATTATTATTGTGTTTAAAAATAACTGAATTTGAAAAAATATCCAACCGCCCTCTAATAAGTAGTGACATCAAACCTGGGTAAGATGCCACATTGACAAAAAAGAGATTACATTTATGTCTGTTAATGGGTCTTGATTTAAGACTCACTGATTTAAGCACAGCCCATCTAGATTATGCATTATGTTGAGTAGGATGAGAGATCAGATTGGCCTATGGAAATATTAGATTTTCCTGTAATGATGATAGCAGAGTAGTCAACTGCTACTCTTATCTTTTTTTACTAAGTTTTATGTTTTTTAACAAAATCATATTTTATCAAGTAGCATTGATTCTATTTCTTAAGCATATAAATGCCTAGAGATATCATAGGATACCATATGGGTTTGTCTGTTTTCACACTGGTCTCTCCTAGTTGTACAGTTAATTCATTTCCTCAGATTGAAAAAAATACAGACTGCATAACTGTGAATTTGCCACAAGTTATTCAATTTAGTCAAAACAACAATTGGTTCTGACGTATCTTATTTTTATACCTACAAAAAGGTGCAAGGGACTGGAAAGTTCAATCCAAACGGTCATTCAACAAGTTATTCTGTACATTGAGGTAATATCTCAAAGAGAAGGACCAAAGACAACATTATTTGATAAAAAAAATCTTTGTTTATCGAATCTATATGAACTAGCCATTGTAGATAAGTCATTTTGACAGTAGATGGTTGTCAAGTGAAGAGGGAGAAGAAAGTGCTCATGTTCATTGTGAATGAGAAGAGATAAGAGAGAAATCAGGAAAAATGAGAAACAATATTACCTTAATGTTCATATATAACACTGGTTGAAATGAGGTATTGATTAACCTAACCAATGCTAGGCTATTACTGTCAGTTGTACCCACTACACGTCCAAATACAGTTAACCTCAAAATGGAAATACATAATTTTTTTAGGAAGGTACGTCTTAAGCACTATTTCAACAAGATTCCACCACAGTCAACCTTCTCTAGCACATGTCTTAGTCCGCCTTCCAACTTCACACCACCGACACATCTAATGTCTCACAAGATCATGGCATTTGAACAGGTGGTATTGAGAGATGTTAGCAATCTCTTATCCAAAAAGTAGTATGTTAAATATAACATCTCTAAATCATAAAGCAAGACTCTAGAATCCCTGAAAAACAACAAGGAGATAGTCATTAAACCCACTGATAAAGGGGAGCGATAGTGATCCAGAGCACTAATGACTATAAATAAGAGATTTTGACACAACTATGGGTAGGTGACAACTATATGAAACTAAGAGTCGACCCGTCCAAGGAAATCTCAGACATCATCAAGAAAGTCACAGACATGGGCTTAGAGGAAGGTTTCCTGATAACTCAAGACTGCAACTACCTTAACAATACCCAACCAACCTAGTATGCTGACTATATACACATTACCTAAGATCCATAAATGCATGGTGAACCCAAAAGGTAAATCCATAATTTCTGGTTTTGGCTCCCTGCTTGAACCTTTATGTGGGTACATAGATATATTTCTTAAACCCATGGCAGAAAGTACGGCATTCTTGAGAGATACCATGCAAACCATCAAGTTGGTTCAGGTTGATGATTTGGCGTTCATTAAAAATGAACAAATACTAGTGACTATGGACATATTGTCACTATACACTAGTATCCTGCAGCAGGAGGCTCTGGAAGTAATCCAGACTATATTAGACAACAGAACTAGACCTATTCAGGTTGCAACTCAATTTATCATAAATGTACTGGAAATTATCATGACCAAGAACTTTTTCTTTTGCCAGGGGAAGAACTATGTTCAGACTGAAGGGGCAGCAATAGGTGCAGGATTCGCACCAGATCTATCCATTTTGTACATAGACAATTAAGAGCAATACCATGTACTGAGTGATCAAAATCCATACAGAGGCAATGTGGAGTTGTGGAAACGTTACCTCAACGATATAGTCATGATCTTGTCGGGTAACGACCAAGACTTGCTTGCATTCCATGATTATCTCAACAAAAGATTGAGTGACATCCAATTTTCCATTGATTACAGTACAAGTGTCAGCAACTTTCTTGACATATCAATAGGAGAAGAGGGGGTAGGTCATTCACCTCCTTCTTTAGGAAGGAAAGTGAAAGGAATACACTCTTACGCTACACTAGTCATCACCCAAGGAACCTCAGGGACAATTTACCCTTTGGCCAATTTCTCCGACTCTAGAGGAATTTTACCAAAAAAGAGGACTTTTTCAATGAATCAGACAATCTCATACACAGACTATCAAAGAGAAGGTATGCTAAAAATTTGCTAAAGAAAGCTCAGAAACGGGTGTGGTTCTGCCACGGCGAGTTCTTACTCGAACCCAAGCAGATATCCAACCTGGAACAGGAATTCATGATTAGTGTTACCATGTTCTGCACACAGAGCAATGAGATTAGGAAGATCATTAATCGTCATTGTCATTTGGTGGCAGACGGGGTTGGGATCCCTAACCCACCCATGCATGCTTTCAAGAAAGGTAGAAGCCTAAGGGACCATGTGGTGAAATCATTGCTCCCAATCTCTACCACAATGAACCCCGGTACATTATGGCAGATACCACCTGTCAAAGGCCATTTTAAATGTGGGAGATGTTAAGCATGTCCCATAACAAAAGAGATCAGGAGTTCCACCCATAATAATCACACACATAGTACCCCAAGGGATCATGCCAACTGTAATACGATGGGAGTTATCTATGCTATAACATGTCCTTGCGATTTCATGTATATTGGCCAGACCACACAAAAGATAAAAACACGAATACTGCAACACTGCAGTAGAATAAGATGCAAAGTCCAGGGGGCACCCCTTTGTGGAACACTACTCTTCATTTGGCCATCAAGCAGATACTCTCCAGTGGTGGTTGGTGCAAAAAGTCAGTCTGAGCAGCAAGGCTGGCAAATTTGGTAACATCTTAAATATACAGGAATGTAAATGGATTCCTTTTTTTGATACAGTATCAAGGGGATGGAATGAATATGAAGAGATTGCACAACAAATAGCTGCCCCGAATAATGGCTGATTCTTACCCTTATTTTCTTAGAATACTACAACCACCTTTTAAACCAGGATAATTTCCTGGTCATGGAACTGTTACTCATGGCTTGGTGTTAAGCCATGGTATATATTTGTAGAAACACCTTTTTATTCTGAGTGGGTGTAAATATTGTATATATTTTTGTTTTATGATTCACAATACAGTCTATTTCCACATACTCTGTCATTTATGAGTGGCCCATCCTACTAATAGATGGCTCATGTATATGAACTTTCTGCTTGAATAATATGAAACCAGTACGCCTGTTTAGAATTCATACAGCCCCTACTACAACCGTTAGATATGAAGTGATTCTGTTAGTTATAATGTAACCAATGTTTTTTAAGTTCACAAAGCAAGTCTTGTCTCTCTATCTGTAATCATTTTTGTGTATACAATAGTCCAACTAGAAGTGTATTTTTGTTTGTCTTTAGGTTTTTTTCTTAAAATATTAATGTTTAGATTATCCCCACAGTCAGTGGAATCGCATATGTATGTGCCGTTCTGTTCAATTATCCGTTCCTTTATCTCTATTTTAATGTCTGTATTCTTCTGTGTATTTTCAACCTTCTCTTGTCCCATCTATTAAGTGCTTACATTTCAGTTGATTATATCATCTCATTGATATTTTTGAGATATGTTTTTGAGTTTATTTTGACAATGTTCCTAATTAATTTAGTGATCAGGATTGGCTCGTGCAATGCTCATATACTGAAAATAAACAATAATATGGTTAACAACCGTTAATATTAATTGAGGTGGATTGGACATTACAATTGTCCATTCAGTCGATTAGCCAACACCAGGCAGCCTTTTTTCCATGATCATTACTGGTAGGCCGGTGAAAGCTCACTGCATCTGCATCATGGATTCCTGCCAGGACATGCACGCCAGACGTGCTTCCTAACTACTTATCCACGAGGGCTGAGACCCTCGTTTCCTTTCCTTGTCTCGCGCGGACAGGAATTCTTCAAATTGCAGGCATGAGATTGGGGAGGTAAGAAGTGTTATCCCCTCTCTTCTCACATGAATGCTCTTTACATGCAAGACTAAAAAACTAAGATATATTTATTTGCACACTCTTTCAGGCAGCAATGGATATGGGCAATGTGCCCCCTCAGTGAGGATCTATTTCCTCTCTATGCTAGTGGTGATTATGACCCCCTTTTGTCTGGACTTATTATAAGGTACAATTTATTTTGTTCCACCATGACAGTGATTATATCAGTTTTCACACATGACGTGTTTAGACTTGATCTTCTTTATTGATTAGATTTCTCTGGCAATGCCCCAGAGATTTAACACAGTCCGGATCTTGCTTGTTTCATCACGGAATCTTGGAATTACTTTTGGAAGCTCATTAGGGGGCCCGTTTACTCCTTTTCAGGGGAAAGTTTTTTTTCATGATATATGAATGCTTTATTTAGATGGTGGTTTTCTAATTAGGATACATTTAATGTTGCAGACCACCCTACAGGTTTTGTGAATAGGAATGATTCCTTAGATCTCAGTCAGCATACACATTATGGATTGTCCAGGCTACTATTACGGTCAGTGTCTTAAGATCTTTTTAATCGTTGGTGGTTACACTACAGGAGTACAACAGAGGGAAAGGCTTACATTTTATTTTCTACTATATTTAGGTTGTCTTTTTGTCCTGATGAAGACCTGCATGCGGAGGTAGAAGTTACCCTCATCGCGGAAGACAGGTCGATACATCAACAATTTCCTTTTTTGGCATGGGATTCAACACATTCGCCCTTTCCTAACGTTTAGAATGATGCATTTCTGAATATGTGACATCATTCTTTAAAGAGGCCGTCTAAGTAATAAGATAATGCATTTATACTGTATACAGGCCTAGCATTGGTTAGGTTAATCAATAACTCATTCCAACCAGTGTTATATATGAAAATTAGGGTTTTTTTGTTTCTCATTCTACTTGATTTTACTCTTATCTCCTCGTTCACAATGCACATGAGCACTTTCTTTTCAATTTTCTCCTGACAACCATCTCCTGTCAAAATTACTTATTGAAGATGGCTTGTTCATATAGATTCTATGAACAAAGTCTTTTTCTATCAAATAATGTTGGTCCTTCTCTCTGTGATATTACTCCATGCACAGATTAACTTGTATAATGACCATCTGGATTGAACTTTGCAGTCCCTTGCGCCTTTTTGTGGGTATAAAAATAAGATACGTCACAACCAATTGTTGTTTTGACTGAATTCATTCCCAGGCCCTCTGGCACTCCCTGGCAGAACCCCATTAGTTTCTAATGGTACAAGTTATTCCATGGTATTTTGTTTAAATCCTCTCAAAAGGACATAACATTGGAATCAAAATATGTTTCTGATTAACAACAAACACCTGCTATTTAGACAAAGATGAAAACACATCTCCAACATCCCATCTTTCCTTATGAGCAATGCATTGCATATACTCTTATCATTTTCATCATTCTCAATAGTCCCTTCAATAGTGCCTTCATTTAAGAATAAGCATTGGCAAACTCAATAAGTCTGACTTGTAATTTTAGTCCTGACTAAAACCTTAAAGAAAACCTGCAGCAGAGAAACAAAACAACAAACAAAAATGATTGCTACTGTACACAATGCACCTCTTAGTTAAAGATGAGTGTACTTTTCATATGTAAAATAGTCCCTTGTGCACTGCAATACAAAGACCCATAAGAAACAAAATAATAAATTATGATGCACCGTCCAGCCCATAGCATGAGGTATTATAAAAATGCTTCTCTGGAGTTCTTTCTGTCTCGAAAATTTAGAATTAAGGCTCTTGTTGCTTATTATTTTATGCCAGTGCTGTTTGCTGCATTCTCAATGTTTATCTTTCATCTGAGAAACACATTAAAACCTGAGATAAATACTTGTATCTTGATGCAACTATCAGCTCAAAAGCTTAACAATCATATTTCTCAATGAAGTCATGGGAGTATCTGATTTGAATTAGAAATATATATATATATATATAGTCCGCCCCTGAACACTGATGAATCCTTGGGCGGCTGCACTTGCGATATCGTGACTTCACGAAGGACAGATATAGCACTGGCTTCTCTGTCCCTGCCTGAATATCATCAGCTACTAGGGGGCTCGAATGTTCGGGGCCTGGAGGGAGAACTTGGAACTAAAGACTCACTGGTTAGTGACTTTGTGCTTCTTGTAAACTCTGCCTCATTCAGCGCATCTCCACTTGGACACACCGACAGCAATTCTTACCTGATAGATGCATTGTGGGGCTTGCAGTTCCCATGAACAGCAGGCTATGTGACTTCACTCCACCTGAAGGTGTGGCGCCCCGTTACCAATGGGACTGAGGCAGGTATCATTTAAGGGAGCAGCATGAGTCGCCAGTATATTCAAGACGGCATCTGAGGAAGGCCTTTTGCCGGGCCGAAATGCATTATGCCTAAACAGAAATAAATTGTTTTCCCTCCAGCATCCCCGTGGCAGCCTCTGATTCTTCCTCATGGAGGGGTGTGTTTATATATATATATATATATATATATATATGTATATATATATATGTATATATATATATATATATATATATATATATATATATATATATATATATATATATATATATACCAACACACTCGTTCACGATTCACAAGAACGCAGTCCAGGCCACCAACAGTTTTCAAAATCCGGATTTATTCACAGTTAAGCTGTGAATAAATCCGGATTTTGAAAACTGTTGGTGGCCTGGACTGCGTTCTTGTGAATCGTGAACGAGTGTGTTGGTATTTGAAGGGATTGGCGATCCCGTCCGTGGCCCGCCGCTGAAAGAGGCCACTACAGCTTGGCGCCAAAACTTTTGCTGGATATATATATATATATATATATATATATATATATATATATATATATATATATATATATATATATAGTATACCTTTTGGAACATTGTCATTTCGGGTGCTGAGTTAACATGGCTCTTAATTCCTCCACTCCCGCGAAGCCTGCCAGCAATTTCATACTGCATTCTGGGACCTGTAGGTGCTCGGGACCGGGCGTCCAACTGGAGGCATATGCAAATGGATCACACCAGCATGGGGCGGAGGGACCATTAAGTATTAAGGAGGGGGCGGGGTATTTAAAACCTGAAACTAACACCTGCTGCCTGACAACACCCGAGGCGCTGAGGAAGGCAGATACAAGCCGAAATGAATTCGCCAGAAACGGTGTTTCAAGAATAAAGTTCGCTCCAAAAGGTTCCCCTGCTGTGGCCTCATCTCTTTTTAGGAGGAGGTTTTTGGATGTTTGCGCGATTTCCAGTGTATCGCTAACGAGGCCCCCGCAGCACCAAGTTGGCCTTGGATTCACTGGCCTCCGCCTCAGCGGAATATTTTGTGGTTTCAAGGGTTCTGGGCTGTTCAAGTCCCTCCTTCGATCTTGGGAGGACAGGGAGCTGTGTAGCAGTCATTGACTGCACGTTGGGCTTGGCGGATTTCCAGCCTTGCCCCCGCTGTCATAACTCCCTACTATTTGGAGGTTGCTGCGGTCTGGGGGCCTGAGGAGCGCAACGGACCTTTTGGGACATTGTCATTTCGGGTGCTGAGTTAACATGGCTCTTAATTCCTCCACCCCCGCGATGCCTGCCAGCAATTTCGTACTGCATTCTGGGACCTGTAGGCGCTCGGGACCGGGCGTTCAACGGGAGGCATATGCAAATGGACCACACCTGCATGGGGCGGAGGGACCATTAAGTAGTAAGGAGGGGGCCGGGTATTTAAAACCTGAAACTAACGCCTGCTTCCTGACAACACCCGAGGCGCTGAGGAAGGCAGATACAAGCCGAAATGCATTCTCCAGAAACAGTGTTTCAAGAATAAAGTTCGCTCCAAAAGGTTTCCCTGCTGTGGCCTTGTCTCTTTTTAGGAGGAGGTTTTTGGATATATATAGAAATATATATATATATATACTAGCAGCCCGTCCCGACGTTGTCCGGGTATGAAATAGAATGTGTGTAATGTGTGTATTTGGCAAGGGCAATTTATTTTAAAATCTCGCGGTAGACAACATTTTTTGTTTCATTAGAATAGGGACGGAGAAGGCCCAGCTGCAGCCCTGGTTGATGTTAGCAGGCGGGTGTGATTGGTGTAGTGATCCGCCGCCTGAGCCCGGCTACAGCCCTGGTTGATGTTAGCAGGCGCGTGTAATGTCGTGGAATGAGAGAGTTATCAGCCGCGGGTAAATCCAATTAATGAGAGAGTCGAGTGACAGCGAGTAGGAGAGGCTGCAGTTATTGTCCCCGTAGACACGTTCCTTTGCCTGTTCCCCCGCTTGAGGCCCAGATGCAGGCCTGTTTAATGTGAGCAGGTGCTTGTTCTCCCGCTTGAGGCCCAGCTGCAGCCCTGGTTGATGTTATCAGGCGCGTGTAATTAGTGTACTGATCCGCCGCCTGAGCCCGGCTAGAACCCTGGTTGATGGTAGCAGGCGCGTGTAATTTCGTTGAATGAGAGAGTTCAGTAACAGCGCGCAGGAGAGGTTGCAGTAACGTTACTTACCAGGCCTCCAGGTGAATGCGTTTGTCATGCCCCCAGCACACGGCCACAGCAGACGATCTTCTGATTAATGTACGACCCACATGGCATTAAGGGCAGAACGTAGCACATGCCCCCAGCATTTCTCACGCCCCCAGTGTGCCCCTTGATGCGGCGTAATTGCGTTCACATGGCATGAAGGCCGGACACACACCCCCAGCGTTTCTTACGCCCCCAGCGTGCCCCTTGATGCTGCGCAGCAACGTAATTGGCGCTTGTATGTACGACTCACATGGCATGAAGGGCGGACACACGTCCCCAGCGTTTGCCACGCCCCCAGAGTTTGTCACACCCCCAGCACACGCCCACAGCCCACGACGTGATGGCCGTACCACGTGCCACCAGCTTTAGTCAGGCCCTTAGCCCACGCCCACATCACAAAGCAGACACGCCCACAAGGGACTACTTTGCTGGCACGGTTCTTTTACCTTTTAAATGTATAGAGGAGTTGGCCTAACGGCTAAGGCGCTCGACCACGGACCTGGGGATCTGGGTTTGAGTCTTAGTAACGACGCCAAACATCCTGTGATTCTAGGCAAATCACTTAATCTCCCCGTGCCTAACAAAAATGAATGTGTGTCCTCATGTAACGTAACTGGTGCTATGTAAAGCGCTCTGATACCTGATTCAGTTCGGGTCAAGTTTGCGCTATATAAAACTCTGCAAAAAAGAATTATATATATGGTGGCCGTCTGCATAGCCTATGTCCTTCTGCTGCAACTGTCCTTTCCAATGCTGTATTGGGTGTTGTGATTGGAGCTGTGGTTACTGATATTACCCGCCTCAACGGTTTGAGCTCTCTCTTTTATAATATTAGTATGGATATATATATATATATATATATATATATATATATATATATATATATATATATATATAAAAGTAAATATTGTATCAATCCATATAGAAGTGTTTATAAATCATTATTTCTAAAAGCTGCCACAATACAATTTCAATTGAGTTAAAAACAGAATTTTAGCCTTTCACATTAAAGTTATTCTATTGTTGACATATCCTAAATGGGGCAATCAAATGAAAGCATAACATACTATTTTGCTTTTTATAGTCTGGTGTATCTAATGAGTACCAAAAATATAGAAAGTTAACTTTATATGTTTATTTTTCTCTGTTTGAAAGACCACAAAAAAACACAAAGCTGACAATCAACAAAATGTATATATAACCTGCACCGTGGTCCTTGACAATAAATCATGGCTAGCCATGCCTTTGACTAGATATGCCATTTATGTAAGGTAATTTAATGGTATACTTCAAGTAGTTTTGTCTGTTAACTTTTAAAACATTTATAATCTACCATTGCAAAATGCAGCCTCCCAAACCATCTAATTACTTTTATAACTAAAACATTGCCTAAAATGCAAAATGATGCGGCCTACCTGCAGGATGTAGTGTTGTGAGATTCTGTGCGCTAGGACCCTTGCAGTTCTGGGTGGACTCAACAGAGGAATTACGTAACTGGCTGGGAGGTGTTAAGATGTGTTTATTAATGGTTATGACATAATGAGTGAGTAGTGTGTGATCGTATGCTGAGGAATAATTACATTTATTACAGAGCTCCATTTGTAGTGTGTTCCAATTGAATGCTCCCAGGCTGGAGAGTATGCTACAACTGGAGACGAGGGGGGATCCGTGCCTCGAAGAAACAGGACTACTCTACCTGAGAGTTTGCAAAGAAACAGCAATCTGCTTGTGCATGCCACATGTGCCCAGATCGATGAGAAGCAGTTTGACTATTGTGGTATGGAGTCGAAGCCCGGTGTCTGCCCATATAAGGCCCGCAAAGAAGTTGAAGGCCCTGCTGAGGAGCTCATTAAAAAAACCTGCCAGAAACCCACTGGTAAGGCCAAAAGAAGAGATACTACACCGCATCATAAGACAGAGCCTTCATTGAGACAAAGCGAAATGCAAAAGTCAGTGACAACCTGGTATGAGGCAAAAAGCTGAACTCAACACTGATCAAGTGTGAGAAACAGAACCATTACTCACTGTCAAGAAGGAAGGCGACAACCTACGACCTCAGATCGGGCGTGATGACCCAAGTGCAAGCACATGGCCAGTGCTTGCAGAAGTTACAGGTTCAAATGAATAGCGGCAGTTGTCTAAACAGCAAATGCTCTCAACAACAGTAGAAAAGAGTGTAAATCACGATGCAGCAGTGTTCCTAAAACCACAGCTGCAATTCGAAACAACCAAGAATCAAAATATTAGTGCCAGGTGGACTGCATGGATTGAGGCATTCTATGAATTCATAGATGCTCTAGAAGAAGTAGATGATAGGAAAATCATTACATAGTTAAAGGACCTTGCCGGTGACAGAGTAAAAGAAGTGCTGAAGAAAATCTCGCAGACTGATGCAATATCGTACCGTCAGCCAAGTTCAGTCGAATGTCGACTATGAAAGGGACATTTTCAATCAAGCGAGAAAGCAAGCTGATGAAACGACGGATGAGTTTGTTGAGAGACTTGACGTGCTTATCAAACATTGTAGTTTAGTGAATTTAATAATGAAGAAGCCATACGCCTCAGAGTCATTGATGGCTGTTTTTCAAACTCTTTCAAAAAGACCCATGTTTAAAGAGACGTTCACTTTAGGGAAAGCCTTAAGTGCTGTAAGGGCAGATGAAGAGCAGATCGACAAGCTGCTGATAAGGAGGTTGGAACTGCGAAAAAAAAGGAACTAGCATTGGTCATGAAAAGCAAGCACAAAAGTGAGCAGCCCTTGATGGTCTGTAATGATAGAGAAACATTTTCCATATGAAAACATATGAAAATGTGCACAGTCCCACACTAAGCCAGACTCTCCTTCTCCAGCTGAAAATAGGCACATTCAATGTCAGACAGACTTCGACTGTCATAGGCCACAATGTGTTGCTGACAGTAGCGGTCGGCAGTAGTTGTTTCTGCAGGGCGGTGACGTGGGCAGGGGGAGGGGCAGGGTGGGGGTAGTAATGTATGGATTACGGAGTTTTACAGGTAAGTAAACATTTAAATAAATAAAACGAATTTCGCTGCGTGCACTGCATCACCAAATGTGATGCAGTGCGCGCAACGAAATTCGTTTTATTTATTTAAATGTTTACTTACCTGTAAAACTCCGTAATCCATACATTACTACCCCCCAGCCTGCCCCTCCCCCTGCCCACGTGACCGCCCTGCAGAAACACCTACTGCCGACCGCTACTGGTTGCTGAACATTCGGAAGACCATTATGTTGAGCAAGGATTGCCCCCATCCCCACCGGGCTCACATCTTCTATGGTTCCAGTATGTAACTTGGGGTCATAATAGGCCCTCTTACTTGTATTCTTAATTGCATGCTTTATTCTTTTCAAGATTTGACCACATTCTGAAGACCACTGGAAAGGAACATCTTGTTTTGTCAAGTCTGTCAATGGGGCACTCACAGTAGTAAAGTCACAAATGTGCCTTGAGCAGTAACTGGCCATGCCTAAGAAGGATCGTGGCATGGTGACATCTTGTAGGGGGCAAGTAGCTTACAGTTCTTACAGTTTATCTGGATCAGGAGTCTTACCTTCATCAGAGAATATGTGCCCATTAATATTGTTTGCAAAAATAAAGTTGTTTAAAATATTGGTTATTTAATTAGTGTTATATATTGTAGTTTTATTTAAAATGTATTTTTTTTGTATACGTATTGTTTATGTTTTTTAATATATGTGTTACATTTTTAGTAGTTATACATTTTATTTTAATTTAAGTTTGCGTTTTTTAGTTCCAGAGCGCGTTGTGGGTTTATAGGGGAATAGGGTGGAAAGTTAATTATATTTTAATGATATTTCTTTAATAATATTTCTTTGATTGGTAAGCAATTATGTTAATTATGGTAGTAATTTCTTTGAAATTTAGATGTGGGTTGTGAATTGTGTGGTGTTATAGGTTAGGAAATAAAAAAAAGTAGATTTATGTAATAATTAATGTTTTTGGTTCTACATAATTTCTAATAAAAAATGTTTATTTGTTTGTAAATTATTTTGTATTTTATTTAATATAATATTTGACGGTATTTGTCATATGTGTTTAACGTTATAATATGTGTTCTAATTTTTTTAATATTAGCTATATTTGTATGTGCATTTTTAAATTATTTATATATTTTTCTCTCTTTTTTTTTATATTTCAGTTTTTGTTACTATTTAGGGAGAATATTAATTGTTACCCCTCCACAAAACAACACTTTCCCTACTGTTGCACTCTTTGAAGTGGGAATAGTAAACCTTACCCCTCCGTTATCCAACAGTTTCCCTACTGTTGCACTTATTGGAGTGAGAATAGTAATTTTTACCCCTCTGCTATCCAACACTTTCCCTACTGTTGCACTGATTGGAGTGGGAATAGTACATTTTATCTCGCCTCTATCCACCACTTTTCCTACTGTTGCACTCACTGGAGTGGGGATAGTCATTTTTACCCCTCCTCTATCCAACACTTTCCCTACTGTTACTCTCACCAGAGTGGGAATAGTTATTTTTACCCCTCCGCTATCCAACACTTTCTCTACTGTTACACTTACTGGAGTTTGAAAAGTAATTTTTACCCTTCCACTATCCAACACTTTCTCTACTGTTGCACTCACAGGAGTGGGAAATTTAAGTTTAAATATTTTTAAATAGTTTAATGTTTTAAATGATAATAGAATGTTTTATGTTATTGGTACATATATATATATATATGTTACCTACTGGCGAGTTATAGTTAGGATTGATTTCCATAGGAAATCCGCAACATTCTATTGGGAATAACTTTGGCGCCGGTGGACGAATCTTTGCAAATTTCTCAAAGAAGATGACCCGCTCTGCTCTGCTCCTTCCCTGAAAGTTTGGGGGGGGTTCGTCAAGCGGGGGCCGAGATAAAAGGGGGGTCCCAAAACATGTTTTCCCCATGTTAATTTCCATAGGGCGGTTGGACTCACTTTTAGCCCGAACGGCTGAATGGATTTCCACAAAACTTGGCGAAATTGTAGGGACTGGTAGCCCGATGTGCCTTTGCTATGTCTAAAGATATGTGCTCCAGTGGATTTTGAGTAATTTAGGTTAAAAAAAATATATATATCTGGGCGGAGCCTAACCACACATCTGATCTGATTGGCTGTCAGCACTTCATCCAAGAAGTGTTGGCAGCCATCTTGGGACCAATATACATGATAGCACCTCATTAAAAAGCATTGTAGTTAATAGAGGTTTTTAGGACTTTAGTTACATTATAAATCATTTGTTGATGGTACCATACTCATTTTAGGAATTGTGGTGTGTTCTAAGGTGATTTTACCATGTGAAAAAGCCTTCTGCTGTGATATCATGAATCATGTTTGAAAGAAAACTAATATCTCATCATTTTCCCACAGTGGTTTGGAAGGGGATCTATAAGCTAAACTGAAAGCATATTTTCTGTAAATTCACATTATCTTTCTCAGTCATGTGAGAATGAAGTCTGACATTCTCAGTAAAACATGTACATCCAACAAGGACAGAGACTGTCAGTTGATTCCTTTGTGTTCTACTGCAGCCTCCTAGAGTGTTCTAAAGAACAACTAGAGCGCTAACAGTCCTACTTATTACAAAGGTATAGCACACCTGAAGCCATCGTGATGGGAATAAAGTGGTAACTCTTAAAACATTTAATTTAAAAAGGAACAAAATGAGGGGGTATAGTATGCCATAGAAAGTATTATTAGTGCTGCAAAAAGAAAAATTAGGGCACATTTTGAGTGACTTCTCAAATCCTCTTCTATTTCATTAAAAAATTCTGACTTGCAGTCTCCCAAGATGGCCACCAGAGACAAAAGAGCCCAAATGTAGCCCAAATATCACCCAGATGTAGCCCAAGTATAGCCCAATGACAGAATGTCCCAGAGTGTTCTAAAGAACAACTAGAGCGCTAACAGTCCTACTTATTACACAGGTATGGCACACCTGAAGCCATCATGATTGGAATAAAGTGGTAATTCTTAAAACATTTAATTTAAAAAGGAACAAAATGAGGGGGTATATTTTGCCATAGAAAGTATGATTAGTGCTGCAGAAAGAAAAATTAGGGCACATTTTGAGTGACTTCTCAAATCCTCTTCAATTTCATTAAAGAAATTCTGACATGCAGACTGAAACATGCACTTTGAATACCAGCAGCAGACTTCCCTGGTGAGCAGTAGCTTTACTACAGTGATCTAATGAGCAACTAGAGTGCTAACATTCAGAATTTATGGCAGATGTGTGACACATCTGAATGCCTTTTTGATGGAACCAAAGTAAACAAGCATTGAAAATGCAATAGATCTCGCCCTCGTTTAAGTTAAAGCCATTCTGTTTGTAATGAGGTGGCTTTTTAGGTTTGCTTTTATTAGTGTTTTTTTTAAACTTTCATGTAAATAAATGCATCTGTATGCATATATGTATATGTATGCATGCATTTATATTTGTATTTATATAGATATACAGATTATATATGTTTATATATGTATGTATATACATACACATACATATATATAAATGCATATGCATATATATGCATATATATATGTGTATATGTGTGCGTGTAGAGAGAGGTAGAGGTGTAGAGGTAGAGAGGTAGAGGTAGAGAGGTAGCGGTAGAGAGGTAGAGACTAGTAGAGAGAGAAGTAGAGAGAGGTAGAGAGGTAGAGAGTAGAGAGTGAGTAATAGAGAGTAGAGAGTGAGTAGTAGAGAGTAGTAGAGAGCAGTAGAGAGAGTAGCAGAGAGTGAGTAGTAGAGAGTAGTAGAGTGAATAGTAGAGTGAGTAGTAGAGAGTAGTAGAGAGTGAGTAGTAGAGAGTGAGTAGTAGAGAGTAGTAGAGAGTAAGTAGTAGAGTGAGTAGTAAGTGCAGTAGAGAGTGAGTAGTAGAGAGTAGTAAAGAGTGAGTAGTAGAGAGTAGTAGAGAGTGAGTAGTAGAGAGTGAGTAGTAGAGAGTAGTAGAGAGTGAGAGAGAGAATAGTAGAGAGTAGTAGAGAGTGAGTAGTAGAGTGAGTAGTAGAGACTAGTAGAGAGAGAGTAGTAGAGAGTGAGTAGTAGAGAGTAGTAGAGAGTGAGTAGTAGAGAGAGAGTAGTAGAGAGTGAGTAGTAGAGAGTGAGAAGTAGAGAGTGAGTAGTAGAGAGTAGTAGAGAGTGAGTAGTAAAGAGTGAGTAGTAGAGAGAGAGTAGTAGAGAGTGAGTAGTAGAGAGTAGTAGATAGTGAGTAGTAGGGAGTGAGTAGTAGAGAGAGAGTAGTAGAGTAGTAGAGAATGAGTAGTAGAGAGTGAGTATTTGAGAGTAGTGGAGTAGGAGAGAGTAAGTAGTAGAGAGTAGTGGAGAATATTCCAAAGTTTGGCACAGCACCACTTGCACAATAAGTCCAATCAAATCATATCACTTAGAGTCCTTATTGAAGCGCTGAATCTTGGTGTATATTCAAATGCTTTTATTTTCCTTAAGTTTATGTACCACAGCCAGCCGAAACGTTTCGTTTTGTACAACAGAACTCTACTACTCTCTACTACTCTCTCTCTACTCTCTATTACTCACTCTCTATTCTCTACCTCTCTACCTCTCTCTACTTCTCTCTTTACTAGTCTCTACCTCTCTACCGCTACCTCTCTACCTCTCTACCTCTACACCTCTACCTCTCTAATTTGCATATAGCCAGGTTCTGAGCTGGGATGGTGCAATGAGCTAAATAACAGGTGATGGATTAAAACCATGATCTCTTGACTTGGTAAGAGTATTCTGCATCATTCAGAAACTCTGTCCATCACCACCCCCTTTTTCCAAAATCGATTTTATCCACATTATGTGTGGGAGGGTATACTCAGACGTGAGTCCCTTGCTCATTGCACCATCAGGATTCAAGCAAGCCGGGCCGACGAAGGCTGTGATGCCAGAAACCGGTCCCTCGGAAGCTTGTATCCTTCCCAGTATAAGAATTGGCTTGGTAGTTTGGTTTGCCTTGTTCCCATCATGCACTGGGACAGGAACAGACTAATTTGCATATAGCCAGGTTCTGAGCTGGGATGGTGCAATGAGCTAAAAAACAGGTGATGGATTAAAACCATGATCTCTTGACTTGGAAAGAGTATTCTGCATCATTCAGAAACTCTGTCCATCACCACCCCCTTTTTCCAAAATCGATTTTATCCACACTATGTGTGGGAGGGTATACTCAGACGTGAGTCCCTTGCTCATTGCACCATCAGGATTCAAGCAAGCCGGGCCGACGAAGGCTGTGATGCCAGAAACCGGTCCGCGGAAGCTTGTCTCCTTCCCAGTATAAGAATTGGCTTGGTAGTTTGGTTTGCCCTGTTCCCATCATGCACTGGGACAGGAACAGACTAATTTGCATATAGCCAGGTTCTGAGTTGGGATGGTGCAATGAGCTAAAAAACAGGTGATGGATTAAAACCATGATCTCTTGACTTGGTAAGAGTATTCTGCATCATTCAGAAACTCTGTCCATCACCACCCCCTTTTTCCAAAATCGATTTTATCCACACTATGTGTGGGAGGGTATACTCAGACGTGAGTCCCTTGCTCATTGCACCATCAGGATTCAAGCAAGCCGGGCCGACGAAGGCTGTGATGCCAGAAACCGGTCCCCGGAAGCTTGTCTCCTTCCCAGTATAAGAATTGGCTTGGTAGTTTGGTTTGCCCTGTTCCCATCATGCACTGGGACAGGAACAGACTAATTTGCATATAGCCAGGTTCTGAGCTGGGATGGTGCAATGAGCTAAAAAACAGGTGATGGATTAAAACCATGATCTCTTGACTTGGTAAGAGTATTCTGCATCATTCAGAAACTCTGTCCATCACCACCCCCTTTTTCCAAAATCGATTTTATCCACACTATGTGTGGGAGGGTATACTCAGACGTGAGTCCCTTGCTCATTGCACCATCAGGATTCAAGCAAGCTGGGCCGATGAAGGCTGTGATGCCAGAAACCGGTCCCCGGAAGCTTGTCTCCTTCCCAGTATAAGAATTGGCTTGGTAGTTTGGTTTGCCCTGTTCCCATCATGCACTGGGACAGGAACAGACTAATTTGCATATAGCCAGGTTCTGAGTTGGGATGGTGCAATGAGCTAAAAAACAGGTGATGGATTAAAACCATGATCTCTTGACTTGGTAAGAGTATTCTGCATCATTCAGAAACTCTGTCCATCACCACCCCCTTTTTCCAAAATCGATTTTATCCACACTATGTGTGGGAGGGTATACTCAGACGTGAGTCCCTTGCTCATTGCACCATCAGGATTCAAGCAAGCCGGGCCGACGAAGGCTGTGATGCCAGAAACCGGTCCCCGGAAGCTTGTCTCCTTCCCAGTATAAGAATTGGCTTGGTAGTTTGGTTTGCCCTGTTCCCATCATGCACTGGGACAGGAACAGACTAATTTGCATATAGCCAGGTTCTGAGCTGGGATGGTGCAATGAGCTAAAAAACAGGTGATGGATTAAAACCATGATCTCTTGACTTGGTAAGAGTATTCTGCATCATTCAGAAACTCTGTCCATCACCACCCCCTTTTTCCAAAATCGATTTTATCCACACTATGTGTGGGAGGGTATACTCAGACGTGAGTCCCTTGCTCATTGCACCATCAGGATTCAAGCAAGCTGGGCCGACGAAGGCTGTGATGCCAGAAACCGGTCCCCGGAAGCTTGTCTCCTTCCCAGTATAAGAATTGGCTTGGTAGTTTGGTTTGGCCTGTTCCCATCATGCACTGGGACAGGAACAGACTAATTTGCATATAGCCAGGTTCTGAGCTGGGATGGTGCAATGAGCTAAAAAACAGGTGAAGGATTAAAACCATGATCTCTTGACTTGGTAAGAGTATTCTGCATCATTCAGAAACTCTGTCCATCACCACCCCCTTTTTCCAAAATTGATGACGTCACATGTTACATCACTCATGACATGGTCAGTAACATCACTCATGAAATCACTGATGACACCATCCTTGTGACAGAGTGACAGACCTCCTTGCAGTGTAATGTAACCCTTGAAACACATATTCAAAAATAGAAACTAAAATTTTCAAAAAAATAGAGATACCCATACCAGTTACAACAACCAATTCAGTAATACCACCATCTATATACACATCCACTCATTCACCAACAGTTCTATATAGTCACTCATACATATATTCACTCATCATATGTAGTGAAACACCTATACATCCTGTTACACACCGACAGTCATCCAAAAGTTACTCACACACATAATCACACATGCAAATAAACTATTGAACATCCATTAATTTGCATATACAGCTATACACACACTACCACCTTACTTCTAAGGAAACGTACACATACTTACTCTCTTAAACAATCACTTATAGAAACACATACTTATTTAAACAAGAACTCTTTCAATCTCTCACTCTCACATATCCTCACTTATATACATCAATACTCACATATACTAGATTAAAACATATGTAGTTACTGATAAAGACACTAGTGAGACAGTCATTCACTCACTAACACACACATATACACACTCATCCACCCATACAGTCCTGCACATATGCTGTCTTCAAAACACATACAAACAGTGAGTCAGTCATTGATGCATCTATGTGCTAAGTAACACCCCCACCAAACCATACAGACACTCATACTGATACTAAAAAAACATCTAATAACCCATATACACACACATGTAGCTACTCACCAACCCATGCAGCCACTTATACACAAAGTGAAACACTGATACAAACATTTAAACATTTAAACAATACTCGCTAATATATGTATTCACTAAGATACACTTAATAAGCCAGTTAACCAATCAATAAAAAAAAAAAAATCCATTAAGACACTTATTTAAACATTTATTCTTCCATCGACCTTTACATATACATATATAAAACATATTTATTTTTCAGAAAGACACACATTCACTGGATGGTGTCATCAGTGATGTCATGAGTGATGTCACTGACCATGTCATGAGTGATGTAATATGTGACGTCATCAGTAGTGCATTGCAGGCGCGCAAGTTATAGTGAGTCCAACTAACTATAACGTGGGAATTTCAATGGTTTTATGTCAGTAAAATTTCCAGCTAACTATAACTGGTGTCAAACCTATGGTTTTTTCAGTGAATTTAATAGGTTTTTTAAATGCTAATTCCTAACTATAACTGGTGTGAAACCTATGGTTTTTTCAGTTAATATATATATATATATATATATATATATATATATAAAAATAAATATATATATATATATATTTATTTATATGGATAAGGAAGATAGTATATGTTGATTAAAGATTAATTTAATAAACTACGGCTTTCAAGTGTTGCTGTATTTTAAATTAATTTATTTGTTTTTGTAATTAAATAATGAAGCAGTTGTAGAAAAATAGTTATGATAAAATATTTACTTATTTATTCAGTCACTTATATACATGTTAAAACATAGAATAATGTAACTATAAGTAACATGTACATTTTAAGCAGAACTAATGAATATCTATATTTATAAAAACATAATTATCATACAAAGCAATACACATATATACGTACATATCTATAGTCCAAATAAATGCTTATATACAGAGGAATATGCTGTATTTGCTATATATTTCTGTTTGCGTATGCTGGTTATGTGGGAAAGAGCCAATTCTTAAGTGGTTTTCTGAAGGTATCCATGGATCTTGTGTTGGAGGTAAAGAATTCCATAGTTTGGCAGCTTGAACAGAGAGGGATGTGTGACCCATGTTTTTTTTCTTGTGCGTTAGGATTTTGAGGCAAGGTGCCACTCTGGAGCGGAGGATCCTTTGTTGAATGTATTTGGTGATTTTATTCCTGATAAAGAGCGTTCCAGTTCCATGTATCGCTTTGTGGATGTTACAAAGCAGCTTGAACATGGACCTTCTGGCAACCATTAACCAATGCATGGCTTTGAAGGCAGGGGAGAAGTAGGCTTGCGGGTTTATATGTAAAAGTAGTCTGCCAGCTGAGTTCTGAATCCATTGTAGTCTTTTCATACTCGTTAAAGGTGATCCGTGGTAGAGGCAATTGTCGTGATTGAGTTTGGACAGAACAGGAGAGATGGTAGCCTGGACCTTGTGTGGGAATTCCAGATAGTGGAAGAATCTTTGCAGAGTTTTTATAATAACAAAGCTTGATCTTGCTAGTTTGTCCAATTGGGCATTCATTGATAGCTTGGAGTCCATGGTCATTCAGAGGTTTCTTTCTTCCTTTGGTACTTTTCGTGGTGTTACCAGATCATCTGGCCAGGCGGCGAGAGGGTCAAAATTTTTCCAGTCATCACACGTGAGTATTTCTGTTTTAGAAACATTTAATTTGAGATGACTCTACGTCATCCATTGATCCACGACTCTTAGACAACTGAAAATTAGTGAGTTTCCAAAGTCTTTGGGGCATTCCAGTTGAAGGAGTATTTTTGTGTCATCTACATAGTTATAGCACATGAGGTGAAATTAATTGATTAGGGCTGGTAATGGCTTCATGTAGATGGATGAGATGATAGATCTTTGAAGGATCCCTGCTTTTCTGAAGTACTGTTTGGACGAAAAAGGGGGGTATGGATTAAGGGTGGGTGGTGAACTCCACTCCAACAGCGAAGTTTGCAGAGTTTTGCCAACTTCACGCTCCACTGAGAGTGCAAAGTTCATTAAAAAAAATGATTATGACACATGGTGGAGTTTGCCCCTGCCACCCACCCCTAACCAAGCCCTGCCCCCGCCCAAGTGCTCCTTACTTGCATCTCAGCGTGGGGTTTTCCATGCCGGCAAGCCCCCTTGGTGCCGGATTCTTCTTCTCCTCCAGTCCTAGGCTGTGAAACCCCTCTACTGCAGGACTCGCAAGGACTGCGCATGTGTGTGCATGGAGATTGGAGACCAGGTTAAGGTTAGAGGGTTAGACTCTGACCCTCTTCCTGGATGGAATCCTGTTTGGAAGTCTGAAAGTATGGCATTATCTTTAATGAATTGTGACATCTGTGAGACACATCAACATTTGCACATGTAAATAAATGCACTTATTAACACCTGTCTGTTGTCTGTCTGTAGGAGTCAGGATCAGGTTGACCATTGGCCATTCTGTGAGGTAAATACACCAACTACTTGTCAAAGGTACATGTTTTTTGTGGAATCAGTGACAATGCTAGGCAGTGAGAGTTTAACATATTTGGTGTACACTATTTATGTGTTGACTAGCAAGTGCTTACTCAAAATTGCAAGCATGAAGTTCAACTGGTGTCATGCAGTCAATGTTAATGGTGATTTAAGTCACCCCACAAGTGCAGGGTTCAGCCATGGTTACTAGCAAGCATACAACATTGGGCTGACAAGTAAACACAAATAGTGTGAGTGGGTATGGGGCAGCAATCAGTGTGTGATAGTTTGAAGTTGTAAAGTCATGGCCAACCAGACAGATCCCTGTCCATAGGTAAGACCCTTACTCACAGTGTGGCCAAACACTGCTAGCAAAGACATATGCATGTACATACCATTACCTGAGCGCACATGCTAACTCCCACATTGTAAATCATGACATAGACCTGTATGTAGCAAGCAATGACATTTAATGTCAATAGAAAAGTAAAACCTAAACTATCTTATCTTACCTACTATCTAAAGCAACCTTAAATTTGAGATGTCATCAGTGATGTCACTGACCATGTCATGAATGATCTAATATGTGACATCATCAGCAGTGGATTGCGGGTGCGCGAACTATAGTTAGTACAACTAACTATATAGGAGCAATTTCAATGGTTTTGTATGAGTGAAATGTCCAGCTAACTATAACACCCCTAAAACTTATAGTTTTTTGAGTGAATTTCAAAGGTTTTTTAAAAGCTAATTCCTAACTATATAAGGCCTGAAACCTATGTTTTTTTCTGTGAATTTCAAAGGTTTTTTAAATGCTAATTCCTAACTATATAAGGCCTGAAACCTATGGTTTTTCAGTGAATTTGCAAGGTTTTTTAAATGCTAATTCCTAACTATATAAAGCCTGAAACCTATGGTTTTTTTCAGTAAATTTGCAAGGTTTTTTAAATGCTAATTCCTAACTATATAAGGCCTGAAACCTATGGTTTTTTCAGTGAATTTGCAAGGTTTTTTAAATGCTAATTCCTAACTATATAAGGCCTGAAACCTATGGTTTTTCAGTGAATTTGCAAGGTTTTTTAAATGCTAATTCCTAACTATATAAAGCCTGAAACCTATGGTTTTTTTCAGTAAATTTGCAAGGTTTTTTAAATGCTAATTCCTAACTATATAAGGCCTGAAACCTATGGTTTTTTCCAGTGAATTTGCAAGGTTTTTTAAATGCTAATTCCTAACTATATAAGGCCTGAAACCTATGGTTTTTCAGTGAATTTGCAAGGTTTTTTAAATGCTAATTCCTAACTATATAAAGCCTGAAACCTATGGTTTTTTTCAGTAAATTTGCAAGGTTTTTTAAATGCTAATTCCTAACTATATAAGGCCTGAAACCTATGGTTTTTTCAGTGAATTTGCAAGGTTTTTTAAATGCTAATTCCTAACTATATAAGGCCTGAAACCTATGGTTTTTCAGTGAATTTGCAAGGTTTTTTAAATGCTAATTCCTAACTATATAAAGCCTGAAACCCATGGTTTTTTTCAGTAAATTTGCAAGTTTTTTTAAATGCTAATTCCTAACTATATAAGGCCTGAAACCTATGGTTTTTTCAGTGAATTTGCAAGGTTTTTTAAATGCTAATTCCTAACTATATAAGGTCTGACACCTTTGTTTTTTTAAGTGAATTTGCAAGGTTTTTTAAATGCTAATTCCTAACTATATAAAGCCTGAAACCCATGGTTTTTTTCAGTAAATTTGCAAGGTTTTTTAAATGCTAATTCCTAACTATATAAGGCCTGAAACCTATGGTTTTTTCAGTGAATTTGCAAGGTTTTTTAAATGCTAATTCCTAACTATATAAGGCCTGAAACCTATGTTTTTTAAAGTGAATTTGCAAGGTTTTTTAAATGCTAATTCCTAACTATATAAGGCCTGAAACGTATGGTTTTTCATTGAATTTCGAAGGTTTTTTAAATGACAATTTTTAAATGTATTAATTGTTATTTTTTTATACTGATTCACTACATTTTTGCAGGCAGGTGTTCAGAAGGCATGCCCCCTTTTTACAACGTTCTGCAGCGCAACCCCTGGCGCGTTTGCAGAGGAGGAACTAATTCCCCTTGCATACTGGGGGTCCCTGGGGGGCAACTAGCTCACCAGGAGCCTCCAGTATAAGTCAGGGAGCTGCATTACACAGAGGTGTAATGAGGCCACACCCTTTTTTACACCTCTCTGCAACGCAGCCCCCGGGCGTGTTTGCAGAGGGGGAACTAATTCCCCCTGCATACTGCAGGTCCCTGGGGGCCAAATAGCCCACCTGGAACCTGCAGTATGCGCCAGGGGGCTGCATTGCAGAGAGGTGTAATGAGGCCACACCCTTTTTTACACCTCTCTGCAGTGTAACCCCTGGCGTGTTTGCAGAATAGGAACTAATTCCCCTTGCATACTGGGGGTCCCTGGGGGCCAAGTAGCCCACCAGGAGCCTCCAGTATGCGCCAAGGGGCTGCTTTGCTTTGCCCCGGGGGCGGTGGTCCCCGGGGCAGTGTGGGGGGGATTGTGGACCCCCTACACTTCTTTATCACTATGCCACCGTGATTTGGTCCCCCTGGGGGGGGAAAAAACCCAGTTTTTTAAAAGAAAAATGTGGGCTTTTTTGTCCTTGTGTGACCACCTGGGCAGGCCTAGGGGTTCAGGGTGTATCTACCCTGCCCCCTTTTTGTGTTCTTCATGTTTGTTTTTCTGCTTTCTTGTGCCTCTGTCTATCTACACGCTCACATATACACATATATATGCATATATATGCATTTATATATATGTATGTGTATTTATATATATACATACATATATAAACATAAATAATCTGCATATCTATATAAATACAAATATAAATGCATGCATACATATACATATAATCTAGACAATGACACCACGTTTGAAAGACGCTCATTTTCAAAATGTAATTCTTCAAATGTAATTTATGCCATACAATGTCCCTGTCCAAAACTTTATGTTGGCCAGACCACACAGAAAGCCAAGACACGCATTTGCCAGCACAGGAGCCGTGTAAGGTGTAAAACAGCCAATGCTCCCCTGGTGGACCATTTCGTGGAAGTTGGGCACAATGAAAATGACATAAAATGGACAATACTGAAAGTGGTCAAGTTACCAGCCCGAGGTGGAGACATTGCCGAAATGCTCAACAGAGAGGAACTAAATACAATGATACAATTCGACACGATAAGGAATGGTATGAATCGAGCAGAAGATTGGACCACCTTATTATAACCAGCCCATTTCCCTTCCAGGCCTGGAAGCAGGCAGACCTAGAGACTTCGGTGGAACTTAAATTGGTCTCAGTCAACCACTTGAATCAATTTTCCCACATTGTATTCTTGCATTGTTCTGGCAATCCTTATGTAAATCTAAGTTGTATATAATCTGTAATTGATTAATCGAATGTCACAGAACGCACTTCCACTTATGTACCACAGCAAGCACACGGGCCTGTGTAGTAAGCACTTCCGCCGTCCGCACAATCACGCCTGCACAGTAACTATCGCAATTCTTTCCTCGCCTTATTGCCAAGCACATCACCCCCCTTTTTGCGCTTCATCCGGCAGCCCTGTTAGTCCTATTGCCCACTTCATAATGGCCGCCACTAAATCTGACACCATAACACCCTGCAAAATGGCAATCAGCATTTAGGATTACTAAGGGAAAGCCCCGCTCCAAAATGCCCACCATGGATTGGCCTCTTTCTATTTCCTTACACACGCTGCCTTAGGCAAAGCGATCGAACTACCGAAACATACTGCACTCATAGCAGTGGACGAATTGGACATCGTTCCCCCGGCCCCCGGAATACCAATTGCAGCGGAGTCATTGCACTCCCATAGGTAAGAGCCACAACCCCATTGCGATACTTTTTAATAGAATTATTCGTAACTGGTTCTAACCCTTACACCCTAAGACTGACCCGTTCCCTCTTCCCTTCCGGTAATAGACTCAGCGGTGGTTATCAACCGGACCCTGCAGGTCAATCCCTACTGCTCGGACGAAGGACATTGCACCACAGGTAATCCCCATGACTTTACGGTCCAATAACCTGCCAGCATAGACATACTTACCTTTAGTAATCTAGATCTCTCGGTTTTCAGAAAACTTTTGGTGGCACATACAAGGACCCTGCAGTCCATTCCAAACTGCGCGGACCCCTAGACCCCGGAATCTCAGGTAAAATCCCTTTCCTGCACGCTTCGAGATCAGCCCCTTGGAGTGATACTACAAGTACTCACCGCGTACCTTCCTTCCCCCAGTTAGAGCATTCTCACCCTGATATCAACAAAGCCGCGTTGTCAGCCACACGTGGAGGCGGGCACGCCACACGCTCCCAATATACAGAGCCCTGAATCGGGTAAGATAATTTCCCTGGTTCTTTTAGGAACTATAAGGTGGAATCACCCCAGGACACTGTATGAATGCACATGGTTGCTTGGTCACTTGAAGGTCGCCGCAAATCGCTAAGAATGGATCTTCATAGACCTAATGTTTTTACTTAAATGATAAGGACTTAAACTGCGATATCCCCTATGGTTTCTCGATTTCAGTAAAGGCGTCCTTCATTGGAGAATCAATGTGTTAACACCAGTCACTTATGCACTCAGTTATGAATGCCCGTCCTCTTCACTTTGCTCCAGACACTAATTAGAACACGTTAAGCCGTTTCCGAATAAATGTAAAATGTGCAAAGTACTTGGACTGTCTGATTCGTTGAAGTATCACTTTTAAACTCAGCCATTGGCTACCACTTTTTCCCTCTTTCCCTCTTCCTCCACAACAGGCGGTTGTATTACAATTACAGGCAGGCAAATGTTGTCAATTTTAGTCCTGATGATGATCCCGTGTAATTAGAGCAAAAGGGATCGAAACGTCGACTTAATGTAGTGCTTTCACAACCTAGCCATTGTGTTTAATTCTAGTTGTGTCTAGCGCTTTCTGGCAAAAACTTCAATCTAACAATGATTCAAAAGTGGCCAGCATTGCTCTTTCTTTGCCTGTGAAATCTTGAAATCTTTTCTCTTATATGTTGTTTGTCCTTCTTGAGTAAGGTACAGGACTGTGCCTAAAAACCATTTATTCAATTGTGTTTTATCATGTTTAAATAAATACCCTGTCCGGCTGGACAGAGGACAAATATAGTCTCCTATTATGGCCTATATTTCATCCACACTCTTGATTCTGATAAGCTAAGGACCCTTGTCTTCTAAAGCAAACCTCCCCACGGTCCTCAACCAACTGTTTGGGTTCCCTTGTTATATTAAGATACATATACATATATGCATACATATGCATGTTATTTACATGAAAGTTTGAAAAACACTATTAAAAGCAAAGCTAAAAAGCCACCTCATTACAAACAGAATGGCTTTAACTTAAACGAGGGCGAGATCTATTGCATTTTCAATGCTTGTTTACTTTGGTTCCATCAAGAAGGCATTCAGATGTGTCACACATTTGCCATTAATTCTGAATGTTAGCACTCTAGTTGCTCATTATATCACTGTAGTAAAGCTACTGCTCACCAGGGAATCTGCTGCTGGTATTCAAAGTGCATGTTTCAGTCTGCATGCCAGAATTTTTTTAATGAAATAGAAGAGGATTTGAGAAGTCACTCAAAATGTGCCCTAATTTTTCTTTCTGAAGCACTAATCATACTTTCTATGGCAAAATGAACCCCCTCATTTTGTTCCTTTTTAAATTAAATGTTTTCAGACTTACGACTTCATTCCAATCAAGATGGCTTCTGGTGTGCCATACTTTTGTCATAAGTAAGACTGTTAGCGCTCTAGTTGTTCTTTAGAACACTCTGGGACATTCTGTCATTGGGCTATACTTGGGCTACATCTGGGTGCTATTTGGGCTACATTTGGGCTCTATTGTCTCTGGTGGCCATCTCGGGAGACTGCATGTCAGAGTTTTTTTATGAAATAGAAGAGGATTTGAGAAGTCACTCAAAATGTGCCCTAATTTTTCTTTCTGAAGCACTAATCATACTTTCTATGGCAAAATGAACCCCCTCATTTTGTTCCTTTTTAAATTAAATGTTTTCAGACTTACCACTTCATTCCAATCAAGATGGCTTCTGGTGTGCCATACTTTTGTCATAAGTAAGACTGTTAGCGCTCTAGTTGTTCTTTAGAACACTCCGGGACATTATGTCATTGGGCTATATTTGGGCTACATCTGGGTGATATTTGGGCTACATTTGGGCTCTTTTGTCTCTGGTGGCCATCTTGGGAGACTGCATGTCAGAATTTTTTAATGAAATAGAAGAGGATTTGAGAAGTCACTCAAAATGTGCCCTAATTTTTCTTTCTGCAGCACTAATCATACTTTCTATGGCAAAATATACCTCCTCATTTTGTTCCTTTTTAAATTAAATGTTTTAAGAGTTACCACTTTATTCCAATCAAGATGGCTTCAGGTGTGCCATACCTTTGTAATAAGTAGGACTGTTAGCGCTCTAGTTGTTCTTTAGAACACTCTGGGACGCTGCAGTAGAACACAAAGGAATCAACTGACAGTCTCTGTCCTTGTTGGATGTACATGTTTTACTGAGAATGTCAGACTTCATTCTCACATGACTGAGAAAGATAATATGAATTCACAGAAAATATGCATTCAGTTTAGCTTATAGATCCCCTTCCAAACCACTGTGGGAAAAGCATGAGATAATAGTTTTCTTTCAAACATGATTCATGATATCCCAGCAGAAGGATTTTTCACATGGTAAAATCACCTTTCCTAAAATGAGTATGGTACCATCAATAAATGATTTATAATGTAACTAAAGTCCTAAAACCTTCTATTAACTGCAATGCTTTTTAATGAGGTGCTATCATGTATTTTGGTCTGCCAACACTTCTTGGATGAAGAATTTGAATTTTGAAAACAAATTTTTTTTTTGCCTTGGGGGTCCTTGTTGGACCCCCTGAGCAGGCCTAGGCGGTCAGGGTGCTTCTACCCTGCCCCCTTTTTGAGTTCTACACGTTTGTTTTTCAGCTTTCCTGTGCCTCAGTCTACCGAGGTACAAGATGACTGCCAACAATTTCTGTTTTGGAGTGTTGACAGACATTGGCAGCCAATCAGACTGCAGCTCGTACTCGGGAAGGTACAGAGTACAGTAAGCTTACAGTAAGCTTATATAGATATATATGTGTTTTTGAAGTTAATTTTCATAAAAACCACTGGAGCAATTTTCACCAAATATAGAAAAGGCACTTCTGCGTAGCAGTCCCTACAATTTTGCAAAGTTTGGTGTAATTCCATTCAGCGGTTCGGGCTGTAGCCTTGTCTATTCGTCCTATGGAAATTAACATGAGGAAAACACGTTTTTGGACCCCCCTTTTTTCTCGGCCCCCGCATGACGAATCCCCCCGAATCTTCCAGGAAAGAAGCGGAGCAGAGCTGGCCTAAATTTTGGAAAATTACACGCAAATTCCTCAACCGGCGCCAAAGTTATTCCCAATAGAATGTTGCAGATTTCCTATGGTAGCTAGGTCCTAACTATATATAACTACTATATATATATATATATATATATATATATATATATATATATATATATATATATATATATATATATGTGACATATAAAACACATCAACACCCACCCAAAAAACAAAAAGTAATCCTACCCACTAAAATACAAAGCATCTAAAACCACTACCCCTACAGTATCAGGCAAGCATCCCCTTGGATAAAGTACCATGTGAGTTGGCTCCCATCTGACATACATTGGGCCTCTCGTACTAGAGGCATATACTATGCGAGTTTCATATGTAAAGACAGCTTCAGTGGCTCTGGTCTCAAAAACACATCCATGAGGTCATGCAAAGGCAGCATGTGGGCTTTGCTATGTGTTCAGTGGTATGTAGTCAATCAAGCCAGTGCAAAGCATAGATTAAGGAGCCGTACCTTTTACATAGGAAATGCTGTTCAAGACCAATGGTATGTGTTTTGCCACATACAGAGGTTAGCTAAGCAATGTAAGCCATGACATGCCTCATTAATGCTTGACAGACCAAGGGAGGTATGCCAAGGAGGATCATCTGCACATCACTATGGGGCTTATTTACAAGTCCCTTGCGTGGCTGGTGTATCCCTTTTGACAATGTAAGAAGTGCCATCCCAGCAGTGCAAAGGGCTAGTAAATAAGCCCCTTTGATGTGTAACGTATGTTCTGTAATGGCTCTTCACAAATGTACCTGACAAATGCTTGTTGTGAAACAAGTAGCTCTGGAGCTGATCTGCACTACCTGGTCTGTCATCATATGAGTTGTTTGGCTGGGCTATGAGCATGTACATCATCTCAATGCTTTCCTGGGACTTATTTGTATAACATACCAGGACACAAATAGAGGTGTGGCCTGCTCACTGTCACAAATAGCACTGATGCACAGATCGTGCCAGCACTATAGCCACGGCATTTCCTCCTGCTTTTGCATGGGATCATGACTATTTTGTAGCAAAAGTTATATGAGCCATTCTTAATGTTACCATTAATCTTCAATGAGTACGAGACACATAGGATAGCAGACAAATAATGTGTACTTACCAACTTTTCCACCAATATCTATGAAAACATAGTCCAGGAGGTCAGGCTCCCTACCAACCAAATTGGCCCAGTGATGATGCAGCTGGTGGGTGTAGCAGTCTACTCCGAACATCCTCTGCATCTGGAGCCAAGCACTCTCCCACTGTTGTTTGTGGACCTTCATGGGGTAGCCCTGGATGACACGTCCCCCACTGGCTACCATGGCAGGCAGGTGACCAACCACAGGACGCTCCCTAACTCATGCCCCAACAACACCAAAACCACTCTCCAGCACAACCAAAAAACAACCGCTCCCAAGCTCAGACAGAAAAATTGTGACTTAAAGTGAAATTGAAAGTAACTCCACAGTTCCTGGTTTGCAGCATGCAGGATCCATTACATCACTTTCCTTTATCCATATCTTCACTTCCTGGGTGGATGCTTCACGTTTTCATCCTTGTTTTTTTTTTTACTCTACCAGTCAATGCATCGATTTAACACAAGGTCTGACAAGGCTCAATGTGATTTTTTAGATGCGTCAGCTGCGAAGCATGATTTTCGGCTGGCATGGTGGCTGCAAAAATCACGCTTAATGCTCATGTGTCATTTTGTTTTTGACGCAATAGGGCAAATGTGAGTTTTTTTGTTGTATTGCGATATGCCGTGCATGCAATAATGTACAGGGATTGCAGTATTGGGTGTGAATAGTGGAGTTGACCTGTTTACAGTCTTTGCATTTGTTTACTATGTTTGTTGACAGTGAACATATGTGTGATTTAATGCTGTTCAGGGATCATAAAACGCATAGTGACCAAACACTTTGGTAGCACAAGGGCGCCCCTTACAAGAGGTACCATGTGTGCTAAATTTGTCTTAACATCCATTCATATTGCATTAGATTACCCCAGGGATGTGACAAAGTAGCACTGTCATGTGGTCAGTCAGTGCACCCACATGACGATAGCGAAGCCTACTGCCAAACAGTGCCATGTCCCACAGTGAAGGCTTCAGGCTGTAGAGAAATTTGGGAGTGTGCTGCGATTGGCCACACCCACCTGGAAGGAGATGTATGGATGGCACCATTTGTTTGTATGTGTATTTGCCATTCATATGCAAGGGTCATACCCCATAGGAACGTAACAGTGTCATCATTTTTGGTCAACATGATTCTCACTCATGCTAATGGTGCTATGGTATATCATCATGCATGCCTTGGTATGACCTCCTGTATATTTCTGACAGCGAGGCTGCAGAACTCACACCATAAATACACTCTGCATCACAGTGGTGTTGTTTGTGCATAGCAGTAGGTATTCACATGCAGCTAAGTTTCACTGGCAAAGTATAGTATGTAGCATTTGTATGTGTGATATGAGGTCACCTAATAGATTCAGCATGTGGATACAGTTATTGATTTAGCATACGTTGACTGTAGTCTGGGTCTGTGTTACTATGCACATGCTATCTGGAACATTTCACAATCATCATACTATGAGTGGCCTCTCCTATCGTCCACAAGTATGAGGCCTTACAAATGACTAGCAGCAGGAGAGATAAACACACATACACACACACACACAAGCACACAATCATTGCACACTATCTACCTCACCACATCATGTTAATTGTGGCTGGCAATGGAGGACTATTTGTTACAGGTAGTTGATTTGCACACTATTTTATTTGTACCAGATGATGTTCAATGCTGTTTGTGACACATAGCTACACACATTTTCTGTGTGACAATTAGTAGCAGGTCAAATGTGAATATTTAGGTGTTTACTGTTACTATGGAACACAGTGGTAGCACCCACACATGAATTTACATATAAATTAACAAAGTTAGATCTGCCTTCTTTGTGTGATATTATGTATATCACTCATGCTTCTGTGAAGAAAGTTTTGATGAGATGGTCCTTCCACCGCGTTGCCGTAATTGATGGTACAGTTATATGAGGCTCTTCCTCCTCCTCATCGTCCAGCAGCTCCTGCTTCCCATTTTCATTAACCCCTGGCACATTTTTCCTTACACTTATGTTGTGCAATATACAGAACACCAATATTATTTTGCACATCATGGTGACAAGTTTAACAATCGTACCTCAGACATGTCAAGGTTCCTGGAGCTGGATTTTAAAATTCCAAATGTCAGCTCAGTGATGGACCTTGTGCTGCATAGGGCATGATTGTAGCTCCACTGGGCTTTCGTTTGTGGGTTTTTCAGAGGAGTCATGACTGATGGCAGCAGAGTGTATCCTTGGTCCGCTGCAAAGACAGAGGGTGTACAATTAGTACAGAGTCATGACAAGGAATGGCTTAACATTCATGTCCATTCTTTTATGTGTTCTGATTGACTCATTTACCTTTCTGTCTTTAAAAGATGTGCTATGATATTTTGTGGCATACATGCAAGTAGGGATTGGAAATTACTGACTTTGTGCTCCACATACAGGTGTGCTGTCCTCTGTAATGCACTTACTATATGTCATAGGTAAGTGCCAATGTCATGCAGGTGATGATTTGTCACCAGTAAGGAGAGTCAATTTGCCATTGAGTTTACACACATCTCACATTTATCTATTGTATCTATTATCAATCAATCAGGGTTTGTTAAGTGCAGCTACTCACCCGGAAGGGTCTCAAGCCACTGAGGGGTGGGGGGACGTGCAGCTCCTAGGCACTCATGAGGTGTCGTCGCAGGTAAGATCAGCGGTCTTCCATGGCCTGCCAGGGTACTTGCGGTGCCGTACGCTCATGGTGATACATCGAAGGGCCAGGTCTTGAGGTCACTCAGGAACATGGACAGAGTAGGTGTCTGGTGGAGCTGGAGAGGGAGGGTGTTCCATGCCTTGCCTTGGCGGTGAGGAAAGAGAAGGAACAACCTCCTGTTCTGGTCTTCTTGATGCGTGGTACCGTGGCGAGGTAAAGCTGGGCTGAACGATCTTCGGGGTGCATGCAACGAGGTGTTGTGGTTCATGTAGGTGGGGCCGGTGTTGTGGAGGGCTTTGAGGCCGTGGGTGAGGAGCTTGAAAGCGATTCTCTTTTCGACAGGGAGCCAGTGTAGTACCTGCAGGTGTTGGGTGATGTGGCAGTGACTCAGTAGGTTGAGGACAGTCTGGCGGTGGCGTTCCGGAGTTTGCGGGTGAGGTTCTTGTTGAGCCCGGTGTAGCGTGTGTTGCCGTAGTCTAGTCTGCTGCTGATAAGGGTGTGGGTGACGGTTTTCCTGTGTTCAAGGGGGATCCTGTTGAAAGTTTTTTCAATTGACTTCTATTACCATTCCTGAACAGATACCTGTCTGATTTTACAACACATAAATGGAGCAGGTATTGTGATGTACTTCAGTCACACATATTTGGCATTTAGAGTTGGAGTAAATGTTGTTCAATGTGTAATGCCATAGAAAGTTAGTGAGTGGATATCAATGTGGGACATGATAGAGTACACATGAGAGTGAACAGTGTGCACTATGACGACAGTACACTAGGGGTTAGAGATATGTATTAATCTTGCACTGTACAGTGCATCTGGTAGACTGACTACGCTACATTGCCACACTGCTTGTGAACAGTGTAGGCTATATTTTCCACTTCATTCAGTGTCCAGGGTTTTGTGGCTGCTCTGGCAGAACCTGACCAACATTGCTCTAAGACAGGCACATTATTCTCATGATAACTGTGCCGTTTGCTGTCAATGGAGATGTAGTTTGTGAATGAGGCTGCAGTTTGCTGCAGAGTCTGGGGCCTTAGATGAACGGTATAGTGGTTTGTGTAATTTGTGTAATGTTTTGTTGTATATAAATGTCACTGTGTTGTTTTTTCACAAATTTGTGATAAGAATGTAGCAGCTTGTATTGCATTTACAAGCGAATATATGTTTGAAGTGTGCTCCTTCCAACTATATTCCTCTCTCATTTAGCAGTTGTTGCAACTGGGCAGCAATGGATGTAATATGACTGCGCTGACCTACATCCAAAGTGAAGGGTGAAATGAGCATTTTTCCTAACATTAAGTGCATCCACGATTTATCAACATACACACCATCACATGGCAGTGACTAGAGTCAACAACCCCCCTTGCACCATGGAGCACGTGTGTCAAATTAGTGTACACATATGTCGTCATGCTTTAAGGGACCCATTCCAGCATAAAAAATCACACAATCTATGCAAGTACCTCCTTCTATGTTTCCTGCGGAATGCAGGACACATAGTATTTGAATATGACAAAGTGACATATATTATGTATCCACATTTAGCTCCCCTTGGAAGGCACACCATTTGCACACAGTCCCAGGGTCCCTGACCATAGGATGTGTGGAAATGTATGAGGTCTTAATGGGTGGTATATGGGAAAGGCCACTGCAAGGCCTATGGTACACATCCTTAAAGTAGGGTGAATGAATGCTGCACTTTGCTGTGGCCTGCCTTACTGCATACCTGCATACTTTGCATTGTGACATTGATATTATATGATTTGGTGAGCCACTCCACCAAAGCATTATGAAAAGTGATACACTATCAGCACAGTTCACTTGTACATTTGGCCCGCAGTGGCATAGGCGGTCTTGACATGTGTGACTTTTAGGATTGTGTTGCGCATATGTCATGTAGTTTGGCGCAAGTATGTAGGCCCACACCAACAATGTATGCACTGTCTCATTCAACGCAATACTGATATGTCAATGTATTCCTACTTAATTGACTGATATGTGGTCTGTGATGTGCTTGAGAAGTACTTACCTGCCAGTAGACCATTCTCATGGGTCACATTATGGCAGCTCTCATTGATGGTGGAATGCTGGAAGATGAAGGAGTCATGAACACTACCAGGGTGCGTCACTAGGATGTTTATGAAGAGGCCCAAATGGTCCACAATTGCCTGCACATTAATTGAGTAGGTGTGCCTACTGTTGCGATAGATGTGTGATGTTGTTGCTGGAGGCACAAGTTCCACATGGATGCAGTTCATTGCCCCCAACACATGTGGAAATCTTGCAATGGCATATATACCTTGCCTGTTCTCCTTTTGTTGTGGCGCTGTGTTCGAGAAGTATGGGTACTGGGGTGTTAAGCTTAAGATGACAACCAGGACGGAGTGGAGAAACCTTGAGAAGGATGCATTAGATACTCCTGCCACTCTGGCTGTGGTGGGTTGGAAAGTTGCAGATGCCAGCATGTGGAGGACAGCCAGTAGCTTGGCTTGGCATGGTATGTTGGTGCTGTGCTGCACACGCTTACATCGTGGCACATTCAGGCATCTGCCCAATGATACAGGCACCATTTGTTTTCAGTTTTTTTAAAGTACTCATCAAAGATGGCAATACAACTTAACTGCAGAAAAATACGATTTTTAGCACACATTTTTGTTTTTTTAAAGGACTCAATGGGGGAATGGAGGAGTGAATGATAAAGCAGATGGGAGCAACAAAGCAAAAAACATTGCACACGGCAGAGAGCATAATGGGGGGAGAAGCAAACATGGAGAGAAGAACAAAAAACATGTAGACAGGGAAGAAGCTCACAAGAGCACTAGAAGAAGATGAAAGTGACAGCAATACTGGGAGCAGAGGAGACACACACAAGGGCAAAGCAACAAAGACACAGGGGACAATGGGACAGGTAGAATTACACAAGAGAAAAAACTGAGAACAGGAGTGCGCATTTGGAAGAAGCACACAAGGGATAGAACACATGCACTCTCATAGAGTACTTAACCAATAAGAAAAAAGTCCCTAAAAATTAACATTGGAAGGATAGAAGCCATCTTGTCAAAAAGATGGTGAAGAGGCCATGCTCCAAGACAGAGACAAACACAAGATGGACTTGCCCGGGTAAGAAAAAACATTAAAGCATGCAAATGAGAGTGACAATAAGGCCAATGAATAATAAGCAATGGGTGGTCTGGAAGCCCCATATATTCTTGGTAAGCCTACTATATGATTTTTGCAACAAAACAGCTTGGGCTGTCTGGTAAGTTTGAACTAAAAAGCTTTTCTCTTCTTTCAAATTGTCACTGCTCTCTGTCCCTGCTCTTTTTTCACTGTAATCGCATCCTCAGGAAAGTACATTTATCTAAATTAACACACATCTTTAGCTCCTCATTGGTGAAATTATTTCTTCAAAAACATGTTCCTTGCTATTAAATACTTACCTGAAAGGTGAAGTTCATTCACAAGGAGAAAGGAGGGCATCATTTTTCTCAATGTCTTCATTATTTTAGCATTGGTCAGATGTTATGACTGAACTGTGCAAGAAAAAAAAAACCCTAGGATTTACAATCTTTTTGAAGTAAATGCTTCTGGACACTACATGTCATCTCACTACTGTACATCAATGCCTTCCACATCGCATTGTGTTACTCGACCACCAATGAATAACATCAGCTTACTTACACAACTGCTTTAAGAAATTGGGCTATTAGTTACCGTTAGTAATAAGCCTGCAATTATCTTTTTACTGAGAACTAAGTAGCCAGTTGTAGCACTTGACTTTCTCAGGTTAGCAGAACAGAGCAGTCCAAAAGCCTCTTTAGGAGAGGTGATGTGGGTTAGCACTCCCAATGTGCTGGTAAGCGAAAAGATCACTCAATAAATTATTGCCCAGTCAGTGCTTTTTCTTTAAAAAGAAAAATTGCTTTTATTATTACACACACTACTAAATACTAAGCTTTAAATTACAAATATGTACATCAGGTAGATGGAAATACCTTTGGTGACAACCACATACCACCCCAGTGGGTTCTGAACCCCATATTCACAATGCCCTTCACCAATACTAAATGCAACAACACATTATAACGTGGTGTCATTAGACATAAGGCAGACTTACCGGCTTTATCAAGGGTCACTACATTCATACATATAATACAGGCCTAATGGCATTGTGGCTTTGTCAGGGCATCATCAAAGTAATATTAATAACCAAATGTTAGGATTTACCAGTGTGTCACCATTAGAATATATGGTGACAACCTCATACGCATTGCCGTGCTTATCAGTAAAACATCTTAAGTCAAATTAACATGTGTATCTGAGTTATTCTTCACTTATTTAAAGCCCCACCATGTAGCCATAGAACCAACCACAAGGACTGCCAGCACTCCAGGGCCTCTGAGAAAAATTTCCAGCTCTGAGAGTGCTTAGGTCATTGATAACCTGCTTTGGGGATATAATTGTAATGCTTCCGGAGAATTGTGGCATGTTTTCTCAAAATGTCCATGAGGAGGGCTGCTGAAACTTCAGCAGCACCCCACAATACTTTTGCCCCACGTTGGGGGTTCACCTGCCCCTCTTTGTGGTACCACAAGCAAAAGAAAATATGCAAATGCTTGCCCCCACAGGGCCTTATGGGGCACTCCCTGCTGGAGCAGTGAATATTAAGTGAGTGGGTCTCCAGCTGCTTTTAGAAGCTTTTCCTGGCATTGCATGCCATCCTTTTTGTTTTGTTTCCTTTTTCTAACTTTGATAATCCACGGTGCCGTGTCCACTGGGCACCCATGTGCTGGTAGGCATAGGATTGGGTCTGTGCGACCAAAAGATGGCTCAAGGAGGGAGTTCCATGCATGCCATACAAAAAAACGAAATAAATAAAGATGTGCTGATTCACGGGCCTTGGCTCTTCCCCGGGGGTTTTGAACAGATACAGTGTGGAGAGCACGTGCTCATTTTCTTTGTTTGGGATTTAAAAAAGCACAATGAGGCATATCTTGGGCCTGGTGGGCCAATTTTCTTCATGCTGTGTTCCTTTGGTTCCTAGTGCCCAGGCCAGGCCTAGCTTTCAATAACATTTCTAATAGGCCATCTGACCTCTAAAGGGCTGCATTCTATGGAAAGCAAGATTTTATGGCTCCCTGCACCAGACATTCTACTCTGCTTGGCTCCTGGTGCTCCTCTCATGCTGATGGGGGAATTGTGTTCAGCTCCCCTGCAACCAGTCCGCAAAGCACCCTCCTGCTCACACTCCCCAGGCCTCAAAGTCTCCTGAATGTCTTTCAGGGCCCCTGTGGGCAGGCATTGGTCTTTCCCTAATAGTCCTCATGGGGCATATGAGGACGAGCACCCCTGGCCTTGGAGAGACCCCTCTAGTGCTGGGGGACAGTGAGTGACAAAATCATTAGAGCATCTTTGCAGGGCATCAGGTGGGTTCTCTATCCAGCTGGGCATGCTTTCCACCATTGTTGTCTCCCAGGTCCAGGGACTTCCTCACTGTCTCTCCGTTGTGCAGGGGTTCTTATGTTGAGATGGAAAGTTCTAGATGCTAGTCAACCGTGGCCAATCCTAGAATGCCACATCATCCCTTTTCCCCCTCTCCCAACCATCCTGTACATGGGACACCCCACCATGGTGACTTGATGTGTTTCTGGAAAGAGATATTCTGAGGGCCTCAGCTGCATCCGAGCTGACATATCTACCAGGTCCTTTCCCACCAAAACATTAAAGGTGAGTCCTTACTGCTTTGGCTTCGGAGGTTCTGGCCCTCTCTCTTTGTTCTAGTGAGCCTGGGCTGTCCAGCTCCAGCAACAGCAAGAGAAGCTTATTATCAGATACAAATCTCCCACACATCCCTTTCCTTGGCTAGGAACTGGGTCAATTACTGAAAATTGCTCCTTTTGTGTGGAGAGGACTTTGTTCCCTCTGCTGGGCAGCAGAGTAATTAACATGGCCCATTAGAAGAGACAAAGGACTTAGGGACTGATTATGAGTTTGGTGGTGTGGAAGCAGGCCACTCTGCCAAACTTGATCGCCTACCAGCTGCCAGATTAGGAGTTTTCTCCTGGTTTGGCAGGTGGTTCTTTGCTGGTCCCACAGTGGTGGCTCTTAGAAAGTCACCACAATAGGAGTGCCAATGCCCGTTCCTGCATGGTATGAACTGTATTTTCATGCAGTGCAGGAACAGTGGGTGCATGCACACAGCTGGGCACACAATGTGCCCCCTGCATGCATCCTCAAGCCTTGAGGCAACGGGTTGCCCTGTAGGGCCCCCTTTGTTTCCTCTATACCACCCTTTTCATGGCAGGCTCACTGCCATGAAAAGGGTGGATGTGAGGAAACTCATAATATGCTTGGCGTTGCCACAGTGGCACCACCCGCATATTATAGTCTCACACAGCTGCAACATTGCTGAGGTATCATGGATACCCTGCGGTTGCAGTGTTCCTTTAGCGGCACAACTGCCAAACACATAATAGGGCGGTGCCCGCACTGCCACTCTGGCTACGGCGGTCCACCAGACCACCGTAATCATATTCAGGCCCTAAATCAGATTAAGAGCTGAGCCAGAGAAATAAGAAAATTATATATATATATATATATATATATACCAAACACTTTGACGAAAATCAGCCTGCGCCGCTTTTGATGGCGGGCCTCAGCGGGGCTTCGTCTTACCCCGTTTAATCCACAACACGGTCGTCTAGTCCTTTGTTTCAGAGACAACAAGCTGAGGCCCAAAAGTTGCATTCACGGTGAATATTTATTCAGAGATAACACCCAACGCGTTTCGCAGCCGCAGCCGCTTGTTCACGAGTGATTTCATTTTCAAACAATAAAGTTATATACAAAGAAAACAAAAGGTCATGTGATTTCTTGATAGACAGTGAAAAAATACTCACATTCACTTTTATCATTCTAAATTTCTACATTTAGGTACATGTGAAATATCTTTATCTTTCATTTGTTACCGGTCTGCATTTCTAAATCATAACGCTGCTATTTCTTTATGAGCTTCATAGCATCACACGTCAGGTACTAACCATCCCATCGTTCAATGTCAGTTACTATTTCAAACTATACAGTATTGTGTCTTACTTAGTTTAAGGACCGGAATTTTGCTTCAACGTACATTTTCTCATGCCAACTGCAGAAAACATAGTCCAATTTATAATATTGCCCTAGTGGGCAAATTAAATAAGGTTTTCTTACCAAATCAAATTAACGTTTTTTACAGCATTGGCATATGGTATCGTAAACAATTACTCCAGTCCATAATCCCGCCCAAGTGGGCAAAACTTAAGTCTAACTGGTGGCCCTCGCCACCATCATCACTTCAAGCCCAACTGGGCTTTTTAAAGTACATTTTCATCATATTTAACGTGATCTGACTTGTCATTCAGGCGTCGCAGCTCATTCGCCCTAAACCCCAATGAGTTTTTGGAGGTCATATATTTCAGCTGAACAGTTTGTGGAAATGCTTTGACCATTCACCATCTAAAAATAAGAAAGTAAACCCATTAAAATGTTTTCTTTTCGATAAAACTTATAGCACAATTCATTTACATAACATTTGTTTGAAACCACAATAGTTCTAGCACCAGATTTAACCAAGATGTACTGCTAAAGCCTCATCTCCATTGTGTCCTGATGGGTACAGTGTCTGGAATTTAATTATCATCCTTGATTCCAGTCTCCTTAACTCTTTAAGAATACGTGTGCGAAGTTAAGCGGCAATAACGGGCTTTGGAGACACGTCGGGAAAAGTAAATATTGACCGACTGTCAGCAGCTACAAGTGAATACGTACAGAGTGCAGGAAATAATAATGGCGACTTCTAGAAATGAAAAGCGAAGTGAAGCGGCAAACAGGATGTTTGAAACCACAAGTGGAGCACAAATGAATGTGAGTACAGCAGACTCAACAACGGGCAGCAGTATGTCCAAAGAGGCACAATGGGATCGCTTATGGAAATATCTTAAGCTAGAGCAAAATAAGTGGTGGGAATTTACTACACTGCAAAAATACATAGAGGCCGGTCGAGTGCCACGAGGGCTACGCATCTTCATTACACCTACGTTTAACGATCCGGACCCAGATCTAATTGAAGAATGGGCGGAAAATAACCATTACTGCTCAACAGTAATGTTGAAATTACTGGTCAAATATGCAACCCGGGATTGCGAGAAACTAACAGAATTGATTGAGGATATTATAGCGCAACTAAAAACACTGTGCGAAGCGGAGGAGTTTGACCGCGATATGGCCAAAATTGAGAGCAAATTGGAACGTATTGAAAAGGAGATAAGGGAGAAGAAACAACGCAAATTTATGAGGGACTTTGTGGATTACGAAAAAGGACAAATTCTTACTTTTGCCAGGAAATTTGACCGACTAAGAGGTCAGACGGTGCAAGGTGCGGATGCAAGCACAGTAGTCCCAAGAATGATTGTCGAAGTAGGAAGTACCACAGTGACTAATAAAACCCCAGAACAAGCAACAACGTCTAATGAAAACACAGCAGCACAAGAGTTGTCAGTAAAAGACAAAATTTTAAAAGAATTTTCCCTGATGGCCCAGGAAAAGTTAGGAACACAGGGAAACCCAGGAATGACCAACCAGAGAGGTCGAGGACGCGGACGCGGAGGAAGAGGCGTAGAAAGGCTACAAGAAACGCCAAAAGGAATGATGGGAAGCCCAGTGGGATCTCGCACAAGATGGCAAAAAAGAACCAAGGAATAGAGCAAACTGATTTAAAGAAGCGAACAGTTCTGAATTTATCGGACCGACAACTGACGGAGAATGAAGTAGATGTGTTATCAAAAGGACTTACATTTGTCCCAACTAATGAATTTGACTACACAGTAGCCCGAATAGACTTATTCCATTTTACAAGGAAACTTAAATTGAGAAAATGGTTCTGTACCAGAGTCAAGACGGGAAATGAAGCAGCTCTTGAAGATGAGGTCAGTAACCTATGTATAAATGACATCGAGACTTTACATGTGATGAATGAATTAAGTGGACAGTATGATACAAACCCTGATCCCCTCTCTAACCTGATTATTGAAGACTTAAGAATAAATCGTAGCTCTAAGAGTCATTTTAAACCCAAATCCATATTCCTTCCACAAATTCAGAATGAGGCCTTGGATATTTTCGAAAAGGGGGTGAAAAATGATTTCAAAAAGTTAGCGAAGGTATACTCGCGAGGAAGAAGAAACTTAACCCCCCAACAACAGGTGGCCATTGAAGTACTACAGCGGGACCCCACAATAGTGATAAAGAAATCAGACAAGGGGGGGAATGTAGTAGTGTGGGGGAGAGAACAATATGTGGAGGAGGGGTTGAGACAATTGAATGACACAGGGCAATATGAACTAAGATCTAAGATGGACCATGATACATCAAACAAGAAGTATCAAGAAAGATTGTATGAGTGGAAAGAGAAGGGATTATTGGAACAAAATGAGTATGAATACTTGCAATGCAAATTTCCAAAGATACCCGTATTATACCTTCTACCGAAGGTACACAAGGACAAGAGGGAACCCCCTGGAAGACCTATAGTTTCCTCAAGAGGATCAGGGTTAGAAAATACATCTAGGTATGTTGACCATTTTTTGCAGCCTCTTGTCAAGAACCTGTCGTCGTATATTAAAGACACAGGAGACTTTTTACGTTTGATTTCTAATCTAGACTGGAATGACAATTGTATAATGCTGAGCCTCGACGTAACAAGTCTATACACGAGTATTCCCCACGACTTGGGGGTAAATGCCGGCAGACATTATTTGGGGGAAAGATCAATCTCGTACTACATGCATACTGAAGCATTGATTGAAATGATATGTACTTGCCTAACGAAAAATTATTTTATCTTTGACAATCAAGTATATCGACAGACAATGGGCACGGCGATGGGCACCTGCTTAGCCCCCAGCTTTGCGTGTCTCTACCTTGGCTGGTGGGAGGAGCAGGTGGTCCGGACGCAAGACCTATATAAAAAACATGTCAAAAGTTGGGCAAGGTACATTGACGATATTTTTTGTGTATGGGAGGGCACAAGAGAAGAGGCGGATACTTTTGTTAAAGAATTGAACAGGAACGATTTGAATTTAGGGTTCACATATCAAATGAGCTTGGAAAAGATGGAATTTCTTGACGTATTATTGGAAGTGAAAAATGGAAAAATTGAAACATACCAACATCGGAAAAATACAGCAGGGAATAGCATGCTACATGCTCAAAGTTGTCACCCCAAGAGTTTGATCCGTAGTATCCCGTATGGAGAGCTATTACGGGCAAAAAGGAACTGCAGTACCAGGGAAGGATATGAAGCAGAACGTAGTATCATGCTCAAACGTTTCAAAGAAAGGGGCTATAGTGATCAATGTATATCAACAGCTAGTAACAAAGTGGAGGTCAGGGAAAGAGAAGACCTTTTAAAGGTAGAAAAAGATGAAAAGACAACAATAGAGAAAACTAGATTTGTTACCACCTATAGCAATAAAGCATATGAGGTGAGAAAGTGTTTGGAGAAACACTGGAATGTGTTAAGAACAGATCAGGACCTTGAGAAGGCAGTCAGCAATACACCACAGATTACGTTTAGGAAAGGACGATCATTTAAAGATATGGTCAGTCCAGAAATGCTGTTAAAACCGGGAAAGTCTACAACCAAACCGGTGCAAGGGTTCTATATTTGTGGTAAATGTAAGGCCTGCAAATTCAGTTCTAACTGCAAATCAGTAAAGCTATCTGCAAACTGTAACCCATATGAAATTCGGAAGCATGTCACATGTGATACGGAATATGCAGTGTATGCCCTCAGGTGCCCCTGTAATCTCTACTACATTGGAAGCACGATCCACAAAGCCAAAAAGAGAGTACTGGAGCACCTGAGGGCAATCAACCATCACGATAAACAATACCCCATTGCACGTCACTTCTTTAAAGAACACAAACAGAACACAAGCCAACTCTCATTTGTAGTTTTAGACTACATACCCAGAAGGGAGAGAGGGGGGGGATCGCCTTAAAGAGTTAAGGAGACTGGAATCAAGGATGATAATTAAATTCCAGACACTGTACCCATCAGGACACAATGGAGATGAGGCTTTAGCAGTACATCTTGATTAAATCTGGTGCTAGAACTATTGTGGTTTCAAACGAATGTTATGTAAATGAATTGTGCTATAAGTTTTATCGAAAAGAATTTTTTTTAATGGGTTTACTTTCTTATTTTTAGATGGTGAATGGTCAAAGCATTTCAACAAACTGTTCAGCTGAAATATATGACCTCCAAAAACTCATTGGGGTTTAGGGCGAATGAGCTGCGACGCCTGAATGACAAGTCAGATCACGTTAAATATGATGAAAATGTACTTAAAAAAGCCCACTTGGGCTTGAAGTGATGATGGTGGTGAGGGCTACCAGTTAGACTTAAGTTTTGCCCACTTGGGCGGGATTATGGACTGGAGTAATTGTTTACGATACCATATGCCAATGCTGTAAAAAACGTTAATTTGATTTGGTGAGAAAACCTTATTTAATTTGCCCACTAGGGCAATATTATAAATTGGACTATGTTTTCTGCAGTTGGCATGAGAAAATGTACGTTGAAGCAAAATTCCGGTCCTTCAACTAAGTAAGACACAATACTGTATAGTTTGAAATAGTAACTGACATTGAACGATGGGATGGTTAGTACCTGACGTGTGATGCTATGAAGCTCATAAAGAAATAGCAGCGTTATGATTTAGAAATGCAGACCGGTAACAAATGAAAGATAAAGATATTTCACATGTACCTAAATGTAGAAATTTAGAACGATAAAAGTGAATGAGAGTATTTTTTCACTGTCTATCAAGAAATCATATGACCTTTTGTTTTCTTTGTATATAACTTTATTGTTTGAAAATGAAATCACTCGTGAACAAGCGGCTGCGGCTGCGAAACGCTTTGGGTGTTATCTCTGAATAAATATTCACCGTATATGCAACTTTTGGGCCTCAGCTTGTTGTCTCTGAAACAAAAGACTAGACGACCGTGTTGTGGATATATATATATATATATATATGCAATGACCTAATAAGTGTGGACAATCTCGAGAGACTGAGACTCAATGTCGATACGCAGAACTCACAAGAAGCCACAATGGTGGAAAGAGCACAAAAAAATGCAATTGAACAGGACAGGGATGAAAGTTCATTCAAACCAGCATCTACTTTCTGCCCAATCATGCCCTGGGACGCCATTGATGCATTCTCAGAGACAGTCTTGAAAGACTTAGTAGAAATGAGAAGCAAGCAAAAAACATCAAAATGGGCGGATAACATCACAGTCGAGCAAAGAAATGCTCTCAAAAATTTGCAACAAGATGAAGAAATCATCATAAAACCCTCGGATAAGGGGGGAAATGTTGTGATCCTCTCCAGAGACTACTATCATGAAGAAGCCCTAAAACAATTAGCGGATATTAACTACTACCAGAAAACAACTGGGGAGAGATATCATGAGAGCATAAAGCAATACGACGAACTGATAAACAAATGGTACACAAGATCTATGCTGGGCAGCGAAGAAAACCTCTTCCTACAAAGCAATAATCCAACGGTACCAACATTCTACCACTTGCCGAAACTTCACAAAAATGCCACTGAACCACCAGGGAGACCAATAGTCTCATCGATCAATGGCTTAACGGAGAACATGTCTAAGTTCATCGATAATTACCTATTCCCATTGGTTAGAGAATTGAAATCTCACATCAGGGATACTAAAGATTTCCTGATGAAAATTGAGGACCTCACATGGGAACCTACATACCTGCTGATGGTTCTGGATATATCAAGTCTCTATACGAATATAAGACACGAACTTGGCATTACAGCGGTCGAATATTATCTTAATAAGAGACCAGCAAGATTTGCCTTACATAACTGTATGTTGTTGGAATTTGTCGAATTTTGCCTGACAAGTAACATCTTCCTGTTTGATGATCAATATTATATACAGGTATCTGGGACGGCCATGGGTACCTGCTTCGCTCCCAGCGACGCGAACCTGTTCGTTGGCTGGTGGGAGGAGCGGGTGCCCATGGTACTCTGTACGGATGGCCTAGAATCAGGCAGGGTAGTGAGGTGGCACCAATATATCAACGACCTCTTCATCGTGTGGCAGGGGACGATGGAGATGGCTCTGAGATATATCGAGGTCTTGAATGCCAACAATTACAATCTACACTTCTCGGGAAAGGTGGATCCAGTGGCAGTGGATTTTCTTGACCTGAGAGTGTTTGTTGACCAGGAAAGACTGCATACCTCACTATACCGTAAACCCACGGCAGGCAATTCAATCTTAAGGGCAGACAGCAATCACCCAACTAAACTCATACAGAGCATTCCCTATGGAGAGCTGTTAAGGCTAAAGAGGAACAGCAGCAGAGATGAAGACTTTGAATTAGCAGCAGAGGGGAGTATCGAAAGATTTACCAAAAGAGGATATGATGTATACTCTTTAGAAAGAACATTGGCAAAGGTCAGGAAAATCCCAAGGGCAAGTTTACTCCAAACCATGACTGAATCAAAAAAGAAAGACACAGGCGGCAAGTTCCGCATGATAACAACTTATCGCTCAGAATCACATATATTCAAAGGGATAATGGCCAAAAACTGGCATATCCTCTTGACAGATCAGACCATCAAAGAGGACATTCCCGCGAAACCGCAGATCACATTTCGCAAAGCAAGATCTCTTAAAGATACGCTTGTGCGTAGCCACTTTGAACAGAGGAAACCCAAACAACAGACACTAACTGAAATGAAGGGCTTTTACCCTTGTGGTAAATGTAAAGCCTGTGCTGGGAGCAGACGGATACTATCCTATCATGTACCGGGGGCAGATATCATGAAACCTATAAAGAAATTCATGACATGCAGCACACCATTTGCAGTCTATTGTCTTGTCTGCCCTTGCGGCCTAAGATACGTGGGTAGCACCATCAATCCATTAAAGATGAGGGTCCTGGAACATCAAAGGGCGATTGAGAAGGTTGACACATCATACCCAGTCGCAAGACACTTCAATGAGGCAGACAATAGGGGTAGGAGCAAGCTCCAATACTTCGGGCTCGATTGTATTCCAGCAAGCATCCGGGGAGGTGACAGACTAAAACAACTCAGACGTCTAGAATCTAGATACATAATCGATCTGATGACTAAGGCACCTCGAGGGTTGAACAGCGGAGAAGAACTGGCTGTTCACCTGGGCAAGTAGACAATACTTTGGCTAGAATAGAGATCTGAATTTCGCTATACCATCTACTCGAATTGTTTAAAATGCTATAGTTGCTAACAATGCTAAAAGGATATAATTGCTAAACGTGCAGAATATGTAAAAAGTTTGGAAACTGCCAAACATGAGAATTCTGAGATCATAAGGAACACTGTGAATAAGGTACATCAAATGTAAGGTAATGACTAGGAATCAGAATGTAAAATTGAGCATGATTGTGAATCATATGGATCTACCTTATTTCATGAATCAGAACGCATATGTGTATATATATACAACTTATTCTCCAATCACGTCTCTTTTCCTGTTTCATGTCTTTACTTCCCTAGTTTTTTCCCCTCCCTATTTCTTTTACCTTCACTAAACCTCCCTCCTTTTCCTATAAACCTCCCCTTTCTCTCGTTTCATTATTACTTATTATTATTTTTTCACTTTTTCCCTTTCTTCTTTTTCTTCTTGTTCTCTTGTCTACTTATGTTTATAATCTTGATTAGATTACAAACAAATTGGTTAGTTGATGAGCTCATGAACTCTTTGTTCTTTCTCTATGGGGCGAATCCAGTATTGTGATAAGACAAATGAAAACGTTATTATTTGGAAGGACTGTAATTTTTACTTTTACTTTCACACGAATTCCTAAACAGATGAAGCACCCACAAATGTACAGCACTTGTAATATTGATGTTTTGTAAACATTGCATAAGGTTATACAAAATGGTATTTAAATGAGGAGGTACAAAGGAGTTATTATGATACTGTATATGGTCTACATAGACATGGCCCTCGTTAGAGTCTTTGAACGAGGGGACCCAGCCGATCCACGGCACTATATTTAGTCTATCTGACGTTGGAAACCTAGATTGTTTAGGAAATTTCAAATTATGATTTGTATTATGTGACCATTAAAACCCTCAACAGCATCTCTTTTGAAGGGTGATATGCCGATCCACGGCAACACTAACACAAGAACTCCACTCCAAGATGGCCCCCACAGATGCGCTAGGATTGTGGTCCGTCTTTTATGTTTACAAGGCACCTCACTGAATATGTATGGCTCACCTGCGGGGCTCGATTGACACCGAGGAAGGCTTGTAGCCGAAACGCGTCTGTTTCACTCTGTTTTCATAAATAAAACGAAGTACAAGCACCAGTCCGATTTCCGAGTGCTGTTTTCTCACTGAGGAGCTGAGAAATTGGAGCTGCATATATATATATATATATATATATATATATATATATATATATATATATATATATCCCAACCATAACAGAACCCTCTTGGAAAAGAAGCCTCACGAAGGTAATGGTATCTTCCCTCTTTATTAAAGCAACAGCCTGCCAGCAGGATTGTTCATGTAAAACTTCGTTTTCAGTTTAAAACGCCAGACGCGTTTCAGGAAGTAAATTCCTTTCTTCAGTGGCGTAAATGGCAAGTATCAGCTGCGGGCGCTTTGATGAAGAGCACTCAATTTAACATCACCCGCTCTGGTAGGCGTGGCCAAAGGCCTTCTGGGTGATGTAGTCCTCTTTAGTCTTACCACTGTGGGTGCGCCTGCATGCCAACACCAAGTAACAGCCAGTCAATGAAAGTTAGCGATGAAGCCGCCTGCTCGGCTTTGCGTGTCATTGCTTAGGGTTAGAAGCTGGAGTCCTCTGCAAGACCCTTCGCTTGCACCTTCGCTCCGTGAATGGAAACATCGGTTTATGCTTCCCTGGATCCGCTGGAGCGACAGGCTTCTCCTCCGCGACCGGGACGGCCGCATAATATCCCAACCATAAAAGAACCCTCTTGGAAAAGAAGCCTCACGAAGGTAATGGTATCTTCCCTCTTTATTAAAGCAACAGCCTGCCAGCAGGATTGTTCATGTAAAACTTCGTTTTCAGTTTAAAACGCCAGACGCGTTTCAGGAAGTAAATTCCTTTCTTCAGTGGCGTAAATGGCAAGTATCAGCTGCGGGCGCTTTGGTGAAGAGCACTCAATTTAACATCACCCGCTCTGGTAGGCGTGGCCAAAGGCCTTCTGGGTGATGTAGTCCTCTTTAGTCTTACCACTGTGGGTGCGCCTGCATGCCAACACCAAGTAACAGCCAGTCAATGAAAGTTAGCGATGAAGCCGCCTGCTCGGCTTTGCGTGTCATTGCTTAGGGTTAGAAGCTGGAGTCCTCTGCAAGACCCTTCGCTTGCACCTTCGCTCCGTGAATGGAAACATCGGTTTATGCTTCCCTGGATCCGCTGGAGCGACAGGCTTCTCCTCCGCGACCGGGACGGCCGCATAATATCCCAACCATAACAGAACCCTCTTGGAAAAGAAGCCTCACAAAGGTAATGGTATCTTCCCTCTTTATTAAAGCAACAGCCTGCCAGCAGGATTGTTCATGTAAAACTTCGTTTTCAGTTTAAAACGCCAGACTCATTTCAGGAAGTAAATTCCTTTCTTCAGTGGCGTAAATGGCAAGTATCAGCTGCGGGCGCTTTGGTGAAGAGCACTCAATTTAACATCACCCGCTCTGGTAGGCGTGGCCAAAGGCCTTCTGGGTGATGTAGTCCTCTTTAGTCTTACCACTGTGGGTGCGCCTGCATGCCAACACCAAGTAACAGCCAGTCAATGAAAGTTAGCGATGAAGCCGCCTGCTCGGCTTTGCGTGTCATTGCTTAGGGTTAGAAGCTGGAGTCCTCTGCAAGACCCTTCGCTTGCACCTTCGCTCCGTGAATGGAAACATCGGTTTATGCTTCCCTGGATCCGCTGGAGCGACAGGCTTCTCCTCCGCGACCGGGACGGCCGCATATTATCCCAACCATAACAGAACCCTCTTGGAAAAGAAGCCTCACGAAGGTAATGGTATCTTCCCTCTTTATTAAAGCAACAGCCTGCCAGCAGGATTGTTCATGTAAAACTTCGTTTTCAGTTTAAAACGCCAGACGCGTTTCAGGAAGTAAATTCCTTTCTTCAGTGGCGTAAATGGCGTAATGGCGTAAATGGCAAGTATCAGCTGCCTACCAGAGCGGGTGATGTTAAATTGAGTGCTCTTCACCAAAGCGCCCGCAGCTGATACTTGCCATTTACGCCACTGAAGAAAGGAATTTACTTCCTGAAACGCGTCTGGCGTTTTAAACTGAAAACGAAGTTTTACATGAACAATCCTGCTGGCAGGCTGTTGCTTTAATAAAGAGGGAAGATACCATTACCTTCGTGAGGCTTCTTTTCCAAGAGGGTTCTGTTATGGTTGGGATAATATGCGGCCGTCCCGGTCGCGGAGGAGAAGCCTGTCGCTCCAGCGGATCCAGGGAAGCATAAACCGATGTTTCCATTCACGGAGCGAAGGTGCAAGCGAAGGGTCTTGCAGAGGACTCCAGCTTCTAACCCTAAGCAATGACACGCAAAGCCGAGCAGGCGGCTTCATCGCTAACTTTCATTGACTGGCTGTTACTTGGTGTTGGCATGCAGGCGCACCCACAGTGGTAAGACTAAAGAGGACTACATCACCCAGAAGGCCTTTGGCCACGCCTACCAGAGCGGGTGATGTTAAATTGAGTGCTCTTCACCAAAGCGCCCGCAGCTGATACTTGCCATTTACGCCACTGAAGAAAGGAATTTACTTCCTGAAACGCGTCTGGCGTTTTAAACTGAAAACGAAGTTTTACATGAACAATCCTGCTGGCAGGCTGTTTCCATTCACGGAGCGAAGGTGCAAGCGAAGGGTCTTGCAGAGGACTCCAGCTTCTAACCCTAAGCAATGACACGCAAAGCCGAGCAGGCGGCTTCATCGCTAACTTTCATTGACTGGCTGTTACTTGGTGTTGGCATGCAGGCGCACCCACAGTGGTAAGACTAAAGAGGACTACATCACCCAGAAGGCCTTTCACCACGCCTACCAGAGCGGGTAATGTTAAATTGAGTGCTCTTCACTAAAGCGCCCGCAGCTGATACTTGCCATTTACGCCACTGAAGAAAGGAATTTACTTCCTGAAACGAGTCTGGCGTTTTAAACTGAAAACGAAGTTTTACATGAACAATCCTGCTGGCAGGCTGTTGCTTTAATAAAGAGGGAAGATACCATTACCTTCGTGAGGCTTCTTTTCCAAGAGGGTTCTGTTATGGTTGGGATATATATATATATATATATATATATATATATATATATATATATATATATATATATATATATTGCTCAAAACTACTTCGTGAATCTCTTCAAGCAATGAACGAAAGAACCGAGCCCAAACTCCGTATTGCATGTGAAATGGGGTTTATTTAGTCATAAATCGGTAGTCCTGCCCGACGCGTTTCGGAGCCCAGCTCCTTGATCACGGGTCATTATTTTCATGTTTCAATAAAGTATATATAAAAAAACAACGTAAGTGTGGACATCACAAATAACCAACATAAACATAGGACTACCGCACCACATCATTAGATAAGGAAACATGGGCGCCATTTTGTAATGTTTCAATACTGATGCAACAGCAATGTTATTTCCTTTCTCATGATCAATTTTACATTATTGCAACTCATTATTTGAATTTAAATCAGACAAATAATGTAACAAGTGTAAAAATTCATACTGTTTACACCTGAAATTAAATTAAACAAAAATTACATTCTTTTCAATTAATCAATTGATAGTCCAGTTTTGTTGCACTTCATATTATCAATTCAGCCTATGATTCATTAACATTTCTGCTCAGCAACTGAATGTGAATATTTTGTACAATTCTGCCCCAGTGGGCTGTTGTATATGGCGCTACTGGCTTCCTCAATAATTTCCATTTTAAAGATGCTGGTGTCTCCGTCTCCTATGATAAAATATACATATACGTATAATGAATTCAAAGTTTTCTTAAAAGTTTCATACCAAAAAAATCAAATAAAATCACTTCAGGCTACTATTGTGAGTACAACAGTGTGACAAGTTATCCTAAATGGACTGCAAGTTCTTCATCCTTGTTCAATCCTACAGGAAACTTTGTTTCATATTTAATGATCATTTTGGATTCCCTACGTCTGAGTTCTTTAAGGCAATTCCCTCCTCTTTCATCCTTTGCAATTCGATCTAATGCACAAAATTTAAGTATTTAATATATATAGTTAGGACCTACTTTCCATAGGAAATCCACAACATTATATTTGGAATAACTTTGGCACTGGTGGACGAATCTTCCCGAAGTTCTCCAAGAAAATGGCCTGCTTGGTTCTGCTCCTTCCCTGAAAGTTTGGGGGGTGATTCGTCAAGAGGGGGCCGAGAAAAAAGGGGGGTCCCAAAACATGTTTTCCCCATGCAATTTTCCATGGGGACCTTTAGCCAGGGCTACAGCCCGAACGGCTGAACGGAATTACACAAAATTTGGCAGAGAGGTAAGGTTCGGTTCGCAGATTGTGCTTTTTGTTAAATGGTGTCAATCTGTTCAGTAGTTTCTGAGAAAATTAAAAGTAAAATCATAGCGATATCTAGAGACAAAGTACAGCACGCATACGGAAATCCGTACACTTATGAGCACAAGCTGCATGCTGATTGGCTGTCAACTGTCTGTCAACAGTCCAAACCAGGAAGTGTTGGCGGCCATCTTGTTCATCGCTAGAACCGAGTCACAAGAAAACAGTAAAACAAAGTTGAGAAATAAGGAAAGGGGACAGGGTAGAAACATCCGGACCCTCTAGGCTTGCTCAGGGGGTCGTACATGGATCTTTAGGCTCAATTTTTATTTTTATTTTAAAAATAAGAAATCGTGGGGTACGCGTATCATACTCCGATGCAGTGGAAAGGGAAAATAAAAATAAAAGTCCGTTTTATTTATTAGGTCCCGGGGGGGGCAAATTCCGGGGGCAATTTTTTTCCATAATGGGGGGCTTGTAAGGTGCCCCGAGCATCGGGGAATGGCACCCCTCTGTGGTTTTATTTTGGAGTATGAACGCGGGGAGCCGTCTGGGATCGTGGGGGCATTGCGGCTAAAAAAACAGTTCAGTTTGAGAACTAACTTTACTGGTAAAAAAAAGAGCTATATTTCTATGATAGTATGTAAAACTTTCCGTTCTTTTTGTGCACCAGTTGTAATCTCTACGCATGTGCAGCCTGGTTTCCAAGCCCACGTTTCTTGATCGATGAGATTTCCTACCACAGACACCACGGTGTTTGTCCTTGACCTCTGATGTTATTAGACTTAGTCACACAGATACCTAAAAACTAATTTGAAGCAAGTAAGCCACAGCCATTACATTGCGTGTCCATCACCACAAGCCATTAGGATGTTTATGGTTTTATTATGCGTTGTAAATGTTTACTAGTTGTAAAAGCATGCGTGGTAAAGGTATGCGTGGTAAAGCCATATGAGTGCTAATGGCTTCGTGGGGATGATCACGCGTGGTTATGACCACGTTGGAATTGGCTATTTCCCCCCAATGGACACTGCAACAACCGGGTCTGGTCGTGGTGGACTCCAGGGCACCAGGCGGAGGGCATGCAGCCCCTCTCAGACAATATAGAAATCTTTGTGGGGTGATTGTTTCCGTGGTTTGAGGGGCGTCATTGAGGCCCACACACTTAATTTTGTAGGGGGGTAGGTTTGCATGGGTAAATTTCGCAAGAGGTTTGTAAATGTGATACACATTGTTTCGTAATACTTTGATTTCTTTACCATGTTGTAGTCTATCCAGAGAAAATATAAGTCAGTACTTTTCAATCCTACTCTTGAACATCTTACTATAGTACTTCAACATAATAAATATTATTTTTATTGTGGATCGTCACTCCCCCACAAAGAAAAAGTAGTATGTAGTTTTTTTTATTAACTTTTATTAAACTGTAAACGAAACTTAATGATAACTATTTATAAACAACTAGAAAAATAACTTTTAAAAAACAATATTATAAACAAATTGTGAGGTGGACTCCAAAAGACGATTGGTAATCTGCAAAACAAAACAAAAACATAGAGTTTAGAATTATGTAGATGTGAGTAAATGAGCTGAAGCATTACAAGTCAAGGTAATACTACGATTTTACGTGTGCAGTGTGCCTGGTACATTTCACTTCTGTTATAGTGCCACGTTCAAGTGGTGTCTATATGGAAGTGCCTACTGCGTTACTGACACAAAAGTGGCAGAACGGGATTGTAAATATTCCGACTTATTTCTAATGCATTGCAATGAAGGCATTGTATATCTAGGCCTCTGTGCTTACCGTTGCATAAACACTGCGGCCAAACACTGCGGCCAGTGGAATTCACAACTTCACTTTAGCTGTTGTTCTACACATCAAAGTAGACAGCAGTGTCTATAACTTTAAAAGAGAAAGATAAATGATGTCACAGAGAGTGAGAGAGAGAAAGAGAGAGAAAATAACATTAAAACTGTCTCACAGAGTCTGGAGTTGGGATTTTTTCTTGAAAAGTCAGACATAGGTTTACAAGCTCCTTGCGTCACTTTTCCCATGTTAAAAGTGACAAAAAAATGGCGTAATAAGCTTGTAGATCTGTTTGTCAGACTGTTGTATCATATCTGTTGTCACTGCTCGGAGGTAAATATACATTTCAACGTAGTGAAGCTGCTGCACACTACCCACTCTCTCCTTTCACAAATAGGTTAGACTACAATTTTACGTGTGCAGTCTGTCTATTACATTTCACTTCTGTTATAGTCCCGTGTTCAAGTGGTGTCTATATGGAAGTGTCTACTGCGTTACTGACACAAAAGTGGCACAACGGAATTATAAATACGACAACATATTTCTAATGGATCGTAATGGAGGCATTGTATATCTAGGCCCCTGTGCTTACCTTGTATATTTAGTGCGGTCAAACACTGCGGCCACCGGAGTTCACAACTTGAAGACACCTTTCCTTCTACACGTCAAAATAGACAGCAGTGTCTATAACTTTAAAAGAGAAAGAGAAATGATGTCACAGAGAGTGAGAGAGTGAAAGAGAGAGAAAACAGCATTAAAACTGTCTCGCAGAGTCTGGAGTGGCGATTTTTTCTTTTAAAGTCAGACGCAGATTTACAAGCTCCTTTTGGGGGGGGCTTAACTTCAAGGAAACAGAAGAGTGGAGCTGCAGGAGCTGTTAGGGGGGACATTAAAGTCTCATTAACAAGTAAAATGTCTTTAAAAGACTTGTGACGCACTCGGTGCGACTGTGTGTGGTCCCAGTAAGCTATCTGATCCTAGCTGAATCCCCATTAGCCCAATGTCTGTTTTGCGCGCCTGCTGCATTCTACACATTCTCTCCTTTCACAGATAACTTGTCGTTATTTCGGAAACAAGCTTCTTTGCTCACCTTGTGCCATTGCAGTCGTACTTCTTACATAATCCATCGCGAAGCTCTACATCTAAAAGATATTAAAAGAAAGATGTTATGATTGGTAATTGTTACCATACTAATTTGGAGTTAGATAACATCACGCTTTTATACACGTTCATTCTCACATTTCTACGAACTGTTTGTATTGGTATAATTCCGGACATTTCAGCTATTATAAAAAAGTTACTGCTATTGGGAAAAAATGTATGCATATAAATTAATACACTATATAGGAGTGCGTTTGTCTAAAATATTAAGTCGCATTTTTGTATGCTGTCAGCTACAACCCTTTGCCTCCCTCCGATGCGTACTCAAGCCTCACTGCTCACCTTTTCATGGAAAAGACACCTTCTTTGTGATGTAGTCCCGATCTCCAACAAAGAAGTCTCATATATGGTGACGAGTCTTGATATCTCTATGGCTAACGACATACTCCTGCTCCCATCATCATCATCGCAGGTTGTTCACCCGCTCAGTGCTTCGGGCACCACTAACTCAGTGATCAAAGAGGCCTCGCATGTAGTAGTGGGCCCCTTGTTCGGTTCTTTGGGAACAACTCTAAAATGGCTTACAACACGTGCGCTCCGTCTTTTTTATACATAGGGTCACGTGTGTAGTGACGGTTGCGCTGAATGGTTGTGGTGTCGGTGTATACCAGCCATGAGGAAGTGTGTGTGTCGATCTGACAACTAGAGTTGCAACTAAGAAATCACTACAATGGAAATTTGGGCCTTGTACTGTTGTTGTGTTTTCCTGGTAGCGTAAGAGTGGCTTTCTTTTTTCTATGTGATGTTACGATACAATCACCATGTATGTAGCCTATTTTGTGACGCATTTTATTGTACAATGCATTTCAAAAACTAGATGTGGTAGGGTATTTTTAAATTAAACTGTGTACTCTGCTTACGAGTTTGGTGAGTGTAGAAGTATTTTTTTCTTTCTATTTTCATAATTGTGCTGACTTTTCTCCTTTAACGTGCAGTACCATATTATTTTATAAAATGTATAACTGTTGAAATTATCTTTGAAAGTAGAATGGAAGCATGTAAGCTGCTCTCCGTGATGAAAAGCAATGCCGGCTCCCGCAGAAAGTGGGGAGCCGGCTGGGACCGTGGAGGCGTTGGGAGTCTTCCCATGGTCCGCAATGTTACATTATTATTATTATTATTTATTATTTGTATCTGGCGCACAAATCATCCCCAGAGGGATCTCTCGGGGCACCAGGATGCAGACTGCCATATACTAAGTCAGAGTGCTCAGAACAGCCAGGTTTTTAATTTCTTTTTTAAGGCCGAATATGTGGAGCAACTCCGAACCTCTAGTGGTAATGCATTCCAGTGTCTTGGGGCAACATGGGAGAACGGACGTCCCCCCATCCTGGACTTCTTAATTCTAGGAATTTGGAGAAGCTTATGTCCCCTCGATCGTAGGTGGCGAGTCGGGGTATACCAGAAACATGTGAGTCCCGGGGGATGGGGGTCCTCGGGGATTATAAAAAATTAGTGATAAAGGTTATTTTATTTATGGTAGATTTATTGTACGCGTACGAAGCACGTATAGACGACATACTGTGCAAAGATTGGAAGTCGTTCCATAAGCATACTGAAGGAAGAAAAAGAAGAATGTTTTTCAGATATTTATGAAGTGTATGTGTTCGGATGTTGGGTGGCTCTAAAAAGAGCCCTTGTGTTTATTGGGAGATTTTAGTACCTACAAGTAAGTACCAATGCAGAGTCTAAAGTTCAAGAGGAAGACTCTGTTTCCCTCATCTGTAAAATGTACACCGTCTCTCCTACAGATGTCATGCATATTGAATCGCAGATTGTTGTGGTAGATGGACCCCATTTTATAGTCTCGGAGAAAGGCAGAAACAGATTTATTCACTTGTTTCCTAGCTTTCCCAATCTGTTGACAATAGTGGTTGGACCAGTTCCATTACTGCTTTTGGTATATATTAGAATAGGCAAAGGCAGTTTGGGGGAAAAGTGTAATCAATTGTGCAAAGGTGTCCTTCATAAGTATTTCCAGACCTACCCCTGTCAAAGTGCCTAGGTCATTGCCACCACAGTGCACAATTATGAGGTCAGGGTGTTGGAGATGTAAAAAGGAGTTCACCAATGGCATCAATTTTTTCCACTTTAATCCTCTCTGTCATATCCATTTAATGTCGACATTTGTTAAACGTAGGTCTTTGTGAATTCTTTTCTGTTGTGCGTACCTTTGGCTCCAGAAAATATAGCTGTGTCCCACAATCCACTCTCTTAGCATGTTGAAGAGAGGTCTGGATGAACTATGAAGGTGTCTGTAAATGAAATGGTAGTCTGAAAAGTAAGATTTTTCTAAAATGGTGGACAATATGCAGTTTTGAAAAAAGAAAAGAAATTATTAGTTTTTCGACAACATTCTACACTGAGCTAGGATGTATGTTCTGTTTTTTAAAAGCCTGATTTTTATTGGTTAAGAAAAACGGATAGAAAAGAACGTTACATAAAATAGGCTGGTATATTCTCAAGTCAAGCACACTTGCTGTTTTAATTTGCAACAATGTATGCTGAACTTTTCACCTGTGTGTTGAGTTAGGTGTTTCCTGAAGTGTTTCTATGGTACCTGGCAGATTGTGGAATGGGGAAAGGGTTAAAAGTGTTGTCAGTTGGAAAGGGTGCAAAGGTTCAAGCAATATAAAAGTGTGTTTCGTTTTGATTTAATGTGGGAATAAATGTGATTTTTTATTTTTTTGTATATGTATGTAGATCAGAGGTCTTCAATCTGTGGGGCGCGACCCCCAGGGGGGTCGTGGAGTCCTGGGAAGGGGGTCGCAGATTCTGTTGCAGCGTGCAGCAGTTCCTGGCGTCAGGCTGATTGAGGCCGGGTGATCACGGCGGAGGCCTAATTCACGCCTCATTAACAAGTAAAGGTCTTCTGAAGACCTGTGAAGTACTCGGGTGTGCCTTTCTGTGTGTCCCGAAGCTGTTTCAGCCGGGCTCACTTACACGTGCTGGGGAGAGGGAGAGGGGGGGGGGGGGGGTGTCTGGGGCAGGAGGCTGTAGCCCTTTGAATTCAATCAATGGACTTAGCTGTGGGGTTTATTTTTATTTTTAACGTTTTATATAGCGCTAGCTTAAGCCGTAGGTATCAGAGCGCTTTACAAACACACATAGTAAACAGCAGAAGGACATTACAGTCATTGGTTCAAGTCCCACGAGCCCTCATACCTGGCGCCTGTGCAGGAGAAATGTGCCTGAGACTGTTCTTCACGGTGAGGTGTTTATACAGCCTGTCTGCTCCCCCCCACCCCCCCAAGCAGGGAAGCACAGAGATGCCCTCCCATGAGAGAGGAAAAAGAAGGAAGAAGACGCAGAGAGATACTGACCCCACCCCCATGAGAGAGGCACAGAAAAGGTGGGTGGATGAATAATGGGTGGATGAAGGATGAATGTATGTGTGAATGGAAGGATGAAGGGTGGGTGGATGGATGGAAGGAAGGATGGATGGGTGGGTGTAAGGATGAATAGATGGATGTGTGAAAAGGTGGGTGGATGAATGATGAGTGGATGGATGTAAAGATGAAAGGGTGGATGGATGGATGGATGAAGGATGACTGGATGGATGTGTGAAAAGGTGGGTGGATGAATGATGAGTGGATGGATGTAAAGATGAAAGGGTGGATGGATGGATGAAGGATGGATGGATGTGTGAAAAGGTGGGTGGATGGATGGATGAAAGGGTGGATGGATGAAGGATGGATGTATGGATGTATGGACAAAAGGGTAGATGAATGAAGAATGGATGTGTGGATGGATACAAGGTTGCATGGATGAATGATGGATGGATGGATGAAAGGGTGGGTGGATGGATGAAGGATGGATGGATGGATGAAAGGGTGGATGGATGAAGGATGTATGTATGGATGGAAGGACAAAAAGGTAGATGGATGAAGGACGGATGTATGGATGGATAAAAAGGTTGCATGGATGAATGATGGATGTGTGAAAAGGTGGGTGGGTGAATGGATGGATGAAAGGGTGGCTGGGTGAAGGATGGATGTATGGATGAATGTGTGAAAAGGTGGGGGATGAATGATGGGTGGATGGATGGATGGATGGATGGATGAAAGGGTCGGTGGATGGATGAAGGATGGATGGATGAAAGGGTGGATGGATGAAGGATGTATGTATGGATGGAAGTACAAAAAGGTAGATGGATGAAGGATGGATGTATGGGTGGATAAAAGGTTGCATGGATGAATGATGGATGCATGGATGGATGTGTGAAAAGGTGGGGGGATGAATGATGGGTGGATGGATGGATGAAAGGGTGGGTGGATGAATGATGGATGATGGATGGATGGATGTGATGAGGTCTAACAGGCGCATTTATGGTTGTCGATAGTTGTTGATGATGAGTACCAGTTTCTAGAATCTTTTGTCGTAAGGGGGTCCTTACGCCTAAAAAGGTTTTACAAGGGGGTCTCGGCATCAAAAAGTTTGAAGACCTCTGATGTAGATTGAGTGTGTAGATTGACAGGAAAAGTTTGCTATTTGCTATAGGACTTCCTGTCCCCCTAGGACTGCTTAGGGGGGTTTACAATGATCCTCAAGGTCAAAATCTTTTATGGCCTTTGTTGAGCCTTTGATGGCCCTGGGGACCACCACCTCCCAGGGCCGACTCCTGTAGTGTTACGGGGTGCCTATCCTTGGGACATTGCTGTTTGCTATGGTAGGGCGAGAGTTCTCTTTCAAGTAGGAAAGCAGATTGCTTTTCATCTGAGAGAGCAGCATGTAAGCTGGTCTCTCTGAAAAAAAGCAATGCCGGGTTTCCGAAGGATGCAGGGAGCCGGCTGGGACCGTGGGGGATTTGGGAATCCCCCCACAGTCCTGAACGTTATATTTGAGCCCCAGGGGATGGGGTCCCCGGGGTTTGTAAAAAATTAGTGATAGATGCTATTTTTTTTTTACGGTGTATTTAGTGTATGCGTACTGTGCGAATTCTGAAAGTCGTTTCATAAGCATACGTAAGCAAGAAAAAATCAATTAGAAATATATATTTTACAGATTTCTATCAAGTTTATGTGTTTATATGTTGGTTGCTTGTAATGAGACCTTTTTTCTTTATTGGTACTTATAAGTAAGTGCTTATGCATAGTCAACATTTGTTGAGGAGCAGTGTTTTATACAGTGCTGAACTTTTGACCTCTGTTGACAGTTGACTTTTGCATGATCTGTTGGGGGTAGGGTGGAAAGTTATGTCAGTTGGAAAGGCTTGAAATGTTAAAGCAATAGAAATGTGAGTTTCGTTTTGAATTAATGTGTGAAGGATTTTAATTGGTTGTTTATATGTTTGTATGTGTAAAATGAGAGGGAAAATGTTCCATTTTGTGGTTCTGCTGGAAACATTGAACTAGAGAGATACTGTATAAGAATATCTACTGTGTGAGTGGCATTCTTCTTAATCTACAAACCAATTTGAAAGGTGAGTTGATAACTTGTATGGGAATGTATGTGGTGCATCTTTGTACATTAAGGAATTATGGGGCATATTATCAAGACAGGCGATAAAATTATCGCCAATTTATCGGCAGAAAACTGCAGATAAAGCGGCGATAATGAGCTTGATAATATGCTCTATGGAATTCCAATCGAAGCTCATGTTAGATGTGAAGGACATCTAACATAGGCTTTGATTGGAATTCCATAGAGCATATTATCAAGCCCATTATCGCCGCTTTATCGGCAGTTTTCTTCTGCCGATAAAGCGGCGATAATTTTATCGCGTGTCTTGATAATATGCCCCTATAGTTGTCCCTTGTTAAACGTTTTATAGTAGTAAATGTGTTTTGCTATAATGCATGCTGTTGTTTTTTTGTTTAATATCACATTGTGTGTTTGTGTACATTAAGGAATTATGGGCCATATTATCAAGAAAGGGCGATACATTATTGCCGCTTTTATCGGCAGGAAAGTGCCGCTAAAGCGGCAATAATGGGCTTGATAATATGCCCTTGTGAATTCCCATAGAAGCCAACCTGGGCTTCTATGGGAATTCACAAGGCCATATTATCAAGCCCATTAGCGCCGCTTTAGCGGCAGTTTCGTGCCGATAAAAGCGGCAATAATGTGTCGCCCTTTCTTGATAATATGACCCTATATTTGTCCCTTTTTCCATAATTTCTAGCCTCTCTTTTTATACTTCCCTCTCTCTCCTCTTACTCTTTTCTCTCTCTCGGTACTACCGTCTTTTTCTTATATTGTGCTCTGTGGTCATATTGCCCTTCTTTGTCTTTATATTTTCCTGTTTCTCCTCTTATTCCTTCTGTCTCCTCATTTTCTTCCCTTTCTCTTCATATTTCATTTTTTTCTTGATACTCCCTGTTCTGTACTCTTTCTCGTTTCTCTCCTTCGGTACATAGTCTGGGTCGATTTACAAGCCCCTTGTGCGTCTTTGTTGTTTTATTGTGTTAATTTTTTTGATGTAATAGTGGTAGAAATAATGTAGAAAATTGCATATGTATTTGGAAAAGGAGTCAGTGTTGTTCACTGAAATGTAGTAATTATATACATGGAACATGTATATCACTTAAACGTTTTTCAGTAGTAAATAGTAAAATGCATGGTCTCATTTTTTTTGTCTAATATCACACTGTGCATGTGTGCACATTAAGGAATTATGGGGCATATTATCAAGGGCCGGTGTTAAAATTATCGCCGTTTTATCAGCAGGAAACTGCCGATAAAACGGTGATAATGGGCTTGATAATACGCCCTTGTTAATTCCCATAGAAGCCCATGTTCTGATGTTAACATGGGCTTCTATGGGAATTAACAAGGGCGTATTATCAAGCCCATTATCGCCGTTTTATCGGCAGTTTCCGGCCGATAAAACGGCGATAATTTTAACACCGGTCCTTGATAATATGCCCCTGAATTTGCCCCTTTTTGCATACTTTCTACACTCATACTTGCTCCTCTTTTGCATATTTGTCCTCCTCTTTATATTCTCTCTTGTCTTTATATTCACCACTGTTGTCATAGTTCTTACTGTCTTCTCATAGTACTCCCTCTCTCCTTATACGGTCAGTCTTCGTTTATATTTGTCTTTTCTCCACGGGTCATATTATCAAGAAAGGGCGACACATTATCGCTGCTTTTATCGGCACGAAACTGCCGCTAAAGCGGCGATAATGGGCTTGATAATATGGCCTTTTGAATTCCCATATAAGCACAGGTTAACACCATAACCTGGGCTTCTATGGGAATTCACAAGGGCATATTATCAAGCCCATTATCGCCGCTTTAGCGGCACTTTCGTGCCGAAAAAAGCTACGAGAATGTATCGCCCTTTCTTGATAATATGGCCGCACATTTTTGTCTCTGTGGGCCATATTATCAAGCAAAGGCGATACATGATCGCCGCTTTTATAGGCAGTAAACTGCCGCTAAAGCGGCGATAATGGGCTTGATAATATGCCCTTGTGAATTCCCATAGCAGCCCAGGTTAACGCTAGAACCTGGGCTGCTATGGGAATGCACAAGGGCATATTATCAAGCCCATTATAGCCACTTTAGCAGCAGTTTCCTGCCGTTAAAAGCGGTGATAATGTATTGCCCTTGCTTTATAATGTGGCCCTGTGTCTTTTTACATTCCTTCCTCTTTATTCATATATACTCTTCTGTTCTTATATTCTCTGTTTCTTCTTATTGTCCCTGTTCTTTGCAGGTACTTCCTAATTTATTCTCATACTTTTCTTTTTCTTCTAATACTATTCCCTCTGTACTCACATTTCTCCTCTTTTCTTATACTTTGCACTCTCTACTAATATTGCTGTCTTTTCTTATTGTCATATTCCTCTCCTCATTTTCCCTCCTGTTCTTATACTCCCCTCGTTTTCATATTGTCCCCTCTCTTCTCTTACTTCTCTATGTCTCCTCATACTACTGTTTTTTTCTTATATTTCGTTTTGTCCTATACTCCTTATCTCTGTGTTCATGTTTTCCTCTTTTTCTTCATATTTCTTTTCTATTTTCATTTTCTGTCCTCTCTGTTTATACTTCTTAAATCTGTTCATATTGTTTGCTGTCTTCTCTTACTCCTCCTTGACTCCCTGCATACACTCTGCAGCACTTTCCTCATATTCTGTGTCTTTTCATACTGACCTCTCTCTTTATATTTGTTTCTCTTGTCATACTTCTGCTTCCTTCGTCATACACTTTTCAATCTTCAAAATCCTGCATGTTCATAGTCCTTTTTTTCTCCTCATACTGTATCCTCTGTTCTTGTACACCCCTTTTTTCCTTATGGTCCACTTTTCCTCACATTGTCCGTGCTCTCTTCTGGTACTGTTCTCTTTGTCCTTATACACACTGTCCTTTGCTAGTATTCCTTTTTTGTTCTTATAGTTGCGCGTCTATTCACATATTCCTTCTTTTTTCTTTAGAGTCTTTCTCTCTCTTCTTATAGTGCCCCCTCTGTCCTCTTACTTTCTTTTTTCTTCTTATACTCTTTCTTCTCTGCTCATATTTCCATCTTTCTTTTCTTACTCTCCCTTACCTATTCATACTTTTCACTTTATTCATAGTTCCTTTATCCCGTTACATTGCAGTGTCTGTTTATACCTCCCTTTTTCGTTATATTTTCCCTTGTTTCATACTCCTTCCTCTCTTGTTGTAAGAACTTTTATTTTCGTAATCCCACGTTTGTCCTCATAATCCTCCCTCTGTTCTTATAAATAATATTATAGAATATTTCATATATTTATTTTTGTAATGTTATATATATATTTTTATAATAGATTCTGTTTATCAATACTGAAAAAACCATATCATGCCTACGAAATGTCAAAAGAGGAAACAACGAAAGAAAGGTGTTTATTTGAAGAGAAGTCATCCACAAGATTTACATGAAGAACCATGTGTTAACAAAAAGAAAAAAGTCCTGGTAAGAGAAGGAACACTTTTCTGAGAAAAATATTAAAGACTAACAGTAGTGTGAACAAAGTGAAAAATGTTTTTAGTGTGTCTGCAACAAAAAAGAAAAATAATAAAGAGAACAATCATGCAAAGTCAACTGCAGAAAAAATAGTTTATAGTAAATGGAGGAAAAACCAATTTATGGAAATTAGGAAAAAAATGTTTTTTAATAGAGTTGTGTTAAATGTAATTAAAGAAATTAAGGAATGTAAAAAAAACAGCATTTTATAAGAAGAAGAAAGGTATAGAAAATGTAGTTGAGAAAGATTTCAAATTGAAAACAAAATTGTTTATTTTAGTAATTGTTGGAAATGGGATCCCTGGCTGGCCAGGGCTTTCGCCAAAGTCAGTCAGAGACCACCACTCCCAAGTCAGGGCAAGGGAGTTACACGCCAAGATAACCCCTACTCACCCTCTAGGTAACGTGGCGCGAGCAGCAAGGCTAAACTTGGAGGCGATGTAAGTTAAGTATTTGCGCACGCACCCCAGCAACAACACCCAAAGGCCCACCACAAAGGAAACTCCACACAAGGTTATATAAAAATAGCCTTTGTATTACACCAAAACACATGAGATAAAACACACTTTACAATGTGCCAGAGGCACGGGCAGAATTTACAAGGGATTATTTACAAGACAGGGCCACCTGGACCACTGCCAGGAATCAGCACTTTTAGAAGTAACAATACAATACTTGTAGGCCTAGAACTTAGAACATAGCCTATCAGACAGTACCTTCCGTCCTGGTTGCACGGGATAATGCGAGTGACCTCCTTAGTAAGCTTGAGCGGGCGACCCAGCGAAGCGGCGCGGCTCAGGGGAGAGCGGCGCTGCTCGAGGCTTGGACGGGCTGCCGGCACGGTACAAGCGTTTCTCTGGGGCGACCAATGTGTGCGGCTCAGAAGAGGAGGGGGAGGCAGGATGCGGGCGACCCAGCGAAGCGGCGCGGCTCAGGGGAGAGCGGCGCTGCTCGAGGCTTGGACGGGCTGCCGGCACGAGCTGCCGAGGGGAACGAGCGAGGCACACTTCAGCGAGGCCCCAGGGGCCCAGGGAGATCAGACAAGTCCCATCAATTTGGCAGGGAAGGCACCATAGAGTCCACTGGTCCTGGGACTCTGGTCAGGGGGCAAGCTTAGTATCAAGCCCTTGGGATCACTTATAACAGAAGATCACTGTAACACAAAATAGGACATAAAGCACAAAACCAGTACCCACTGGTACCTGGTAAGTCCCCCCTACGCAATCCTAACCACCCTAGGAACAGGTCACGCCGGGAACCAGGACCTTACTAGCACCACCTGCACTAGCAAGAACAACCACCTCAGTATCACAATACAAGTAGGGGCATAGACCTGGGGACAAAACACATGATGCAGAACCTACATTCAGCGGTGTAAGGAACACATGACGCATCAACACACGTTCAGCGGTGTAAGGAACAGGGCACATAATGTATCAACAACACATTCAGAGGTGCAGAACACAGGGTGCGCAAAACATACTACACATTGTACATTTCCTAACACCCAAAAGCAATAGGACATAGATCATAACAGCATCTAAACCTTTAGCGCAGAACTCACAAAGTCCAGGTTGCGCCACTGCGCCAGAACCTAAACGTAGCAGCTGCCCACTACTTGCTGGGCAGCTGAGGGACAGAACAGGGGGGCCTAAACGCTGCAGCTGGCACTAAGTGCTGCGCAGCTGGGAAAAGGCCAGGGATGAAGGAGTGCGCCTCACTCCTAAGTCCAGAGTACATGTCCCTCCTAAAAGCAAAATACCTAAACGGTGCAGCTGCCCACTACCTGCTGGGCAGCTGGAAGACAAATCTGCGCCAGGGGCCCTCACTGGCCCCTCAGGAACCAAACTGCATCCAAACTGCGCAATAGGTTGGAGCCCTCTGGCTCTGGAACCTCACTTGCCATCGTTGGAGCCCTCTAGGCTCTGCACACACAGGTGCATTTTTGGGAGCCCTCTAGGCTTTTGAAAATACTGGGGCCTCGGGGCCATGGGGCTCTCAATACCCAAATTGCCCAAGAGCCTCTCGTGGGCTCTAATCAATGACTCACTCCGACGTTGGAGTCCCCTCCGGGTTCCCTGAGGCAATGGGGGCCATTCTGGCTTACAAAGACGTTGGGGCGGCCCACTGCCATCCGGGGCCGCCCTGAAGGCTGAATGCGCCCTGTTGCCCTCACACACCCGGAGCTCCCCCCCAAGCCAGCTTCTAGTCACCGGCTCGGGGCAGGACAAGGACGGCAGCCCCCCCCCTTCACTCACCGGGAATCGCGGGTTTCCCTCCGGTGGAGGGACTCCTGTCCGGGTGCGGGCACTCTCGCGGCACGGGCACTCTCCCTGTTGGCGGCCCCGGGGCTCTCCATAACTCACCTGAGCCCCGGGCCGCGGGACGACATCTCCCGGCCGGCTGTTGGTTTCTTTTCCTTTTTCCCCCGGTGGTAGCGAGCAGCCAATCGGGGCGCGGCGGCAGGCGGGACTTCCTCCGGCAAACCGGAAGTCCCGCCCCGCGTCAGGCACCGTAGTGCCTGACTTCCTGTTTTGCGGTGCTCGGGCCGCGGCGGTGAATCTCGGGGGCTGTTACGAGGGGTGGCACCCTCGAGAGATTAAATGAGCACTCGAGCGAGGTAGGCACTCGCTGGGGGTCAGGGACCCCTTACAGAACGGGCAAATGCCGGGTGGGCACCGGCTTGAATGAACAGCGCTCCCAAGCGCTGTGGGCAGAAATATAGCGCTTCCAGCGCTATATGCAGGATACAGCGCTCCCAAGCGCTAGGAAGGAAATACAGCGCTCCCAGCGCTATGAAGGCACAAAAAGCCACAAAGTCCTTCAGGAGGTGGTCATCAGAAGTCCAGGGGCTGGGCAGGGCTCAGGGAGGCAAGCCATCCCTGAGCCCAAGCAGCAGCACGCCCCTGGCAAGATTCAAGCAGCAAACAAGAACATTTTTCAAGAGGTCACAGCCTCTTTTTATACAGAGCAACCCTTTGTCTGTAGGTGCAGGGTGGGGGCAGAACCAGTTGCAGCTGGTTCTGGAGCACTCTTGATGGCCCAACCACCCATTCTATTCACTGGCAGGGCTTGGGTCATCAGTCACACCACAGGGGGGCGGAGCCAGCATTGTGTGGGGAAAACCCAGCCCATCCAGGACACAGGTACACTCCTCCCACACATCACTCATGCTAATCTCCCACTCACCACCGGGGCAGACCCACACAGACTTCCTGGAGCCTGGCATCCCAGCCAGCTCCAGCCAATCACACGCCAGCACCCTCACAGCACACGTACAGCCATGTCTAGAAATGGCGCTTCCCTACTAGACACATACATGCTGCATACACCATCTCGCAGCATTCACTCCCCCGAGTTCACACATACCAAACTTGACCATGCACACCTCACGCACCAGGAACTACCAGGGACACAGACATTCCCCATGCATTCCTATGGGAGGGCAGGCCAATCTCACACACGCACTCAGGGAGAGCACGCACTTTACACTGCGCCACAGTGTCAAAGTGCGCAAAGACCAGAAATCACTATAATTTCAAGGCAAAAAGTTCAGGGGTGACCCTGCCAGAAGGCCCAAGTCCAACACGACCCCCTTCCAGCCAAAACGCAGGGTAGGCCAATCACCACCGTGATGGACTTCCCTGCTTGGGGCGATAGAACACGGACGCGGGCCCGCACTGCAGGGACACCCTCCGGTTCTACGCCAAGTTGATCCATAAGACAAGCACATCCTTAAAAAAAACACAGGCCCAACTAGGCTACCCCACTGGTACTCCTTAGTTGTCCACGGCTAGGACCAGGCCCTAGGCCACCCAGATACCACTGGTCCATGCCCATCCACAGAGTGGGGGGTAGTAACCCCTGGCCTACACCAGCCATTCTCCACTCCCTTTCTCAGTGTAGTTCCAAACTACCACTGATCCTTCAACCTAGGGTCCGCACCCTCAGGCTGACCAGAGGTCACGGGCAAGAATGCCCCACCCTACCTCTACTTCTGAAGCACCCTCCAGAACACAACTCTCCCACCGGGAGTCCACATTCACCGGATGCACAGGGGTCAGACTCCCTCTGACCCCCTTCCAGAGTTCTGCACCCTCCCACTGTAGAACAGGGTCCCTCCACTTAAGGTAGGCCCCACCTGCTCTCAGGGTAGTACCACAACACTCAGCCAAAGAACCCTAAAGATCCCTGCTAGGCCTGTACCACCCCTTCTGGGAAACACAGGGTCTCTTCACTAAAGATGAGCCCCACCTGTGTTCACAGGGGTACCCCTAGAAGACAAACCGGCCAGGACACTGGCTACAGTCGCCCTGCCGTCCAGGACAGGCAACACCTGAACCTGGCTCCCTAACCTAGGGACGCTACCCTTTGGTTAGATGCCTGGCGCACCAGGACTTCTACAAGTTGGAAACAAAAATCTAAGACTTTCTCTCCTCCTTCAGCAGCAAGGCAACCACTGCAGGTCAATACCCCATACAGCTTACCTGGTTCCTTCTCTTCAGGCAGGAGTTCCCTCTTGTAACTTCAGGACACTACATACAGTTGCCCTTACGTCCAGATCCGGAAACACCGGCTACTGGCTCCCCAACCAAGGGACGTACCTCTTTGGTCAGTTGCCTGGCGCACCAGGACTTCCTTGAGGGTGACACAACTAATGTGTCGTGTACCAGTCTGCCTGACACTCAGGACAGAAGTGGCATCACCATGGTCACTCACTGGCGACACAACCCTTCTGGCTGGCCCCTGACCCACTGGCTCTTCCACTGGGGAACCTATCCCCCTCGAACCCCTCCATCTGGACTTCTGCACCCTCCCAACTGGAGCGGTACTGCCAGACACCAGAACTACTGGAACCCTGGTTACAGAGGTTCCACGTTCTCCAGACACTCTGGAAGATCCTCCTCAAAAGACCTATTGGTACAGCCTAGGCCCCCGACCTGATGTTCCCTTCAGAAACAATCCAGGCCCTGACACTGGGTTTCGGGCACCTGGAGACATGCAGTCCCACCCACTCCTTCTCCTCTTGAGACAGGACGTGGGCCCCTACACCGAGACCTAGCTGGGCTACACTGAACCTCTTCCACCACGCTGGGCTGGAAGACACATCAGACACTCCTTTTGGAATCACTTCATCCCCTATGCCTCTCTCCTCCCAGAACATTACCAACTCCAAAATTCTGTCTCTCAACAGACCACAGAAATCAAAAAGCAGGCTCCACTATCTGCAGACGTTCTTGGGAAAAGTTCAACACACAGGACTTAGGTATCTGAACAAAACTAGCATTCAGCAAGCTCCCCATCCAGAGAACTCACAAACACATCCAGTGCCACACACCATTCATCCACACACACCCCTCCCCAGACTGATAAGGCAGTTTCTACCACCCCTGACTTCTCAACCTGACCACACTTGACACAGGTACCATTACTCCAGGGCAGGGACGGGGGACACATGCACTGGACACACGTATGCTGCCACCACTGGATCCCACCCTTCTGGTGAATCCAGAAAACACACTGCACTTAGGGGGATGATCTACCCTCCCGAGCTAGGGACACCTAACTCAAAGTGCGCAAGAAACACATTTCCACAGAAATGACATTTTTAGCAAACTCCATACAATAATCCCCAAAATGTTTTTATCTAAAATGCAGAGTTTTGTGGTGCAGCCAGCTGCTACTAAGGTACAACGCAAACACAAATCCTTATCCCACCGCTTGCCGCCAATGTTGGAAATGGGATCCCTGGCTGGCCAGGGCTTTCGCCAAAGTCAGTCAGAGACCACCACTCCCAAGTCAGGGCAAGGGAGTTACACGCCAAGATAACCCCTACTCACCCTCTAGGTAACGTGGCGCGAGCAGCAAGGCTAAACTTGGAGGCGATGTAAGTTAAGTATTTGCGCACGCACCCCAGCAACAACACCCAAAGGCCCACCACAAAGGAAACTCCACACAAGGTTATATAAAAATAGCCTTTGTATTACACCAAAACACATGAGATAAAACACACTTTACAATGTGCCAGAGGCACGGGCAGAATTTACAAGGGATTATTTACAAGACAGGGCCACCTGGACCACTGCCAGGAATCAGCACTTTTAGAAGTAACAATACAATACTTGTAGGCCTAGAACTTAGAACATAGCCTATCAGACAGTACCTTCCGTCCTGGTTGCACGGGATAATGCGAGTGACCTCCTTAGTAAGCTTGAGCGGGCGACCCAGCGAAGCGGCGCGGCTCAGGGGAGAGCGGCGCTGCTCGAGGCTTGGACGGGCTGCCGGCACGGTACAAGCGTTTCTCTGGGGCGACCAATGTGTGCGGCTCAGAAGAGGAGGGGGAGGCAGGATGCGGGCGACCCAGCGAAGCGGCGCGGCTCAGGGGAGAGCGGCGCTGCTCGAGGCTTGGACGGGCTGCCGGCACGAGCTGCCGAGGGGAACGAGCGAGGCACACTTCAGCGAGGCCCCAGGGGCCCAGGGAGATCAGACAAGTCCCATCAATTTGGCAGGGAAGGCACCATAGAGTCCACTGGTCCTGGGACTCTGGTCAGGGGGCAAGCTTAGTATCAAGCCCTTGGGATCACTTATAACAGAAGATCACTGTAACACAAAATAGGACATAAAGCACAAAACCAGTACCCACTGGTACCTGGTAAGTCCCCCCTACGCAATCCTAACCACCCTAGGAACAGGTCACGCCGGGAACCAGGACCTTACTAGCACCACCTGCACTAGCAAGAACAACCACCTCAGTATCACAATACAAGTAGGGGCATAGACCTGGGGACAAAACACATGATGCAGAACCTACATTCAGCGGTGTAAGGAACACATGACGCATCAACACACGTTCAGCGGTGTAAGGAACAGGGCACATAATGTATCAACAACACATTCAGAGGTGCAGAACACAGGGTGCGCAAAACATACTACACATTGTACATTTCCTAACACCCAAAAGCAATAGGACATAGATCATAACAGCATCTAAACCTTTAGCGCAGAACTCACAAAGTCCAGGTTGCGCCACTGCGCCAGAACCTAAACGTAGCAGCTGCCCACTACTTGCTGGGCAGCTGAGGGACAGAACAGGGGGGCCTAAACGCTGCAGCTGGCACTAAGTGCTGCGCAGCTGGGAAAAGGCCAGGGATGAAGGAGTGCGCCTCACTCCTAAGTCCAGAGTACATGTCCCTCCTAAAAGCAAAATACCTAAACGGTGCAGCTGCCCACTACCTGCTGGGCAGCTGGAAGACAAATCTGCGCCAGGGGCCCTCACTGGCCCCTCAGGAACCAAACTGCATCCAAACTGCGCAATAGGTTGGAGCCCTCTGGCTCTGGAACCTCACTTGCCATCGTTGGAGCCCTCTAGGCTCTGCACACACAGGTGCATTTTTGGGAGCCCTCTAGGCTTTTGAAAATACTGGGGCCTCGGGGCCATGGGGCTCTCAATACCCAAATTGCCCAAGAGCCTCTCGTGGGCTCTAATCAATGACTCACTCCGACGTTGGAGTCCCCTCCGGGTTCCCTGAGGCAATGGGGGCCATTCTGGCTTACAAAGACGTTGGGGCGGCCCACTGCCATCCGGGGCCGCCCTGAAGGCTGAATGCGCCCTGTTGCCCTCACACACCCGGAGCTCCCCCCCAAGCCAGCTTCTAGTCACCGGCTCGGGGCAGGACAAGAACGGCAGCCCCCCCCCCCTTCACTCACCGGGAATCGCGGTTTCCCTCCGGTGGAGGGACTCCTGTCCGGGTGCGGGACTCTCGCGGCACGGGCACGCTCCCTGTTGGCGGCCCCGGGGCTCTCCATAACTCACCTGAGCCCCGGGCCGCGGGACGACATCTCCCGGCCGGCTGTTGGTTTCTTTTCCTTTTTCCCCCGGTGGTAGCGAGCAGCCAATCGGGGCGCGGCGGCAGGCGGGACTTCCTCCGGCAAACCGGAAGTCCCACCCCGCGTCAGGCACCGTAGTGCCTGACTTCCTGTTTTGCTGTGCTCGGGCCGCGGCGGTGAATCTCGGGGGCTGTTACGAGGGGTGGCACCCTCGAGAGATTAAATGAGCACTCGAGCGAGGTAGGCACTCGCTGGGGGTCAGGGACCCCTTACAGAACGGGCAAATGCCGGGTGGGCACCGGCTTGAATGAACAGCGCTCCCAAGCGCTGTGGGCAGAAATATAGCACTTCCAGCGCTATATGCAGGATACAGCGCTCCCAAGCGCTAGGAAGGAAATAAAGCGCTCCTAGCGCTATGAAGGCACAAAAAGCCACAAAGTCCTTCAGGAGGTGGTCATCAGAAGTCCAGGGGCTGGGCAGGGCTCAGGGAGGCAAGCCATCCCTGAGCCCAAGCAGCAGCCCGCCCCTGGCAAGATTCAAGCAGCAAACAAGAACATTTTTCAAGAGGTCACAGCCTCTTTTTATACAGAGCAACCCTTTGTCTGTAGGTGCAGGGTGGGGGCAGAACCAGTTGCAGCTGGTTCTGGAGCACTCTTGATGGCCCAACCACCCATTCTATTCACTGGCAGGGCTTGGGTCATCAGTCACACCACAGGGGGGCGGAGCCAGCATTGTGTGGGGAAAACCCAGCCCATCCAGGACACAGGTACACTCCTCCCACACATCACTCATGCTAATCTCCCACTCACCACCGGGGCAGACCCACACAGACTTCCTGGAGCCTGGCATCCCAGCCAGCTCCAGCCAATCACACGCCAGCACCCTCACAGCACACGTACAGCCATGTCTAGAAATGGCGCTTCCCTACTAGACACATACATGCTGCATACACCATCTCGCAGCATTCACTCCCCCGAGTTCACACATACCAAACTTGACCATGCACACCTCACGCACCAGGAACTACCAGGGACACAGACATTCCCCATGCATTCCTATGGGAGGGCAGGCCAATCTCACACACGCACTCAGGGAGAGCACGCACTTTACACTGCGCCACAGTGTCAAAGTGCGCAAAGACCAGAAATCACTATAATTTCAAGGCAAAAAGTTCAGGGGTGACCCTGCCAGAAGGCCCAAGTCCAACAGTAATCAATAGAATTCGATCACTAGATAAGCCAATCCATTTAATGAAGCCCAAAAGTAAGTGGAGAAGAGTAATTAACCGAAGTAATTTTTGTGATTTTTTTGGGGTGAATGGAAACATAGTTCAAGTTCAGAGTAATGATTTGTTGTATGCAGTTGACACTAGTGGTCTTGCTTATGAGGTTGGAAATGGTTGTCCTATTGAGAAAGAAAAAATTGTTCCTAGAAATGCAGAAGAGGTGTTAGCTGATGAAGTTTTAGGGAGAGGTCCTAAAGCTCCAGTGTACACTTGGAATTGTAGTAGTATTTGTAGTGTACGGCAAGAATCTATTGATTTTTTACGCAATTTCTTACGTAACTATACTAAGAAAAGTGTTAAACAAAAGATTAGGATGTTGCAAGGACTAGACCCTTGCAGAGTGAGAGAAAATACTGGTTTGCAAGGTCATTCTCTGGCTTGTGTTTCTAAAAAAGTATGTCAAAGTGTTTTTCACCATTTCAAGATGTTAGCAGTACATCATTCTGAAATGAGGAAATTAGTCAGAAGATTGTATGCAAAAAGTCCAGCTCTACTGTTAAAAAAGTTGAACAGTGCTCTTTTGCATGGATCTGTATCAAATGTAAAAAACGTTTGTGATGAAATTGAGGTTAGTTATTTTGGTCCTGAGGAAGACAGTGCAGAAATTGAGATATTAATAGAAGGAAATGTAGAAGAGAATGTACAACATTGTAGTACAGAAAATTTTTTGCAAGAAATTACAAAGTTTAAGGTGGTTTCAGGTGAAAGGCCAAAATATTCTTGTATTTGTTGTCGACAAACTCATTATAAAAATCAGACCAGGACTGTTGATCTGTATTTAAAAAGTGAAAAGGAAAATAATAATGAGTGGATGAAATTTGCAACTTATTGTTTGTTTTAATTTGGGTTCTGATCAGCGTATTTGTAAGTATTGTTATAACAAATTGGAGGAGAACAAAATGCCTGCTAGAGCTGTGCATAATAATCTTGAGTTGGTAAATATTCCTTATGAACTGATGGATTTAAATACCTATGAGTCTATTCTTATTCAATGTGTGCATCCATTTCAGGCTATTGTTCGTATGGAGCCTAAGACAGGAACATTGCCTCCTTCTGGTTTACAGAGAGGATTAAAGGGAAGAGTTGTATATTTGCCTCTAGATTTAAAGAAAAATATTGAAACAATTGGTATAGAAAATGTAGAGGATGAACCTTTAGTTATTCTTGTTAATGGCGTTCCTACTAAGAGTAAGAAAATCTGGCAAGAATTAGTGGATGTTAGGAAAGTGAAAAAGGCAACGTTGTATCTGGTAAAAAATAATCATTATTACAGAAATGTGTATGTGAGAGAAGAAGAAATAACTGTAGAAGAAGATATTGACTTGCCATCTGGACAAATTGAAAAAGTGGATGTGTCCAGAACTGAAGAAATCTACGAATATTACAGTGTTCATCCACTTTATTCTAAAGAAGTGATGGGGAATACTATTGAGTTATTCCAAATGAAAGAAGCAAAGGGAAGTCCCATTAGTGTATGGGAAAAAAGCTTGGAAGCTTGTTGTTTCCCTCAGTTGTTTCCCACAGGAAAAGGAGGACGATATGATGACCGACCTGTGCAGATTACGGCATCTGAATACCGGACATCAAGATTATATGCAGAAGATCCAAGATTTCGACAATGTATTCCGTATTTGTTTCATCTTTTGTTTGAGAGTGATTTGTCTCGACTTTCTTATGCAGTAAACCATATATTGAAAACAGGTGTACATCTGCAAAAAGTTTCGGCAAAGGAATTTATGGATAAAGTACTGCAGAAAGATAATGTTTTGGAATCTCAGCTGATTAATCTTATGGCATGTCAGCGTGGTACTAATGTGTACTGATACCGTCGTCATGGAGAACTGAAATATATGCTAAGGAACTTAGGAACTCCTACATGGTTCCTTACTCTAAGCTGAGCTGAATATGCTTGGGATGATTTACTTACATTTCTTCGAGAGGCAAATCCAAATATACTAAATATTGAATACAAGACACCGGGAGAATTGTGCTCTTTGGATCCAGTTAATGTATGTAGATATTTCAATCATAGATTTGAAGCTATGATGTCTTTTATCACCAATAAAAAAAATCCTCCTCTTGGAGGGGTTCTGGACTTCTTTTGGAGAAAGAAGTATCAAGCAAAAGGTGCTCCTCACATACACATGCTAATATGGATCAAAGATGCTCCCAAATTTGAAACAGACTCAGATGATACTGTGTTGTCTTTTATTGAAGAATATGCTACATGTGATATACCCAAAAGTACACAAGATAAGGACTTAAGACAACAAGTCTTACAATTCCAAAGCCATCGTTGTGGGAAATACTGTCTTCGAAAGTACAAATCTAAGGACAAATTCCACACCAAATGCCGTTTTGCATTTCCACGTCCAGTAATATCAAAAGGAAGAGTGAACAGTTTCATGTCATCTTTGCGACATAGTATCACAAGAAAGTCTCCAAAAAATACCTACAACTTAAGAAGAAATGAAGAGTCAAAATATATAAATGACTATAACTCAGTCATTTTGTCCATGTGGAATGCTAATATGGATATTCAATATGCTGCAGACAATTCCATTGCTGTTGCTCGATATGTAACATCGTACATAACAAAATCAGAAAAGACGGAATTGAAGGAAATGTGGGAAGAGATTTCCCACGAGGAGAGTCTAAGTAAGACATTATATACTTACAGTTTGAAGATGTTATCTCATCGAGAAATTGGAGCATATGAATGCTCGGATCGGTTATAATCTGAAAGTCTATACTCCAAATCTAGAAGAATCATTTGGGTGAGTCTAGGTCCTGCTGAAACATGAAACCGAGTTCTTAAATCTGTACAAGAAATTGAATATTTAGCTGAGAAAGTAGAGATATTGTTAAAACAAATATGTTGGATACATATTATCCAAATAGAAGTCATCATCTTGAGAATATTTGTCTCTATGAAGTGCTGCAAAACTATATTTTTAAACGGAATATTACAGAAAACATCAATAATGGTATTTATGCCGTGGTTGGTTCTGAAGGATGTCTGGTGAAACAAAGAAAAGGACATTTGATTAATCACCGTAAACTGAGTTGCGAAACACCTGAGAAAAGGGAATTTTACTATTTAGCTCTTTTGCAACTTTTCAAGCCATGGCGTTCAGAATTGGAATTACTTGAAGAATTCGAGAGCTATGAAGATTCCTTCAATACTACTAAATATACTATAGAAAGTCTTGTTTTCGCTATATTATGTGAAAATGTTGAATGACGAAATTGAGCAAGAAGCTAGAATTGCAGCTGAGATTGCTAGAGACAGTTCTCAAGAGAGTCAAACTTCTGCTCCGTTGAGTCAGGACCCACTAGGAGAACCAATTGTTCAAAATGAAGCAGCAACTGTTATGGAAGAGGTTGAAACAGCAATGTATCAAGGTCAAGAAGATATAAAGAACTTAGGAAACTTGGAAGAACAACTAAATCTTGAGCAGAAAGATATATATGAGCAAGTGAGAGAACAGATTGACCATAGATTACTTCACGAGAAGAAAGAGTGTTCTTGCTCATCATTTGAACCTATCCGAATGTATGTGAGTGGACAAGCTGGAACAGGCAAAAGTTTTTTATTGAAAGTAATCACAACTTTTGTACAGAAAACAACTGAGTCGCATTTGTCTTGTATTGTCACTGCTCCAACCGGATTAGCAGCCCACAATATTAAAGGAATTACTTTACATTGTTTATTGATGCTACCAGTAGAGCATGAAAACAAATTAGAATACCACAAGCTATCTGGAGAAGATTATTGTGAAGTTTCAAGAGTCTTGAGGAAAATGAAACTTCTCATTATTGATGAGGTAAGCATGGTTTCAAACTTAATGCTTGCTTTTGTGCATTTAAGAATGCAGCAAATTCTTAAAACAGAGTATGACGTATTATTCGGAGGAAAACACGCCATAGTTGTTGGAGATCTTCTACAACTTACTCCTGTAAAAGGACAACCAGTGTTTAAAACACTGTCGCATGAAGATACCAGAAAGTCTTTGGGGAGCATTGGAAATGAAAACATTTGGTCATATTTTAAGTATAAGGAACTTATTACAAATATGCGACTGGCAAATGATGCTAATTATGGAACTATTCTTCAAGATATAACAATTGGAAAAATGACTGAACATGGCAAACAAGCTTTACAGAGACGATTACTTTTCAATTTGTTTACAAATGAAAATATTGTTCCAGAGAAAATATACATGAGAATTGCAGAAAACAAATCTGTAATCTGCTTAATGCCAAAACTAAGTGAATGTTCTATATTCAACAACGAAATATTAAAGTTGGAAAATGAAGAAATTATAAAATTGGAAGCTATTGATCAAATAGAACATGAAGGAATCACTATTATTTTGACTGAAAAGTTGAATAGGAAATTGGATTCTTTAGAGAAATCGATAAGTAAAACTGCTGGTTTAGAAAAGAATTTGTATGCATGTGTAGATTGTAGGGTAATTTTACGACATAATTTGAATGTGGAAAAAGGTTTAGTCAATAGAGCAATGGGTAAAATTGTTGATTTTGTTAATTATGTTAATAGAGATGGGATTGGATTTTTGAAAATGAAATTTGATGAAATTGCTGAAGTACAACAATTTAGTCGTTGTTCATCTCGGTTTTTGCTTGTAAAAGATTTATATGTACGCAGAAAACAGTTTCCTGTTTGTTTGGCATATTCGGTGAACATTCATAAATCTCAAGGTTTAAGTGTAGATAGTGCTTTAGTGAATATTGGAAGTACCGTGTTTAAAGAGGGTATGGCATATGTTGCTTTGTCTTGAGTCAGAACTTTATCTGGATTGTACTTGATTGATTTTGATGAGACAAAGGTTAGTGCAAATGCAAATTGTGTGAAAGAGTATAATAGGTTAAGAAGAGAATATGCACCCAATTTAGGTCAATATCCAGTATTTGAAAAACATGTGGCAGGTAGAAAAAGAAGATTTGAGAATATCTGTAGTGAAACTGTAGAGAAAGAAAAAAAACAAGATGAAGTTGCGCCTGCAAGCAAAAAGAAAAAGGACAGTGTTGAAGAGAATGTTGGTTATCGGTTTGAAAATAGTTGTTGTGTCAACTGCTACGCTAATATAGTTGTTAATGTTGTTTTTGTTCTTGAAAGTTTGCAACTGCAAATTGTTGAAAATCGGGACGAAAGATTCTGTTCATTGTTGTATTCTGTTTATGAGAAATGTAGTGGTGATAAAAGTTAAATACAGGGGGTCATATTATCAAGCCTGGGCGCTAAAATTGCCGATAAAGCGGCGATAATGGGCTTGATAATATGCTCTATTGAATTCCAATCGCAGCCCATGTTAGATGTAACATTATCGCCGCTTTACCGGCAGTTTTCTGCCGATAAAGCGGCGATAATTTTATCGCCCAGGCTTGATAATATGCCCCAAAGTGTCTCTGATATTCGATATGTTTTAGACATATGTTCTGGTTCTAGTCAATTTACGCAGAATATTCAGCAAGATTGTCAGGAATTTTTAATGTTTATGCTTGGTGTACTGGAAGATGAAGGTATAGATATTGAAAACCTTTTTGGCCTTTCTTATAAATGGCAACATGACTGTCAAAATTGTTTGTTTACATGTAGCACTAACATAGACACTGAAAGATTCATATATTTGACTTTACCTGACTGTGAATCAGTGTCTTTTAACAATCTAATTAGAGGAGCAAGTCAAAACATGGAGTGTAGCCAATGTAAATAAGAAATGTCATCAACATTATTTTTACAAAGATATGGACAGTATGTAATTTTAATGCTGCAACGTTGTAGAGCCGATGGAAGAAAACTGGAAACATTAATAAAAAATGTTGTAGCTGGTCAAGTTTCAATATCAGGAAGAGCTTTTGTAGCTGTTGCAATTATTTTTCATGATGGACCTTCTACAACATCTGGACATTACACTGTTTATTTAAAATGTCTGAAAGGTTGGATACATTGTAATGATAGTCAATTAGTTTTTAAGCAACGTTTGCATAACGAGTTACCAAATTCTTACCTAATATTTTTAAAGCCAAAATTTTGAGATCAAAATTTGGCCTTTCAGGATTACTGCTGTTAAGGGAGATTAATCTGGTGTTGTAGAGTATTTTGTAAGTGAGGGTGAGGAGCTTGAAGATGATCCTCTTGTTGATATTGAGGCAGTGTAGGTGTGTCAGGTGGTGGGTGTTTTGGATTTGTTGTAGTTGTTGTAGGTGTTTGGCTGGAATTCCTGTGTACAGTGTTTTGCCACAGTGTAGTCTGCTCCTGATGGGGGACTGTGTCACTGTTCTTCTTCTTTTGGTTAGGATCCACTTGTAAATGTTGTGGAGCATGTGGAGGGTGTTATAGCTGTACGAGGAGACGGTGTAGGCTTGCTTACACATGGTGAGGGAGGAGTTGGGGATGAATCCTAGGTTGTGGACATGGTTGGTAGGTGTTGGTACTGTCCATATTGTAGTCAGCTAGCAGGAGTCGTCCAAGGCTGAGGGTGTTGGTCTGAGGATGAGTACTTTCATTTTGTGCGAGTTCATGTTTAGAGAGGTTTAGAGAGCTGCTCTTTATATAGTTGGTGACATCCTTCATTGTGTCGTGGAGGTTGCTTTTGGTGGTATGTGGCTTCTTGGTGAGGAAGAGGATGAGCTGGGTGTTGTTGGCGTAGGAGATGTTGTTGAGGTTATGATGGTGGGCTACTTGTGTGAGGGTGGCCATGTAGATGTTGAATAGCGTCAAGTTGAGGGATGAGCACTACGGGATGGAGCAAATGATGTCTGTGGTTTTGGGTCAGAAGGGTGGGAGGCAGATGCTCAGGATTACTATTGAACAATTTCCAAAGTAGGAATTTGACGCATACTATTTGGCCGTGTGGAAAAGTATATGAAACCAATAACGAGTTTTTGTTGTATATTTTGTCAGCATATATTTCTAAGTAACATTATTTACAGTGTATGAAAATGAATCATAATGTTTTGTTATGTTATGATTGTTTGAGATGTGTCATATTTACGTAACAAATTGAATGTTTTTTTTAAGATAATCTTATTGATTGTCTTTTTTTGCCCGCTGTTATGTGATGAGTACTATTGAACTCACTATTTCTAGTGAAATTCAATATATACTGAGAACAGCAAAAAAGGCAAATGTAATACTTTACAAATTATTTTGTGTTGTAAAAGATATATTGTAACTGTATTTTTTTTGTCTTCCACAGATCGTAATTTTATAATATATAATATTTTAATTATTTATTATGGTTAAGGTTAGTGCAAGCGACTGTTAAAAATGGTCGATGGAATGTGCTTCAACCGAGCTGAAGTAACAAATCATGGATGGGGAGCATAAGTGTGTAAAGATGGTTTGTATCTTTTAAAGATATTTCAAAAAATTACATACTGAGTGTACCTGTCATAACCCCTAATCAATCAGTGGATACGATAAAGACTTATCTAAACCCTAGCTGGCGCAGGAGAGATGAAGAATCTGCAAGGAAACATACTTGGAGTGCTTTAGTGCAACAGAGGAATTCTAAGATGGGCGCCTCGAGGAGAGACGCGGTGGCGGTCTAGTCATTTACCACACACCTTTGGGGAATCCTTGGTGAGGCGCGCGCTCCCTAACGAGTGCGCACTTTACCTAAGACGTTCCCGAGTTCAGACCCGTTTTCAATTGCTCCATAGATATTCCTGAAGAGAAAGCACAAATATTTCTGAGAGAGTAAAGAAGGTTCCCGGTAAAACTTACCTTAGTTATCGTGCCCGCAACTAGAATTCAGCTTCCGAGTTGGAAGAAGCCCGAACATTGCACAGCAGTTGATTTTCCCGTCGCAGCTCCTTCCGGGTAGACGGACTCAGTCGTGTTCGGCATCTGAAGAGCAGAGCGAACAAGAAACCATACAAGAAACCTAAGTGATACCTTATGGTTGACAAAGGTATATTCTTGGAAAATAATCGTATGACAAGGTACTGAGTGACTAAACTTACCTGACATTATAGACAATATTGAATGTACTCAGTCGATGTATTTTCTCTAACCTAAAAGAAGAAACGATAAAATTTGTGATAAGCAAGGTCTTAAGGGAAAAGAACACATTGAGTAAGGAATACCAGAAAGACTGTTCAATTAAGAAGGAACATTAGTGAAAAACACAAGATATTCAAGGATTGACAGAATAGATAACAAGCAACTGCATAAAGAAAGGTTGGTAGAAGAACTCAAGGAAATTAATAATATAAATATTAGACAATAAACTGAGAGGCCTAGGTTAATGAATGTTATGTAATTATAGGTTATCAGCAGTGAGAAAAATAAAGAACCGCAAGCTACAAGGTTGCAGATAAACACTAGAGGAGAGGCTAGTTCGAAAGACCAAGGGGTAGGTAATTAGTAGTGTTAGACTAAGTTATAGATAAGGAATAGAGATAGAGTAGGGTAGGTTATTAAAAAATTGTTCTTTGTTAGTTTCCGTTATGTATCCATGTGAAGGAATTGTCTGTGAATAAAACAAGACAGCCAGTGAGAAGGTGCCAAGGAGGAAATGCAGAGGTAGTGAGCCAGTCTCTTCTTCTTTATTATTTTTTCCTATCCCCCTTCTCCCGTGTGTTTTTTTTTAGAGATTAGATTAAAAAGTTTGGTCTCTGGAGGATCCTGGAGGGGGAGTTGGGAACTAGCGTCATCTGTTTCTGTGCAAGTATTCGGTAAGAGTTTCTGGGCTTACTGTTCCTGACAGTACCAGTGGTCTATACCTGTTGCTGTAAGTATTTTCGACTTATATAAGGAATTACTACTTTCTAATTATGTTAAAAGGTAAGTACTGGATAGGTCTTTAAGAGTTTATTTGGGTGAAAACACATGAAGTAATCAAAAAGTAGTGTGATAATGATGTCTAAATAGACACAGATACACAGTGTTATTCTGGACAATCAATAGTATCTCTTGCATTTTACTAAAACACATTTAGTATTTTGGAATGGGTAAGGTGAATAGATATATTCTACATTTTTTAGTACTGTATTTTACTATAACAGCCTGAGTCTTTTCTTATAGTCATAAGGAGTGACTGGTTTCAAAATGTAAGAAAAGCTAAGAACAGGATATCCTTATAAGTTATTATATTGATATAACTTTGTAAAGAAGTAAAACTCTACTAATGGAATGTTATTAGATAATGGTATTTATATCATTTTTTTTGTAGGCCACAATAGGTGAAAACGCTAGTTTTGTATTATATATTACGAAAAGTGATAAAATTAACTGTTTATATTTTTATACAAGGAGCAAGAACATAAAGGAAAAATTATGGAAAGAGAACAGCCTCATACTGAGGAGATTTTGGATATTACCTTGAGTGTAATTGAAGAACTAATCATATCTGTCACAGGCAATGATAGTGAAGAAGGGGAAATTAGTGCTGCAGACATGAGCTATGATTTCGACGACGAAAGCTTTGATGCAGATTTTCTTAAAGCATTAAATTATGTTGAAATTTTAGAACAAATTAATTCCGAAACTGCTAACGAGGGAATTGATGTGTATGAAATACCTGATGAACTTGTTTTGGAAGGTCTGTTAAATTATGAGATGTTACAAGAATAATGTATTGTTTAAAAATAATAAAGGTTTGAGCACTATCTACTAATGTATTCATTGTACTAAAAGTGAAGCACTTATAGATTCAGTTGTACATTCTTTATATTTTTGTATTGATTTAAAATATGCAAAGTGGGTCTGAGGGTATGGATTGCTTAAAATCCCTATGGAGTATATATGCAGTCTTGTATGCACCTGCAAACTTGTGTTTTATACCTTCAATTCCCCAGTCTGTATCCTTAGACTTCCACCAAACGCTCTGTCACTGCTGTTTTAGTATTGTAGTGGGCCAGTCAGCAGTATGTTCTTTTCCATTGTCCCGTGGTAAAACTGAAGCTGTAATAAATTTAGTGAGGAACTTTCTTTGCAGAACTGTAATGATCCACTCACTATCTAGATACTCATGGATTAAAACAGGCCTTAGCCCATAGACTGTTTCAAAATCCTATAGACTGTTCATGCACTGTTCTATGCACCAGCAAACTTATGCTTTATACCTTCAATTTCTCAATGTGTATCCTTACACTTCCAGCAAAAACTATCATACTACTGTTTCAGTATTGTAGTGAACCATATAGTAGTATGTGTTTATCTATACATTGTTGTAAAAGTAAAGCTGCTATGCATTCAGCCACATACTGTGCTTGTAGAATTGTAATAATTCAGTCAGTACCTAAGTATTCTTGGTGCAAAGTGGGCCTTAGGGCATGGCCTGCTTGAATCTCCTATAGACTATGCATGCACTGTTCTATACACCTGCAAATTTACCTTTTTTATGTTCAATTCCGCAGTATTTATCCTTACACTTGCACGAAACACTCTTTCATTCCTGTTATAGTTTTGTAGTGACTCATTAAACAGTGTGTAGTAATCCATTCACTACATTCAAACAGTAATTAACAAATGCACAATAAGTGTTACATCCCTAGAGATATGCCAGTTATTGTGCACTGTGACATCACCACCATGGATGCACTTTATTTACAATGTGGAGTATTATGGAGAAAAAACGGTACAGATATGTGATGTATTTGTGTTGTGAAGGTGGCACATTGCTTGACTTGCGTTGGAAACATAATGCAGCTCCAGCAGTGTTCTTGGGGCCCTATGCTTACATTGCTGTATCAATCCTTACAGCTGTTTCAAGCAGATGCAGGGATTTGATGCAGCATAAGCATAAAAGTGACTGAATAAAATCTTATAGCTTTCACTTAGTCACTTTTAGGAGGCGGTTCTGCACCAGAACACCTCCACCCCACCACCTCTGCGCAGGAAAGCCTCCTTCTGGCGCAGGGCTTTACAATGTAATGCACCTTCCATATGCATGTCATTGTGAATACCACACACTATGGCACATCTTTTACACCACCGCTGCATCACGAAAGTGATACAACAGATGTGTAAAAGAGGCACAAGGGCGTTATAAATCCCTTCCTAACACATACAAATTCACCCAGGTAGTTTCACTAGCAGTGCAAATTGAAGCATAGACTTGTAACATATATATATCGATATGTTACATTCAAGTGCTTCGGAAGTACTACACTATACTATAAATACCTTATAGATTTATGCTGTAGCACTTCCTTATAGTTCTGCAGTTTCACATTCACCATACAGTAGTAATGTATTTATTCATACATTTATGAACTAAACATTCATTCTGACGAACTTTTACAGACTTGCATTGGAATATAGTTCTTCCTTTGAGCAGTGTAGGTAGTTCTAAAAAGAAGCATTTTTTGTATTTTTAGTTTTCTATTTTTTTTGTATTTTTTTAACAAGTTTTTTTTTTAAACTAAAAAAATATAAGAGGAACTCAAAAAGTGTCCAACAGGAACAAAATGGAATGTGAAAAAAAAGTAATGACGTTGACAGCGATGCTCACGCTTCCTGCGTTTTATGAGGTCGATGGACTGTTCCCCGTAACATAAAAGTTTGTCACAATAAATAGAGAGGATTTTAACTTCACTAAAATCATGTTCGATCTGTGATTGTGGACTGCTTTCCATCGGTGGTGCACTTGATGTACTTGCTACAGCAGCAGGTGGGTCCTCTTGCGACCTCCGTGTTGCAGCTCTTACAAAATTGTTGGGGTGCAAGGTCTTCACGTGCCACACCATGTGAAGGTGGGCTTGTGATGGCGCCAATTCGGAGCCATCAGCAAACAAGAGGTGGGCGTCTGAAGACAGCTGAATAACACAGCAGGCTGCCAACGGGACTTTGCATCAACCCACTGGGGCATTTTAAAAATTATGATTTAAGTTCTGGCAGAAACGGACTCACTTGAGTGTTATTGACTGTGTGTACTACCGGAATCACAATGCCATGTGAATGGCTCCGCCCACTGAGGCAGGCTCAGGAAAGTTAAATGGTGCACACGAAACCGCTCTGTTTCAGCAAACAACGTGCCAATGATTAAGGGAAGAGTTCCCGAAACGCGTTTGGCAGCAGGATATGATGAAAGTTTCCCTTCGGTTACCTGTTTGCAGCTGCCTCAAAATAAAGAGATATATTTGTACCTACCAGCGAGGCTCTTCCTTGGGGGCAACTCTTTGCGATATATATATATATGTGGCCTCTGCTCTTTCTTCGAGGGAGTTGCTGTTGATATTTTGCGCGCATGCCAGAGACGCGCTTCAGAGGCCCCCGCATCTTGTAGTTGGCCTTGGTTCCACTGGCGTCTGCTGCTGCTGCGGCGGAATCTCTACATTTTCCAGGGTACTCGATCACCAAGGCCCACCCCCGGGACCAGGAGGAGATGGGGCGGTGTTGGTGCTATTTCGGCTCCACGCTGGGCTAGATTGTATTCACGATCCTGCCCCCGCTGAACAGAATCCTGTGCCACGGAGGTTGATGCGGTAGGGGGACCCAGGGGGACATTGACATTTCATTTTATGCATGGGAGTAGGTTGGATGACATTGTGAAACAGCTATTTTCCGCAAATGATAATGTAAATCACCCGCCTTTCTTATCTGGACCCCTGTTGCATTCTGGGATTCGTGGTGCACAAGTACCGAGTGCACTACAATTAGAAAGAAAGGACACTGTTCCAGGGGCGGGGCGGACCTTAACCAATCAGAAAGGGGCTATTATTTAAACACGATGTCACTTGCATCTGCCCGTGAAACTCTTGGCGCTGAAGAAGGCATATGAAATGCCGAAATGCATTCGCCTGTAAAGAGTGCATCTGACGGAATAAAGTGATCTCCCTGTCAACCCCCGCTGTGGCCTCTGCTCTTTCTTCGAGGGAGTTGCTGTTGATATTTTGCGCGCATGCCAGAGACGCGCTTCAGAGGCCCCCGCATCTTGAAGTTGGCCTTGGTTCCACTGGCGTCTGCTGCGGCGGAATCTCTACATTTTCCAGGGTACTGGATCACCAAGGCCCACCCCCGGGACCAGGAGGAGATGGGGCGGTGTTGGTGCTATTTCGGCTCCACGCTGGGCTAGATTGTATTCACGATCCTGCCCCCGCTGAACAGAATTCTGTGCCACGGAGGTTGATGCGGTAGGGGGACACTGTTCCAGGGGCAGGGCGGATCTTAACCAATCAGAAAGGGGCTATTATTTAAACACGATGTCACTTGCATCTGCCCGTGAAACTCTTGGTGCTGAAGAAGGCATATGAAATGCCGAAATGCATTCGCCTGTAAAGAGTGCATCTGATGGAATAAAGTGATCTCCCTGTCAACCCCCGCTGTGGCCTCTGCTCTTTCTTCGAGGGAGTTGCTGTTGATATATATATATATATATATATATTTGTATACCAAGAGTGCCCGTGAGCATTGGAAGGCACTCAACACCATCCTAATCACTTCGATGCAACCGCATTGACCCGCCAGCATTTCTAGCCGATGCCTTTCGAGGCATTCGCCTCTTCTTCCTTGGCTTTTGCTAATATATATATATTGCTTGATATTTAGGAAGCGAGCGCAGAATATTAATGCTCAGAGTGCATTTTCAGAGTTGCTTGTCAGTGTCGATAAAGTTTTGTTGACATAGAGTTGAATTTTAGTATCACATGCACCGTATAATTCAACATACGTATAGTTATGCTTAAATTAATGTATTGATACACGCAATGAATTCTTTTAAAATGGATTTATCTAAGTTGAGACATATGTGTAATACGACATTCACGAACAAAGCAAATTGAAAGTCTGTCTTTCCTGTCGATTGACAGGTAGTCCCGATGACGTTGCATGAATGTTTTTTCTTTAAATAATGGCCGTGCGCTTTTCAAAACCGTAACTAGTGACCAAGGCTACTGTGTAGTCGAAACGCGTATGGCAGCGGCTAAATAAAGAAATCCTTTTGAAAATCTCACACGGCGTGGTCGTTTAATGGAGGAGTAAGCAAGACTCAGTTCAAGGAGTCTCTTGGTGACGACGCAACTCTCGATATGGTGGAAGCAGTGAATGCTTGGACATTTGGAGCATACGTTTAACTGCCGCCCCCCCGAAACGCGGGAAGAAGATAAACGTTAGGATTTATAAGAGACAGCCCCGGCACCACGGATTTGTTCGGAGTTTCTTCGGCGGCTCTGCAGCATAACCAAGGCGACCGGGTAAGACTGACTCTACGAATGCCTGCGGGGGAGAGAGTGAAGCCTTAACAAACTTGTGATTGAACACAGTGTATGTTGGGCGGTTGAGATTGCAGCAGCAACGCTGATTTATTACATCTAATTATGGATGCCGCTGAGGTTAACGAGCGCGAGCAAGCAGCGCTACAAGTATTTACCGACGAGAGTTGTCCCTTGAGTGACGGCGGAGTACCAGGCACGAGTGGGACTGCACAAAACGACCTTATGACACGGTTAAGGAGGCTGGAAAAGCTCCAGAGATCCGAAGTCTCTAAATGGTGGGAATCTAAGTCTCTGCAAAGGTATCTAGAAGTACAACGCATACCTCGAGGTCTCCGTGTGATGGTAGCGCCGAGCTACGAAGACCCAAACCCAGAAATGCTGAAGGAGTGGGCAGCGAATAACAATGATTCTTCACGTAGAATGTTAGGCATCCTGATTAAATATGCCGATATCGATAGGAAAAAAATCTTGGATGAAATAGAAAAAATCATGAATGATTTAAGTAAAGAGGAAGACCAAACCATCATCTCCAAATTCAATGCGGAAAGTAAAGAGAGCATAAAAAAATTGGAACTATCGATAAAAGATCGTAAAACCCATAAATTCCAGCGGGATAAGCAAGATTACGATAGAGGCCAAATTTATACATTTGCAAAAAAGTTTGATGCTATAAGACAACAAAAACAAGCAAAACCGGCCAATCCATCCAATGCGGGGACTGAGACTACATCAGAGCAAAGCAGTGTCGTGAGTTCTGATTATGACACAGAAGGAGAAATCAATAGACCGACACCAGGCGCAGTACCCTCTGTAATAGATGAATTTGGGTATTTAAACGTGGAGCGACGCTACAATCTGCGTCAAAGGCCACTAACACAGAATGCAAACCAAGCGCCACCAGGAGGAAAAGACAGAGGGCAAACCGGCGGAAGGGGTCGAAACGCCGGGCGCGGATATCAAAAGCAGAAGAAGAAATTGGTGAAGTAATTGAGGATTCCACCAAAGAAATGACCATCATTAATCTCACAAACATCCAACTGACAAGTGGGGAACAAAAGATTTTGGAGCTAGGCTTATCTTTCTGCCCGGAGGCAGATATGGATTTTGTGCAAACACGCATTGATATTTTTAAGTTTATTCGATTGCTTAAACTTAAAAAACATTTCCTTGTTAACCCGAATCGCAGGACAACTGGGATCCCCGTGGTTGGAACTGCTATTGAAGATAACCTAATGGTGGATGATATGGATCTAATGATGGAGTTAAGAGCGACAAATATGGAAGCTCAGAACGTGGAACCTGAAGACCTTGCGGATAGAATTGCCCAGGAGGAAGACATCAATATCAATCAAGATGCCCCAACGCCTTTTAGACCGAGATCACGTTTCACACCGTCACCAGCTAAAGACACTGTTGATGTCTATAATGAACTGGTCCTAAATGAACTAAAAAAGTTGGGAAAGGGCATAAATCCAAATAAAGCAAATACTAAGCAGCAACAAGAGTATTTTACTTTAATTAGAAAATTGGCAGAGTGTAATAATTGCATAGTGCGCAATGCAGACAAGGGGGGCAATGTAGTCCTTTGGGATAGGACAAAATACTTATTTGGAGCATACCAGCAACTCAATAACAAAAAATGTTACATACACATTGAAGAAAGAATAATGACAGAGAGTCATGAGCAGTTCAATGTAGAGTTAAAACAATGGTATGATTCTTCACTCTTGACACATGATGAATACATGTATCTTAAAATTGATTTTCCAACTACTCCAGTATTCTATTTAATCCCAAAGGTGCATAAAGATCTATTGAACCCCCCGGGTCACCCAATAATTTCAGCAATAGGCAGCGCATTAGAACACACCTCCAAATTTGTTGACTCCTTTCTAAATCCTTTGGCAAAAACACTTCCTTCGTTTTTGTTAGACACTGGTGACTTTCTGAAAAAAAATTATGATACACCTTGGGAAGATGACTATCTATTGATCAATATTGATGTGGCCACTTTGTACACAAGTATCAGGCACGCGGATGGAATTCGTGCTGTTAAACATTTCTTGGGTACAAGAGCAATTAGCTTATGGTCACACACACAAATGCTCCTGAGAATGGTGGACAAGTGTCTAACTAGCAATTTCTTTCTATTCTATGGTCAACTATTTCATCAAACCTGTGGTACTGCCATGGGCACCTGCTTCGCCCCCAGCTATGCTAATTTGCATATGGGCTGGTGGGAGGAGCAGGTGGTCCGGACGCAGTACCAAAAAGAG